>NC_077228.1:322130119-322874494 GCF_027887165.1 Monodelphis domestica
GCTTGTAAACAACAGGAAAGGATTCAAACCTAAATTCCAACTCATAGAATAGTACTTTTCATGTAG
This sequence comes from Monodelphis domestica, assembly GCF_027887165.1. NCBI lineage: Eukaryota > Metazoa > Chordata > Mammalia > Didelphimorphia > Didelphidae > Monodelphis > Monodelphis domestica. The sequence goes on from NC_077228.1 coordinate 322,130,186, forward strand.
CAGGCACCTTAAAAATATTAGCTGAATTGAATTATTTAACCCTCTGGTTCCAAATTCAGCATTATTTCCTATGCTGTCTCTCATGTAGTCACAGGATGAGAGAGGGAGATATAAGGGTGAAATATGTTGGATTGTTGGAACTAAGAGGACTTGGTATCTGACTGGACATGAGACATGTAGAAGAGAAGACAGTCAAAGATTGTAGCAGCCCAGGGGCAAGGGGAACAGTCAGTCTTGGGCATGCTCAGTAGTGCTCATGGCTGGGAAGGCCCCTGACCCTTGACCCCAGCTTCTCCCAGCTTAGGCGGGAAAACAAGTTTCTTTGTTCTCCCCTGGTTAAGAGAAACCACACCTATGCCTTGTCATTGACCAATGAGGGTCATCTCTATGTACTACGTAGCAAATGGTATTTATGGCCCAGCGGGCTCTGCCTCGCCCCTTCTTCCCCTCTCTCCTCTTTCAGGCTAGGCGATGGCTGTGCTTGCAGGAGCTTGGCCTCTGGCCAAGCTCCATCTTAATCTTTCCCCTCAATAAACGACTCCTCTTTGCATACCATGTGAGAGCTGTCCGTTCCTTACTTGTCTCTTCCCCTTTCCCTCTCTCTCTCCCCCTCCCCTCTCAGGGGTCGTAAGGGGCTGGTCCCTTGCATCTGGCGCTCCAACGTGGGGCCCGAGCGACCACCGGACGACTGAGGAAAAATTCGGCGCCGAAATCGAGATTAACGGGTAGGGATCGAACAGGATCCTGAGGAAATCGAGACTATAGTAACGGGTAGAGATCGAATACAGATCTTGAGGAAGGGTAGGTCGTCCCATTCATATCCCCCTCTCAAACCCCATTGTGTGAATGATCGAATGTATGTGTGTTTTGATGGCAACGGAATAACAGTCCCCTTATATATACGAAGTGCAGTTTCCCTCCCCCACCTGGGTCTGCTAGTCGGAGGCCTCCTCTCTCGGACCTGGATCTCCAGAGGTTAAAGAAACACCTGAGGAGCGGTCTGAGGGGGAGGGGAAGGAAAAAGAAAATTTGACCCAGGGAAACCCTCACTAGGGGCGATTGAGAACTCGAAAAATCTCACTCTGAAACAAACAGTTGCTAGAGCATAGTGAATTTCAAAAGGAGCAACTGGGAAAAGAAAAAGCAGGAGTTAAAATTTCATCAGGAAAGCAAAGTCAAATTTACGAGCTCCTGAGACAAAAGGCTCCTAGAGCCAAGCTGCTATTCATATGCAAAAGCAGGAAACGCAAGCAGACCAGAAGCAAGGAGCAAGCTAATCTTTACAAGAAACTCCCTGTGCCTTTTCAGGAGAGGTCAGACTCAGATGCATTTGAAAGGCTTATCAGGAAGTGCTTGCTTAGACTCAAAGCAGGGCATTTAAAAGATCAGAATTACTTGGAAAAAACGGATAAAAAACAAAAATTTTTTTTAATAAAACCGTAGGTCTCAGCAAAATTAAGGAATCAAGGCAATAATCCTGAATTAGGTTAAATTCGGAACAGCCTAAGTTGTAAAAAGATATTGCCATCCTGTAACCAAAAGCAGAAGATTTTTTTTACAAGCAAGCCTCCGAACTCATTTAGCATTTGAAAAGCTCCTAGGAATTCTTTTGTTTGAGATCCAGCCAGGTAAAGGCAGGCTTTACCTGGGCGATTGCAAATACAGTAAAGTAAGATTTGGGAATTTGAATTTTAATTTAGGTTGGCTGTAGGCAACATTATAAAGGAATGTCTGCTTATATTTTTTGATAAAGGAAGTTAAAAAAGGAGAATCAAATATCTTTCTCTGACTTTTGTTATATGCCACAGAATATCAGGACTAGAAATGTTTTATCTGTAGAGAAAATTTGGTATGAATCACAAGGTGATTAAAGTGCAAACAAAAAATTTTTAAGGTTTGGGTTTAAATCTGAAGCAGCTTGAATTTTTTTCTCTATCGGCCACGTGGCTTGAGCCACGTGGAAGAAAGCATCAGAGCAACTGAGGTTGCAAGTTGTATCACTAAGGCTGTAATTGGCTAGAAGAAAAATTTAATATTAAGATATAATAAGCATGAATTGGAATATGATTTAAAGGAATTTCTAAAGCTTTCTAATTTTAACTATGGAGGAATTATTAACACTTTTCTAAGCAGGACATAAAGCAACAGGATGAATCTTGAGCAGAGCTTATTCAAACAGCCTGTATGCAGTTCAGAAACTTTTTTACTGGGCATATTAACATACCTGTATCCAGAAAGCAAATGATTTATAACTAGAATAGCTTTTACTATGGAAAATTAAGACACATGCTCAGCAGGGTAAAAGCATGGTTAGAAGGATTTAATCTGTTTACCAGTGGTTAATTATTAAAGTTATCAGGAACTCTGTTACTCAGTACAATGATTTATTAAGGATTTGAAAGAGGCAATACTATCATGTATTAAAATTGCAGATATTGAGGCTGATCATGATATTGAAAAGAGACCTATGATAATAATGCAAATTCAAAGGTTACTGGCATAATTTGATTTATTTCTGCAGTGAAGATTTGCAGAATTAGCAGATGGAAGTAATGATTTTATTCACAGTATTAAGATCTTTTCAGTTATGAAGCTAAGGGCAGTAGTTCAGAAATAACAACTTCTGTGCAATTGTTTGATAATTCTGTGCATATTTTTACAGCATAAGACAATGCTATAATTTTAATAACTGCACAAGGTGGAAATTTTTCAAAAAGCAAAAATTGTGTGCAAGCAGACAGAGACTTAAGATCCCAGCACACATGGGTCAATTCACAAGTGATTTATAGAATGATATTTGTATGTTTATGGATTTGAAAAAGCATATATTTAAGCATCTATACATGCTGCTTTGCAAAATCTATTGTACATCTATATCCTGAACAAGCAGGTGATATGGCTTATCAATGCAAACTGTTGTAGATTAATTTCACCCCTGAGGAATATCCACTGTATATTTTGGAGCAAAAGGTGCATTTCAGTTTGCTCCTGGCTCAAAGGTTGAACTGTGAAAAGTGATGGGAGATACTTACTCTCCTGGTTTATGGGTTCAAGCTCAAATGAAGAAGTGAGCAAAGTGATTGCAGATTTTATAAATATCTGTGCACTACTGTCTATTCCAAACAGCTTGGAATGGCAGGGCTTTTAACAGCAATGCAAAGGCTAAATTACATAGCTCATGGCTCACATGCAAGCTATGGTAAATAGAGCTCAGAAGAATTCATGAGCCCCAAGGTTCAAAAACTGAAGGTATATATGTTCTGTCACTTTCTAACTTTCTAAGACCCAATGAGGCTTTCATTTGGGGTCGAGGTTTTCTGTTTACTTTCTCAGATACATGGAGTCCATGGAAGATGATTAAGACCATCTGATGACAAGAAAATCTGCCCGGAAGAAGGACAGAAGGCAGAGGTGTCTGGCACAGGACACCAGAAAAGCAGCACATGGACTGTAAAGACTGCCCTATAGGCAGGTTTAACACACTATACACACACACATGCAATTGTATGAGAAACAATGTACATGCAGAAGAGTATCATTGAGTCACTAACAGATATTCTGTTCTAGGAATATCTGGGTATTTGGTAAAAGATCTAACTATTACATGCCTGAAAATTTTGAATGGTACTGGTACAATGTGTAACTTGAAATGATATTATTGGAATTGTTCCATGTTAGCCAAATTTGATCAAATATCAAAAGGGTATAATTGGGAATGTTATGACAGTATAAGGAATGCTGTCCACTTGCAGCACAAAAAGGGTATTACTATCCAAAATGTAATGATGATTATGATCTTAAAGGGTACATTATATTTGCAAACAACATGTTTTATTAGAATCAGACTTATCTAGAAGTCAATTTTGTTTAGCTATGACTGTTCCACTTTCATAAGGAAAAGAGGTGGATATGATATCACTAATCATCTATCTCTTCTATACCCCAGAAAGAATAAGTTAAAGCTTTGTAACAATCAATATTGAATTTAATGATAAAGATCACATTGTGTGAGATACCTGTATTGGGTTAAAAATCATCAAGATATTAAGACTGTAAGGGACCCAAGGGGATGATAATGTTGGGTCGAGGTCTTGTTTATATGTTCACAGATAATGAAAACATCTGGTCTCCCACGTCATGCTTCATGCCAGCTGATACAGACCAGGAAGAGAAGCAGACGGAAGGTGATGGCATCAGCTACCTACATGCCAGCCACAATCCAGACTCGCTGGAAGGGCACTTCTTTGGCGACTAATATCACTCTAGAACAATGACATTACACTATTAGAGACATTGGCTATTAGGCCACTGACAGACACTTGTCATGCTGACATCCATTGAGATGGGGTACCCAGAGCAACATCAAGTATGCTAACTCAGAAGGACAAAACCACACTTGTGTCTGTACAAGACACCAGATACATCCCACATTCCAAAGACTTTGCTATGGGATTGAGATGAATTAGCTACAAATTGTCTAGCTGCTAATGTATACCTTGAATTTTGTATATGATACTGTCAAAAGAAATGCATTGTAAATCCACCACTTGTATTGTAAGAAATGCTGTTATCAACAAGGGTATAGACCTTGGTAGGACTCTCCAAAGAGTAGGAGATAGAAAACTCTCATCCATAGGATAGATCTGATACCTCTGACATCAAAAATGAGGTGCTAAGCAGAAAATGATGCACAGACAGGTTTAATGGACAGATGACACTGATGTTACTCTCAAGAAAGGATGAGAGATCAGGGAAAAAACACTAGGAAATCTTCAATCAGGAACTTGAGTTATTGTAAGAGATCATTGACATCCAGGCAAAGATTATGTTCCTGACATTACATTAAGGGCTGACTACCATAGCAGTAGTTGAGTGTTAATACCATTGTTAACCATTACTCCTGATACCCTGTTTTTGTGGGTAATATTTTGATAGGAAAAATGTCTTGCTCTCCTCCAACAGTCCCAGAATTCAGACGGCCGCTGGATTCGGGATCTATTGGCTTCCCTTTCATATACTGGAAGACGTTCTGGTATATGGAAGTAAGACCTCATGAAAAACTGAGGGCTCTAGGTTTGACAATTTCTGTGGACGCGCAGTCATTGTCTCTCCTAGGTGGAAAAAATTATTATTGCACAAAAACATGGAGCAAGGGCAAAGTATAATCTAAGTTTTACTGTTTTGGAGTATGGATTAAAAACATGACACAATAGGCACAGATAAGCTTGTAGAAAAAGCACATTGAATATTATACACTGATAACTAGGAATGAAAAAGCTATGTCAAATGCTGTAGGTACAAGAAACTGTAGAAATTGTTTCTACAGGGGAAACAACTTAAGCTTCTATTTACCCAAACATTGGTTTGGTGGAATGAATCTTGCAAGTATTGGTAATGGTATAGGCTTGGTTACCATATTGATGGGTTTATTTATACAAGCAGAGATTTAAAATAAGGAAGACATTAGGAATATGCAGTCAGAACTTGAAATATTACTTCATTATCACCATCATGGTTATTTGAGTTACAATTGAGAATGTAGAATGGATGGGAATATTGGTATTTGTTAAAAATTGTACTGTGATTGATGTATTGATGTTTTTGCACAGCCTGTAATGGTGCTAAATTATGTTCCTATACAAGGCGAATTTTGATCTATTTAGATCAGGAATTAGAAATCATTGGGAATGTAAGTTCTGATATTTTACATTGGCTCAGTTTCAAAGATACCACATAGACTGTGAGCCAAGAGCCAAGAGAATCTTGTATTAATTTTGGGATCAGGTTCCCAGGATCGATTTTCTAAGATCATTTGACATGTGATAACATGATCCTCCAGAAATGTTTAGAGAGGATGTTTTTCTTTGAAGGGATCTCTCCCAACACACAAACAAAAAGAAAAGGGAGAGGAATCTTATAGAGATCAGTATTTATATTTTTAGAGGACACTTTTTAAAGTCACCCTTGATTGATCAACCTTGATTTTTTTCTTTTACACTATTAAGGCCAGAATTTTTAAGTACAAGGAAAGTACTGTTAATGCGCTGATCCAAATTGTGAAGGTGCAAAGATTTCTAGAATTACAGTCACCTAACAGTCGGTGAACATGAGAACATGACAGCAATTGTTAATTTTCAGATGACCATACTGGAGAGTGATGTCTGATTGAATGTAAGGGGAATCATAATGAATCTTTCATTATGGACCAGACAGCCTCAGCCACGGTTACATTTTCCATGTGAAATGGATGTTTGAGGTTGGGAAATGCAGAGACATGGCGTACTGACACCCTCAGTCGCTGGATGTCCTGGCATCGAGCTACCAACCAGTTTCCTATGTGGCAGGCATCTGGCAGTGAGCACGGAAAGATCCCCAAGATGCAGTATCAGGACGAGAGAAAAGAAGGACTTATCCTTCATCTCCAGGGATAGTATTTTGCTAACTGTTGAAAAGGCTGACAACTTCTGATAGTCCAGACTGTGAATGGTGGCATGTTTGGTTATTGCACCTGTCATGTGAATCATAGAGTTCTACCTCATTAGACCAGGATCAGTAGCGTGGAAATTATTTTCTTAACATTTTTATATCTACTAAGACTGTTGCATAGATCCTGAAATGCAGACAGATAGAAAGATCAGTTTGGGAATTTTTTAAGATTGATCACTGAATCAGTTTATGCTGATGTTCATTCTTGATTGGGATATCTAAGTTATACAATCAGGATGGGTTTTTCATCTCTGTATCAGAATATGATTATGCACCAGAGTGTTTGTATTTGTTAATGCTGTAATGTTGCTACATTTTGATATCACACTATTCATTTGTGTGTAAAACAAAAAGGGGGAGATGTAGCAGCCCAGGGGCAAGGGGAACAGTCAGTCTTGGGCATGCTCAGTAGTGCTCATGGCTGGGAAGGCCCCTGACCCTTGACCCCAGCTTCTCCCAGCTTAGGCGGGAAAACAAGTTTCTTTGTTCTCCCCTGGTTAAGAGAAACCACACCTATGCCTTGTCATTGACCAATGAGGGTCATCTCTATGTACTACGTAGCAAATGGTATTTATGGCCCAGCGGGCTCTGCCTCGCCCCTTCTTCCCCTCTCTCCTCTTTCAGGCTAGGCGATGGCTGTGCTTGCAGGAGCTTGGCCTCTGGCCAAGCTCCATCTTAATCTTTCCCCTCAATAAACGACTCCTCTTTGCATACCATGTGAGAGCTGTCCGTTCCTTACTTGTCTCTTCCCCTTTCCCTCTCTCTCTCCCCCTCCCCTCTCAGGGGTCGTAAGGGGCTGGTCCCTTGCAAAAGATAATCTCAGGATTTCAATCATGGGTCCTAAAAGGGGAGCAGAATTTGGAGGAAACATTCTTAACTTCCATCATGCAGCTTTGGGAGACTTCCAAATAGGGAAGTAACCGAGACAAAGTATTTTAGGGGAGAATAATTTGGCCTTAAAGTACATTATTTATTCTGGTGAAGAAGATTGACAAAGTAGCGAAACTAGAAGACATGACCTTTGTCCAGGTAGGTGGTACAGCCAGACTAGAACTTACTTTCCTAAATATTGGCATGAAAGTAAAAAATGTGAATATTGATACACTGAACCTATGTTATGGGAAGTGGGGGTTAGATTCCTTTGACCATCAAAATTTGTAATCTTTTGCTGGAGACTAATGAAAAAATATTTTTCTGCATACAATTCTTTATAACAATGTATCAAGTTGATAATATGCACTTTTCCTTGGCCAGGACTGAAAGACCCTAGTATAAATTTAGTTTTAGACACTCCCTACATGACTGTGGGCAAGTCATTTAACCCTATTTGCCTCTGTTTTCTCATCTGTAAAATGAGCTGGAGAAAGAAAACCACTGCAGTATCTTTGCCAAGAAAACCACAAATGGCATTATGAGGAGTAAGATACGACTGAATAAAAGCAATTCAATTTTCCTAATAGAGTAACCATGAACTAACTCATTAAATGGAGGGAATAAGAGAGGCAGTGCTTGACTGAATAGGGAGAGGAAGGGGTGGCCTGAGATAAAAAGGAAAAGGGATAACACCTGCAATCTCTAATCTTCTCTTTGGCTCTGTGGTTGAACGACTCCCCAGTGAAAAGCCTTTGCCCTGGAGTGAGTGACTGGCTCCCAGCTGAGCTTGGAACTCCCTTACAGGGCAGCTTGGCACAGGCCTGCATAGCTCTCTTCTGGTGGTCTCTTTAATCAGTACTGCTTCGCCAATCTGGACCTCACCTGAAAGGATACGTGGGAGCCCAGCAGCAGGTACACACCTTGGACCTCCCATTTTTTTCTTTACTCTTCATAGCCATGAATGCAGATAGTTGTCAACACAAAAGTGAAAATGAGGTTTACTAATAAAATCATATGAATACTTGAAGCCACAAAGTCATCAAGTTAAATACTCAAATCCTAAGAATTGAGTGAATGAAGTAATGGTATCTAAGAGGTAAGGTGGTAAGTATTGTGCCATAGTTAGAGTGGTCGATCTGGATTTGGAAGATGGGTTCAAATTCAACCTTTGTCAATTATCAAGAAAAGTTCTCATCACTTAAACTTTCTCTTTTCTGAGCTCAAGTTGGCTTATCTGTTAAATGAAAGGGTTGGATTATTTAGTCTTTGAGGTTCCTGCCAACTCTAGATTAATTATTCTAATTGGATATGCAGATAAGAAAAAGAAAGAATTAAAGATGGCTATGGTTTTGAACCAAGGTGATCAAAAGAATGAAAAGAAACCAGGAATCCTAGAAGAACTGATTTGTACTTAGTAAACTAGAGAATACTTTATAAATATACTGTGAGATTTTTAAAGTGAAAATGAGTTCAGGTTTAGATCAGTACAGTTTGAGAGACAGTGAACTCATTTTAATTGAAATGTCCAGGAAACAGTTAGAAATGTAACTTGGGAGGGAGAGGAGAAAGGGGAGAGGAGAGAGAGAGAGAGAGAGACAGACAGAGAGAGACAGAGAGAGAGAGAGAGAGAGAGAGAGAGAGAGAGAGAGAGAGAGAGAGAGAGAGAGAGAAACGAACATGTCTATAATAAGGTATCTATAAGATCCATATAGGCAACTAGGTAGCATAGTGGATAGAGTGCCAGACTTGGAGTCAGGAAGATTCATATTCATAAGTTCAAATTTGGCCTCAAATACTAGCTGTGTGACCTTGGACAAGTCATTTAACCCTATTTGCTTCAGTTTTCTCATGTGTAAAATGAACTGAAGAAGGAAATAGCAAACCATTCAAGTAGCTTTGCCATGAAAACCCCAAACAGGATTTTAAAGAGTCAGACACAACTGAAATAACTGAACAAGTTGCATATGGATTAGGTGGCACATCATGGAGTTGAAATAAAAATCCTTCCTAGATGGATGGGAGATGATAACCATCTATCTAGGGACCTCTTAGGGCCAGTAAAGCACAAACCCCTTGGACTCTAGAAACAAAGTTTATTCTTTATAATAAGAGTAAAGGGGAAATGATAGGTAAGTTCCTAAAACTATAGATCTACTCTCCACTCAACCTCTTTCAGCTCACAGGAATTATTTCTTCTTCTTGAGAATTCACTCAAACTACTCTAAACTCCTTATCTCTAACTAAGACCCAGAAAACCCAGCCATCTGACTATCCTACTACACTAATTAGTATGGATTATTAAAAAAACGATAAAGAGGAAGGACTCACAGATATATCTGAGCCCTTACCTAAAGCCTGGGGTTGTTCCTAGGTATACCCAGAGTCCCAGATGACCAAACCCTGGGGTTTTCCATCACCAAGTGGATTTCTGACAGATGTATCTCAGGCAGATGGTCTATGTACTTCTGGGAAAAAGCAGTCCACTCCAAGGCAAATTCTCAAATGCAGGAATCACTAACCTTTCCACAAGATTAGGAATTCCAAGGGAACAAAATGCCAGAGCAAAGATCCTTCTTTCAGATCAGTCAAAGCCAGATCCAGAGAGAGAGTGATACTTAAAAATAGTCAAATCCCAAGATTCTCTTCTTCCTTCCAGAATCTTTTCCTTTAGGACTTGTATCCAAATTCTCCTCTTTTCCTCTTAAAGCTCATCCATGAAATTTACTCTACCCCTTACCTCCTACAGAGTGATGTCTTGATTTGTTCAATACTTGGATTTAATTGAGGCAAAGTTGCACAAGCTAAATCCAATGGCAAGACAAAAGTCACCCTCAACCTAGTTTAGCTTGTTTGTCAAGACCATTTTACTAGGGTGAAGCTGCTGGACATGCTACAGCTTCTTGGAGGCACAGGTGAGAGTAGGTTTAACAATTATTGGAAAGGAGTCAATGAAAATTCACACTGAGAGAGAGTATATTTGAGGATATAGTGGAGAAGAGAGGAGAGAAAAGACAAGGAGAGGAGAAAGTTGGGGATAAAAGGAGAGAGAGAGAGAGAGAGAGAGAGAGAGAGAGAGAGAGAGAGAGAGAGAGAGAGAGAGAGATGGGGAGTGGGGAAGGGAGGGGAAAGGATAGGAATAGAAGGGAGGTTAGGAGAAGAGAAATGTGATGGGGGAAGAGAGGAAGAAAAAAGGTGAGGTAGTGGAAAGGAAGGGAAGGAGGAACACATTAGGAACACCTACTTTCCTAAAAGATATCTGGCAGCATAGGCATTATTCATTGTTCTTTCCCCTTATGTTCAGAAAGTGGCTTTCTGTTCTTAATTTGGTTTTCCAAGTAGGTTGCTCTACTGGGAATGCATTGAGCATCTATTAGTTTGTTTGGCAGTGGTTTTTCTCACTATAAATTATTAAGCTGGCTTTCTGTTGCAAATAAGCTTCCTGTCAGTTTAGCTGCATCAGTTAATTTCTCCTGGATCACTGTAGTCTAAACTGGCCATCCAGGTTCCATGTTTGCAGATCTGGGAAACATAGCTCTGGAGTTCAAAGAGGAAGCAATAGGCATGCTTTCAAATGTTCAACCTAGAATTCCCTACTCCTTTCCACTCACAGCTCAATATTTAGCATACTTGGTGTAAGATGTTTTATGAGGTATATAGAATGTTCATGGAGGACTAGCACCTTTGGTGTGAGGGCATGCTCAGCCATTTTCAGGATTGATTTCATGTACCTTTGGTGGTCATCTTTTACCCAACTCTCACCTATGGCTCCAGGAAGCTGTAGCATTCCAAGAGACCACACACTGATAAAACTGTGTTGGCTTTTGTCATGGCTTCTGTCTTATCACTATTCTTTTAAAAACTTTGGAAGAGAGAGTGAGGCTGAGGACTTTGCACAACTCTGCCTCACTTAAAACTAATTCACCCTGTGATGACATTGGTCCTCTGAGAACAAAGGAGAAACAACAAGACATTATACATAAAATTGATAGAGGGAGAACTTGGGATTAAGAGATTGACTTGGAGCAGGATCTATACACACATATGTGTGCTTTTATGTATGTGTGTATATATGTATATGTGTGTATATATGTTTGCTACAATACATCATTTATAAAACACTTTAAATGAGTTGATGAGCAGAAAAAAGACCTGAGAAATCATTCATTTAGTCCAGACTCCGCATTTTACAGATAAGGAACCTGAGCTTAAGGAGAGCAAAATGACTTAAAATACTTATTGTTTTGTAAACTAGGCTATTTGAAACTCCACTCACTCCTGAATGTTACATATATAGCACACACACACACACACACACACACACACACACACACACACACACACACACAAACCCAGCAGTGTTAGATGCAAAATTAAGACCCAGGTTATCCCAAATCACACATTTATCCTTCTTTCTGATACATAATATTTACAAGCTTATGAGGTAAATAGAGAAAAAATTATCCCTTCTTACAGAAGAAGAAACTGGGGCTCAGAGAAAAAAGAAAAAAAAAGATAATTTGTCCATAGTCATACGCTACTGAGCGAAAAATGTAGGACTTTCACCTCACAGGTCTCCCAACTCCAAATCCAGTGGCCTTTTCATTAAGGCAGAGTTGCTGCATATATTATGGGTAATCAGCCTGTTTTTGTTGTTCAGTTGTTTCAGTCATGTCCAACTCTTTATGACCCCATTTTGGAGTTTTCCTAGCAAATATGCTGGAGTGGTTTGCCATTTTCTTCTTTTGGGGTTAAGTGACTTGGCCAAGGCCACACAACTATTTATTATAACTATTATATATTATATGTAATATAATAACAATAACATATGATGTTATAACTATTATGTTACTTATTATATCTGAGGTCAGATTTGAACTGATGAAGATGAGTTTTCTGATTCCAACCTCCATTCCCTATCCATTGCATTACCAAGCCACCCTATATTAGTGTCTACATTACACAAAACATAGTTTTTTAAGATAATCTCAAAGAAGTGTTTATGCAGCATTAAAATCTTCCACTAGAGATCATGATTCAAAGTCTCTGTATTCTGACAGAATCAGAGAATGATATGTTCTGGTTATTTAAATATTTTGATTGCTTACTATTATATGCACCATGCATGGGTTATCAATTTTCAGAGAATTAAACTATAATAAAATCATAACAAAAATACTGAGTAGAATTTATTTTTGATGATATAAAAGGCATTAATGTATGATTAGAAACATGGAATATCCCAAGTCAAGAATCCAATTTGTGGATGACAAAAGGACAATAGCAAGGTGCAGAGTGAGTATAGATCCGATGCCATATATTACCAATGAAGACTTACATGAACCAAGTGTGATAAGTCACTTGGAGTGAAGAATTGCAATGATGATGAGAAATAAGGGAAAGCATTGTGAGTAGTTTACATTTCTGACACAGTTAAGTGATTGCCATCTGGGTTCCAGGAATAGGGTTATTTGTCTCCTAAAGGAGAAGATTGAGAAACTTGAAGAACGCCTCTCCAGGCTTCAGGTTATTAGGAACAATGAAGTGTTTCTAAAAGGGTACTACGTAGGTTGTGCAGTGGATAGCATGCTGCATTTGGAGTCAGGAAGACCTGAATTCAAATGTGGGTTCAGACACCTCCTAGCTGTGGAACTTTAGGCTAATCACTTAGCCTCTGCGTGCCTCAGTTTCCTTATCTATGAAATGATAAAAATAATAGCACCCTTCTCTTCTGGGCTTGTTGTAAGGATTGAATGAGATAATAATTGTCAAGTACTTAGCACAGTTCCTGGCACAAAATAAGCACTCTATAAATGTTAGCAGTTACTATAAAGGAATCAGAAGCTAGGAGTGTGAGGTGGAGGAGGGGAAAATTGACCTTTGTGAGGATAGTGGAAGTGGAAGAGTTTTGCTTAGAGGAGAAAGGGAAGGAAAAGGACACCTGTACAATTATAGCTTAAAAATAGTCTTGAGGCTCTTCCTGAAGAAGGGAGAGCCAGGTTCTCTGAGGAGGAAGAAATTGTTTATCTGCAGAAAAATGATATGGTAGAGGCACATAAGGAATTAGGCAAGAGGTCATCTTGTAATGGTAATAGGAAGAAGTTAAGAGATGGAGATGGTGATTGCCTTACTTGGACTATACTGAGACAGCTATTTGTCAACTTGATAACAATAAAGGAGAAGTCTCCTGCCTTCCCAGGACATGCATAGATTATCAATTTTCAAAGAATTAAAATATAAAATTAAAATGATATTGAGTAGAATTTATTTTTTGATGATATAAAAGGCATTAATGCATGATTGGAGAGACACAAAAGGGAGAACCTCCCAAGATGCACAAAAATATAATGACAATCCACATCATGCATGTACAAAAAACATTGCCAGAAAGGACCTAGAACACATCACCTATGATTTTGCAGTTTTGGTCAAGAAGCTGAATATTAACTGAGTATCAACACAGGTTGTGTTTTCCTCAGTTGGTGATTGAATGTAAGAGATTAAGAAGAGAAATCTGAATTTGAAAGTGAACAGTAAGATAAGATGGTGGTTTGTGAGATTGAAATTTTTACTTCTGGATCACAACTTAAAATATAGGGACGAGTGACCAGAGTAGTGTGGATACTTACTTCTTGAAAGGCTTCAAGCAGTAGCTTAATAACCATTTCCCAGTCATGTTAAAGTGGGAATCCCTTTTTCATATGGGTTGAACTAGTTAGAAGCAGAGGTCCCATCCAATGCACCAATTTGTGATTCTGTGTTAATTATCTCATCCAGTAGATGTGTACTCAGGAAAAGGAGAAGGGCTAGTTATGTAGTGAGAACAAAGAAAAACAGCTAGAAATTTAAGGTTCTTTTTTGGCATCCAAATAATGTCAAATTCCTAGTGGAAAGCCCCTGGAATTTTATGTAGTCCCCCAATCAGAATTGCTGGGAGAATACGAACAAAAATCCCATAGGATGAAAAGATTTTGATAATTTTGATTTTTTTTTTCTTCAGAGGACCATTTAGTGCAATGGAAAGAACCTTGGTTTTGGAGACAGAGGACCTGGGTTTCAACCTGGTTCTTGTATTTACAATCTCTAGGGTACTGGAAAGGGTTTTTCGTGTCTCTAAGTCTGAGTTTTCTCATCTGAAAAATAGGAGGGTGTTGAACCAGGTAACCTCTAAAATCCTTTCCACATTACCCTCTTATTCTAGACCCTTATACCCATATTGATCACATATTCAATGATTTATTGAAGTATTGATTCAGAAGGTACTTGGAGATGTTGCAGTAGCTTAGAGAAGCCATCATATAAATCAGTTGTCAATGATACATTTGCTTAAAAGTGTCCATTAATAGAATGACAGAGAAGAGTGGTTTCACAATGTATTATATCATTCCAAAAGGACTATCTCAGATGATTGAAAAACTGTTCGAAACTTATTAGGTAGTAATAAAAATGGAATTCGGTGGTCATTACTAGTATCAGGAATTTCTTTCTCAGGAAAAGAGATGATCAATTTACAAACTTCAGCAAATTTTAAGACTTTAAGGCATCCTATAAATATTATGATATCCCCAGTATTAAGATAGAGCTTTGAGAATGTTGTATCCATTGGAGAAGGAAGCAAGCATTTATTGAGCTTAGCCTGCTCTATGCTAAGTACTTTACAAATATTAGCTCATTTGATCCTCACACCAACCTTATGTTGTAGGTACTATTAATAGCTCAATTTCATAATTGAGGAGCCTGAGGTGTACAGAAGTTAAAGGACTTGACCACAGTCACACAGCTAGTAAGAATCTGAGGCTAGGTTTGAATATAGGTCTTCCTAGCTCCAGATGCAATGTGCTAGCCACAGTCTAATCAAGTCTAGATTTGCCACAGGAGAGAGATTGGAAAGACTATCATTTTAGCTTATTACCAGCAAATAATAAATACTATATATACTATGCATAATTGAATAAGCTTGGTTAGAGTATGAATAATACTTGGAAGATATAGTTCAGCTTCTATATTTAGTGGCTTGTAATATTAGGAACATAGGAAAATAATAGGATAACATATTTAAAACTGAGAGGGACCTTATAGACCATCTAATTCAACCCCTTTGCTGATGAGGAAACTGAGGCACAGGGAGAAAGTAAAATAGTATAGTTGTAAGCAAGTAGCTAGGTCCATGTTGGTGAACCTATGGCATATGTGCCAGAGGGGGATGATTTCGCCCCCTCTACCATGCCTGAGGACATTTATCACATCACCCACTCCTCTACCCAACAGCCGAATGGGAGTACTTTCTCCCTCTCCTATCTGGGGTAAGGAGGCAGTTCACATGCACCTGAAGGTCACAGTTTGGGCACTCGGTCTCTAAAAAGTTCACCATCACTGAGCTGAGTAATATAGTAGAATACCAAATCTTACCTCAGACACTTACTTGCTGTGTAACTCTGGGTAAGTCAAATGAGCTGGAGAAGGAAATGTCAAACACCTCAAGTAGCTTTGCTAAGAAAATTCCAATCTGAATCACAAAGAGTTGAATATGGCTGAAAAGCATGAACAATTACAAAGAGTGCTGAATTTGGAGTCAAAAGTCCTAGGCTGGAATCCTGGCACTGCTATTTATTAGCCGTGTGATCTTGGGTAAATAATTTACCTTCTCTGTGTCTTATTTTCTTCTTATGTAAAAAAGAAGTGAATAGATTAGATAGTGCATTAAGGCCCTTACTCTAATTCCCATGACATTTTTTTCTAAAAAATTAAGCCCCATCTTATTTTAATAGTCCATTTTATCAAGATAGCATATTAATCATTATTTTTTCCAGTATTTTCCCACTGAAAATAACTGAAGTTTCATCAGCATGAGCAAAATGAATTATTCCATTAAGTAGCTTCTTTACCCCTGTTCTGCTCTCTCAATGAAAAATCTTTTACTTCTCTGTATTAAAGATCTTTCTGTTCATCTCCACTTTGATCCCTCTTTCTGAGACCCTTTTCTATTTGCTCCCTTCTTTGTTTCTACCCTTCTAGTCCATGTTTTTTTCCTCTCCCACATCCTTTCTCTCACTGACTGTGATGAAATAAGTAAAAATCTTTTTCTTGTTAATTAAATTAAAAAAAAACTTTTAAAAATGCCTAACTTCTGTTTTAGAATTGATACAGGTATCAGTTTCAAGCCAAAAGAGTGGTAAGGGCTAGACCTTTGGGGTTAAGTGAGTGACTGGCTTAAGGACACACTGCTAGGTAATGTCTAAGGCTGTATTTGAACTCCAGTCCTCCTGACTCAATCTAATGAGCCACCTAGCTTTCTCCTCCTCTCTGTATCCTAAACATTTTGTAAAAGATTCTGTTAAGCAGAGCTACCTGTCTACAGTTGGAAGCTTCTTGAAGGCAGAAACTTTTTTATTTTTGTTTTTGTATCTTAGGCACCTAGCATAGGACCTTAAATAGAGGAGATATCTAACAAATTCTAATTGAACTGAATTGAACTAAATGTTAAGTTGCAGGTATGTGGAGCAACATTCTTCAAAGGAAGAAAGAACATGTAAATAAGATAAATTGAAGAGTAAGGTGGTATTTGAGAAGTCTTGGAGGAAAGAAGAATCATTGGTGACTCAGAAAACAAAAACTGAGAACCTGGAAGGCTAATAACTAGAGAAAGCCCAAATCTGAAAAAGGTCTGGAGAGATTCAACAAAACTGTGGGCAAGTAAGGAAACAAATACCAAAAAGCAAAGTTCCTCTCCAAAGTTGGACATAAGGGTCAGAGACTTCTTTCAAACCACAAAGCAGAGCAGTAGACTCACACACTGCTACTTGTAAGGGATGCTGTTCATGCTCAGTGACTATAAAAGCAGAAAGTATATCAAAGTTTTAGTGGACACCTAAAGATAAATCCCCCAAATGTGACATACCAAAGACTTTAATGATAGGAAAGCCCTGGGTGTACTTCGAGCCAATTCCCATTGGCTTATAGCCCTTGCTCAGGAAACCAGGGAAATTATCGGTATGCTATTCCCCAGTATATTAGAACTTACTCCCTACTTGAAAGCACACACAGTTCATAGCATTATAATAGAAAGCTTTATTACTAGGAGGAGAATAAAATAGAGGTCCTGAGGAAAAAACTATTCTTTGTGAGGAGGGAAATAAATCTCCAGATTTATTAAGAGTCATGAATATGAGTTTTGCTGAATAAGCTTCATCTTCTAGGACTTGACTTCCCCTGGACAAAGGAAAGGAACCTGAGCCTGATGAGTACATGTGAAAGTAGCACATATAGGATCTCTCTCCCAACCTGTATTGTACAGGCAGGTGAGGTTGTTGTCCTTGTCATTCAATTGTTTCAGTTGTCTGACTCTCTGTGACTTGTTTTTCTAAGTCATTCTCATTACATGTTTCATTGAATGTCTCATTCTTTAGTCTTATTAATATCAGTTCATGTTGTAAACTTAATAAACAAATGTATTAGTTTCTTATCGAATAGAAGGATTTAATAAAGAAGCAGGATTAATGATAAACATATAAAAAGAAGGAAAATAACATTGATGAATCACTTAAAAGTACAAAAACAGAGCAAAGGAAAATGCAGAATGGTACCCAGATAAGCAAAGCATAGTTGGAACTACCATGTTATATTTGAAATATATGTTTCTAAAGCTATATGTAATCAAGATTTACAATCTCATATGTGGTCCTCTTTTTTCTGTTCTTTGAATATAGAAATGCTCATGTTTGTTAATGTTTATCAAGTTCAATAGTAATAAAAGAGAAAAATTAAAAAAAATCTATCAGATACTACATGGTTCTATAATGAAGTGTGGTACTACATAACTTTCCTGTACCATTCAACAATCATTAATTTAGTGCTTACTATGCATAGTAAGAGTAAGATTGGGAAGTAGGTAAGTCCAAGAAATATTCTATATTAATGTTCTAAGAACTATAGCTTTTTTTACATTTTTTTGTATTTCACACCACAGTCATTTCTTTTGTCCCTCTCTGAATAGAATCTTAGTTCACAACAAAGAACATCTCAACAAAACCAACATAGAGATTTTGTCTGATTGAATGTGATGTTTCTCATTCAAACTTCCCTACTTCTCTACAGAAAAGATGGAGGCATGTTTTATCTTTCCCATGGGACCAAATATTGATCATTAGACCTACTTTCAATCCAATTGCCTTTTCTTATTTTTCATTTGCTTTATTATATTATATATTGCTCTATAGTTTCTGTTCACTGCATCTGTTTGAACAAATTTTCCTGCATTTTTCTGAATTGGTTTTATTTGTTCTTCACTAGAACGCAGTAATATTTCATGACCCTTATATATTGTTTTTTTATCCAACTCCCAAACTCCCAAATAATGGGTATCCACTTTGTAGATACTTGCTACCATAAAATTCTGATATAATATTTTGTTATTTGCTGAATTTTTCTTTGTCTTTAACTGCTGTTTTACTATTTTTTTTTTTAATTTTAAGGTCTTCAGACTTTTTCGATATCCTATCCTCACAGGACTGTGCTAATCTGCATGGATGTTTTAAAATGATTGTAAACAAGCATAATGGCAAGAACACTGGCAAATACACTGCTTTAGTCCTCTTCAATCTGTCGACTGCTTTATAGGACCAGTTCCACAAACAAATCAATGACACTCTGCCTGCTCTGCCAGATGTTTTGTAATAGATCTTGGTTACATCACCATTCAGGATCTTACACCCCAAATTTAATACTAAACCTACAATGAAGACAAGTCTCATCTCTCAAAAGTATTAAATCTGTTGTATTTCTTATATTATATAAACATTTTAATTCCTGGATGCATTTCCTTTTCTGTCACAATATAATTCATAAAAGCATAATGTTGGCTGTTTATAATTTTATCCACAGAGGGAAAGGGGTGAGTTAGAGTTGCCAAAACAAAAATTACTGTTACTTTTCAGTTAGAAGATAATTGGCAAGAGGCCTAAAACTTTCACAAGTATCTGCAATGGAGCCATGTGAAATTTCAAAACTTGGCATTAAACAGAGTGCAGGAAATTGTTTCTCAGACTCACAAATCCCAAGATCCAAAATAATATTAAAATATGAACATCACTAAAATATTCCTAGGAGTATGATAAGAGTTGACATTTCTATTACATTTGCCTAATAATAGACTAGAGAGGTTATACAGTACAGTGTCTAGAGAGCCGGCCTTGAATCAGGAAGACCAAAGTTCAAATTTGACACATATTAGTAGTGTGAACAGAAGAATCCATTTAACCCTTCAATGTCCCTAAGAAATTCTCTAAGACTAAAGTACTTGGAACAGGTTAAAGTTTCTGTTCCAATCAGCTTTGGAATCAGGTCTATGAGTGACTGCTGCACATCCATTAGCACAGATATAATAATAAGATAGAGACCCAATCTCAAAAAAAAAAAAGATTGTAAAGTATCTATTACTTGCTAATTTCTATCAGCAAAGTGAATTTCCAAAGCAGAAGTTCCTTACTCTGATAAAATCACATGCTTGAACTGAAAGGAAAATAAACAAATTATAAATGAATCTGGAGAGCGTTTTAAATATGAAACAGGCTGGCAATCCATAGACTTTATATGTTGTGTCTTTGGGAACCAATTTTCAAAAATTCTTATATTTTGGAAAAAAGACTTGCTTTTACATGAGGTCTGAATAAAGACAAAGCTTTTTCCCTAAGTGCTTCGTGAATCAGCGGAACTAGCCATTACAAATCTAGATTAGTCCTCAGCAGTGCTCAGTGATCATTCTCTCACTATCAAAAAATGCAGCTAGGTGGCATAGGTCGAGAGAGCTTGATTTAGAGTCAGGAAGAAGCCAGAATCCTGTTTTAAACACTGGGTACCTGCAAGAGCCTCAGCAAATCATGTAATCACTCTTAGTCTTAGTTTTTTGCATGTATGTAGCGGCAGTTACCTTACTAAGTTGATGGGAGGATCAAATGAGACTGATGTCTACAAAGAAATTTGCAAACCCTAAAGTGCTATATAAATTTATCTTATTATTATATTCCCACACCAAATGTCCATTTTTTGCCCTCTCCTCTTACCACTAACTTCATCTAGACTTTTTCTATACACACACACACACACACACACACACACACACACACACACACACACAAAGAAGATAACATATCCAAAGCCACTAAGAAAATTGATACAAGACAACATGAACTCCTGAAGCATCACTCCTTCTTATTTCAAATCTTCTCAGTATCATCATCTTCTCTTACCTTCTCGCCTCTAATCACAAAAGAGATATTCCCGTCCAAACTGCATTACCTTTTATCCCATTCTTTCCACTCTTCTCTAGGAGTCACTCTACTCAGCAGCAATCTTTCCTCAAGCTTGATTCTTTTTCCATTTTCTTGCAAATATACCCATGTATTATTGGTCATAAAAAACAAACAAAAATACTCTTCCTTTGACTCACCTAACCCAAATGTCATATGATTCCTTTCATTGATAAATTTCTTGAATAAGTTGCCTACACCTAATGTTTTAACTCTCTCCTTAACTACTCTCTCCTGGTAATCCTGCAACCTCATTCCTTACTCTTTTGAAATGGTGCTCTAAAAGGTATCTGACAAACCAAAATCAAACCCAATGACTTAGCCCTGTACCAAGTCTCTTTGTCCTTCATGAAGCATTTGGCACTGTTGACTATCTCCTTTGATTTGTATTCCCTCAACCTCAGAGATAGTACATTTTCCTGGTTTTCCTTTTGTCTCTCTAACTTTTCTTTGTTTTGGTTCCTAATCTTTGGATCACTTATTTGGGTATTCTCCAAGAATCTTCCATTGCTTAAAACTCTTCTTTTTTTCCCCTCAGAAATTTCATTTATTCTCATGATTTTAACTTCTTGTAAGTGATTCTCAACTCTACACCTCAAGTTCTGACTTATCTTTTGAAATCTAGACTGGCACTTCTAGAATATGGCCACCTGGTTTTTGCCCTGGCCTCTCAAACTTGACATATTCCTAAGCAAGCTCAGTTTCCTTCCCCTTAAGCCCTGTTCATCTATGTCACTAATATCTCTGGAATAAACTTTCCCCGTAAGTTCTTATGTCCATAACTCTGAGATTATGATTTGATCTTCCTTCTTCCATATATATCTTATGACTCTCTTACATTACCATTGAACTGAGAGCAAGCTGAACTTTCCAACCAACCATAGCCCATCAATTTAGACATGAGTCTAAAACTGATTTTGTGTCCATCATTTTCTTTCTATTCCATTTATAAACACCTTAGTATAGGTCCTCATCACTACCTGATGGTATCAATTTCTTTACAAGTCTTACCTTCACCATACTATCTCTATTGCAATATTATTCAGAGGATGAATTAGAAATGATTTACAAAGAAATTTGAACACGTTACTCCTGTGATGAAAATCTTCTGAGATTGCCTATTATCTCCTGAATTTTGGTCTCCATTGCTTGACACCTAAGCTATTTCATTTATTAAGGCCATCTACAACTTGATTTTTTCCTATTTTTTCAGGTTTAACTTATTTGAAATCAATTTCTTGATCTCTATGTATGTGCAAAATTGATAAATTTGTTAGCTGAAAAATTGCAGTCTCCTAGCCTTTTTTTCACATCTAGAATTTCATTTTTTACCCATTTGTTGAATGCCTATCCCTTCTTTAAAATGTCATTCAAAGGATATGTCCCCCAAGAAACTTCTGATCCTTCTGATAGGTAGTGAATTTCTTGCTAGGACCTCATAGTATACTCTGTTTTTTAACTTTTGAATGTGGTTTGTCATTTAGAATTATAAATAAGACCTATATGTTTCTTTTTCCTCTGCTAGATTATAAGTCCCCTGAAAAGAGAGGACATCTCATCTTAATTTCTTTTTCTCCCCCAGGCCTGGCATAATACTCTGTAAAGAGTAAGTACTTGATAAAGTGTTTTCTCTCTTCTTATTTAGAAATCCTAGGTATCCTAGGCTCTGTGGCTATTTTATTTTTTCAATGCTGATTCTGTTAAGTATGACTCAAGTACCTAATTTAGGACATGTTCTATTTATTTGTCATTCAAAATCCATAAATCAAATTACAAAAATTTAAATTTAGACAGAATAACAAAAGTATTTCCAATTACTGAAATAGAACACTGAAAAAAACCTGAATTCAAATCCAGCTTGAGATGCTTATAAGCTGGATGACCCTGGGCAAGTTATTTACTTTTTCTATGACTTAATTCCATCTATAAAACAGGGATTATAATAGAACATACTTTCCAGGGTGTTGTTTAAAGGATAAAATAATATAATTGTAAAGTTCTTTGCAAATTTTAAAGCACAATATAAACTATCTTCTTGTACTTATTCTTTTCTTCTCTTTCTCCTCCTCCTCCCCTTCTCCTTCTCCTCCTCCTCATTCTCCTCTTTCTTCTCGTTCCCTTCTTCCATCTCCTTGATCTCCTTTTCCTCTTCTTTTTCTTGTTTTTCCTTCTTTGTCTCCTCCTCCTTGATGATCTTGAGTCTATTATAGTTAATTATCTATTCACCTTAATTATATTTGTATTCAAATGGAAAATAAAATCTTTTAGAGCATCATAGAAACTCAGAACTTAGAGACAATTAAGTCTGACCAGCATCTGAATAAGAATCTTGTCTATCACTAAATCTTCATGAATTTTTATGTCATCTTTGAACACAGGTCATGCTGATCTTGTCTGTATATTTCCAATTTTAGTATGCGTGCTGCTAAAGTGAACACTCTATTACTAAATCAAGTAGCATTTATTGAATGTCTATTACGTTTGTGCTAGGTTCCCTGATAGGTTCAGAGGATACAAAAACAATGAATGAAATTATTTCCATTTTCAAGGACCTTATAGATCTGACAAGTGATAAGACAGACTCATTTTGGAGAGTTCTAGTTACAGGAAACCACTCTCCCCTGAGGTGGCCCATTCTACTTCTGGATAGTTCCTTCTATTAGTAATAGTCAAATAGTTAATCAGTCTGTTAACTCCCAGGAATCAGAAAAACTGAGGTGTATGTAAATGACTTTGTTGTCACAGTCTCATTTTTATCAGTAAAGTTCTCTCCTGTCCCCAAGGAAGCCTTTAATTGACTGGTACAAAAGGTGTTAATTCCCAATAATTTGTCTATTAATAATGGTAACCAATCATTCAGTACTGTAGTCAATCCCCAGAAAACTTATTCTCAAGAAGGTGAGGATGGCCCTAATCAAAAGTCATTTGTTAAATGCCCACCCTGTCTTCTCCTGCTTTAAATTCCAAACCAATCAACTTAACTTGGACCAAAAATACAAAGCAAAGTTTTGCTGCCCTGTAAGCACATCATATTGCTCAGAACATAGATCTTAGATGGGAAAGGTCCTCAGAGACTATCCACTGCAATGACTTCATTTTACAGATGATGAAACCTGAGGTCTAGTGAAGTTAATTGACTTGTCCAAGGTCACACAGATACTATATATCAGAAGTAGGATTTGAATTCTTTGATTCCACAGCTAATTCTCTTTCCACTCTATCCAATTCTCTTCCTCATTAACTCCTCTTCAGAGAAAACTTCCTAGGAACATAGTCATGACATTAAGTAGTCTAGGAAACTCACCTGGGTCTGATCTTCATTCTGCAAATAATTAAATCTGCCCCAATGAACCACAATTGCACCAGTAAAATAATTCACTGGCAGGAGAAATGGTCTCTCCTTTATATATGCTTTAATACGTTAAGGTTTCATAAGTACAGTTATTTATATAGTTAAGTTATTAAGTTGATGTAAAGATTCCATCAGTGGAATTATTTCCTCCATACTCAAAGATTGTTACAATTCCTCTGTGACACAAGTCTTTAATGATTACCATGGCTTAAAATTCCTTCATTCTGGCTATTTTGGTCTTCCAATCAATCAATAAACACTTATTAAGTACCTATTATGTGTCAGGCACTGTGCTGAGCATTGGAGATACAAAAAGAGGCAAAAGACAGTTCAGGTCTTGGAACAGTTTTCACCACTAAATAGACAATTAAAATTTAAATATAGTCTACAAATTTTTTCCAACTTGTCAGAACCTTCTAAAGCGTGTGCTCTATTGGGATTGTAGTCTTGTTGGCATTGTGTCACCTTTATAGTGTGGTATCAAAATAAGACCTTAGTGGAGGTTTCTTGATGTAGCTGCAGCTAAACATTGCCTTCACCTGGTACAATTGTTCATCATGCATCAACTTGTTTCTGAGCATCTCCACTGGTCTTTCTCAGTTGGAGTAGAACATTGTGAAGCCCTTCCTGACCTTTTAAGCCTACCATGATCCCTCACTCCCTCCTCGGTACTCTTTTGTCCTATATCATCTAATTCACATAACTGAATTCTGAGTTTCAAACCACTTTTTACATCATGCTATTTTGGAACATCCAGTTTTCTTTAGGAAGAAGGTCCAGTCTTTAATGCTGAATGTAAAAATTGGGAATGGCAGTGTGAATCAGTAGCAGAAAGAGCACTGAATTTAGAATGGGGACCTGAATTCAAATCTTGTTTTTAACATTTGCTTCCTGGGTAACTTTGGGTAAGTGACTTCGCTTCTTTGTCCTTCAACCTCCTTATCAGTAAAAGTAGAGGCTGTGTGAGATGAAGTCCAAGGTCTCTTCTAGTCTCAAAGTCTATGGATGTATAAAGTCTGAGCAAGGGGGCAGCATGACATTGAAAGGGGAGGAGTGGGTGTGATGGGAGTAAGGGAACTAGAGATTCAAGGATGAAAGGAGAAGTACATACAAGAGGCAGATAGCTGGCATATTGGATAGAGTACCAGGCCTGGAGTTGGGAGGACTTGAGTTCAAATCTGGCCTCAGATGCTTCCTAGCTGTTTGATCCCTAGAAAGTCACTTAAAGCTGTTTGCTTCAGTTTTCTCATCTGTAAAATCAGCTGGAAAAGGAATAGTATCTTTGCCAAGAAAATCTTAAATGGGTTCATAAAGAGTTGAATATGACTGAAACAAGTAAACAACAAAAATATACACTACCATATTCCTTAAATCCTTACTATGATCCAGGTACTGTGCTAAACACTGGAGATAAAAAAGACAAAAATGAGTTATTTTCCTCAGCAAGTTAAAAATGGCTGCCAATGTGATGATATTAGCCTAATTTTACCCTTTGCTAAGAAGTTCCCTTTCCAAAAGAGATCTAAGGAGAAGGGGGAAACAAATAACTCTTGTCATAGAATATTAGAGCATGAAGGGGCCTTTGAGGTCGTCTTGTCCTATCCTCCTTCTTTACAGATGAAGAAAACAGAGGGACAGAGGGGTTTGGTGAGTTGCCCACAGTCACATAGTCAGGACCAGAAACAAAGCTCAAACTTAGCTCTCCTCCCTTCCAGGCCAGTGCTTTTCCATCCATGCTGTTTCCTTGAATTCTCTCTTCAATCCAGAGTGTGCTCAAGTGAGACGATATCTCACGTTGCTGGCAACACTGCTTCAAAAGCCAGCTGAGCTGGCAGTGTCCAGTGGTAGCAACTGTTTCAGAGCTGAGGGAATTGTGGGCTGTGTGTAAATACTGGCCCCTCTCCAACCTCCAGTCCCACCCCTGCCTAAGCTGAACTAAAGGGCGAGGACCCAAGTGGAGCTGGCCCCAAACATCAAGAAATACTACTCACTGAATCATAGATTTAGAGTGGGAAGGAGTTTTCTAGATTTTTTAGTCAATCCCCCACATTGTAGGTTTAAAAAAATGGAAACCCTCAGAAGTTAAATTATTGTCCAATATTATGTGGGAAGTTCAGGCAGTGTTTCTGACTCCAAAGCCAGTGTTCGTTCCCCCTGTAGCATGATTTAGACTCAGTAGACAAGCATATATGTCTCCATGTAGATTGACTGATTTGATCATATCATAAGACTGTGTAAAATCCAGTAGAATATAGTGAAGAAGGAGCCCCGTCTGGAGTCAGAGAACCTCAGTTCACGTTTTACTTCTATTGCTTACTACCTATATGACTTTTGAGAGGTTGAACTAAATAGCCTCTGAGATCCATTTTAGCTCTAGAAAATATGAACCAATGATCCTTGAGATCTCAGTGTCTATTATTTATTTTTGTCTTTGTATGCCAAGTACTAGCATAGTACTTAGAACACTGCAGGTGTTTAATAAATGCTTATTAAAAGACATAAGTAATAAATGTCTCAATTGTAAGAAAGTCTCTCATTTAAGGACAAGATGTCATTCACTACCAAACTAAAATAAGCAGCAGAAAAACTGTCCTTTTGGTTTGGGTTTTATCTGAGTATTCTCTTACAACAGTGAACAATATAAAATATGTTTTGCATGATAATACATGTATAAGCCTGATTAAATTGATTATCATCTCTGGGAGGGAGGTGGGAGCGAAACAATATGGATTCTATAATTTCAGAAAATATATGTTGAAAATTGTTATTATATGTAATTGGGAAAATAAAATATTTTTTTTTAAAAGGAAGAAGAGCTATCTTTTTGTGGAAGAATCCCTCTCTACCTTAAGTCTGAATTAGCTAACAGTGGAAGTGGCTTTCAGAGAACAGCATGTGTGAAGCTTTGCAATTATGCTGGGACTCTTCCCCTTCCCAGCATTTTCTGCTTTATGGCAACTTTTATTTAAGGTTTGTGAACATGGATTATCTGCCGGCTTTATGAAGATAACAATGGAATGAAACAGATTATTTCTCAATTGCTACATTCTCTCTACCTAGGAAATACAGTTCTTATAAATATTAAAATCAAAAGGCACTTTGCACTATAATACAATCAAGTTCTGTGAAGAGCCTTTGAAATTAAGTGCCTATTTTTAATGCCTGCATATATTTCTAAGAATAGCAAATCGTGATTCTAAAATGATAGGGCACACAAGTATGTGTACTGTTTACATTCTGCAAACTAATAAAGGGTTCCATTACATCTTAACCCTGAGAGAAAGGCCAGGATGGGTGACCGTGGTCATATTACATTACAGCTGCATAATAAGCCTTCTGTCAGCTGTTTCCATCTCTCTCTCTCTCTCTCTCTCTCTCCTCTCTCTCTCTCTCTC
This sequence comes from Monodelphis domestica, assembly GCF_027887165.1. Taxonomy (NCBI): domain Eukaryota; kingdom Metazoa; phylum Chordata; class Mammalia; order Didelphimorphia; family Didelphidae; genus Monodelphis; species Monodelphis domestica. The sequence continues at coordinate 322,157,593 of NC_077228.1, forward strand.
TCTCTCTCTCTCTCTCTCTCTCTCTTCTCCTCTCTCTCCTCTCTCTCTCTCTCTCTCTCCTCTCTCTCTCTCTCTCTCCCTCTCTCTCTCTCCCTCTCTCTCTCTCTCTCTCCCTCTCCCTCTCTCTCTCTCTCTCCCTCTCTCTCTCCCTCTCCCTCTCCCTCTCTCTCTCCCTCTCTCTCTCCCTCTCTCTCTCCCTCTCTCACACTCTCTCTCTCTCTCTCTCTCTCTCTCCCTCTCTCTCTCTCTCTCTCCCTCTCCCTCTCCCTCTCTCTCTCCCTCTCTCTCCCTCTCTCTCTCCCTCTCTCACACTCTCTCTCTCTCTCTCTCTCTCTCTCTCTCTCTCTCTCTCTCTCTCTCTCTCTCTCTCTCTCTCTCTCTCACACACACACACACACACACACACACACACACACAGAGCCTATCTACTTAATATACTGTTAAGCACATTTTCTAAAACAAAATGAAAATCTATTCAAACACAGAACAGATGTGAATAAAAAGAAGAGAGTAGTTTAAAAATATTTCTTTTGCTATCAGCAATTATTTAGCTCCATGAATGGCAATAGGCTATTGAGACTGAATCTCAATAAGGCCAGTTTTGTTACTATGGAAGTCAGAATAATAGCCAGTTTCTCATTTTTTCCCTACCCATGAGATTACTCCCTGAAAATCCATTATGCTTTGCAAACTATAGTTGAAAAGAAAGCATCAATTTAAAATGTTAAATAGTTGGGATGGATCAGGAAATTATTTTGTTCCATATATCTAACATATATTGCCAACGGAAAAACTGCCTTTGAAGTTGATTTTTCAGCTATTTGTTCTTTCAGATACATTCAAGGTCTGTAAATAACTCTATTCCTCTGATTACTGATGTCATAATTCACCACTAGAAAACCTTCATTTTGGCACTTTACAATGAAGTTGTAACAAGAGTGGCTAGAATGAAGGGTTTTGACTAGAAGATTCATTCATTCATTCCACAAGCTTTTATTAAGCAACCTTAGGCAATGTGCTGGACACTGGAATTAAAAAGACAAAAATGAAGGACAAAAAATGAAATTTTCTACCCTCAAGTAGCCTGTGTTCAGGTGGTAGAGCAGATAAAGGAATCAACTTGGAGTCAGGAATATGAGTTTGAAACAAGTCTCAGTCACTTAATTACTGTGTGACCTTGGGCAAGTCATTTAATCTCAATTTCCTCATCTGTAAAATGGGGATAATAAATAACATCTAAATTATAAACTTATTGTTAAGTTCAAATGCTATAAAATATAAAATGCTTTTCTAACCTTAAAGTGCTCTATTGAAGTTAGCTACTGTAAAATGATCTTTAACATCCTTCTACCTGTGACATTCTGTGAAAATTGTTTTTCTTGAAAAGATGCCATTTTCATTAAACAGGATAATAACCCACTAAATAATTAACCCCTTCCTCATCTCCCTTGTTCTGATCCATCCCTCATATTTCTAAATAGTTCTTTTAAAGCATAGAATGATGTTTATTGCAGTTTAAAATATATATGTATATTACCAATTGCATGTTATAACAAATTTCCACACACATTTTCCTAAGTTTATGATTGAATTTATCTCCCTGCATCCCTTCCCTTCTCCCTTATGCTCCTGGCAGGCAATTTGATCTGGGTTATACATGTATAATAATACAACATATATTTCCATATTGTTGGTTTTTACAAGTGAATAATCTTATAAAACTAAACCCCTCAAATATAAACTCAAATAAACAACTGAAAAACCATATGCTTTCTTCTTTATTGTGACTCTAAGAATTCTTTCTCTGGAGGTAGATAGCATTTTTTGGCATAAGTCCCTCAGAATTTTCCTGGATCATTATATTGCTGATCATTCCACAATATTGCTGTTACTGTGTACAATGTTTTCCTGGTTCTGCTTATTTCACTCTGCATCAGTCAATAAAGGTCTTATCAGCTCTTTCTAAAATCATCTTATGTATTATGTCTTACAACACAATAATATTCCATCATCATCATCGTCATCATATACCACAATTTGTTCAACCATTCCCCAATGGATGGACACCCTTCAATTTCCAATTCTTTGCCACCACAAAAAGAGAATTTATAAATATTTTTGTAAAAGCATGTCCTTTCTCATTATATTCCATTATTTTCTAAGAAGATTTTTTGATAGACATTTCCAAAAGAAAAATATTTTTGAGAGGAATGGTATCATTCCACTAAAAATATCCATTCAGTTTGGTGCCTATATGGTCAAAGCCACACAATAGTGTGATAAGATAAGAGAGTAGAAAAGGGAAAGAAACTAATAAATAAAAACAGGTGAGACATATATATATATATATATACATATATATATATATCATCTTTAGTGGGAAGAGGGGAAGAAGGTATTTTAACCTACCAAACAAATATATTTTTAAAAAGAAAAGGGAATGTATGTTGCTAATGGATCCCCTGAAAAATGAAATCTTCTGTTTTCAGTTATTTGGAAAGAAATAAAATATAATTCTTATGGAAAGTTTGGGTTATAGAAAGATTAGAGCTCATACTATTGTCTGAACTCCTCTGAATGATATTTCCCATTGATTTCAGCCTCTATCACTTGAAAAAGCAAATACTGTATTACTACTACATACATCTCTGAGAGGCAATGTAACCTAGTAGGAAATAGAGAATTGGCCTAGAAACCAAGAAGACCTGGCTTCAAATGCTGCCTCAGGGACTTTCTCTCTCTCTCTCTCTCTCTCTCTCTCTCTCTCTCTCTCTCTCTCTCTCTCTCTCTCTCTCTCTCTCTCTCTCTCTCTCTCTCTCTCTCTCTCATCCTGCAAAATGACCTAACTTCTCAGTGTTCCATGCTAATCTCTAAGAATATCTATGATAAAGAAGCTGCTACCTTGAACAAACTGAGAATCTTCTCATCTGGGAGTTTCCTGTCCTTCTACACCCATCAGAAATTGGGGGTATTTTTATGGTTGGTTTGTTGAATGCAATGCTTAATATACATAGTTTCTGAGATATTTTCTTGATTCAGGAAGGAGAAAATAATGTGGTAATCAAAGCAATACCTCAGACATGTATGTAAGGAATGTTAAAGGATAATTTGTCTTACTGATTGGCTAAGAATAAGTGGTGGGTTTTAATCAACTAAGCAAGAAACATTTATTAAAATTGTATCCATTTTTATAATTTATAAATTATATATTTATAATATATAACTTTAAAATTTTTTTATTTTATCAATTTTATTTTAAAATTATTACTCTAGGGGCAGTTAGCTCAATGGAGAGGGAGTCAGGGCTAGAGATAGGAGGCCTTGAGTTCAAAACTAGGTTCAGATACTTCCTAGTCATGTCACTCTGGACAAATCTCTTCACCCCATTTGCCTAACCCATAACACTCTATCTTGGAACTAATACTTAGTATTAATTCTAAGGCAGAAGGTAAGATGTTTTATTTTTAAGCTTATTATGTGCCAAGCACTATTCAAAATACCAGAGATAAAAAGAGAAGAAAGTTTAAAAAATTAACTCTTTCCCTTTTGCAACTTATATTCAAATAAGTGTGTGGGTGGGTAGAACAACATATACTTATCAAGGGTTTATACAACAATGTTTTTCAAAAGTACCTACAGGATAATTGAGAGATGAAGGTCCTAGAAGCTGGAGGACTGCAGATGATGACAATTAAAGCCAAGTATGGTGGCAAACTCTTGTAATGCCAAATCCTGGGAAGACTGAGACTGACAGATCTCTTGAGAGTTCTGATCCTCAGTGGGTTATGGTCAGGTGGTTGTACCAAATCCAGCATCAAAATGGTTAACCCCTGGGGGAGGAGGACATCACATTGCCTAAGAAAGGATAAAATGGTATAAGCTGGAAACTGAGTAAGTTCTTGTGTGGATCAACATTGGGATGGGGTCATGAATGACCCCTTTATTTCCAGCCTGGGAAAAATAGGGAGACTCAAAACTTTTTTTAAGTGATGCTTGAAATGAACCTCAAAGGTAGCCAAACTTTCTAACAGGTAAAGCTGAGAAGGGAGAGCATTCCAGGAATGAGAGATAGCTGGTACAAAGGAACAGAGATAGGAAACTAAGCCTTATCACGTGTGAGGAATAGCTAGAAGCCTGGCATGACTGGACCGTAATGGAAGAATTATATATATATATATATATATATATATATATAATTCTTCATATATATATATTTATGAAGACCAAGAAGGGATCAAGTTGTGAAAAATGCACATGTCATAGGAGAAGTTTGATCCTAGAAGTAATAGGGAGGCACTGGAATTAAGTGACAAGGGTGACATATATAGACCTGAAATCTAGGGAAATAACTGTGGCAGCTGTGTGGAGGAAGGATTAGAGTGGGGAAAATTCAAGGCAGAGAGTCTAATCAAGAGACTATTATAATAGTTTAGAGGATGTTGGTGGCTGTGTGGGTAGGCAGAAAGGGAGGTATCTGAGAGATGTTATGGTAATAGAATGAGATCTGATAACTGATTGAATATGTGCAACGAGAGTGACAAGTCAAGAATAGCATCTACTTTGTGAATTGAAGCAACTAGAAGAATGTTTGTACCCTCAACAGAAACAGAGAAATTAGAAAGAGATTTACCAATGGACTAAGCCCAGGATCATGGAAGCTGGGTGCAGTCAACATCAATGTACAAGGCCATGACAAAGAGAAATGTCATTTGAGGGACATCGAGAACACATATGTAGATCAAAGGAGGTCCAGGAAAACACAAATGACTCCTTGAATCTAGTGTGCATGAGAAGTCTAAGTTGGTAAAATGGCGAATTTTTGTAATATGAACATTGGTGTCTTCATTTCAGTTTGGTTTAAGAAATGTTTATTATGCATCTACTAGGTACTAGGTATTATATATATCCTAGTATAATAAAAATGTGAAGAAATAAATGTGACAGTTACTATCCTCAAAGAGTAGTAGCATTCAGTAATTTTTTAAATTTTGTTTTTATTGTGCACAATAACTTCCATATTGGTTACTGTTGTAAGCACATTCATACATTACCAAAACCCCAAAATAAAACCATAAATACACTGATGTGGAAGATAGTATGCTTTGATCTGAATCCTTTCAATTCTAAGAGTTCTTTCTCTGGAGGTAAGCATCCAGGAATTTTATTGGATATAGAATATGCATTCCTCAAGTAAATTTAGCAGAAGTCTCATATGACTATGGAACACCTTATGACTCCAATCACAGTTCTGGGTATTTCATGAATTTATATATTATATATCTATATATATATGCATATATATATTCACACACAAAATAGTTTGATCTCCTATCCAGTTTTTCTACCCATAATCCAGTCAGAAGTCTAATAGCTAAGAATTTAATTGGGACAGAACAGCAAAATAAATAACAGAAAAAAATCAAGCAATAGTATTTTTCTCAGCTCAACTTTCCATATATGAAGCAATGTATTCCCCCTACAAATTCTCACATGGGTGAAGAAGAAGATTTCTGAGCAAATATTTATTTAGCACTAGTAATATACATGTAGCTTGTATATGTTAGAGGCAGGACTTGAATTCAAGTTATCTTGACTTTAAAGTGGGCTCATATAAAATTATATTCAAACTTGATTTCTTATTGATAAATAAAATCTTAATTAACTTTATTGCATATGTGGTTGGTAGGAAAGATGGAATGGACTATAGATTTAAATTAGTTTTAAAATGCCAGTGATGATTGACAGAAAGGATATCTATAAGAAGTACTAGATAAAAATCATTTGAGCAAAGTGAAGCAGTTATCCAGGAGACTGATTCCAACTTAGGACTTGTTCCTCGTTGGGACAGGTCTCAAAGTGAATATTATCTCTATTGGAAGTCATGCATTTGGCAGGGTCCTGGCAACACAGAAAGTAATAGGGTTTCTGACTATTGTTATGAACTTGTGCTAAGAGATAAAGACTGGTCTCAGAAGGCCTTATGACTAAATGACTAAACCTATGCAGAGATCACAACTGGTATAATCAGTGTTCCAAATGCTAGTATTTTCTGTAGCCTGTTCCATAAAGAAAGATGCTCAAAATGTGCCCAAGAGAGATACATGTGGAATTCTGGATGGGAGGAATACCAGCAGAGCACTATAGTGTTTAAATATGCTCTGTGTCTTTCCAAATGAAGTGGTTACATTTGCTCCTTTATTGTCTCCACCATCCAGTTGTATTGATTTCACTCTTATAATAAGAAAAAGCTGATGATACCCAATTTTTTATTAGTTTATTATTACTTCTCATTTTCTCAATCCTCATTGCCCTTATGGCATTTAGAAAATACCCAATGAACTGGAGTCACTGTTTCCCCATGACAAAGTATTAACTATCACTGTATAAGAAAAAATAAAATATATCATCATAATCATTATTATAAAAAGTAGATTTCTTCAATGGCTAAGCTAGAAAAATCACATAGAAGTCTGACAGGAAGAATTCGGGGTGACAAATTCCAGTTTATAAGGTACTCTCTATGTGTGTATGTCTGTGTGTAGTTTGACAATAAACTATACTTTGTTAAGTTACTCTTTTTTTGAAAATAAGATTTCTTAATTAACATGAATTCTTTCTAATTTTTCATCATGAATACTAAAGCAGAGGTAAGTTCATCACATATTCAGTGTAATAGCTTTATTCCTCCAAATTTTGAGAACCTTGTACAATTCCAAGATCACATAATATGAGAATTTTTACATTTTCTTTTTGGTTCTGAGTATGCAAGTGCTTTTTGAAGCAAAAAGAGGGAGCATAGTAAATTATGTATGGATCTTTTATCTGTCTAAGAATATTGACTTGTCAAGTATTGAACTATTTCACATTTATAACTGAGAATTCCATTCTGGTCATCTTTTAGAATTCAAAATGGAACTTTTTGGTTGAGGTTTTAGGTTGTATTCTCTTCTGTACTTGAAAGCATCCATAATATCATAACATCATTGCTAAAGTATTGTTTCCTTTGGTTCAATATATCCATGCTTCATATGATTCAACTCCTGTACATGTCCTTTTATAAATCTTCCATAGCTGATCTACCTGCAAGTCTTCTGGGTCTTTTAACATTATAGTGTGTGTACGTGCAGGCACTTGATTGGGTAGGTCTATGTTGGGGTAGATTTTTTCTTGCTACCAGATGGCATGACAATTTCTGATAATAGGTTTCCTCAATTCTGTCTTTATGTCCCTTTCTGCATGTCATTCATTTCTGACGATATTCTATAGGCTATTTAACACTTACAATGAATGTTTCCTGTTTACAACCATCATACATGTTCTTACTATTCTCTGAGTCACTTCTCATTTCTTCGAGATTGTGATATTTTATTATTCCTAGCTATGTAGTGTGACTGAAAGAATTTTGGCATGAAAAAGTATTTAAAAATCTATTTTCTTTAGGGTTGGGAGAAGTTTTGGACTTGTTATTTAACTGATGAATGTAGCTCCCATTATAGAAATTCCTGTACCTCTGTAGCTCATTAAAGCCTGAGAGTATTCCCAGGGAAGTGAGAGGTTAAATACCTTGACAAGAGTCACAAAGTTAGTATATGTCAGAGATAGTACTTGAACCCAAGTCTTTCTTGACTTTGAAATTAGTCTTCTATCTCTGATGCTCTCCTATTCTCAAACTTATTTTTTAAAATCTGCTTGTATTATAGCATTTCAGACCAATACCATTTTTTAGATTCGCAGATAAACATTGAATGATGCCACTCTAGTCAAAATCATTTTGTTATTGTCACATATGCATTGTGGAAAGGAAAATGAAACTGGAGTTAAGCAGGTGGGGTTTAGATCCAATCCTCACTCTTACTAGTTGGGTGACTGGGTCTGACAAAATTAGTGTTTTCATTGGTAAAATAGAGATGATAATGTTTGTACTTCTTGCCTCATAAAGTAGTCATGAGAAAAATGCTTTGCATTGCTTAAAGTGCTATATAAATTTTAAATATTATTATAATAACACCATTGCTATTACAGAACTTATGAGATCTTGGAAAAATCACAATCTCTCTGGGAATCTGACTCTTTATTTATAAAATCAGGGGTATGAATGAAGATCTTTTCCCAGTCTCAATCATTTATGGTCCTATAAGCATCATTGTACTTTGTATCATTGTTGTAAATAAAGTTGTGTCTTCTTAGAACTAACTGATTTAAAATCAGTAGGGTATGGCTATATTTGAATTCTGTAAAATTTAGAGCCTCGATCATAAATTACCCTGAAAGTTAAGTGGACTGCCTGAATTTGAACCTGGCCATCATTCAAACATGACCCACCATTTTATTAGTGGTTTCTTCTTCTGGTGTCGCACGAGTCATGTCTCTTTTTTGTTACCAATGGCAACAGCACCAACTGTTCCCAGTTTCCGGCCAAAAATTATATCACAAAAATAGGTTACACTGGAAAAACTACACAAAAATACTCATGCTCTGGCTCTGTCAACGTGATGCTTGATATCCAGATAAAATTAAAAAAAAAAGTAAAACAGCTGGATTTTTCCAGTACTATCTTTATTTCATGATAGTGCCTGTTACAGTTTTAAAGGTTTGCTTATAGTATGATAAAATGTGGCAAAAAGGAAAAAAGAATTACATAGGCTTAAAATATAAAACATTTATATTCTCGATTTCAACATTGATTCTATAAAATGCAACAGACTCCTATTATAAAACTAAAAAGGAAGTATGGTGTGAATAGAAATCCAACCTGAAAGTTGGAAACACCTGGATTTAAATCCTGTCTCAGGGATGTCATCTATAAAAAAATAAAAATCACTTAACCACAGTTCTCTAGTCAGCTTTCTACTATAAACTGCAGAGCAGGTAATGTTCTACATCAGTAAAGCAATTTTCTTATTGAGAGTTCCTCATACCAATGAAATCACAAGTCCAATTTCTGCCCCCTCCCCCAAATAACTTATATCAAGGTAATAATCATGCTAAGAGGTAGAAGAGAATGGAAGGTGGAATATGGAAGAGAAGCACTGTTACAAACCACATATACAAGAAAATTTTCTGATTTGCAATATCACTTTACATATAATATGAGGGATATTTTTATGGATTTTTCTCATCACCTTGAAACATCTATCATATAATAGAGTCTTAGCTAAAAAAAAAAACTTAAACCAAGGATTGGTCCATAATATGGTATATTTCACAGTTTTGCTTGGTATGTATTTAAAAGTACTCAGTGTCAAGTTTCCTTCTAAATAGTGTTCTCCACAATTAACAGATTACTACAAAACCTTAACTTCCCGTCATTGCAATCATTCTTTTGAGTTAAGGCATATGATGGCAAACCATGGGCCAATGACCACTTGGAAAAAGAATTCCCATAGTTACCCCCACAGTTATTACAAAAGGTCTTAGCATATCTCTGTCTTTGTCTCTGTCTCTGTCTGTCTGCCTCTCTCTCTCTTCCAAAAAGCAACATGACTTAGTAGACTACATCAACAAGAATACCTTTTATGGACTGAATAATGCTTTACACATACATACATTACTATTTTTTCAAATACTAATAACAACTAGTATCTCTTTATATATATTTTTCATTTTCAGGTTTACAAGTTCTTCATACACATTACCTAATTTGATCTTCATATTAGTCTAGTGAGGTCGATATATCATTATTCAAATTTTAAAAATGAAGAAACAAAAGCTGAGAAAGGTTGTGACCAATCTTGTTTCAGCAATAGCTACTTAAGTAACTGAAGTAAGCTTGATAATTGGGTCTTTCTAACTCCAGATCCAGTGAACTATTCACAATGCACAAGGAAGCATGGGGTGTGCTCTGAGGATTATCACCTCTGTTTTGAAGGTTTGTTGATCTCTTTTCAGAACTACTCATCAACTTTTGGTGCCTGATAAAGGTAACATGAAATACTTGACACATACTTAAGACCTAATTATTTTATTTTATCTGTTTGAAAAGCAGAGAAGCTTGAGGCCTGAGGGAATGGGATATTGGTTTCTTCTCTACCTTCAAATATTTGTGTTTTAAATATTCTGAAAAGGAAAATGTTTTCCCCTTTGGCCACCTTGTTTCACTAAGCCACTATCCTATATTCATCTCTCCTTTTTGCTGTCAAATTACTAGAACACATTATTATATATTTCCCTTCTTTTTTATATAATCCATTCACTCTTTATATCTTTATAATGTATTTATTTCCACTATTCAACTGCAACTTTGCCTTTGGAAATCTTTAATAGCTTCATGATTCCCAAAGTTAATGATATTTTTATAGTCTTTATTTTCTTTGACCTCTCTTTAGCATTTTAATACCTTCTCCCTTCTTTGTCATCATGATGCTATCCTTTTTTTCCTGTTATTTCTATGATCATTCCAGGACTGTCTCCTTTGTTGACTCACTTTCTATTCCAATCATCTAATTGTCTCTTTTTTCTTTTATTTAAAAAAACTAGTAAGTATTTATTTCCATTCCCTTCTTCTTCTCCTCCCATAGGAAAAAAAGAAACACTTGCAATAAATATGCAGTTAAGCAAAACACATTCCTATTTTGGTCATGTACAAAAAATATGTATCATTTTGTATCTTGAGTCCATCATCTTTGTCAGAAAGTGGGTGGTATTGTTGGTCATTGGTCCTCTGAAATTGTGATTAATCATTGCATTTATTAAAAAATTTTAAAACCCTACAGAATTGTTTGCCTTTATAATGTTGTTTTTAGTGTTTTAATTGATCTTCTGGTTCTGCTCCCTTCCCATGCCTCAGTTCATACAAATATACCAAGATTTCTCTGAAACCATTCCATTGTTCATTTATTATGGCACAATAATAATCCATTACATTCTTTTGCCATGATGTCTTCATCCATTTTAAAATTTATGTATTTACTCTTCCTTTCCAAATATTTGCTGCCACAAAAATTAATTTGCTCACTTTGTTGAAGACATTAGGTCTCAGGCTTACTAAATTTTTCCTTTGTGTATAATGTATAGGTCACCACAGATTGTGTTAAAACTTCTATATGGATGATTACTAAATCTACATTTGTAAAATTCACCTTTTCCCATGCTTTATCTTTAATTCCTTGATGTAAATTTCCATTTGCCTGTTTCTCCCACATCTCTTGCTTCTGTCTTTGGTACTGTCATTCTCTAAGTTTTTCTGGTTTTACTTCAGTTCCATGAATATTTGTTAAACATCTGCTATCAGTTATACTGAAGTGGAATCATAAGACATTGTTCAAATCTTGTCTTTGTCACATCCTATCTACATGATTTTGGGTGAGTCTGTGTCTCAGACAAAAAGATTGCAATGAATTAGATTATTAGTCTCTTTTAGCTCTAAATCTATGATCCTATTATTTGATAGTCACTGAGAAAAGGAAGGAAAAGGATGGAAAGTTTCTGACCCCATAGGCTTATATTAATAGAATTATGGAGTTAGACTTGGAAGGGATTGTAGAGGTTATGTAATCCATATCTCTAATTTTACAGATGGGGAAACTGAGACTTTTAAGTATTAAGTGACTTACATTGTTGAGTTATTCACACAAGGTCACACAGGAAGTGTATGTTAAAACCCAGATTCAAATTATGATTTTGTGACTTTGAGTTAAGTATGCTTTCTACTTGAACATTTCTTCTACTGAGAGAAAATCCCATGTGAATAGTTAGAACAATGAATGAACATATGAGTAAAAATGGAAGATCCAAAAAATAAATACAAAGTAATTGTTTCTAGGAGGAACTAATGACTGAGGAAATCAAGAGAGGCCTTTTTATATAACATAACTCAAACTGAACTTTTAAGACATTCCAAGGGGCAGTAGTAAGGAGGGAAAGAGATTATATGAAGGAATAGAAGTAGTAAAAGAAATAATGTGTCTGAAGAAAAACAAGTAAACAATTTGTTTAGGGAAAGGAGCTTCACCTGGTCCTCCTTGTAGTTTCTGACAAAAAAAAATACATAATCACAATCACTTCAGGTGAAAACAAATAATTATAATCTGGTCTCTCCATTGTATTAGATTTACTTGTATAAATCAAACAAAATAATGTGCATAGCAATACAGAAGAGATCAGTATAAAATCTCTCTAATAATAAATACATTCATACACACATATGTAACTGATTTTGGATGCATGTACAGATGCCATCAGCTTGCTTGCCTGATGCAAGTTTTCCATTTGGTGAGGCTGGGAGTCAGGAGTCAGCTTCTTGAAGAGCAGTGGTTACATGTATGGAAAGTACCTTGGCTAGACTGTGGAGCTTGTGTAGATGTTCTGTAACTGGTTCTGGTTAACTAATTATATGGTAACTCACTGAATGACTGAAAAGGCATTCCAAAGACCTAGACTTTTTCTGCCATCTGCGATCTTCTTTGTTCCTGGTGGTATGATTCTTTCAACCATGGAGGATGGGACCATGCAGTAAAGGAGAAACTATGTGGGGTTTTAGCCTCACAAATTACATAGCCCCCAAGAAGTAGCCCTTGGTTCTTGCCCTATATGCTTGTTCTTTGCTGTTCTAGATGAAGGGAGTGGAGCCTTCATGACTTGTGAGTTTTGAAAGATAGAAAAGGTGATCTAGCATTATGGAGTTCCATAGTCCAGGTGCCAAAGTCCATGTAGCATTGATATCCTAGGAAGTAAGTAATGTTCTATGGGAGTGACCTTTAAGAGCCATACATGGAGATAAGCAAAGACAAGGACTTTTCTGGCACAGATACCACCTTAGATATTTGGTGGGACTTATGGCACATAGGAACTGAGTTTCAGTTTTGAGCCTACTCTCCCAAAGACTAAGGCAGTATAAGTAAAAAGGATGTCCCTCATCTTCCAATGCTTTTACATTGGGTTTGTTTTGTGATATCTTTGAAGAAAATATCCCTTTGTAATAGCTAATCATAAAGGGTTTAATGGAGCTGAAATGCTGGTCATGGGCCCTCAGCAATGGGGGAAACAGAGCTGGCAGGGACTCAAGCCAAAGATATGACATTCTATAAGCTCCCTAGGTTTTCCTTGAACCCTGAAGGACAGATATAGCAGCCTGACTCTGGGAGAGTAGGTCAATGTGCATATGTGAGATAAACACATATAGATATGTATATTTATATATACCTTTTGAATAGAGACTAATACTATATACCAAAGAAATTATATATATGAACATTTATATGATTAGTAATTAAAATTATGTAATTTGTAATCATATACTCGAATTACTATCTATTATATAATTTGATAGGGGTAAGTTATTGGTGTCATAGTCTAAGAACCTATTACATCCTACATCCCAAATTTGGTTAAAATAAATAATTCTTTAAAAGGTCACTCACCTATAGCATCCTTCCTTCCTCCCTCCTTCCCTCCCTCCCTCCTTCCTTCCCTCCCTCCTTCCCTCCCTCCCTTCCTTCCTTCCTTCCTTCCTTCCTTCCTTCCTTCCTTCCTTCCTTCCTTCCTTCCTTCTTTCCTTCCTTCCTCCCTCCCTCCCTCCCTCCCTTCCTTCCTTCCTTCCTTCCTTCCTTCCTTCCTTCCTTCCTTCCTTCCTTCCTTCCTTCCTTCCTTCCTTCCTTCCTTCCTTCCTTCCTTCCTTCCTTCCTTTCCTTCCTTCCTTCCTTCCTCCCTCCCTCCCTTCCTTCCTTCCTTCCTCCCTTCCTTCCTTCCTCCCTTCCTTCCTCCCTTCCTTCCTTCCTCCCTTCCTTCCTTTCTTCCTTTCCTCCCTCCCTCCCTCCCTCCCTCCTTCCTTCCCTCCCTCCTTCCCTCCCTCCCTTCCTTCCTTCCTTCCTTCCTTCCTTCCTTCCTTCCTTCCTTCCTTCCTTCCTTCCTTCCTCCCTTCCTCCCTCCCTCCCTTCCTTCCTTCCTTCCTTCCTTCCTTCCTTCCTTCCTTCCTTCCTTCCCTCCTTCCTTCCTTCCTTCCTTCCTTCCTTCCTTCCTTCCTTCCTTCCTTCCTTCCTTCCTTCCTTCCTTCCTTCCTTCCTTCCTTCCTTCCTTCCTTCCTTCCTTCCTTCCTTTTGAGGAAGGTGATTAGGTAATGGCCTTCAATAGGTAATATCTAGGTACTTTTGAGATTCTTTATGACTAAAGTTTCTCTATTCTTATCATCATCAACTGGCTTTGATACAATAGTAGGTATCTTCTCTTTCTTTTTCCTTTCAATTTGGGTTTTTGGTGCAGCATATTTCTATTACATGGCTCAATGGGAATACATTGTAGACCTTAAGCACCTACCAATCCCCAGGGCCAGAATGGTATTCTAGTTGTAATGCTTTTGAGGATTCTTCACATTTTCAGCCATATCTTCCTCTTTGCTCTCTTCCTTTTTGAACATTTTTTTTTGGTTTTTTTTTTGGTCATTTAGGGTTTTTTGTTTTTGTTTTTTAGTCTTCCATCTTGAGAGAAGGGAAAGAACTCATCCATAGGATTCAAGATAAAATCATTACTTCATTACTGAGGCTGACATTCAAGGCTTTCCACTATTTAGCATGACTTATTTTGATTCATCCCTAATACAAAGTAACTAGCCAGACTTCTTTCTTTTCTGAAATGCAATTTGTGTACCCTAGCGAATGACACTTGTTCAAGTTCCATCCAGACCTTCATGTCTAGCTCAAGTCCTATGTGTTCCATAATGTCCTCCTCGACACGTTGGTGCATAGTGACTTCTCCCAACTCTGAACACCTGTGCATTTATCCTGATTTTATCTTGTAATTTACCTTTTCATATGTTAGCATTTCATAATTATAGCTTCCCCAATTATACCACAAATTCCTTAAGAGAAAGGAACTTGTATATTATATGAGAAGTGGTTTGGAGAATGTGCATACTAGCTGGGAATTCCTGTTGCTGCCAAACTGTGACCTATAGAAAAGTAGCCTGACTCGCTCTCTTAAATAATTAACCAGTAAGAGAGTGTAATATGCAATTTGGCCACCAGATGTCCCTACCTTCAAACTACAGCCAAGTGCCTTTGTCAAGAAGAACTGAAGTGTACATGAGCTGGCTTCCCCTAAAGCCACAGTATCACCATTGCTCACCAGAAGGTGCTCAGACTATGAATTCTTAGAGTACTTCCCTTTCCATCACTATGATTTTTGACTCATGGCCTAGTGCTGGTCATTCAAAATTGATCTAGAGATATGGAAATTAGCAAATGGAACATCATTTTGAAATACAGGAATTATAGATATTGTGATTTGCATTTTAGCCCCCTCCCTACCCTGCTCCCCAACCTCCATCTACATTTGGGAAGTCTTGTTCTTAGTCAACCAACTTTATCCATCAGACTTAGCTAGCTTATTGAAACAAAGTTAAATAAAGTAATTTAAAAAAGGCTGTCATATAACAGAATTGCGAAAAATGTAGCATCACGTGGTGGAAAAAGTTCTGACTTTGGAGTAAGAGAACCTGGGTTCAGATCCTACCTTTAACCAATTGACTACTTTGAGTAAGTCGATTAACCACCTTAGGTTCAACAATAAACCAAGAAAGTTGGGTTAAATGGCTTATGAAGCATCTTCTAACTCTGTGGTCTTTTGAATTCCCCTGACTCTCCTAAACTTTTTGCTACCTCTAGGTGAGGGGAAAAATAAGGGAGGAAATTTTACTTGAGGAACCCAGTGAGATAGTTCTATAAACAACCGAGGGCAGGACGACCCTATAATTGATACTAAGACAGAAGATAAGATCTTTTAAAAACAACATTGGGGGAAGAAGCTCAGGTAGGGAGATTGGCAATTGGTCCCATGGCCCAATCTCATTGACAGCAATGATACTGGTCTGCTTTGCAGTGCCTTGTCCTTTGCTACTGGTTTTGATATACTTCAAATCTCTCACACCATCGCAGCTTTCAAGGATTTGTCTTAGTTTTTCTTGGTAGTTCCAGCAAGTCACAAGTGGTTAGTAGTAGGTGCTCAAGTAGGAGTTTGCCCTGTTAACCTCTTGGAAAGGAGACCATGAAATGTCAAATTGGAAAACTAAACAAGGGAAAGAGAAGATGAAAAGTGAGAATGCTCAAAAATGTTCACTCCTATTTCCCACTTTCTCATTGTCTTGCTAATATTTTCCCCCAAATCTGACTTCCATTAGGCATTGTGGACACATAGTGATACGTCACATTTATATTGAGTTTTATGTTTTTTTAAAGGACTTGCCACACAGTTTTATGAGGTGCTATACTTGGTGTAAGCATTATTAAGAAGATCCCTTTTTGTGGATGAGAAATCTGAGGCTCAGAGGGATAAAGCACCAAATACACAATTACACAGTTAATAAGAGCTAGTCTTAGGCATCAAGCCTTGGTGACCTGACTCTAAGCACAAAGATTTGTTTTCCTTTCCTTGTGGCTCCATTCCCTTCCCATGATAAGATACTGACTTTTTTGCATTGCTCTTTTCCACAGTGATGTGTAGGAACATAATTGCTGAATAAATGAAATAAAAAAGTTAATTTGGAAAGGAAAGGAGGGGATAAAGTAAGATCTGCACTATGGAGGATTGCCTGGGAAAAGCATGTGGAGGTGGTGAAGCAGAAAAACAATTGTAGCCAGAGATGCTTGCCATCAGAGAGAAGCGTGAGATCCAGAAATGGAATTTAGGGAAGGGTGACTTGGGCTTTGCCCCAGGATGCCAACATCCAGTTGGTTCTGTGCCATGTGAAGTTCCACAAGGATCCCTTTCCACCCACCCCTTCTCTGACTGTCTACATTTCTTGGGATTTTCCTGGCATGACTATACCTGATCAGAATAGTATGTTCTCTATGTCTTCTCACCCATCCCCTAAATTGAATTTGCCCTAGGCACCAAAATTCCTATCTGGAGCTCTTGGCCAGCATGGAAGGGATGCTGCTGATACAAACCCATAGGAAGATATCCAAACTGATCAAACTGATTTTTCATATGCTAAATCTTGCTTAGGGATACCTCACTTTGGAGAGTGAATGCTCTTTTGTTTAAAACCAACAAACTAATCCTAGTTTATTTATTGTTGGACTTTTTATCTATAAATTTCAAAATAAAACTTATACATCATTCTAACTCCTCTACCTTTCAACTTTTTTTCTGGAACTGGTAATTTCAAAGAAACATAAATCACAAAATTATGCTGAAGAAATCTTTCAGCTCTGAGCCAAAACCAAAGTGCTGCAAACTGATCTGCACTGCAAGTGAGTGCATGCACTTTTAATCTCCACAATTTCTAACAGCAAATGTAATGTAGGAGCCCAGCTGTTCACCCTGAAAGGGACTTTGAGGCTTGGAATCTAATGCTTTGTTAACTGTCTGTTCAACAAAAATGTAGATATCTTAGATGCTAAAGTTTCAAATAAAGATCAGTAGGAATTTGAGGCCCCAAATGTGTCACAAATCATGGATGTCTAATTAGCTTCATAGGCTGAATCTTGAATACACTCTGAAGACATGTTAAAATGTGTGCAAATGTGATTAAATTGTAAGTCAGGATATACTGTAAATCCTTATCACATTTGAGCACATTAAAACTGTGGGGCTCAAGAATTTAGAGGAGACAAGATAATTCCATTTGGGAACTCTTCCCATTCTGTAAAGGGAATGTTGAACACATTTTAGAGCGGAAGGATTAAAGCAAGTTTAAAAAAAGTTCAGAAAAATGCTAAAGATAGTTAATAAACTCAACTCAAGATTTTTATAGTGTCAAAGCTGAGCATTTTGTTTCAAAATTGTGCTACTAGATCATCTGATGACAAATAGTAACAAAATCATGGGCAACTAGATGGCACAGGGAATTGAGCACCTGGCCAGGAGTTATGAAAACATGAGTTCAAATTTGGTTTAAGACTTTTTTTTAAACCCTTATCTTCCATTTTGTAATCAATAGGCAGAAGAGTGGTAAGGGCTAGGCAATGGGAGTCAAGTGACTTGCCCAGGGTCTCACAGCTGGGAAGTGTCTGAGGCTAGATTAGAACCAAGGACCTCCCATCTCTAGGTCTGGCTCTCAATACACTGAGCCACCCAACTGCCCCATAGTCTCTGACATTTACTAGCTGTGTGACCTTTGGCAAGCCACTTAACCCTGTTTGCCTCAGTCTACTTATCTGCAAACTGAATTGGAGAAAGAAATGTCAAACAATTCCAGTATCTTTATCAAGAAATGGCAAACCATGCCAGAATCTTTACCAAGAAAACCCCCTGGACAGTATGATCCACAGATTCACAAAGAATTAGACACAACTAAACAGCAACAATTTGTTCCTAAAATGTCTTTTAATCTAGTGAAGAGATTGGCGTGGATATGTATAAGTAAAGTGCAAATTAGAATATAATAAGTGCATAGAAGTACAAAGTTCTGCCTATATGTGATATTAAAAGTATAAGGGATAAAGAGGGAACAGGAAATGGTTAAACTCCATCCTTCGAGTCACCCAAACTTCCAAGTTAGGTTTCATTTTCTACTTCTCATTCTTTCTTACCACTTCCATATCTAACCAATTGACAAGTCCTGACATTTCTACCTTTAAAACGTGTTCCATATGCATCTTTTTTTCTTTTCTTACACTGCGTATAGCCAAAATTTTCTCCCCAGAACTCTCTTTCCCAGCTTCCCATTTTCCTTCTCAGGTTATATGCTAATGTAGGGAGGATATATTTTGTTGTGACACTATATCTCGCTCTCTCTGCTCCTGAGAAGGTAATTGTGGAGGTTGGGTGAGAGTAAGGCAGGAGAATTTTACTCACATGGTTTTACTTAGATTTTATACTTCTATTTCTTTTTGTTTACTTATTCTACTTCAAAAGATTATTAATAAATCCTATTAAATATAATACTTGGAGTTATTGATATTAATTTAAATCTTACATTTTTGGTTACTACTATGGAAGAATAGAATACTTGATCTTCTGTTTAAGAAAGCCTTTGGGTAAAGACAGGGAGCTGATTATTTTGAAAAACCATATTTCATTTCTGCCATGGCCCTTTAGCCCTCCACCTCTGGGGTACTCTTTTTGGTGGTGGGGATACACCCACGAGAGGAGCCAAGCCTGCTGCCCACCTACCATTTCTTTTAAACACACTAGCTGGGGGTCCTGTCAGGATGGTGAAGTATAAATTCCCATTTCCCTTATATTGCTAACAGCTGAGCTGGCACTGGCCCCTTCCTTCTCTCAGCCCCAAACCCATAACCATGTGAGTTC
The DNA here is from genome assembly GCF_027887165.1 of Monodelphis domestica. Classification (NCBI taxonomy): domain Eukaryota; kingdom Metazoa; phylum Chordata; class Mammalia; order Didelphimorphia; family Didelphidae; genus Monodelphis; species Monodelphis domestica. The sequence goes on from NC_077228.1 coordinate 322,176,778, forward strand.
AGCACCACTAATTTCCTGCTGATTTGGGGCCGAGAGAGATTTTAGGCTTTTAGATCAGCAGTGCAGTGCAGAAGTTCCACAAGCAGCCCCTTACACACTACCCATCCCACCCCTCTTCTAGATTCGAAACTGATTTTAAACTGACCCTGGTTTAATTTTTTTCATTCTCCTGATTGATAGGGTGGAAACTGAGGGGTTAGCCCACATAGGAATCTCCCATGCCACCCTCTAGACCCTAAAACCCAGCATAGCAGGGGGCCAGCTAGTAGCTCAGTGGATTGAAAGCCAGATTTTTGGAAATTAGGCTCTGGTTTCCTGACCCAAATATCAGGTTTAGCTTGTATTCTATACTCAAACATCCTTTTGTTCTCTCTGGTGTTTTTACCACAGGGTGGGGATGGGGGAAGGAAGGTTACCCTTCCAAACCTCTTAACTTTATTCCTAGCCAGTACATACTAGGGTAGCACCACCTACAGACAGGAAGTAGATTTGCAAACAATTTAATGATCTGATTTAAAAGCATGGCCCACTCTATGAAAGAGTGGTGCATTATCATAGTTTTAGGATATCTTTTCTTATAACCGTTCCTGGGAATACTTGTACCAATTGGATATTTTGAAATTTATATATTCTTCCCCAAGAAAAATCATCTGAAATATATCTTGAGCTATCTCAAGGTGCAGAAGAGAGATTCTACCCAGTCTCTACAACATATCCAATATGGGGATCAAACACATTATGCTCAGTGTGGAAATCCTCCTTGATATGGGGAACCCCAGAAGTGTGACCCAAAGAATCTAGATGGATGACAATACTTGGGAGGAGAAGGAATCTTAAAAAGTCTGTAAGTGAGTTTTAAGCCTTTTCAGACTCAATTGCCTTACTGATGTTAATTATTTCAGTATGTTCCCCCCCAAATATTGAAGGAGTCTCTGTAACATAACTATCAGAATTTGAGAAAAGGACTCTTGAATTCATTGCTCACATCCTATCACATATATTGTATTTGCTGATTGTTTTAAGATTTAATTCTTTTAAGTTCACATATCAATCTAATCTATAATATTCTGTTACACTATGTCATTTTCAGCTACTGTGTTTTGGCCATTAGCTATATGTTCTGTTATATTGCCTTTATTTGTTCCCACCCCCTATGACTGGACTGGAGAAAATGCCATTATAAAAGTTCATAAACAACTTGGATGAACCCTTTTCTGTGGCAAAACCATAGGTCCTTATGTATGCTGGGTTTGTCACCAGATCCTTCAAGGTCACATGGTGCCTTAATGGCCTTTTGTTCCTTTTTACCTTTATAGATTATCACATAAAAGATGATGTATGGACTCCATCAAACTAGTTACAATCTGTATATAACCTTTGGAGAATTTAACGAGCTCATTATATATATATATATATATATATATATATATATATATATAAGATTTATTAAAAATCTCAATTGATTTTAAGGGGTCTTCAGAAGTCATTTTCAGCTATCTAGTAGCACCACTACCTCTGACTGATCATTTGCCTACCTTTGGGTCGTTTGTTTTGGATGAGACATCAGAAGTGATTTTCACTATTGTATTACTCACTTCCACATTGCAATGGATAGGACATATAAATACATGCCTTTTACAGCTGTTATAGTCTCATACCAGAAGAGAGAGGTTTCTCAAGGGGCTTGGTTACCCCATGATGCATTATAATTTCATTCGGGAGGTGGGGGAGACTTTTCCAAGGGGCCTGGTTACCCTGGATGGGTTTTTATGTTTTTTTTTTTGTAACTTCAGCTTGTTCTATCTATCCTTCCACCAGAATGAGCTAGATTCTTGGTGATATTTTAGACCCAAATGATTTTCATCAGCAGGCAAGATATTTTTTCTCCACCTGGGCTCTCCTACCAAAGTTTGGAATGATAGCAGTAATAGACTTTGTTAAAAATATCTCAGAAAAATTGATAGATTGGCTAGATGTGAAAAACTTGTGACAAGTATCCATGAATTTCATTGGGTTTTTAAATGACACACAGCAAGTGGCTATAGAGACTGATGTGAATCCTAATGATAGTGAGTTTGTTTGCTGTTGTCATTAAATGGCTCTTGTGATTTTGGGGATTTTGATTGTGCATCACTTGGCAAAACTCGTGTGCACTCACACTGTGGATCATGGTCAAGTTGAAAAGGAAATGGATCTCAATTTTCCGTGAGAAACCTTTGTATTGTGTCTCTACTTGGCTGACACCTTTTCATGAAATGTGAACTATATGTTTTTTATTTTTATTTTAAATTTTATTATTGATTTTCCTTTTATGTGCAATAGAGTATTTGAGTTTTTCTCTCATTTTTGTATTTGAAGCACATGTTATATAATACATGTATTAATGTTTTTTTTTTTAATTTTCCACTAGGATCAGTTTAAAATGTTCATTAGCCCTAATATCAATGCATACTCCAAAGCTTTAGTCTATGGAAACCTGTCATTGATTGTTAAATATTATGGGATTTTGATTAATGATTGTTTCTGATTGCAGGAAAAGGGATCAGAAAGGGGCCACTGTACAATGCCAAGGAGCACAGAGTTAACATGCACAGTGCCTAGGAGCACAAGGTCAAGGAGATAAGGAGATCAACCAATCCTGGTGGGATTGATGAGATTCTTCTCCAAGACAGGGCACTTGAATTTATTTTGGGGTTCAAGGACGTTCCTGTTTGACACCCTCAGATGACACCTCAGATGCATGATTCTCTTGTACCACATCCAGACTTCTACCAAGTACCTCAGTTTGGTTGCCATTTTGGATCCCCTATCCATGAGAGCAAAGGTAAAATCAGACCAAGGAATGATATTTCTTTTCTGCTTAAAAATATAGTCCTTTCTGTATTCCTGGTTGCTGATTGAGTAAGTGTATAATTGCTACTATAGGCTTGTGGGACATAAATCACTTTAATCAGGCCCTGATTCAAGGACATGTTATAGGCTTATTCTTCCTTACTTAGAATTTTTACATATGAGATTTTGATAGTTTATGTTTCATCCGAAAGTTACTTTTTCCCTCTTTTATTATTATTTTTTTTGTTTTTTATTGTCATTTGACAATTGATTCATATCCTCATAACTCAGTGGTGTATACTGGGGTAATCCATGTGTTGGTAAACACCCTCCTCAGGAGGAATTGTATTATTTCCATAAAATTCTAGACTTATAAAAATTTTTTCTTGTTTTAGAGTAATTTTAGGATAAGAAACTTACTACCTCCCTGAATCAAGAAAGTGAACTGTTTGGAGAAGACACCATAAAGAAGCCCTCAGAAAACCCACACACTGCACCAAAATATCCAGAATGAACTTTGGGATGTCGTGAATTGAACTGTGGTGGTGATGGTGGAAGTTGAATGCATTTATTTTGAATGTAATTCTTATGCCAAAGGAGACTGTGCCCAATTTGGCTTTTTGTCAATGCACATAGCTATCATTGGTTTTGTTCTCTTTCTCTTTTATTTCCCTCTTGTAACCAAATTATTATAATTTCCCCTTAGAAAGTAAAATATTGTATGTACCTCTAGCTAAAGATACTTAGAAATATAAGTTGGTTATGTGTACTCATTGGGGAAACTAGGCATATAAATTTGGGAGATGTCTACATGCTCATTTCCCAATGGAATCACAGCAGGGATTGTGTGATTAGAATTTTCTTACCAGAACTCTCTTTCAAAGATTCCCATTTTCCTTCACACATTACATGCTAATGTAGGGAGGATATATTGTGTTGTGACCCTACCTCTTGCTCTCTCTGGACCTGGGAAGGCAATTATGGAGGTTGGGTGAGAGCTAGGCAGGATAATTTTATTCACATGGCTTTACTTAGGTTTTATACTTCTATTTCATTTTTTTACTTATTCTACTTCAAGTGATTATTAATAAATCTTATTAAATATAATACTTGGAGTTATTGATATTAATTTAAATCTTACAACTGTTACCCTGGCACAGGCTCTCACAAATTTATGTCTTACTGTCTGTAGGGTTTTCTTGGTAAAGTTACTAGCATAGTTTTATCAAGTTCAACTTCCTCATTTTACAAAGGAGAAAGCTGAGAGGTTAAGGGAATTGTCCACTTATCACACAGGTGATAAGTACCAGAGGCAAGATTTGAATTCATGACCTCAGACTCTAAATCCAATGTTTTTTTTTTAATTGTATTACATTATGTTAGAAAGTCATGATTCAGGAAGGCTCTGGTTCAAATTCTGCCCTTTTCATTTATTATCTGAGCCAAATAAATACACCCCAGTTTCATTATCCATATAATGAGATTGAGGAGACTTAGAGTATCTTTCTCACAGAGGTATTGTAAACTCAAATGAAACAATGCATATAAAGTTCCTTATGAACTTTTGAGTAATCTAGAAATGCCAGTTATCTTTTTTTTCTCACCCAGGTACTACCTACTTTCTTTTTGTACCTTGAGATATTAGACTGGCCCTGATGGAAGGCACTCCAACCCTAATAACAACAGAAGGGTCATTAGTATTTGGTGTTTTCTATACTCTTTGAAGCACTTCTGTCCCTCCCACTACCAATCCCAGGCACTTCCTGAGGCCGCTGATCACTTTCTTTAAACATGGAGATTCTGGTATCTAGATTAAACTCTAGTCATCACCTGTATTCACAGCTTGTTGCTGTCCAAACTCCCAAGTGCTGAACTTGTTCCTTTCCTGTTTCTCTCTACTCATTCAATACCGAAGTCCTTAAATGAGAGGCTAATGCCAATTGTTTCCACTCTTTCAATGTATATTCCTCTCTTACTACCTATAAGCCTATATTTTCCCTTAACTATACTGAAACCACACGCTGCAAGGCTACCAATCATCATTTTGCCAACTCCTCTCCTCTTTTCTACTCTCCCCACCCCCCCCCAATCTTTCTGCTGCATTCAGATCTGTTTTGTAGAGTTAGGTAGTACAACATGAACAAAACTAAGATTCAAAATAAGCTTGACAAAACTAGGTCAAAATGGACAAGAAGAAATTAAATAGGTATAAATGTAAAATCTTGCATTTATATTTTAAAATAATCACTGCACAAGTATAATTAGAAGGAAAGAGCTGACTTGGCAACAGAGAAAGCAAGAAAGATCTGGGGTATATAACAGACTATATGCCTAATAATAACCCATAGTGGGATATGGTTGTTTTTAAAAAAAAAGAATTAAAATCTCAAGTTCTTTTTAATGGAGAGGTCTTCCTACAAAGCACCTAGTTCCCCATTGCTTAAGTTTTGCAAAGAGGTTTATCTGTCAGAGAATTTGTAGAAGGGATTCCTGAATTTGGTGATGGTTTGTCTCAAAACTGTTTAGGTTTCTTCAATTCCTGAGATTTTATTTTTCTAACATGATGAGTACATGTTATAATTATAATTGGGTTGTTTCTCATATAAAATATATTTGCTAGTATCAGGTCTGCTTTCAAAATTTCTCCCACCTAGTAGTGCATACCTATTTGCTTCTACTTTTCTGAGATCATCTTTGAGAAATGTTAGGTTAATATTTCTGTAATTCCACTTTTAACATTACACAATTACTTTATATCTTTAAGGGTTCCTCCTTACCTACAGTATGAAGTTAGAATGATTTAGCATTATATTCAAACTACTCCATGACCTATATTACCTTAATTGTTCAAACATATTTCCCATTACTTCCTTCCCAACATGATCATTGCTCCATCCAGTCTAGTTCCTGATAAATATAATGCCCCTAATCTATCACATTCCTACTTCACTCAAATATCTAGTGATATGTCTTTTGCATAGAATATCATTTATCATCCTTTTCACCTGTCTAAATTCTACTTATTCATATAGATAAAGGTCCAGTTTTTTAAAGGTAAGCCAATTCCCTTCCAGGAGATCTGGAGCTAGGATCTGGAGCCAACAATTCAACAAGCAAGTATTAAGTCGTTACTATGTGTAAGGCTGTGTTACATGCCTGGGATATAACAAAAAAAAAGGCAAAAAACATTTTCTGCCCTCAAGAATCTCCAGTTCTAATTTCAGAGACAATTTCAAAACAACTAGATAGAGGATTTTGGCTCAAATTTGTCTCTTTTTCTATTTGTGAGTAAGTTTCAATAATTCACTTTGTCTGTCTAGGTGGGCCTTGATTTTCAAATATATATATATATATATATATATATATATATATATATATTTCTGTAGCAATTAGAGAAGAAAAAGAAATTGAAGGGATTAAAGTAGGCAATGAGGAAACCATACTATCATTCTTTGCAGATGATATGATGGTATACTTAAAGAATCCTAGAAAACCAACTAAAAAGCTAATGGAAATAATCAACAACTTTAGGAAAATTTCAGGATGCAAAATAAGTCCACATAAATCATCAGGGTTTCTATATATTTCCAACACATCCCATCAGCAAGAGTTAGAAAGAGAAATTCCATTTAAAATCATCCTAGACAATATAAAATATTTAGGAATTTATTTGCCAAGACAATCATAGGAATTATATGAACACAACTATAAAACACTTTCCACACAATTAAAACTAGATCTAAATAATTGAAAAAAAAACATTAATTGCTCATGGATAGTATGAGTTAATATAATAATTCCATAAAAATTAATTTACATATTCAGTGCCATACCTATCAAAATACCAAGAAAACTTTTTATAGAATTAGACAAAATTATAACTTCATTTGTAAGAACAAAAGATCAAGATTATCAAGGGAACTAATGAAAAAAATGTGAAGAATGGGGGCCTAGAAGTACCATATCTTAAACTGTACTATCAAGCAATGGTCATCAAAGAGATATAGTAATGGCTAAAAGACAGAAGGGTGGGTGGATCAATGGAATCGTCTTGGGACAAGAACCAACTATTTGACAAAAACTTCTAGGAAAATTAGAAAACAGTAAAGGAGAGATTAAGGTTAGATCAACATTTCACACCCTTTCACACATTACAAAGATGATTTCAGAATGGGTAAATTACTTAAACACAAAAAGGGAAATTATTAGAGAGAGGCAGAGTCAAGATGGTGGCTTAGAGGCAGCAAAAGTTCAGACCTCTGAAAACCCTTTCTCACCAATTACAAACTAAATACTCCTAAGGGATTGAAAATCAAACCTAACAACAAGAGAGAGCCAAGGAACCCTCCTGCTGGACTCAATTTAAAAGGTACACTCCCACCCCCAAAGCCTGAATTTGAGAACACTTGGGTTTAAGTGGAAGGAAGAAGGAAGGTCTCAGGACTCCTCCCCCACCTACAACTCTGAGCCTCCAGCAGTAGCTGGAACCTCTGGGCAGACAAGGGTGCTGGTCTGGAAGGAGTACCTTGTGGGCAAAGCTGTGCCAGGCCCATAGCATTGAACACAGGTGGCGGGGAAGCAGTTGGGGAAGAAGTGCAGAGTGGGCAGCCTAGTTGCAACAGCAGAGACACTCCAGATTTCCCCTCCCCTTCCCAAGGTTTTGGTCTCAGGGCACATCCAGCTCTACAAGTTCCAACCACCTTGAATTAATCTCATCAAAGCCTTAAGAGGGCAGGGAAACTCAAGCACCAAAACCACTCCTCCACAGACTGCATTGAGAGATTTGCTGACTAAGCTCCAAGATGAAAGGCTGACAGAAAAGTCCAAAACCACAGATCCAAAACATAATGAGAGAAGCAAGAGTTCCAGCAACAACAGGTGGAAAAGAAGCGGCAAATATGAGCAAACAACAGAAAAAAAATTACAATTGACAGCTTCTATTCAGGCATTGAACAAAGAGCAAATGTAACAAAGAAGGATTAAAAACACCAAGCAAAAACACAGAAACCCCAAGGAATTAGACACAGATTTTGGAAGAACTCAAAAATATAATTAAAAACACAATTAAAATAGGCTGAAGACAACTGGGAAAAGAACTTAAAAAGAAAGATGTCATTTGGAAACAAAGGAACTCAAACCAAAACAAGAAAATTGTGCCTTGAAGGCCAAAATTAATCAACTTGAAAATGAGACAAAGGAGCTGAAAGATCAGAAGGAGAAGGATGACAAAAAGCCAAGAATGAAATCTAGTCTTTAAAAACCAGAATACAACAATTAGAAGCAAGCAACTTCACAAGGCAGCAGGAAACTATAAAACAAAATCAAAAGAATGAAAAAAACTGAGGAAAATATGAAGCATCTCATTCACAAAACAGAAGATTTAGAAATTTGTTCCAGGAGAGACAACTTAAGAATCATTGATCTACCAGAAGACCATGACAAAAGAAAAAGCCTGGACATCATACTACAGGAAATTATCCAAAAAAACTGCCCTGATATTCTAGAACAAGAGGGAAAAGTGGAGATTGAAAGAATCCACAGATCACCTCCTGTACTTAATCCCAAGGAACAACACCCAGGAATGTTATAGCCAAATTAAAGAACTATCAGACCAAGGAAAAAATATTACAAGCTGCAAAGAGGAAGTCATTCAGATACTATGGAACCACAGTGAGGATAACACAGGATCTGGCTGCATATACACTGAAGGACCGAAAGCAAGGAATATGATATTCTGGAAAGCAAGGAAACTAGGTTTACAACCAAGAATCAACTACCCAGCAAAACTGACTATATTCTTAAAGGGGAAAGTATGGTCATTTAAAAAATAGAAGAATTCCAAGCATTTGTAAAGAAAAGACCAGATCTGAACAGAAAATTTGATGTCTAAGCACAGAACTCAAGAGAATCTTCAAAAGGTAATTAAGAAAGGGGGAAAAAACAAAAATAAAACAAAATAAAAAAGTTAACTTTTTTTAAGAGACTCATTAGGTTAAAATGATATATATCCGACTTCCGGTTAAGATGGTGGCTTAGAGAAAGCTCAAGTTCAGATCTCCGGAAAAACCTTCCCGACCGATCTCAAACTATAAGCTCCTAAGGCGCCGAAATTCAAAACGATCAACAGCACAGACCCTGGGAACCCTCCTCCTGGACCTGGACCCGGTTCAAAAGGTACGGCTCCCCTCAAAAGCCAGAACCCGAGATCCCTCGGACCTCAGATGTAGGAGCGCAGAGTCCAAGGCTCCCGGAAGCCGCAGCCCTGCCCGCTGGGCTCAGAGAGCAGAACCCTCAGGGCCTTCTACAGTCCCGGTGAAAGTTACTGCCTGGGGCTTCCGCTGCAGAGAGCTGGTCGAAACAACAGCAACCCTCAGGGCGGGCAAGACAGCCTCACGGGCTGGATCCTGCTATCCAAGTCTCAGTGAAAGTCCTTGCTCTCGGAGCTTGGGTTAGCTGCAGCCCATCCCCCCCGCAGGCCGACGAAACAGCCTCACGGCCAGCAATTCTGAAGGCAACTTCCGGAAAGCAACGTGGTCCGACCCTTCCATTCCAGTTCCAGTGAGGCATATTCAGTTTAACCCAGGGAAAGTCATAGAACCATCTGCCCAGGACTAAAGCCTCTGAACACCAGACAGAGACAAGAAAAGCCAATCCTCCACATTCAGAGATGGAAAACTCCACAGAAGCACAGAAGCCCCAAAATACCAAGAAAAATACGAAGAAAGGGGCGACTTTGGACACATTCTATGGAGCCAAAATACAAAATACAGAGCAGATAGAAGATAATATAAAAGAAAATGCTCCAAAACCTTCCAAAGGAAATGGAAACTCTCCACAAACCTATGAAGAATTTGAATCAGAAATGACCAAAAAGATGGAAGCCTTCTGGGAGGAAAAGTTGGAAATAATGCAAAAGAAATTCACGCATCTACAAAACCAGTTTGACCAAACTGTAAAAGAAAACCAGGCTTTAAAGGCCAGAATCAGGCAGCTGGAAGACAACGATCGTGTAAAAGAGCAAGAATCAATAAAGCAAAGCCAAAATACCAAGAAATTAGAAGAGAACATAAAATATCTCACCGACAAGGTGATAGATCTGGAAAATAGGGGGAGAAGGGATAATTTAAGAATAATTGGACTCCCAGAAAAGCCAGAAATAAACACCAAACTGGACATGGTGATACAAGATATAATCAAAGAAAATTGCCCAGAGATTCTAGAACAAGGGGGCAATACAGCCACTGACAGAGCTCACAGAACACCTTCTACACTAAACCCCCAAAAGACAACTCCCAGGAATGTAATTGCCAAATTCCAAAGCTATCAAACAAAAGAAAAAATCCTACAGGAAGCCAGAAAAAGACAATTTAGATATAAAGGAATGCCAATCAGGGTCACACAAGACCTTGCAAGTTCTACTCTGAATGATCGTAAGGCATGGAACATGATCTTCAGAAAGGCAAGAGAGCTGGGTCTCCAACCAAGAATCAGCTACCCAGCAAAACTGACTATATACTTCCAAGGGAAAGTATGGGCATTCAACAAAATAGAAGACTTCCAACTTTTTGCAAAGAAAAGACCAGAGCTCTGTGGAAAATTTGATACCGAAAATCAAAGAGCAAGGAATACCTGAAAAGGTAAATATTAAGGAAAGGGGAAAATGTTATCTTCTTCTTTTACTCAAACTCTCTTCTATAAGGACTACATTTATATAAACCTATGCATACTAATATGTGGGGAAAATGTAATGTATAAATAGGGGGTAAAGAAAGACCAAATAGAATAATCATTCTCACACAAAGATTCATATGGGAAGGGGAGGGGAAGAAAACTCCTATAAGAAGGAGAGGAAGAGAGGGGGGGGGGATTTACTTAAACCTCAATCTCAGGGAAATCAACTCTGAGAGGGAAAAACATCCAGACCCATTGGGATCTTGAATTCTATCTTACCCAACAAGGGTAAGGAGAAGGGAAAACCAAGGGGGGGAGGGGGAGAGGGAGAACAAAAAGGGAGGGAAAGAGAGGGGGGAAGGGGAGGGAACAAAAAGGGAGGGACTAAAAAGGGAAACATCAAGGGAGGGGACAAGGGGGACTGTTTCAAAGTAAATCACTGGACTAAAAGGTAGAGCCGAAGAAGAATAGGTTAGAATTAGGGAAGGCAATCAAAATGCCAGGGAGTCCACAAATGACAATCATAACTTTGAACGTGAATGGGATGAACTCACCCATAAAACGTAGACGAATAGCAGAATGGATTAGAATCCAAAACCCTACCATATGTTGTCTTCAAGAAACACACATGAGGCGGGTTGACACCCACAAGGTCAGAATTAAAGGATGGAGTAAGACCTTCTGGGCTTCAACTGATAGAAAGAAGGCAGGAGTGGTAATCATGATATCCGATAAAGCCAATGCAAAAATAGACCTGATCAAAAGGGATAGGGAAGGTAATTATATTTTGTTAAAAGGGACTATAGACAATGAGGAAATATCATTAATCAATATGTATGCACCAAATAATATAGCACCCAAATTTCTAATGGAGAAACTAGGAGAATTGAAGGAAGAAATAGACAATAAAACCATACTAGTGGGAGACTTAAACCAACCATTATCAAATTTAGATAAATCAAATCAAAAAATAAATAAGAAAGAGGTAAAAGAAGTGAATGAAATCTTAGAAAAATTAGAATTAATAGACATATGGAGAAAAATAAATAGGGATAAAGAGGAATACACCTTCTTCTCAGCACCACATGGCACATTCACAAAAATTGACCATACATTAGGTCACAGAAACATAGCACACAAATGCAGAAAAGCAGAAATAATGAATGCAGCCTTCTCAGATCACAAGGCAATAAAAATAATGATTAGTAATGGTACATGGAAAACCAAATCTAAAACCAATTGGAAATTAAACAATATGATACTCCAAAACCGTTTAGTTAAAGAAGAAATCATAGAAACAATTAATAATTTCATCGAGGAAAATGACAATGGCGAAACATCCTTTCAAACCTTTTGGGATGCAGCCAAAGCGGTAATCAGAGGTAAATTCATATCCCTGAATGCTTATATTAACAAACAAGGGAGAGCAGAGATCAATCAATTGGAAATGCAAATGAAAAAACTGGAAAGCGATCAAATTAAAAACCCCCAGCAGAAAACCAAATTAGAAATCCTAAAAATTAAGGGAGAAATTAATAAAATCGAAAGTGATAGAACTATTGATTTAATAAATGAGACAAGAAGCTGGTACTTTGAAAAAACAAACAAAATAGACAAGGTACTGGTCAATCTAATTAAAAAAAGGAAGGAAGAAAAGCAAATTCACAGCATTAAAGATGAAAAGGGGGACAGCACCTCTGATGAAGAGGAAATTAAGGCAATCATTAGAAATTACTTTGCCCAATTATATGGCAATAAATACACCAATTTAGGAGAAATGGATGAATATATACAAAAATACAAACTGCCTAGACTAACAGAAGAGGAAATAGAATTCCTAAATAATCCCATATCAGAAATTGAAATCCAACAAGCCATCAAAGAACTTCCTAAGAAAAAATCCCCAGGGCCTGATGGATTCACCTGTGAATTCTATCAAACATTCAGAGAACAGTTAATCCCAATACTACACAAACTATTTGACATAATAAGCAAAGAGGGAGTTCTACCAAACTCCTTTTACGACACAAACATGGTACTGATTCCAAAACCAGGCAGGTCAAAAACAGAGAAAGAAAACTATAGGCCAATCTCCCTAATGAATATAGATGCAAAAATCTTAAATAGGATACTAGCAAAAAGACTCCAGCAAGTGATCAGAAGGATCATTCACCATGATCAAGTAGGATTCATACCAGGGATGCAGGGCTGGTTCAACATTAGGAAAACCATCCACATAATTGACCACATCAACAAGCAAACTAGCAAGAACCACATGATTATCTCAATAGATGCAGAAAAAGCCTTTGATAAAATACAACACCCATTCCTATTAAAAACACTAGAAAGCATAGGAATAGAAGGGTCATTCCTAAAAATAATAAACAGTATATATCTAAAACCAACAGCTAATATCATCTGCAATGGGGATAAACTAGATGCATTCCCAATAAGATCAGGAGTGAAACAAGGATGCCCATTATCACCTCTACTATTTGACATTGTACTAGAAACACTAGCAGTAGCAATTAGAGAAGATAAAGGAATTGAAGGCATCAAAATAGGCAAGGAGGAGACCAAGTTATCACTCTTTGCGGATGACATGATGGTCTACTTAAAGAATCCTAGAGATTCAACCAAAAAGCTAATTGAAATAATCAACAACTTTAGCAAAGTTGCAGGATACAAAATAAACCCACATAAATCATCAGCTTTTCTATATATCTCCAACACAGCTCAGCAGCAAGAACTAGAAAGAGAAATCCCATTCAAAATCACCTTAGACAAAATAAAATACCTAGGAATCTATCTCCCAAGACAAACACAGGAACTATATGAACACAACTACAAAACACTCGCCACACAACTAAAACTAGACTTGAACAATTGGAAAAACATTAACTACTCATGGATAGGACGAGCCAATATAATAAAAATGACCATCCTACCCAAACTTATTTATCTATTTAGTGCCATACCCATTGAACTACCAAAATACTTCTTCACTGATTTAGAAAAAACTATAACAAAGTTCATTTGGAAGAACAAAAGATCAAGGATATCCAGGGAAATAATGAAAAAAAACACACATGATGGGGGCCTTGCAGTCCCTGACCTAAAACTATATTACAAAGCAGCAGTCATCAAAACAATTTGGTACTGGCTAAGAAACAGAAAGGAAGATCAGTGGAATAGACTGGGGGAAAGCGACCTCAGCAAGACAGTATACGATAAACCCAAAGATCCCAGCTTTTGGGACAAAAATCCACTATTCGATAAAAACTGCTGGGAAAATTGGAAGACAGTGTGGGAGAAACTAGGAATAGATCAACACCTCACACCCTACACCAAGATAAATTCAAAATGGGTGAGTGACTTAAACATAAAGAAGGAAACCATAAGTAAATTGGGTAAACATAGAATAGTATACATGTCAGACCTTTGGGAGGGGAAAGGCTTTAAAACCAAGCAAGATATAGAATCACAAAATGTAAAATAAATAATTTTGACTACATCAAACTAAAAAGCTTTTGTACAAACAAAACCAATATAACTAAAATCAGAAGGGAAACAACAAATTGGGAAAAAATCTTCATAGAAACCTCTGACAAAGGTTTAATTACTCATATTTATAATGAGCTAAATCAATTGTACAAAAAATCAAGCCATTCTCCAATTGATAAATGGGCAAGGGAAATGGATAGGCAGTTCTCAGATAAAGAAATCAAAACTATTAACAAGCACATGAAGAAGTGTTCTACATCTCTTATAATCAGAGAGATGCAAATCAAAACAACTCTGAGGTATCACCTCACAACTAGCAGATTGGCTAACATAACAGCAAAGGAAAGTAATGAATGCTGGAGGGGATGTGGCAAAATAGGGACATTAATTCATTGCTGGTGGAGCTGTGAAATGATCCAACCATTCTGGAGGGCAATTTGGAACTATGCCCAAAGAGCAACAAAAGAATATCTACCCTTTGACCCAGCCATAGCACTGCTGGGTCTGTACCCCAAAGAGATAATGGACACAAAGACTTGTACAAAAATATTCATAGCTGCGCTCTTTGTGGTGGCCCAAAACTGGAAAACGAGGGGATGCCCATCAATTGGGGAATGGCTGAACAAACTGTGGTATATGTTGGTGATGGAATACTATTGTGCTAAAAGGAATAATAAAGTGGAGAAGTTCCATGGAGACTGGAACAACCTCCAGGAAGTGATGCAGAGCGAGAGGAGCAGAACCAGGAGAACATTGTACACAGAGACTAATACACTGTGGTATAATCGAACGTAATGGACTTCTCCATTAGTGGCGGTGTAATGTCCCTGAACAACTTGCAGGGATCCAGGAGAAAAAAACACCATTCATAAGGAAAGGATAAACTATGGGAGTGGAAACGCCGAGAAAAAGCAACTGCCTGAATACAGAGGTTGAGGGGACATGACAGAGGATGGACTCTAAATGAACACTCTAATGCAAACACTATCAACAAAGCAATGGGTTCAAATCAAGAAAACATCTAATGCCCAGTGGACTTACGCGTCGGCTATGGGGGGTGGGGGGGGGAGGAAAAGAAAATTATCTATGTCTTTAACGAATAATGCTTGGAAATGATCAAATAAAATATATAAAAAAAAATAAAAAATAAAAATAAAAAAAAAGAAAAGAAATGATATATATCCCTATAAGAAAAGAGGACATTGGTAACTTTTAAAATTGTTTTTATCACCTGAGTAGCTAGAAGAATTATACTTAGAGGGAACAATGACAAAATGTATAGGATTAAATGCCAAGACATAAACATGTGTATTTTCTAAGAGGAAATTATAGTAGTGAGGGAGGAATAGAAAATCAAGAAAGCAAAACCAATGTTTTGATAGGTGCATTGACAGAAAGTCAAATTAGGGGCAGTCCCCTTGGCAAAAAAGTGTACATTTACAAATAAATGTTCAATCAAACTTCAGTTCAATCAACCACAACCAAAGTTCATTCTTGATCTTCTTGATGTAGTGTGGGTTTTCTGGCATCTTTCTGCAACAGTTCATTCTCTGGATATTCTCTGGATTTAGGAGTTAGCAAGATTCTTCCTTGAAGATCTTTCTCAATCAAAAAATAAAAAATCTTGGATTTTTATTAAAATACAACCCCCCACCCCTGAAGTGGGTGTTAAAAAACATCAAGTTCAGCTCAGGATGCAATGCTGAGTTACGGGGGTGTATGAGTCAATTATCAAAAAAAATTGAAAAACAATCAAAAACATAAGGAAAGGGAAAAAATTCAAAATAGGCCCGTATATAGGTCCAATTTAAAGTAATTTCTATCCCACAAGTCTGTAGGACAGAATGCAGTAATATTTCACTCATCCATTTGCAGCCAAGACTACAGGAAGTTGCCATGCTATAAGAAGAAAAGGAACTAGAATTCTATTTTGATAGGGAAGCATCATTTCCTGGTCTGGTTTTTGTCATTCTCAGGGATATAGGGAGCCAGAATGATATTCAAATTTTGTATGAGTACTTCACAAAGAGTGTAGATACAAGGAAGTTCTATGGCAGAACTTATGTCAAGCATCACAACCTCAAGTCTCACATTAGTTTTTCCTATGTGTTCTTTTTGGCACAATTCATGTTAAGTCTGTGCTCCTTGTTTTTATCCCATTTCCTAGAATCAGACACAAACATTAATCATAGTCCCATAACATTTTATCAATAAATGGCAGGTTCCCATAGTTTAAAGCTTTTGGGTATGCATTGATATTATAGCAAGTATATATATATATATATATACATATATATATAAAACTTATATTACTGCAGAAAAAATAATATTAATTGTATGTACCTTTAGTACAAGAAATGAGAAAAAATCAAATATTCTAATCAAAATAAAAGAAAAACAATAATAAAATAAGGAAAAAAAGAAAAAATCAGGAATTCAATGTGTTCTTGAAAAACAGCATCCACTTGTCAATGGATTATTATCTCTTATGCATGTGATAGGATACAGTCAATCAGTCTCAACAGAAGATGCTTTCTTCAAATGTGAGCAATGAATTCAAGAGTTCTTTTCTCCAATCTTTATAGATGTTGGAGTAGTTAACAATATTTGGAATGGTCCTTCCCAAGAAGGCTGAGTTGCTCTAGTATGCTTGAAATTCTTAATATACACTTTATCTCCTGGGTTCAGGTCATGAAGAGAAAAATCTAGTGGTCTGGATTGTACTGCAGCTCCTGATTCATGAAGTTCATGCAGTTTGTGCTGTAATTCCTGTATATAGGAAGCAATAGTAGTATCTCCTCCTAATAGTGATGTATATGCAGGGGAAAAAGGCTTAGCTTTTAGGCGGATGTCCAAAAAGCATCTCAAATGGTGAGATATGTAGGTCTCTTCTAGGCCTGATTCTAAGTTAAATGGGGCCAGAGGGATAATTTCAGGCCATTTTAAATGTGCCTCAGTGCATAATTTTCCAATCATAGTTTTAAGTTCTTTGTTCATTCTTTTCTACTATTTGGAGGAGAGACAAAACTGAAAAGGGTTAATTAATATCAACAAAATCAATAGAGTCTAAGAAGAACCACCTTATTTATATTTGGGACGTTCCTTGGACACCCCCCTAAAGGGCACCCCTCTGAGGGGCATTAGCACCTCGAGTATTTTTTGGATAAGCACTATTTTTTATATATTGTTGTTGGGCATTGTGCTGGGTATTATCATCTTCTTCATTTGGAGCACTGTCATTATTTTCCCAATTTCTATTTCTATAATTTTGATTTCTAAAGTTTTTATTTCTATAGTCATTGTTATAATTTCTAAAATTGTGCTTTCTATGATTATTATCATAGTCATTTCTATAGTTATTATTTCTAAAGCTCTGGGTTCCATTGTCATTATTATAGTTATTTCTACAATTATCCCTTCTGTAGTTGTTATTAAACTGCATATTCCTTCCGATAATCTTGAGAAAAGTTCTACACTATCATTTTGTGGCCCTTCTTTTCACAGAAGTGGAAGGTTACTGATTTATTTGTGAATTCCTGCAAAGGGGCTATGGTCTCTCCCGTATTTTTCAATTGTCTCTTTAACATTTCAATTTCTTTTTTTAAGTCTTCCACTAATGTATTGTGTTCCTCAGGTCTTTTTACATGACCCTTATAAACATAGGTTGCTACTCTTCTCAATTCTTCGAGGTCCATAGAGTCCCAATTAGGACAGCTAGTTTTAAAGTAGTCTTTTACCACTGAACAACAATTCTCAACAAATTGCCTATGTATTTGCCTAATGTCCCTTTCTCTGGATAAATCAAGGTCCATATATGTATGTCCTATGTCAATAAATCTGTCCATAAACTGGGAGGGGGTCTCATCAATTTCTTGTCGGGTTCCTTCAAATTTTGACCATTTTCCAGGTCTATCAGAGCAAGCTCTCATGGCTGCCAATAATGCTTCTCTGGCCTAGTTTAGTTTTGTGTGATTTAGTTCAACATTTGGGTTCCAATGAGGATCTTCAGTTGGCCAATAATGTCCTCTTCTATCTCGTTTCTGTTTAGCCAGAGAGATGATATTTTTTTTTCTATTTTTGTTAAAAATGTCCCTAACAAATTTTCAACATCCATCCAAGTGGGGTCAAAAGTTCAGAATATGTTCACTAATTGTTTTATAATTAATATTGGTTCTTCCTCAAATGATGGAAGATCTTCCTTGAATTTATTTAAGTCTTCAGGGTTAAAAGGTGTGTGGTGTCTTACAGATACCAAGTTTCCATTTTTATTAAAAGTGGGTACTTCCCTTAAAGGGAATACATGATCTGAATTATTTGGTACTCCTGTTTCTGTTCCTAGGCTTCTTGATCCATTCTCAATGGGGTAGGTATGAGAAAGGAAAAGGTTGGGCCCACTGAGGGAGAGGGTTTGTTGTTGTCCCAAAGTGCCAGAAGGATCAGAGGTAGGAAGGGCATGGGAATTGGATTGGGTAGGTTGGGAAGGAGGGGCAAAGGAAGAAGAGTCATTAGCTGGGGGAAAGGATGCAGAGGGGTTAGGGTTGGAGGAATAAATAGGTTGTAAACTTAAGTGTGAACTTAGGGTGGAAGGGGTGGGGTAGGAAGAATGGGCAGGGTGTGAACTTAGGGTGGAGGTGGTAGGATAGGAAGCATGGGTGGGGGGAACTGGGGCTGAGCAGGTTGGGCAGGGGGCATGCGCAGGGGCAGGGATGGTTTGGTTAGGAGCAGGGGGTTCTGGGGCTGAGGGGTAGGGGGAGCAGTGAGTTGGTTAGGAGGGTTAGTGTTTTTCATAAAAGCTATGAGCTCCCCAATACTTTTCTCTAAAAACTCAAGCCGAGTATTTAGTTCTTCATTTTGTTGAACATTAGAAGGAGCAATCAATTGGTATGATTGGGAAATGGGTTTTTTAAGGGGAGACTGACCTGAATCTTTTATTAGATTCCATATCTTGTGCATAGTATTAGAGAGAATTAGATACATTACAGCTCCAACAAGTAAAATCTCAATCAGAAACAGTGTGTAGTATAGCCATTGCCATACATAGTCTGGGATTATGAAATAGGCAAAGAACAATAATTGTACTGTAAAAGAAACAATGTATTTAGTGAAAAGCCTGAAAAGCCAGTTGTTAACTAATTGTGAACTGGCTGTAAACCCATATTTCTAAAGTAAACATGTGGGGAGCAGGACAAGGCCAAAGCTTTCTCCAGATTTCCTGTAATCCTAATCTAGGCAGTTGTTCCCTAAAGGAAAGGGGATTTAGAAACACCTCTCCTAGCCAGGACCTTAGGGCCCTGTTGCTAAGATTTAAAACAGCTGTGTTCTATTTAATTTAGGGAGAAATTAAAATGTTTTTTACTCATCTGCTCTTGCAACTGCGTTTTGAAGCCGAATTAGCACATTTAAAAGACTGACTAACAGAAGCAAGTAATAAAGAGAGAAAGGAAAGAGATTTCAAAGAAATTTGAGGGTTTTCGTTACAACCTACATGGTCAGCCAAAACCATAACTGCCAAAACGTGGTTGCCAAAACTGTGAATATTAAAGCACTGTAAATGCCAAACTGAAGACCAAGCTATCACTCTTTGCAGATGATATGATGGTCTTCTTAAAGAATCCTAGCGAATAAACTAAAAAGTTAGTCAAAATAATCAACAATTTTAGCAAAGTAGCAGGATACAAAATAAACCCACATAAGTCATCAGCGTTTCTATATATCTCTAACCCTTTTCAGCAGCAAGAATTAGAAAGAGAAATTCCATTTAAAGTCACCCGAGACAATATAAATATCTAGGAATCTATCTGCTGAGACAAACACAGGAACTATATGAACACAACTACAGTCTATTATAAGCCTAAAGATCCCAGTTCTGGGACCAAAATCCACTATTTGATAAAAAATGCTGGGAAAATTGGAAGATAGTATGGTAGAGATTAGGCTTAGATCAAAATCTTACACCCTACACCAAGATAAACTCAGAATAGGTGAATGACTTGAATATAAAGAAGGAAACTACAAGTAAATTAGGTGAACACAGAATACTATACATGTCATATCTTTGGGAAAGTAAAGATTTTAAAACCAAGCAAGAGCTAGAAAAATCACAAAATGTAAAAGCAATAATTTTGATTATATCAAATTAAAAAGTTTTTGTACAAAAAAAACCCAATGCAACCCAAATCAGAAGGGAAGCAACAAATTGGAAAATAATCTTCATAACCAAAACCTCTGACAAAGGTCTAATTACTCAAATTTGTAAAGAGCTAAATCAATTGTACAAAAAATCAAGCCATTCTCCAATTGATAAATCGGTAAGAGGCACGAATAGGAAATTTTCAGACAAAGAAATCAAAACTATTAATAAGCACATGAAAATAAATCTCTTATAATCAGAGAAATGCAAATCAAAACAATTCTGAGGTATCACCTCACACCTAGCAGATTGGCTAACATGACAGCAATGGAAATTAATGAATGCTGGAGGGGAGGTGGCAAAGTGGGGACATTAATGCATTGCTGTTGGAGTTGTGAATTGATCCAACCATTCTGGAGGACAATTTGGAACTATGCCCAAAGGGCACTAAAAGACTGTCTGCCCTTTGATTCAGCCATAGCCTTGCTGGGTTTGTACCCCAAAGAGCTAATCAGGAAAAATTCACGTACAAGAATATTCATATCTGCGCTCTTTGTGGTGGCAAAAAAAATTGGAAAATGAGGGGATGCCCTTCAATTGGGGACTGTCTGAAAAAGTTGTGGTATATTTTGGTGATGGAATACTATTGTGCTCAAAGGAATAATAAAGTGGAGGAATTCCATGGGGACTGGAACAACTTCCAGGTATTGATGCAGAGTGAGAGGAACAGAACCAGGAGAACATTATACAAGGAGACTGATACACTGTGGTACAATTGAATGTAATGGACTTCTCCATTAGTGGCAATGCAGTGATCCTGAACAACTTGAAGGGATCTATGAGAAAGAACAGTATCCACATTCAGAGGAAAAGCTGTGGGAGTAAAAACACAGAAGAAAAACAGCTGCTTGATTTACATGGGTTGAGGGGATATGATTGGGGATATAGACTCTAAATGAACATCCTAGTGCAAACATCAACAATATGGAAATAGGTTTTGATCAAGGACACTTGTAATATCCAATGGAATTGAATATTAGCTATGGGAATGTTGGGGGGAGGGAAGGGAGGGTGTAGGAATATGATTCTTGTAACCAAGAAATAATGTTCTAAATTGACTAAATAAATTAATTTAAAAAAGGGAAATTATTAATAAATTAGGTGAACATAGAAGAGTATACCTGTCAGATCTATGGGAAAGGAAAGAATTTAAGGTTATGCAAGAGACAGAGAATATTACACATGTAAAAAGAATATTTTGTTGTTTTTTATTTTTTTAATTTGGAAATTTTTATTTAATTAGTTAATTTAGAATATTTCCCATGGTTACATGATTCATGTTCTTTCCCTCCTCTACCCCACGTCTCTCCTGTAGCTGACACACAATTCCACTGGGTGGAATAATTTTGATCACATTTAATTAAATTAATTAATTAAAAAGTTTTTGTACTAACAAAATTAAATGCAAACAAAATTAGAAGGGAAGCAACAAATTGTTTAAAAAGTCTTTATAACAAGAACCTCTGACAAATGTCTAATTTCTCAAATTTATAAGGAGCTAAGTCAAAACAATACAATTGTTTGAGGGATTGTGGTAAAATTGGGACACTAATGCATTTCTGGTAGAGCTGTGAATTTATTCAACCATTCTGGAAGTCAATTTGGAATTATGTCCAAAGGGTTTTTAAAAGTTTTAAAAAAAAGGTTTTTAAAGAATGCCTGACCCTTGATCCAGTCACACAACTGCTGGGTTTGTACCACAAACAGATAGTAAGGAAAAATAGGTGTACAAAAATATTTACAGCCACATTCTTCATAGTGGCAATAAAACTGGAAAGTAAGAGGGTGCCCATCATTGGGGAATGGCTGAAGAAATTGTGGTATCTGGTGGTACTGGAATACTATTGGGCAGAAAGGAATAATGAACTGGAGGAATTCCATGTGAACTGGAAGTACCTCTAGGAATTGATGTAGGGCAAAAGAAGCAGAACCTGGAGAACGTTGTACAAAGAGATTAATACATTGTGGTACAATTGAATGTAATGACCTTCTTTACTAGGACAATTCTGAAGGACTTATGAGAAAGAATCCTATGCACATTCAGAGAAAGAACTGTGGTAGTAGAAATGTAAAAGAAATCATATGAGTGTTCACTTGGTTTGATGGATATATGATTGGGAATTTTGACTTTAAATGATCACTCTTTTGCAAGTATTAATAATATAGAAATGGGTTTTGAAGAATGGTACATGTATAACACAGAGAATTGCTTGTCAGCTCCAGGAGGGGGAAGGAAAGAACCTGAATCATATAACAATGCAAAAATCTTGTAAATTAATTAATTAATTAAAAAATTAAAAAATAAAATGTATTTATTAATTTGTATGTTACATTAAAGTTCTTGGTATCTCCTTCCCTCTCTTCCCTCCTCACACTAAAGAAGGCATTTGATATATTTATGTATAAATCTATGTCTTTCTTATTTCTATTTGTCAATTCTTCCCCTGGAGGTGGACATAAACAAGTTACTCTTCAAACAATATTTATTTGCTGTATATAATGTTCTCATTTTTGCTCAATTCATACTTCATAATTTCATGTAGGTCTTTCCATGTTTTTAAAAACTCAACCTGTTCTGATAATATGTGTATAATCAAGATCAAATTGCCTGCCAGCACCAGGAGGGAAAATGCAAGGAAGGGAGGGAGAAAAGTTTGACCATATAACTTAAGAAACCTTGTGTGGAAATGTATTATAACAGTAATTGGTAATAAATAAATAAACAAATAAATATTTAAAACATTAATAAAAACTTAAGCTGTTCATTTCTAACGGCACAGTAGTATTCCATCTGTTAAAGGAGTTTTCTTAATCTCTCCCTCTGTCCCTTTAAGAGGCAGAGGAGCAGAAACATTTCTCAGTAAGAATCAGTTAACTGGCAGCCTCTGTGAGCTAGTAGTGAAGATTCCCTTACCTAGAAAATAAAGGAGGAGATAAGTAAAAGAGCAGTTTGACAGTTAGAGGTTTTTGTCTCTGCGTTCCCTAGAGAGCAGGTGTCTGTCTCTGTATCTCTGAGACTGGCAGTTGGGGATAGAGAAAACGGATTTAAGGCTTTAACAGCCTGAAAGGAGGCACCCATTGAGTATCTTAGATAGGTAGCTAGATAATGAATATAATTTAGATAGACAGTGTAGCAGGAGTAGGCCCAGCCTGGCCCTGGCAGAAGAAACTACCCTCAATGGTGGATAGATTTAGAAATTTTTAATTAGGATTAGGATTTTAGGTATAGTTATAAGATTATTCTCACTTTCCTCCTTTCTATTTCCTATATGAACTTTCCTCAGAATAAACTATTTGTTTTGTGTTTTATCAAACTGCTCTCCTGACCTTTGTTCAAACACCTATCAAAAAAAATTTAACCTCTCACACATTATAGCCAGATGCCACAAGTTATTTAGCCATTCCTCAGACACCTCTTTAATTTCAAATTCTTTGTCATCACAAAGAGAGCTGCTATAGAAATTTTAGGATATATAGATTATTTTATTTTTTCCCTGATCATTTTAGGAAACAAACCAATGATGAAAGGGCAAAAGGACAAATGTTTATTTTCTAAACCAGAAGTGCTGATGAGCAATGATTTGGTCAAGAGGAGAGCATTAGGTAAAGGAAAGCACAGATGTACTGCTCTGGCATGTTTTAAAGAAGATATTGCAACACAAGATGGATTTGCAAGAAAAAGCAAGAGATTGAAATTTTGGGGAACCCCCAATCAACCAGATCAAGACAAGATTCAAATAGAATCTGGACAGGAGGCAGTTAGGAGCCCCACTGCTTGGACCTGGGTCTTTTCTTTCTGACTGTTAAGGGAGGAAAGTGAAACCAATTCTCTTTGTCATTGATTGTTCCCCGGACAGAGTACTGAGAGGACTTTTGAAGCCTAGCTCAGAAGAAACTTAGTCAAACCTTTTTTTCCTGTCAATATCCCCCTTCAGAGAAATTAACTTTGTTTTATGAGTTGAATACCTTGTGAAAATCTTCAATCAACAGGAAACTTATTTTCCTCTTTCCCCCTCCCTCTTCTGACCTTTTCTCCTTCAAAAAATAAACTCCTGTAGTTAAAAGAACTAAATTATGGGATTGATTATTGGGGAAACCCTTGAAGCTTACCATTCTTGAGATGAGCCTTTAGATTCAGTTGGGAAAGGGACAGGAAGTAGTGTGGGGGAGGCATGCAAGATCCAGCCTTGCCCAGTAGTTGACTTCCTGCTGTCCCTGTCCTATTACCACAAATATCCCAGTATTGCCCTCTATCACAATGTTCAATCCTTGTTGTTGTTTTTGTTTTTAAAATATTTATTAATTTCTTCAGTTACCTGTAGAAACAACTCTTGACAATTGTTTTCTGACATTTTAGTATTCATATTTTCTTTCTTCTTTCCTCCCCCATCCTTCTAGAGGAGGTAGATAATTTGATATAGGTTATACCAGTTCTTTTTTCCAGTACATATATCCATATTTCTAAGGTTATGAAAGAAGACAAATATTACATATAGAACAAAAAAACTCATAAAAGAAATAAAGTGAAAGATGGCATGCTTTGATTTGTAATCAGACTCCAACAATTGCTTCTTTAGCTATGGATAGCATTTTTCATCATGAATATCTTGTGATTATCTTGGAAACTTGTTTTGCTGATAATGGTTTAATCTTTCAGCTGATCATCATATAATTTTTCTGATACTGTGGACATTGTTCTTCTGGTTCTGCTCACTTCACTTTGCATCAGTTCATCTAAGTCTTTCCAGGTTTCTCTGAACTTATACTGTTTGTCTTTTCTTATTGTACAATAGAATTCCATTACAAATGTGGGTTTTAAAATTAATATACAATAACTAAAGTATTATATTTTTTGAAAATTTTATTTAATTAGTCAATTTAGAACCAAGGAATAATGTTTTAAACTGACTAAATAAAACTTAGAACAAATTACAAAAAAGAAAGTTGGGTAAAGACTAGAGTATATCTGGGCTACAAATTGGGCTTTTTCTATTCGTGGGGACTCATTGGAGAGGTTCTGTACCTAAGACTTTACTTATTAGATTCTCTAGTTTAAGTTAAATGTACCTAAAAGGAAAAGTAAGCTGTATGTAATAGTTTTCTGTTTTCTGTTCCACTTTGTATATGGAAAGAATTATTTTATTTGATGATTAATAAGTTCAGAATTTTTAAAAATAAAAAAAATTAGGAATGAGTGTTGTAGTTTGTCAAATGGGTTTTCTTCCTCTATTGAAATAATCAGATGACTTCCATTGATTTTGTTATTGAGGTGGTGAATTATGCTGATGGTTTTCCTAATATTTAACCATCTCTCCATTCCTGGTATAAAATCAACCTGATCATGGTGTAAGATACTTGTGATATCATGTTGTAATTTTCTTGCTGTTGTATTTTTTTGTTTTTTAAATTTTATTTAATTAGTCAATTTAGAACATTTCCCCCTGGTTACAAGAATCATGTTCCTTCCCTCACTTCCCCCTACCCCCTCCTGCAGCTGACATGCAATTCCACTGTGTTTTACATGTGTCCTTGATCAAAACCCATTTCCATGTTGATGATTGCACTAGGATGTTCATATAGAGTCTATACCCCCAATCATATCCCCTCGATCCATGTAAGTCAAGCAGTTATTTTTCTTCTGTTTTTCTGCTCCCACATTTCCTTCTGAGTGTGGATAGTGTTCTTTCTCATAAAGTTGTTCAGGATCACTGCATTGCCACTAATGGAGAAGTCTCTGTGTATAATGTTCTCTTTGTTCTGCTCCTTCCACTCTGCAAATAAAACTATAAATAAATTGATGTGAAAGACTACACCAACAGTTCTTTCTCTGGAGGTGGGTAGCATTTCCCATTATAAGTCTTTCAGGATTATCCCAGATCAGAGCATTGCTAAGAGTAGCCAAGTTTTCATAGATAATTATCATTCACTATTGCTGTTACTATGTATAATGTTCTCCACTTCTGCTTATTTTCCTCTTCATCAGTTCCTGCAGATCTTTCCAACATTTTCTGAAATCATCTTGCTTATCATTTCTTATAGCACCATAGTATTACATAACATGTACTACAATTTGTTCAGTTTTTCCCCAATTGATGGACATTCTCTTAATTTCTAATTTTTTGCCTCTCCAAATTAGCAGCTATAAATACTTTTGAACAAGTAAGTCTTTTGCCCATTTTTATTATGTCTTTGGGATATGGACCCAGTGGTAGCATTCAGACCAAAGGGTAGGAACAGTTTTATATCCCTTTGGGTATAGTCCAACTTGCCCTCCAGAAGGGGTGGATCAGTTCACAACTCCAACAACACAGTAGTGTCCTGTCCCAATTTTGCCTCATCAAATCCAACATTTACCATTTTCCTTTACTGTCATATTGACCAATTTGATAGGTGTGAGATGGTACCTCAGCATTTTTTAAAAATTGCATTTATCTAATCAAGACTGATTTAAAACATTTCCCCATGTGATTATTATTGGCTTTGATTTCTTCATCTGAAAATTGCTTGTTCATATCCTTTGACCATTGGCCAATAGGGGAATGACTTGTATTCTTATAAACTTGAATTCATTCTTTATATATTGTAGAAATAAGACATTTATCAGAGACGTTTGTTATAAAAAACAATTTCCTAGTTTGTTGTTTCTCTTCTAATCTCAGATTAATTTTGTTTGTACAAAACCTTTCTAATTTAATATAATCAAATTCATTTTACATTTTATAATAAATACTCTCTATTTCTTGTTTGATCAGAGATTCTTCCCTTCTACAAAGATCTTCCAGGTAAACTATTTTGTGTTCTCCTAATTAAGTTATGATATCACCTTTTATAGCTAAATCATATATCCATTTTGAGCTTATATTGGTACTTTGTTAAATATTGGTCTATACCTAGCTTCTGCCATATTGTTTTCCAATTTTCCCAGCAGTTTTTGTTATTGAGTGAGTTCTCATACCAATAGCTGGGATCTTTGTTTTTTTTTTTCAAATACTAGGTTGCTAAGGACATATACCCTTGCATATTATGTATCTAATATACTCTGTTGATCTATCATTCTATTCCTTAGCCAGTACCAGATTGTTTTCATGATTGTTGCTTTATAGTACAGTTTGAGATCTGGTATTTCTAGGCCTTCTTCCTTCAATGTTTTTATTGTTTCCCTTGATATTCTTGACCTTTTGCTTTTCAAGATGAATTTATCATTAATTTTTCCAGTTCTGTAAAATAATTTTGGCAGTCTTATTGGTATTGTACTGAATAAATGAATTAGTTTAGGTAGAATTGTCATTTTTATTATATTAGCTCAGCCTACCCAAAAGCAATTAATATTTTTCTAATTATTTTCATCTGACTTTATTTATATAAAAAGTGTTTAATAATTGTGTTCATGTAATTTTTGTGTTTGCCTTGGCAAGTAGATTTCTAGATATTTTATATTGTTTAGTGTGATTTTAAATAGAATTTCTCTTTTTAACTCTTACTGCTGAACTTTGTTGGTAATATATAGAAATGCTGATGATTTATGTGGATTTATTTTGTATTCTCCAACTTCACTGAAGTTATTGTTTAAACCAGTTATTTAGTTAATTCTCTAGGATTCTGTAAGTATATCATCATATGATCTGTAAAGAATGAGGGTTTAGTGTCCTCATTAACTGCTTTAATTCCTTCAAGTTCCTTTTTTTCCCCTTATTGCTAAAGCTAACATTTCTAGTATAATATTAATTAATAGTGGCGATATGGGCATTCTTTTTTTTAAACCTTTACTTTCTGTCTTGGAGTCAATATTAACTCCAAGTCAGAAGAGAGTTAAGGGCTAGGCAACGAGGGTTAAGTGAATGCCCAGGGTCACACAGCTGGGAAGTGTCTGAAGCCATATTTGAACCTAGAATCTCCCATCTCTAGCCCTGACTCTCAATCCACTGAGCCACCCAGCTGTTCCTGATATGGGCATTCTTGTTTCATTCCTGATCTTATTGGGAAGACTTCTGACTTATCCCTGTTGCAGATGATACTTGTAGGTTTTAGGTAGATACCACTTATCATTTTGAGGAATGGATCATTTATTCCTATGCTTTCTAGTGTTTTTTTAATAGGAAAGGGTATCACATTTTGCCAAAGCCTTTTTCTGTATCTATTGAGATAATCATGTGTTTTCTGTTAGTTTGGTAATTCATATGGTCAATTATGGTGTAAATGGCATTTGTCATAGTGAATGATCCTTGTGATAGATTGCTGTGTTCTCTTTGATACTGTCTTATTTAAAACTTTTACAACTATATTCATTAATGAAATTGCTTTATGAACTTCTATTTTTCAATTCTAATTTTTTGGAAGTTATTTTCTTCCTCAAGTTTTTGTGTTTCCTTTCCCATTTGGCCAATCCTACTCTTAAAAGATTTGTTTTTATCAGTATATAGTTTGCCTCCATTTCCATTTAATCTATTGTATTCCTTAAGAAATTGTTTTATTCAGTGCATTTCTCTGCTTCCATTTTCTTTTGGTCTTTTCTGGTTTTTAGGGAGTTGATTTATTCAATGAATTTCCCCCCTAATTATTGACTTTTTCTGTCATTTCTCTCATTTAATTTTTAAACATCTTTTACAGTCCTACCAGGGGTTCTTTTGAGACCTGACAACCTTTCATACTTTCCTTTGAGGCTTCACAGTTTCCTTTTTTATATTATTATCTTCTTCTGGATTTATATATTGATGTTCCCTTTCTCTTTTGCTCATTTTTCTAGTTATTCCTCCAACCTAACTACCTTATCTGTGCATTGAGGTTCTCTGTTTCTGGTATAAAGAGCACACTATTCTAAGTTGCAGAATACATTTGGCACTTGGGGAAGGTCTAGCTGCCTTTGTTTCCCATGGTGTGTCTATTGAGTGGGTAGCCCTACTGGCTTTCTCTGGGGATGCTTGAAATTATTTTGTCCAGCCAGATTCAGTAGCCCATATTACTAATTCCTTATTGTTTCATAGGCTAGTCTGTTATCTGTTCTGATGCTTTCCTGCCTTTGCCAAGTTGCTCTGGGTTATGCTGCCTCAAGCACTCTACTGCTTACTGACTCAGGTGCTCTGCTCCATGTGAGGGTGTGTAGGTTCCTGCTCGCTGCTTTGGCTGCCCATGTGGAGTGACTAGCTGTGCTCATCTCCCATTCTGCTGCTTTGCTGCTTTGGATGCTCTGTTGCCACTTGAAAAGTATAGGTTCCTGCCCTTTGTCTTCTCTCTCCATGCAGTGTTTAAGTAAAGCAGCTTAGGCTAGGCTGATGAGTCATCCTGCCCTCCCTGCCTTCTATATCTATTTTGAATGACTCAAGCAGGGCTCATTTCTATTCTGAAGCTTTATTGCCTCTGGAAGAGTAGCATAGTATTGGGATATTATGAAGTTTACTGGTTCCTATAGATGCTGTTCTGCCTGGGCTCTTCTCTCTTCTAACCCCTGTGAAATGTGTTTCTCTTGCTCTCTTGAGTTAAGGTGACTTTCTCTCTCTCTCTCTCTCTCTCTCTCTCTCTCTCCCCCCTCTTTCTCTCTCTCTCTGTCTGTTTCTATCTCTCTATTTCTGTTTCTCTGTCTCTATCTCTGTCTCTCTGTCTCTCTCTTTCTCTTTCTCTTGATTGAGGGAGGATAGTATATCTACTATCTTAGCTCCCAGTTTATCCTGCCTTTCAAGCAGACGATAATTGACTAGTGGTGGAGGAAACCATAGAATGTTTTCAGGAGGAAATGGACAAGTACCCTTCCACATCCTTAATCAGTTACTTTGTTGTTATTTAGTCATGACTGGCTATACTCAATTTGTTGTTTTCTTGATAAAGATAATAGAGTGGTTTGGCATTTCCTTCTCCAGCTGAGGCAAACAAGTTAAGTGACTTTCCCAGTTGTATAGCCAATTAGTGTCTGATGTTGGATTTGAACTCAAAATGATGTCTTTCTGACTTCATGTCTTGTTCTCTTTAGACTGCACCACCTAGCTGCAATCAGTAAGCATTTATTCTTTATTTACTATGTTCTAGATACTATGTCAAAGGCTGGGCATATAAATTAGGGCAAAATATAGTCCTTTCTTTTAAGGCACTCACAATATATTAAGGTGGGGAGATAACATAAAAAGTATGTGCAAATAAGGTATATACAGAATAAATTAGAAATAATCAACAGAAAGAAAATGCTAGTAATAAGAAGGACTTGGAAAAGCTTCCACTGGAAATTGAGATTCTTTTTTCTGGAACTAGTGTGAAGCCAGAGAAATGGGGAGGCAAAAACAAGGAGGGAGAGAGTTCTGGTCATGTGAGATAGCCAATAAAAATGCATGGACTTGGGAGATGGATTGTCTTGTTTAAGCAGTGACATGGAGTCCAGTGTCACTGACTCAGAGCATTTTGGGAATGAGAATTGGTAACTGATTAGATAGAGAGGATGAGGAGTTGAGGATGATATCTATGTTGTAAGCATAGATAACTAGGATGGTGAAATAAGGAAGTTTGGGAAAAGGAAGGATTTGAAATATGATGAGATCAATTGAATTTAAGATGTCCATGAGATAACCAATTTGAATCTTTAGTGATTCATTTATTACTTTTACCACCATTTATCTCTTACTCTTGTGGTATTTCATTTACCATGCCATTATTTTGGTACTTTTAATTACCTATTTTCTTCTATTTTTAATGAAATGTTAGTTCTACCTTCCCATATAATTATAAGTTTCTTGATATTCCAGATCATCTTCTATTTCTTCTTTGTCTTCTACAGAACCTAACAGAGATGAATGAATAGAAATAATCTTACTAATTAGTCAATGAATTTATTAATGTTAATAATTAGTTGATTATAAAAATATTTCCTAATACATATGTTTATTATATGCTACATTAATAATAATAAATGGAGATTTAATCAATGGTTGTTTAGTGACAGGAAATTGTCGACTGGAGCTAATGATTCATTGGTATAAGGAACTCCTTGAAGAGTTCCAATGTACCTTCATCTGTTCAGATCTTTAGATCATCTTGTTCATTATCAATACCTTATAAAACTGTGTTCATACTTCTAAGCTCATGGGGTTTATTACTAGCTTTTTTCATAAATTCTTTCTACTACTTATTTCTGAATATGTCTGCTTTTATTCAGTTGCCTATATTGAAGTTATTTTGTATGGAATCTAGGTCCATAAAATGTATGTAGGTTTGCAGAGCCCATTGTCTTGCTCCCTTTTCCTATTCAGTTTTAAACACTTTTTATTAGATTTTCAAAACTTCAGGTACATAAATTTTTGCCAAGTTTTATTAAATTCTGCACTTTATTACCAGTGAAGAGCCCATCATGATTATTCTAGGTCAAGAACCACATGTTTCTTTTCTTAAAAAAAAAATCTTATGTCTTAGACAAAACAATAAGTGCGTAACAATAAAATAATATTTTCTTTAGGTATTTATAAATTTTGAAATCATTTTTTGAAATTGACATATATGAACAGGATTCTTTCATCTTGTATAATCTGATAATAGTGAGACTTAAAAAAAAAACCCTTACCTTCCATCTTAGAATCAATACTGTGTATTGGTTCTAAGGCAGAAGAGTAGTAAGGGCTAGGCAATGGGGGTTAAGTGACTTACCCAGGGTCACACAGCTAGGAAGTAGCTGAGACAAGATTTGAACAAAGGACCTCCTGTCTCTGGACCTTGTTCTCAATCCACTGAGCCACCCAGCTGTCCCCCATAGTGTAACTTTAATGGATCTGTTTAGGAGATAGAGAGTGGATAGAGCACTGGACTTAACTACAGGAATTCAAATTTGAAGTCAAATTTCACCTCCAACATTTACCAGCTCTGGTATCGGGGCAAGTCCTTAAACTCTTTGGCCTTCAGGTTCCTTATCTATAAAATGAGGACGGTGATCTCAATTGACTCTAAGGTTCTGAATAGCTCATATGATCCCATGGTGAAAAAATTTTAATAATATAATAATTATCTCTTTATAGGAAAACCTATTTCAATTATTTTTATATTGAAATTAGTATGCTAGCTAAAAAATTAGTAATCTTTTCCCCCTCTACAAATATACACATTAGACATGTAAGAAAAAATGTAAAGTCCTTCAAGCTTAAATGTGTTTTCCCCTTTATAAAAAGAGAAAAAAATCATTACTGTTTTGTTATTTATGTACAAAAAAAAGAATAATAGGAGAAAATAAAAGTTTATATATAAAACAACCAGAAATAGACTTTCGGACCAGATTCCAAAGAAATAAAAAATAGAGTATCCAATAATTTTAACATTACTTCTGCTGTGATGATAAGTACCCAAAACAAACAAAAAGAATGCATTTAAAGTGAGGGACTTTTTAAAAATCCAACCTTTGAAAGGGGAAAAAACAGCTTTTGCTTTAAAGAAATATTTGACCTGTTGTATTTATTTGAGTCAATGTGGGGCTGGCAGGTTTTCAAAAAGACTTTAGCTGAGAGAAAGCAACTACAAAAGAGACCCATGTTTAAATATTAAGGTTGTGACATAAACCGACAAATGCCAGGCCATTCAATCTGCCACTCATATCACTGAGCAAAACAAAGCTGGGACTTGGGGGAGAAATAGTGTGTCATTCTTAATGCATGATTTTTTTCTGGCTTTTGTCAATGTGTCAAAGATTGCATTTCTTTCTAAGTTTGCCAGTATATCCTCTACAAATGCCTCATGAACTTCAAAAAAGGGTCAACATTTGAGGAAATAAAAATAAGGATTTAATAGTGAACTTAAACCTTTGATCCCCATGCTCAATCATATTACATGATTAATATCAATGCTTTGCATTTATCGGACTCCTTAGTAAGTATTTGTTGAATTGAATTGTTAAATGACAAGAGAACCTTAAATGAGGGTGGTCTGTGAGGACACCTCCACACCAAAAAAGGAGAAGAGGGGAACAGTTCAGTCTTTAAGATTAAGTTCCAGATTTGATGAGTTTTATTTCTTCTAAAAGGAAGGGCTGCTCTCTGTAGAAATACCCATATGCTTCTTTTCCTGAGTTCAAATCTGGCTTCAGACACAAGCTGTATGACCTTATTAGATGTGTGACCCTGGGCAAGTAACTTAATCCTGTCTCAGTTTCCCCATCTGTAAAAAGAT
This sequence comes from Monodelphis domestica, assembly GCF_027887165.1. Taxonomy (NCBI): domain Eukaryota; kingdom Metazoa; phylum Chordata; class Mammalia; order Didelphimorphia; family Didelphidae; genus Monodelphis; species Monodelphis domestica. The sequence goes on from NC_077228.1 coordinate 322,210,100, forward strand.
CTGGAGAAGGAAATGGCAATTTGCCATGAAAATCACAAATGGGGTCATGAGGAGTCAGATAACTGAAAAATGACTTAACAAATATTCTCCCCTATTTTTGAAGTGTAGAATGGTGCTGTGGAAAGAATACTGACCAAGAGAAATATATTCAAATCTCACCTTAAATGTTTATTAGCTCTGATCCTATGCACTAGGTAAGTGACTTAACTGATCTGAGCTCCACTTTCTTCTCTAAAACAAGGAAAAGAGTCTTACTTATAACTGTAACAGTAAGATAATTGTAAAATGCTTTGTGAATCTTACATCACATAAGTTGTTATCTAAATGTTAGAGGCACAGTGGCTAGGATAAAGGAACCAGAAGATTTAAGTTCAAACTCCTGACTCAGATACACATTAACTGTGACTAGCTGAATTCCACGCACAACTGAATAGCATCAAGTTTATTATCCATTCTCAGTTTTAATTTCCTTATCTACAAACTGGAAAAATTAACAGAATTTACCTCAAAAATGAAAATCGATCTTATCTATCTATATCTATCTATCTATCTATCTATTTCATTATTTAATGTCACTATTCATGTCATGAGACTTTTGGGTTCAGGGTTTTGGGATGTCCCCATCAGAATAAGAAGGGAGATGACTGTGCAAAAACTCTTTAATTTGATGTTGTCAAAGTTATTTATTTTATATCTCATAATGTTCTCTGTGTCTTGCTTGGACATAAATTTCTTCCCATGTCTATAGCTCTGACAGATAAACTATTTCATGCTCCCCTAATTTGTATATCACCCTTTATTTCTAAATTGTATACATTTTGACCTTACTTTGATATATGGTGTGGGGTGTTTAGTCTATACTTAGTTTCTGTCATAATGTTTTTTACTTTTCCCAGAATTTTTATTGAATGAATTCTTCCAAAAGCTTGAATCTTTAGGATTGCCAAACACTAGGCTATTATGTTCATTTACTATTATGGGTTGAGTATTTAATCTATTCCATTGGTCCACCACTCTGTTTCTTAGCTAGTACCATATTGTGTTCATGGTTGCTGCTTTATCTTGAGATCTGATATAGCTAAGTCACTTTTCTTCCTATTTTTTCATTAATTTCCTTGATATACTTGGGCCCAAAATAAGAGCTTCCTAATTAATTTATTATTTATCTAGCTCTATGAAATAATTCCAGGTAGTTCAATTGGAATGGCACTGACTAACTTAATTAATTTAGATAGAATTATCATCTTCATTATATTGGCTTAGCCTACACCTGTGCAATTAATATTTTTTCAATTGTTTTAGATATGACTTCATTTGTATGAAAAGTGTTTTGTAGTTGTGTTCATAGAGTACCAGGGTTTGTTTTGGCAAGTAGACTCCCTAGTATTTTACATTATCTATAGTTATTTTAATGGGGATTTCTCTCTCTATCTCTTGCTATTGGACTTTATTGGTACTAGAGAAATGCTGATGATTTTTTTTTGGGTTTGTTTTATAGCTTGTAACTTTGCTAAAGTTGTTAATTATTTTGATTAGTTTTTTGGCTGATTGTCTGGGATTCTCTAAGTATGTCATCATATCATCTACAAGAAGTGATAGCTTTATTTTCTCATTACCTGTTTTAATTTCTTCAGTTTCTTCTCTTATTGTTATAGGTAACATTTCTAGTACAATTTCGAATACTATGTTATCTTTGCTTCACTCCTGATCTTATTGGGAAAGCTTTTAGTTCATCACCCATTACAGATAATGCTTGCTGATAGTTTTAGAGAGATGTTATTTGTCATTTTGAGGAATGTTCCATTTATTCTAGTGTTCTCTAGTGTTTTTAAAAGGAATAGGTGAGATGACTGTCAAGGTAGTGGTGGTGCTGAGGGTGGTTTGATTTGTCTGGCACATACTAGTCTCTTTATGTTTCTCAAAGTGCTTTGCTTGATGCTTCAGCCAGGTTGACTTGCTGACACTGTGAGTTTCAGCTAGTTGGCAGTTGGAGGGTCTAGGTGACCCCTTCTCCACAGGATGAGGGCTGTAAAGGCTGCTTTGTAAGGAAGAATGGTAGACTGGAGGGATGGATCTTCAACTTCTAGGGCTCCCAAACCCATCAGGGGGGATAAATCCATTATTTCTCAAAAGAACATTAACAAAATATCCCATATAAGAAAAACTAAATGAAGGAGAGTTATCTATTGATTAAATTATGACATACAAGAGCTGTGGATAGACAAGGAACTGGGTCAATAGCATTGTCCTTTCAAATAGCCTCTTAATGTTGTTAAACTGCTTCCTGCAAAAACTCAAGTGTGTGTCCATGCAAGTGGGTGAATATATACATGTATGCATGTGCGTATATAAAGACTTTCCTAATCCCCCTATTGTTTGTACCCTCCATCTCTAACTAACATGTTTAACTACTTTGTATGCATTTATATTAGTGACTATTTTATAGGGTATCTCAAAAGTCTAAGTACTGTTTTATGTTTAAAACTCCACAGACCTGTGGGATAGTCTATATTACATATGAATATGGATAATATGTATGTGTATCTTTTATGTCTTTGTGTAATTTTTGCTCTCATTAGAATGTATATTTCTTGGTAGAAGAGATGGTTTCATCCTTTGTAGTGGTATCCTCAGTGCCTACCACAGCGTTGGGATGTAGACACTTAATTAATGCTCATGAATTTGCTCTTTTCACTGTATCATCAATATCATGAACTATTATAGTCACTGTGGGTAGTAGAAAGACAATAAAGCAGGAGAAAGCAGAAACATATTCAAAACTCCTTGGGATTATCACACACACTTGTTAAGTTGTTTTTCATGTATATTTGACTCTGTGATCTCATTTGGGGTTTTCTTGGCAGAAATACCATAGCAATTTGCCTTTTTCTTCTCCAGTTTATTTTACAAATGGAGAAACCAAGTCAAATAGGGTTAAGATTGTCTCAGGGTCATAGAGATATGTCTATGTGTCTGAGACCAGAACTGAACTCTCAAACTGTGTCTCCTTGTCTTCAGGCCCAATGCTCTCTATCCACTGTGCCACTTAGCTATATATTTAACCCACAAACACCCCTCACACATATACCACCCCCTCACACACTTCAAATTAGGTCTAATACATAGAGATAAATTATTTCATTTAAAAGCAAGAGAAAGACATTTCCTTGGGAAAAGGACAAAAAGGTTTAATTGCATGTTTAAAAATAACAAATAATCTATTAAGTTATTACTATGTTACGGGCATTGTGCTAGATGATGAGAATACAAACACAAAGAATGAAACAATTTCTACCTAAAAGAGCTCATATTCCAGGGGAGAAGATAAGTGCATGCATGTGTACAGATAGAATAGTTGTAAAGGGAATAAAATAAAATATATCCAAAGTAGTTCAATATAAATTAACTTAGTTTGAGAAGGAAAGAACTAGAAGCTGAGGGGTGAATTTGGACTTCCTGGGCTTTGTCCACCTTGGAGAGGCAAAGTCAGTAAAAGTCTCCCAGGATAATACTCTATAAGTCTTGGAGGATTTGTATGACTTTAGGAATCGGAGAGGGACTCACCAGAAAGTCAAAGAATAGATCTCATACTAACCTCAGAGTTTAGTTCTCTTTGCAAAGCGATAACTAAATAATTTATGTGAGTTCTCTCCCTGATTTGAGTCAATCTAAGACCATGGTACTTTCTTTAGAATGAAGTAAGGGCTACCAATGTCGATTCTTAATATGCTACCCTGAATTCTGGGGCAGAGGGGAACTCTGGACTACATTTATCCAAATTTGGGGAAAGCCAGACACAAGATTTAGCTAGAGAACATAGGTGGTACGGTGGATAGGGTGTCAGGTCTGAAGTCAAAAAGACTTAGCTTCCAGAGTTCAAATCTGGCCTCAGACATTTTAAAGCTATGGGACTCTGGCCAAGTCTCTTAATCCTGTTTGCTTCAGTTTCCTCATCTGTAAAATGATCTGGAGAAGGAAATGACAAATTTCTCCATTATTTCTGCCCAGAAAACCCCAAATGGGGTCAGAGTCTGATGTGATTGAAAGCAACTAAACAACAACAGTCTTAAGATGCTCTAGGACGTAACATATTTTCATGAAAAAAAAATGTCCCCTTACATCTTTAAGTGGGATATGAGCTTTAAGGGTGTTTAAACCAGTGTAGGTGAGCTCAGAATTTTGTAGGGTTCCAGAGGATTCATTTTAATGCTTAAGTCACCTTACCTTATAGACAATAAGCATTTTATAAATGTCTATAGACTTGAATTACTGGTGTACACCATGCTTCCATCGATGATAGCATGATGTTGATCAAAATCAATTAATATTTTCAGCCTTGTAACTAAATTATCTGAGTAATGAACATTGTTTTTAGGTGGATTTCTCTCCCTATGGAGGCAATAATCAAATGTTACTGCATGTTTTTCAGCTCACCTGATAGTTACCATTTGAGTCAGTAAGTAGCTATTTGTACAACTGCATTTGTACTTGAAATCCTTTGCAAATAGAAAAAGGATTTGTGAAATTTGTCATGAGGGAGAACACCTGCATGGGAACTCCCTCCAAAACATGGATAACAACATAACTATGACTTTGTATAGATGGCTTTCATCCTCATTCTATTCCCATCAGATTTTGGAATCTGTCCTTGACATTTTGGCTTCTGATAAGTGAACGTGTACCTCAGTTTTCCTGGAATAAAAGGCCACCAGAAATGCCATTTTCAAACCAAGCCATTTCAGAAGAACCTTCCCACTACTTCCCAAATGCATTATCTTCCATTATTAGAATGAAAGCTTCTTTTTTTAAACAGCATATATCTATTAAGTTTCTGCTATTTATAAGATACTTTAGTAGGCCACAGGCTGTAAGAGCATGGATTATTATTGTTCAGTTGGTTAGCCTTGCCCAATTCTTGGTGATTCCTATCTGGGGCTTTTCTGGCAAAGATACTAGAGTGGTTTGTCATTTCCTTTTCCAGTGGGTAAAGGCAAATAGAGGTTAAGTGATTTTCCCAAAGTTATTCAGTTAATGAGTGTCTGGAGCTAGTTTGAATTCATATCTTCTTGACTCCAGTACTCTGTCCACTAAGCCACCTGGCTCCCTCAGGAGCAAGAATAGGCTTGCTTATATTTGTGTCTTCAGCACTTGGTGCAATTCCTGGTCAAAAGAATGAACTCAATATGTGTTTTTCATTCATTCATTCATTCATTCATTCATTCATTCATTCATTCATTTTCTAAAGAATTCACAGCATCAACTAAGTGAAGTGACTTGCTTAGAATCTCACAGCTTGCAAATGTCACAGCCAAGGATGTAAACTGAGTACTCTGTACAAAGCCATGCTGCCTATAGCACAATGTAGATGCCAAAAATGACAAATGTTTTTGTTTGGTTGGTTTTTATTGAATACTTTCCTTATAACTTCAGAGAGTGTATTTATATTTTACAGATAGTAAAACTGAGGCTCAGAGAGATATTAATACTTAAATATTATAGATAATTAGAAATCTAAAAAGATTATTATTTTAAAGCATTCTGAACTTGAAAAAAATAAAAAGATGTGATACAACTTGCTACATGACCTAGAAGGGACCACGTATTCTCTCTGTCTTAGTTTCTTAGTTTTCTAAAGAATGTTGACTGTAGTACAGTGGACATAGTGGTTAAGGCATCAAAAATTTTTGGTTTACCTTTCTTGTTATCGTTCAGTTATTTTTCAGTCTTGTATGACACTTCATAAGTCCATTTGGGTTTTCCTGGCAAAGACACATAAATGGTGTGCCATTTCTTTTTCCAGCTCAGTTTATGGATGTGAAAACTGAGGTAAATAAGTTTAAGTTTAAGTGTGGGAGACCAGATTTGAACTCAAGAAGAGCCATTTTCCTGACACCAGACTTAACACTCTAACAGTTGAGACACCCAGCTGTCAGGGGGCTTAACTCTCAGCCCCTTTACTTACTTAACCTGTGCTGGTTTAAAGAAAGTCAGTACCACTCCCAGCCTCAGGTTCCTTTTCTATCAAGCAATCCACTAAGAGAGATCACCAAGGCCCTTTTCCAGCTCTAAATCTATGTTGGTCACTATTAGCCAGTGCTAGAGCTTTCTTTTTAATACTAAATAATGAATGGATGTTAAGTGATTTATATTTTAAAGTGCATCATAAATGCTAAAAAAATCTTCTGGTACTGCTCATATTGCATTCATAAAAGCAACAACAAAACTTGGACAAGCCCTCCTCCTGCATGTGTGTACTTGTTGTTAGTTGCTGTGGTTGGTGGTCGGTTATGTCCAATTCCTTGTGGCTCCATTCAGGGTTTTCTTGGCAATGATCCTGAAGTGGTTTGCTGTTTCTTTCTACAGCTCATTTTACAGGTGAGGAAACAGAGGCAAACAGGGTTAAGTGATTTGCCGAAGTTCACCCAGCTACTAAGTATCTGAGGTGGGTTACCACATTACTTTACATTGAAATGATTTATTATTTGGTTATAAAGATATAAAGAGTGGTGCCTCTGAGAAAACCTAAAGAATTATTGATTTAGACGAGGAAAGAACATTAGGGATTACCTAGTTTAATTTTCATTTTTTACATATAAGTCCTAAAGAAGTTAAGTAATTTGCTTAACTTATGATTCCATTTTCTAGAGAATTATGAACCCATCTTGTGATTCCAAAGGACAGCTGGGTAGTACAGTGGACAGTGACTATTTTGAAGTCAGAAACACTCACCTGCCTGAATTCAACTCTGACTTCAGACCTGGAGAGTCACTTAACCCTGTTTGCCTCAGTTTCCTCATTTGTAAAATGAGCAGGAGAAGGAAATGGCAAATCACTCCAGTATTTTTGACAAGAAAATCCCAAATGGAATCAAGTTTTCAGTTGGACACAATTGGAAATGACTGAGCAAGAAAGTATGGTTCCAAAACTAGTGTTCTTAGCTCACAAACTAGACTGTGTATTACCCGGGAACTATTGGACTGTAACTTACATCATAAATACAGAACACTTTAAGGCTTTATCCAAATTTCAAATTCCGCCTGCATTTGGGCACTGTTGCATACATCCAGCTTGAGACACAGTTGATGTGTTTGTCAGGAATCCAGAGCTTAATGAGAACTCTGGCCACCAGAGGGAGCCAATATTGTTTCCGAAATTCAAGCTAGGAGACAAGATGAAAACTTTTAGTTATTCATTATTTGCTCCTACAAACCAGGGAAACCGGAAACTTGCTTCTGAGTTTGGAGAGCAGAATTCCTGTAGATTTCCAAGCCTAATCTCGTTGTATTGAAAACACATCTCCTTTCTCCCTCCCCTCCCTTCTCTCTAAGAAAGAGCAACCTCTTCTGTTAGTCTTTGTAAACAAACATGCATAAATAAACCATGTCATGGTACTGTGCATGGGAAATCTCTTCCATAAATGCTTCAAAAAATAAGAGACCAGGGCATTGAGTAGAAATAATTATGGCAAGTTAGACTGGGACAACTTTGATAGAATCTAGGTTCACATTAAAGAACAACTAAATTCAGTTCTACAAGCGGGTTAGAGGATCATAGGCTTACCCCTAGAAAGGAATTTAGAGATTATTTTACAAACAAAAAATAAAACTGAAGCCCAAAGACTTCTAGTGACCTGAGGCCACAAATAGAGCAAGACAGGAGAGTTGGGAGTCAATCTTGGTCTTCTGACTAAACATTTTTTACTTTTCCCACTTTATCACGAATAGATAAATCTATGAAGCATTTTTGTAGTGTAGTAACTACGGAGCACAGGAAGAGAGCAAGGCAAGGAGAAGTGGGAAGTAAGGTATTAAGTACTTGGAAATACTATTTCAATTCAATTAGGTCTAATGCTTATCTTTAAACGATCCTCAAATATTGAGCTGGAAGATCAGCTAAGGAAGATACAATAGTCATGTGGGTCGTGAGCAAGGCTTGTCCACGCTCTGAGTAGGTTTGTACCACTTACCACCATAAAATATCAGAAAATGTGGCACCCCATCCTACTCCTCCCATAGCTATTTATAAAGAAAGGCCCGAATAAACAAATGACAGTGTGCTTAAATTGGCTTTCTAAAAAGTGGGAAATCGTGAGAAATGAAGGTTGTATGAAAGAAAACAGTCATAGAAATAGACACAATCACATATGCTGTACCTTAACTGTTTTTGTTGACATTTTTGAGGTATTTTAATATTAGTACCCAAATAGGTAGTTGTAATAGTGAATTTTGTTCTCTTTCTTGATCACAAAGTGACTGGATGAGTATAAGTGACCAAAATTTCCCTTATAAGGGGTCTATCTTTTACAAGTTATAAGGGGCTGCTGGAGGCAAATGGAAATTAAGATATTTGTCTCCAGGGTCCCATAATAGAGAGTGTGAGATGTAGTTTTTAAAGTCTGATCTTCCTGAATTTCTCCAGGAATTTTACTAGGTTTTCTTGGGTAAAGTTGAGAACTCTACTTGACTGTGCTGACCATCCATGATTCTAGGTGACCAAAAATAAATATTCACCCTACATCATGGCAAAAATGGTGATAGACCCAAAATAGAAAATGACACACCCATTAATGTACATGACCAATTAGGGATTTGTTTTCTCTGATAACACATATATGTTACAAAGATCATAAGTTCCTCTGGATTGTCCTGGATCATTGCAAAAAACAAATTATTCTTAAAGGAGCTCCATTTCATTACTTCCTATAAGGAAAACAGATTTTTTTATCTTTCCACACCTACGTAATAAAAATTAGGAAAATAATTTCAATTGTAAATAATAATGCAATTAGCTTGATTCTCTAATCCAAAATTTATTAATAATCTGGAAATGGACACATGAACTAATAAAACTGAGGCAAGGATGAGGATGAATGCTTTATGCTCTTGTCATTCTATTATACAGGATACAATAATTATGTCCACAGTACTTTTTGGTTTATACTTTCCCCAAGACATCTAGTTCTGTTTGACATTCAGTTTCTGAATGGTAGCAAGATCAGTTCAATGCCTTACCAATAATGGGCATTCTCCTAGCAGCATAGTTATTGCTGAACCCTAACTCTATACTCTAAAAGAGTTAATTGAAAGAAAATTTGTTAAGTGCCTACTATGAGCTAGGCATGAGGATAAGTGATGAAATTCAAATTTTACTTTAAGTGTAGAATTTCATTGATATATTTTGTTTTTTATCTACCACCTTCATTGCCAGTGACATCTTTTCTCCCTTCTCTATTCAGTGAGTCATATTTCCTAACAAAAACTAACAAGGAAAGGAGGAAAAATAAAGTTTATCAAAACCAATCAACATATCAGCTGTGTTTAACTTTATATCCAATGTTTTCTTCTCATAACCCCCCACCTCTGATAAAGAAGGGAAGAAGCACATTTTTCTTTTGGGACAAGCTTGTTCATTATAATGACATAGTTTTTAGTTTCTTTGTTGTTGTTATTTCTGGGCCATTAAAAATGATCAATATGAAAATTCTGAATATAAAATGATGCAGAGTAAAGTAAAAGGAACCAGAAAACAAATATACATAATGATTGCAATGATATAAATAGAAAGAACAACATGCAAACAAATACACACAAGTCAACCTAATATAGGATAAAAAAGAAGTAATCGGCCAAAGGAAGGCACAAGGCATAGGAAGGGTTAAGGAAGACTTTCTTAGAAGGTGAAGTTTTAGTTGAGACTTAAAGGACTTCAGAGACTTCAGTAGTCAGAGCAAAAGAGGGAGAATGTGCAAATACAAATAAATTATATATATATATATATATATATGACAATCATTATAGCTATTAATAATGATGTCAAGATCAAGAGAGTGCTGATGCCTAAAGGTATCAGTAAAGGACTCCTGTAAGACATAGCACTTGAGAAGTGTCTTCAATGAAGCTTAGAGCTTCTAATAGATGAAAGTGAAGAGGGACATGAAGGACCACTTTATTCAAAAACATAGAAGCAAGAAGATGGATCGTAAAATGTGGGAAAGTTATCAGAGCAGTTTTACTGAAAAAGAGACTGTGTGAAATGTAGAACTACATAACGTATTGTGAGCCATGGGCCACAAGCTGTAGTAAAGTTATTCTCTATTCTCATCAGATCTTGATTCATTCAAGCAGGGAATCATGAGGGATACAACATAAAATAAATACAAAGCATTTGAAGAAAATTTGAAACCAAAGGTGGTGCTGTAATTTAGTCATTCAGTGCTGTTCAGCTCTTTGTGACCCCGTGAACTATAGCATGCCAATGTCATGGGATTTTCTTGGCAAGGATTATGGAGTGGTTTGCCCTTTTCTACTCCAAAGGCAAACAGAAATTAAATGACTTGAATTTGCCCAGAGTCACACAGCTGAGTCTCTGAAGCCAGGCTTGAATTCTCATCTTCCTGACTTCAGGCTCAGTCCTGGGATTTGGTGGGAGGTTAGGGGAAAATGTGTATGGTGTATTAATATAAATATGTATAGAATTATTACTTTAAGAAAAGTGGGGACTGGCATATGATCATAGACAGAATTCAAAAGGGTTTCAGAGGCCATCTAATCAATTCCTCACATTTTATAAATGAAGAAACTAAGAAACTTGCAAATGAAATGATTTGGTCATGGTCAAACAGGTAGTATCAGAACCCAGGTTCTTTGATGTTCATGCCATTTCTCTTTCCATTCCTCTATATAACTTCTTCTAGGTTTGTTTGGTTAATGTGTAATTTGGGGACATCTGAAAAGAGATACCACTACCACCAGGCTATGCTATGAAGGCTACTACATAGGGAAATTCATGGAGAGCAAAGCTGGGTGGAAGAGGAGTTTGCCATCTGCTAGCTTCCTATTTTAAGTATTTTTATTTTTTTATTATCTAGGTGCTAAATTCTGTTGTTTTTATGCTACTGAAAGATCACAAGTTCTGTTAGTGCCCTCTAAATTTGGTATTATCTAAATTTGGCATTCTCTGGGACAAAACCTCCATCTCTCTGGCCTAGTTATGGTTCTGGGGCTCCCTTGTAAAGCAGTCATTTCACTGTCTCTGGTAATATTTGGGAAAACAAGATGATCATAGATAACAGAACTGTAATAAAAAAAAGATTTCCAGTTCTTGAAATGGAACTGAATTCTTGTTTCTTGAATCAGAAATGAAAGTAGACTAGATAACCTAAAGGATCCTTCCAATTCTAAGATTCTGTAGTTTTCTTTTTAGAGCTCATTACATATCTAAAGTCACTTATTTTAAGAATCCAAAAATAAATTACATGTAGTTTCATTTACTCATAAAATTAAAATATTTGGTATATTAAGTTTAAAAACATAGTTAATTCAGATAATATATTGCTTATTAAATTTATTTTAACATTTGTTTATCTACATATGGTGCTTAAGAACATTTTTCTTCAAGGAATTCAGCATCTTTTGGCTTTTTAAAATTTGTATGATGTAAACAAATATGAATAAAAAAATCAGCATTTAAATAAAATAGACTCATTTTATTTTAAAGAATTAATATTCCTTAGACTTCCATATGGTACATCTACCTACTTTAAATTAAAGAGCCAGAAAATCCAAAATGAATGAACAAATACATGAGTGAATGAATGAATGAAGAATATTTATTAATTCCTTCCTATGTGTCCAGCAATGGGTATGTATAGCTAGCATACAAACACAAGGCAGTCCCTGGCCTCAAGGAACTTATAGATATTTTCTTGGGGATAGACAATATCTATCTATCTATCTATCTATCTATCTATCTATCTATCTATCTGAATATATAGATAAGTGGTGCCCAGAGAAAGGAGTTTGGGTCTGGAGAGTACCAGGGATAGTATATCAATACAGAGGCCATTAAGTTGACACATTCTGTCCCAGAAAGAATGGTAGCATTGATTTAATCACTATTTGAAGAATAAGAAGTGGAATGTAGCAGTAGGGGTGTAACAAAACTTGTGGATTAGCATGGAGAGAGAGCTCGAGTAGGGGTTAATGTGTTGTTGTTTAACCTTCATTTTTTTAATAAATAGAAATTATTTCCAAGTATCTCAGCACCTTCAACCCCTTCCTGCATCATAGAAGGCATCATATGATACAAATATGTATGCATAGATGATGTTTTTAGTGTTTCCACTTTTTAGTTCATTCTCTGGAAGTGAATTTCCACAAGTTATCCTTCAAGTATCATCTGTTCATTATCTCATGCAGTTCTTCCTAATTTTTTAAAAAAATAATTATTTTTCTTTAAAATATTCCCAAACCAAATAAAACAAGTCTTTCCATATTCAAAGACAAATGTGATAAAAATAAACAAAGAAAAACTGTAATAAGAAATCACAAATCTTTTATAAGTTTAGCCTACTTTTCTCCATATCTGCGTAAGTCCAATCCACAAGCATCCTATCCTCCCTGTATCATAGAAGACATCATTTGATAGACAGACATGTTCATACAAATGAAGTCTTTCTGGTTTTCACCTTTCAGTTAAATATCTGGAGGTAATATTCACGTTTATTCTTTGATTATTAATTCTGTAGCTGTGTATAATGTTCTGCTCATTATTCTATATAGGTTTTTACAACTTAAAAAAAATTAGCCTGGTCATTGCTTCTTATGGTGCAGTAATATTCCATCACAAGCAGGTACCACAGTTTGTTTAGCCATTCTTTGATTGATGGGCATCTCCTCAACTTCCAATTCTTTGCTACCACAAAGAGGACTGCTATAAATATTTTGGAACATATGAGTCCTTTTCCTTTTTTCCTAATCTCCTTGGGAAACAGACCCAGCAGCGGTATTGCTGAATTTACACAATTTTAGGAATCCCTGAGTGTAATTACAAATTGTTCTCCAAAATGGTTGGATCAAGTTCACAGCTCCATAAGCAGTGCATTACTGTCCCTATTTTTTAACATTCCCTCCAACATTTATCAATTTGACCTTTTGTCATTTTAGCCAATCTGTTTAGTGCGAGATGATACCTCAGCACTGTTTTGGTTTGCATTTCTCTAATCAGTAGTGATTTATGTAGCTTTATTTTCTAACATGGCACTTTACTAAAACTATTGATGATTTGACTGAACTTTTTAGCCCATCTACAAAAAGATACTTTTATTGCCTCTGCCTATCCCAATTCCTTCAATCTTTGCTTCTCTATTGCTATTGCTAGCATTTGCAATACTTTGTTAAATAATTTTGGTTATAATAGCCACCTTTGTTTCACCTCTGATTGTATCAGAAAGGGTTCTAGCTTATCCCTGGCATAAATAATACTTTCTGGTTGTTTTAGATATCTACTTAGTATCTTTTTAAGGAAAAAAAATTAATTTATACCTATACTTTCCATTTTAACGGGAATTAGTATAGTATTTTGTTAAAGACTTTTCCTACATCTATTGATATAATCATAAAGTTTTTAATTACTTTTGCTGTTAACATAATGAATTATGTTGACAGCTTTCTTTATATTAAATTATCTCTGCATTTCCGGGATAAATCTTTTTTTTGTCACAACCTGCAATCTTTGTGATATATTGTTATAGTCTCCTAGCTAGTATTTTATTTAGGATTTCGCATTCATATTCATTGATGAAACTGGCCCATAATTTTCTTTCTCTGTTTTTGCTCTTCCTCCTTTAGATAATCAGTAACACATTTGTTTCATAAAAGGAGTTTAGTAAAACTTTTGCTTTCCTTGTTATTTTAAGTAACTTATTTAACCTAGTCTTGAAGGATAACAGTTTCTAGGAGGCAGCGATAAGGAAAAGTTTGCTCTAGACACAAGAGACAACACGTAAAAAGGGGTGGAAATGAGAGATGGAATCTTTTATGGGTAATGTTAAGAAGGCCAGTTTGGCAAAGACATAATCTATATGAAAACCAGTGCTATATAACAAGACCGGAAAGGCTTATGTGGATTAAGTTAGGAAGGACTTGAAATGCCAGTCAGAGGAATTTATATTTTATTATAGAGGCAAATGGGAGCAATTGGCATTTATTGAGTAATGGAATGACATGATAAGAACTTCACTTCAGGAAAACACTTGGGAAGCTGTGGGGGATATATTAGAGTGAGAAGGGACAGCATATTGCATATTTTCAACTCTTCCTGACTCTCATCAGGGAACACTAAATGTTGCTCCCCATCATCTCCCCTCCTAAAAATCCCAATAGGAGGTATTAATTACTTCTTCCCATCTTAGGACCATTTTCCCATTGTTCCACCTGAAGTTCTAGATAGACTCCAGCAGGTGGCAGCATTACCCTTGATCAGATGGAAAGCCTTTCTTTGTACTCTCCATAAGGTAGAGCTGTGGTTACAGTAGACTAGAAATTTTATTGAGCCACGCCTCTGTTAAAAAAAAAAAAAAGGGGGAACATAGTCTCAATATACGTATATTTCTATTATGTGGGAACTTTTTTTTGTAGTGCTTAGAGAGAAACAGTAGCTAGGAAAGTTAGATGGTACAATGTAGATATTTCTGGATTCTATAGTCAGGAAGATCTGAGTTCAAATCCAGCCTCAGACATTTACGAGCTATCAATCACAGAATCTCTATTTGTCTATTTGTTTCTTCAATTTAAAAATTGGAATAATAATAGTAACTACCTCCCAAGGTATGAAGATCAAATGATATATTTATTGGATGCCTGGCACATAGTACGTACTTAATAAAATGCTTCTTTCCTTCCCTTGAACACAGACCCAAGAGGCTACTTTTTAGATAAATGGATTTAAAGCTTTATGTGTTTGAAAGTTGTTTTTAAATATTATAAAATTGTTTTTTCAAGTTTTTCAGGTATATTGATTGGGGAGTTTTCATGGTTCACAGTCATCATCTTCGACAATGCAAGTTTTTTATTCCAATGTCTTGTTCATTCTGATGGTTTCATATGAATGTTACCTAATGTTTAAAGGCACAAGAGATTCTTAGGTCAAGATTCACTGTAAATAATAGTGGAGATAAATCTGCATTTCAAATGATCTTGCTAATATGGAATTTAGTTGACTGGTTTCTTGTTGCATCAGATTAGATTATCACTGTTTTATTTCTGGTAACGTGTATATAACCAGAAGTGACTATTAAATCTCCAGTTTACATGTCTTTTACTTGTGGTAACATTAGAATCTGAGGATTCTTTGTAGGAATTTTTTTTTATTTTTTCAGGGAACCGAAATCTATTTTGCCCCCTCTCAACAACTACAATCCGATGGATAGTACAGCAAAACAGGTTTCTATATTGGCCATATCCCAGACTTTTATGTCTCATTCTGCCCCTGAGTCTATCACCTCCGTCAGAAGAAGGGAAGCATGCTTCATCATTGGTCCATCGGAATCATGGCTGCTCATTTCATTCATCAAAGCTTTTAAGTCTTTTGAAGTTGCTCGTCTTTACACTGTTGTAGTCATTGTATAAATTGTCCTCCTTCTTAGGTTCACTTATCCCTGCATAAATTTGTAGAAAGTTTATCTGAATCTAATCCTTTTGCCATTTAACAATAATAACAATTATCAATAATATTTTTATGTGTTTCATATATGATAATTTGTTCAACCAATTCCCAATTACTGAGAATACCCTTAGTTCTGGTTCTTTACCACTGTAAAAAGCTGCTGGAAATATTTCCTTCCCAATGGGTCCTTTTCCTCTTTTTTGGTTTCTTAGGAGGTATTGACCTAGTATTAGCATATCATTTGGTTAAAGGGTATGCATGGTTTAGAAACTTTTTTTTTTCACTTAGTTTCAAACTGCTTTCCAGATTGGCTGAATCTTTTAAAGCCATTGATCTATTTTGTGAAGGTTACTGTAGTTAAACTTAGATAATATAATTTATAAACTCACTTAACTCAGCACATGTAAATTACGATATCACAATACCTAAACATAAGTGAGGGCATCACTCTTAACCCTCTTATATTGTTCAGTTCCTACTGTTCCCTGATCATTTCTTGAATATTATATTTGACACAGTTGATATATAGTCAGAGTGAGAGTGTTTGCTTTCATTTAAATATTAAACATTAGGGGGCAGCTGGGTGGCTCAGTGGATTGAGAGCCAGGCCTAGAGACAGGAGGTCCTGGGTTCAAATATGGCCTCAGACACTTCCCAGCTGTGTGACCCTGGGCAAGTCATTTAACCCCCCATTGCCTAGCCCTTACTGCTCTTCTGCTTTGGAACCAATACACAGTATTGATTCCAAGACAAAAGGCTAGGGTTTAAAAAATAATAAATATGAAACATTAGGAATTTAACTTCTTATTATTAAGACAAAAAATAATATAAATAGAAGTCCAAATATTTTCTTTCTGCACACTATTGGAGTGGGCAGGTAGGTGGCACAGGGGATAGGGCCTATCTGCTGGGTCTATACTCAGGAAGAACTGAGTTCAAAGCTAGAATCAGGTAGTGACTAGCTGGGTGACCCTGGGCAAGTCATTTACCTCTGCCTCAGCTTCCTCAACTGTAAAATGAGTTGGACAAAGAAAGGCAAACCACTCTAGTATCTCTGCCAAGAAGATCCTGATTCTCAAAGAATTAGACATGACTAAAAAATGACTGAACACCAACACTAATGGAGTACACATACCTTACTTTTGAGACAATTACTTTATAGGGTAGTATTTCATGGATTAGTTGTTGTGCAGGTGACACAAATTTCTCAGATTAATATTCAATTCATAAAAAGTAATAAAATTCAAATACAGCACCTTTTTATAGTTCCTATGTCTGATTATAACAACACATTCTGTGTTCTTAGTTGTCTCTCAAACTCTTTAGGCACCAATGTTTGGATTAATTTGGGTAGATTTTTCAAATTACTAGAGATTTCTTCCCATAATTGCTAGAAGAGGAGAGCATCAATTCCTTCCTCTTTTAATTTCCTATTCTATC
Source organism: Monodelphis domestica (assembly GCF_027887165.1). Classification (NCBI taxonomy): domain Eukaryota; kingdom Metazoa; phylum Chordata; class Mammalia; order Didelphimorphia; family Didelphidae; genus Monodelphis; species Monodelphis domestica. The sequence continues at coordinate 322,226,984 of NC_077228.1, forward strand.
ACTCATCAAGACAAAGTAAGGAAAAATAGTTTCCTCTATAGTTTCTATTTCTTTGAATGTTTTACTCTTCTAAGACAGAGGTTCTTAGTGTCTGTGTGGGTTTGTGTGTGTGTGTGTGTATGTGAAACCCTTTAGGTAATCTGGTGAAGCCTGTGAACCTCTTCTTGTAATAGTGCTGTAAATGCACAAAACAGAATACAGGCAAACCAGTTATGCCGAAATATAATTTTGAAAGTATTTATAAAAAACAACAAATAAGTACAAGGTTAAGAATCCCTGTGTAGGATTTCAGGACTAGAAAAACCTTCAAGGAGCCTTAGAGATCATCTTCTAGTCTAACCCTTTCATTTTAAAACTGAACCCCCCCCCCTGAGATTTAGAGATATGAATTGACTTGTCTAAGGTCACACAAAGTAATGGGCAATAGAGCCAGGATGAAGACCCAGGGGCCTCTTCCTTCATGCTTAATATCTATGATATTATGTGAGTGTCATTATATTTTGTGGGTGTGATTTCATATTTGTTGGTTTGATGCTATATTTGGGAAAACTAGATTATTTGCCTATGTAGAAATCAGCTTCATTTTTTCTCTATTGCTAAACTGTATCTTAATCTCAGCATACTTCCCATCAGAACAATTCACACATTGCAGAAAGATGGCAGGATAATGAGGCAGGTGAGAAGCAAGACTATGCAGAGTCTAGGTCATGTAAAAGCCATCTTATGAGCTCTAGAGACAGTTCTGAGCAGAATCTGTAGCTGCCTTCCTGGATGAAACACCTGCAAAATATTATATTTGGCAATCTTTGAAAGTACCTTTCCAATATTTAGTCCTCTGGGTGATGTCAGTTTTGCCATCGAAGCAAATGCAATGGCAATGCTTATGTAAATATCCACCTCTGAATCTTCGATCCCAGAAATTTGTAATAGTGTGAATTAGTTAGCATCTGCACATTGAAAAAAATGCACTGTTTCTCATAATCTGATCATTTTAGTTTTTTAATTTTAAAAATATTTATAAGCATTTAATCATCTTCCTTCCACTACCTAAAAACAAAACCAAGAACTTTGAAACAAATATGCATGGTCAACTAAAGTCAAGTCTTTGTATTGGCCACATACCAAAATATATTTTATTCAGCATCCTGAGTCCTTCATCTTTCTGTCAGGTGGTGGAGAGCATATTTCATCATCAATGCTCTTGAATCGTGATTGATCATTGCCTCAATCAGGGTTAAGTCTTTTAAAGTTGTTTATTTTCACGATGTTGTTATAGTAGAAATGGTTTTCTTGGTTCTGCTCACTTCATTCTGCATTAGTTCATAAAAGTCTTAACAGGTTTAACTGAAATGGCTCCTTTCATCATTTCTTATTGGTCTATAATATTCCATCACTTTTCTCCACATTTACCCTTGTTCTTTTCTGTCCTGTCTTGACCCTTCAAACAAAGATGAAAATAGCAACTTTGCCTTTTAAGTGGATACTACTTGTTATTTAGTCTGCCTTTAACCAAGGGAGGCAGTATGATACATTTGAAGAGAAAAACCCAAATTCTCAAGTAAAAGAATATAGATTCAAATCTTTCTTTTGACATTTTTTACTTATCAAATCTTGGGAAAGTCACTGAGCCTCTCTAGGACTTAGTTTCCTTATCAATAAAATAGAGGAGTTGAAGAAGTCCTATTCTGGTCCTAGAGCTATGATTCTTTGATCCAATGGATCTGAGTTCTCTTCAGGAGTACAAGTCCACAGCTATCCAATGCCAAATCAAAGGTCAACTAGAACAAATCAATACACAAAGAAAACACTCTATCCTTTTTAAATTGTGGAAAGAGAAAGAGCCCTTGAAGCATGCCTGCTGTTCTTGAATTTGGGAGTTAGAGAATTGGAAGAGACATCAGAAGTAATCTAGTCCAACCTCCTATGCCACGAAGGTTGGTACTAATGATTATATTAATAATAGGATTATATACATTCAGATACATACATATCTATAATATGTATAATAAAGTTAATTATATCCATCTATAATACATAATTATTAGAAAATTCTTCCAAAATCTCATTTATATCAGTGATCTTTGTTTTCCCTTCTGGAAGCTCTTCTCAGATATCATAGTTTTTCCTTGTCTCATCACTCCCCTACTGTGAAATTTAGATTTACTTCACCCTACTTATTTTTTAGAATTTTAGCCATCAGGAATGTATACACTCCACTTAAGGATGAATTGTGTGTGTGTGGGGACGGTCTATGATCCAAGTGACAGATCAAAAACAACTGACTGACTCCCTGGGCAGTCCAAAGCCAAGTTTAAGTCACCATTGGTATATGTAAGACACAGGAAGTGACACATCGAACTACATTTATATTTTGCCGTTACTTCCTGTGAGGAGACTTGACTGTTCCACAGTGGAGGAACTCAGGTATGAAACCTCAGACTGCTTCCCTTGGACTGGCATGTGGTGAGTGAAAAGGCTGAGTCTCTTTTCCTTGGCTTTTCTGGATACACCAGCCTCTGGAGAGACCCCTCAGCTCGGAGGAGGTCTCATGGCTGGAAGATGTGTTAGATTTAATACTCTGCCCCCCTCTACACCCTCCCTTGGCTGGGATCTCAGGAATCCTGTCTGGTTCAGACCAGCTATCTCTCTTTTTTTTTCCCTCTCTCATTTCCTTAATTTCTTCCCTCTATTGTAAACAAACTACCAAAAAACACATTTCTGACTTGAGTAATTCATTGGGATTTAGTAATTAAATCCCCAACCATACATTTTTTATCCCTAACACTACTTCCTGCTTAGGTACAGAGGCTTACATGTTTGGAAGTAGAAGGATCTCAGAGATCACCTGTTGCAGTCTTTTCATTTTTTATAGATAAGAAAGCTAAAACCTAAAGAGATTATATGACTTTCTGAGGTCACACATGTAGTAAATTGTGGAGTCAGAACTTGAACACATGCCTTCCAAGTCCAAATAAAAAACTCACAAAGTATACTATTCTATGTAATATCTTCTCTTTCTAAGACTACAGAGGATAAATGGATCTTTATATGGTATGGTATCATAGCTTAGCTTCTCACTAATCTGGTCATCTCCCTTTAAATGAATATGATGATAATCAATATATCCATGATGCATCAATATGTCCATTGTTGAGAATCTCTTTAGTTTCTAGTTTTGTTCTACCACAAAAAAAGAACTGACATCAATATTTTTGTTTTTTTCCTATTTCTTTAAACTATTTGAAGTAGAGGTTTAGCAGTAGAAGGAAAACAAAAACATATAAATCTTTGCAAGTTTCTCTGATACAGATCTCATTTCCAAGAAATATCAATAATTGATTAAAATTTAGAAGAACAAAAGAGCGATTTCATAATTGATAAATGGTCTAAGGATATGAGCAGGCAATTCTCAAGGGAAGAAATTCAGGCTATCTATAGCCATACCCTCCCAAATTTCCAAATAACTATTAAACAATGCTTCTATTTTATAATCCTACTAATCTACAAATTAAAAAAATCCAAGATTCCACTTTACTCCTATTGGATTGGCAAAAATGACAAAAAAAATTGAAATGAAAACATTTTGAGGGAGTAGGCAAAAAACAGGTGCATCGAGTCATTGTTGGTAAACCAGTAACTTGATCAAGTATTCTGGGTAGCAGTTTGGACTTTAACATAAAAAGTTACTAAGTAATGATGCCTTCTGACCCAACTATTCTGCTTTTAGACTTATATGTCCCATTTTTTTTAAGTGGGGGAGATATAAGTAGCAAAAACAGGAGTGGCTATATATAGAGGAAGTAGCCAATATTAATGGCAATATTGGATGGAAAAAATGAAAAAAAATTGAGAAAGAAAATACTATCCAGAGGGCAAACCTTCAGAGAATTGGAAGATCATAGCATTAGAGCTGGAAGGGACCTTAGGAACCTCTCATTTAAAAAAAAAAAAGGTAATAGAAACCAGGGGAAGTTAGATTTCTTTTGCAAGCTCAGTTAGAGCATAGATTATAATAATGATGATGATGTCTAGCAATTATATACTATTTAAATTTTTTCAAAGTACTTCATGTATATTATTTTATTTGATCCTCACAACAACCAAGGGAAATAGGTACTCTTATTAAGCCCATTTTGCAGATGAGTGATTGGAAGCACAAAGTTAAGAATTTGCAAGAATTATGTAGCTTTTAAGTGTGTAAGGCAACATTCAAATCCAGGTGTTCCTGACTCCAATCTCAGAGCTCTATGCGCTGTATCCTCTAACAGTCATATATCAGGCTTCTTCCTTAGCATTAATGTCATAGATAAATAATACTCAGAGGTTAAGTGACTTCCCAGTGCCAGAGAGTTATTGAATACCTGAATCAAGATTCAACCTTCAGTGTTCTGCAACCCCCAGGCTTTCTCCATTTCGTTATTTTGTTCTTATTCCCATTTCTTTCAATGTGTAGTGGCATTCCAGCCAAAGGACTTCCATTGTGATTTAAGCAGCCCACAGTATAGTAGGACATTCCCCTCCTTTGTTACAGACACCTCCCTCCTATTAATGCAGCCTAGATTTTTTTTTCAATAGATTTTTGGCAGCAACATGGCACTGTTGACTCATTTTGAGATTGGAGTCAACTAAACCCTTAAGCCTTTTTCACAGCTGCCCTGTACTGTTTGTCCTCAGTCAGGAGGAATGCTAATGATCTCATGCTGCAGATAGTTATACATAAGCAAAAAAACAACAACTTCCCATTGAATTTTATTTAGAAATAATCATAAAGATTTGATAGCAACATTTGAGCAAATTATTTACATATTTTATTCTTAACTACACAAATATACTATTAAAATAGTGTTCTCTTTTCTCTTCATTTTCTTGGAAATACAACATGACTTGGAAGAAATAGAAAAAAAATAATTCCTCATTTCTCTCAATGTTTTCTTTCAGACTTTTACTTCTAGATTGGGGTATGGGCAAGGAGATGGGGGAAAGACTATTAATTGAAGTCACCAGATAATTTGGTTCTGGTTAATTAAGGTTTAATTGTATTATAGACTCGACTGATTTTCCCCTCCTGCTTTATCAGAATGAGACACTGTATTCTCTAATCCATCAAGAGGAGAAATCCTTCTGCATTCCTCCCTAGTTCTTTGCTTGAAACACCCATTGGAATGAACTATCCTAGAGCCTATGGGCACCGATGTTTTTCTTTTCAACTTTGAGTGTGGGGTTGGAGCAGACATAAGATAATAGATCTAGAGTTGGAAGGGACTTTAGGAGTCATTTAATCAAATAATTTTTTTTAACGGGTGGCATAGCAGATATAGTGCTGATCCTACAGTCAGGAAAACCTCAATTCAAATGCAGTCTCAGATACTTACTAGCTGTGTGACCCTACCCATTTAACCTATATTTCCTCACCTCCAGAATGAGAATAATAATAGCATCTATACTCAGGGTTGTGGGAAGGATCAAATGAGACAATATAAAGCACTTAAGACAATGTTGGGAATACAGTAGTGTATAAATGGAGATTTTGAACCTTTGACTTCATTCCCCAGAAGTCCTTAGTATTTTCCAAAATTCCCTATAATCTCTCCTGAATCTCCATGTTGGTGAGATCATGTTATTGACATTTAAGTGGATGTATGTTCTTTTTTTGACCTGCAACCAGGATGAATTCAGGCAGTTCTTTTGCTTTAGTTATTATTAATAAAACTTTGTAAAATATAATACTTACTTATTGTATATTAACTTTAATCTTTATAGTAGATAATACATACATGTTAGGTATTAAGATTATAATGATCATTATTTTAATAGCAGCAGCATTAACAGTAGTTGTAATAGAATGGTGGCAGTGGTGGTGGTAGTGGTAGTGATATTCATAGTGGTGGTGTTTGGTGGTAGTGGTAGTTAAAATTGTAGTAGTGTTACTGGTGATTTATTGGTAGTGGTTGCTGACAAAATAATAGTAGTATTAGGATGATGAAGAGAAAATATAGTAGGTCTAATAACAATAGGAGCAGTAGTAATATTAGTAGTGGTAGTAGTTGAAATAATAGTAATGGTGGTAATATTAATGGTGATAGTAATGGTAGTAGTAGCAGTAATCATTGTAGGAATAATTGGAGTAATAATGTTAGGAATAGTAAAGTAGTAGACCAGTACTAGTGATTGTAATAATAGGAAGAGGAGGGGTAATAGTAGTAATAATGGTAGTGGTAGTGGCAGTGGTGAAAATAGTAGTAGTAGTAGTAGTAGTAGTAGTAGTAGTAGTAGTAGTAGTAGTAGTAGTAGTAGTGGTAGTGGTGGTGGTGGTGGTGGTGGTGGTGGTGGTGGTGGTGGTGGTGGTGGTGGCGCTGATGGTAATAGTATAGAAGATGATGCTCAAGAAGGTTGACTTGCCCCCGGGGGCACACAGGTGGATTTGAATCCAAGTTCTCTCACTCCAGAACTAGTGGTCTTTTTTTTTTTGTATGATTCTGACTTATCTCTGATACCTCTGCTTCTGACTTTACAGTCTGGATGTACACATCTCAGTCTGGAAGATCATCTTCCTCTGAGGTTGTCATACCCTGAAACATTCTTCTTTCATTAGGGAATTTTTCTTGAAATTTCCATTTTGGATAAAGGACCAGGGCAGCTATCCTTCATTCCTTTCTTGGCTCTGCTTAAGATCTTCTGGATTCCTCCCTCTTGTCTCCCTGCCCTTTGGCACTAATTTTTTTCATTTCCCTTCTTATCGGTTATCTTTTACTCCTTCTAATGTAGGCTTACTGAGACTATCCTTCTTTCTTTCTTACTTGTGTGACTATCCTCAGTGATCAGCACAGTTCTTGAAACACAGTAAATGTTAATTGACTTGACTCTGGTTGACTTTGTGCTAGATAAAATGCCTTGTATTTATAAAGTCAATGTGTTGTATTTGGAAATAGTATTGTATTCAAGAGTCGAAGTATTGCTTTCTATTTCTATTTTGCCACTTACCAGCTCTGCGACCAATGGTGAGTCACTCCCTTGAATCTCTGAAACTTGGTTTCTCTGCATAAAAAACGAGGGGATTTCTCAAAACGAGGGCTGTGAGTTCTGTGAAGTAGCACCTACTTTACAGGATTGTTGGGAAGATCAGCTGAGATGTTAATGTAAAGTGCTTCACAAATCCCAAAGTATACTATAAAGGTTATCTCTTAACATTTTTTATTACACAAAATTAATCATACTTTGTAGATCATAGGATATTAAGGTAGTAAGTAGCAGAGCTGGGATTTGAACCTCAAATCTTCTGAGCACAAGAGCAACATACATCCTTTATTTAAAAGACCTTCTGTCTTAGAATTGATACTAAGTATGCATTCTAAGGCAGAAGAGCAATAAGAGCTAAGCAACTGGGAGGATGTCTTTCCCAGGGTCACACAACTAGGCAATGTCTGAGCTAGATTTGAACCTAGGACCTACCACCCTAAAGTCCCCTGAGGGACCAGGCTGCCCCATTTCCCCCTTATTCTCCTTTATAACACACTTCTGTTGGTTATGTGATGAAATTCAGAATGACAATTGCAAAGCAGTTGAAAAACCTGAAGAACATGATTTAATTTTTTTTTTGGTCTACTAGCAGGAAGTTCTTTAGCATTCTTTCACACTTTAGAAAGATTTCCAAGGAGAAAGAGTGCAATTAATTGGATCGCTTACATAAACCTCATTTAACCAGAATGCCCATTCCCCATAGTTAGCTGAGGCTTTTATTCCCTACTCAGTAGCAAACTGTTCCTGAAAACCTGCTGTACATTGTTTTGCTTATCCTTTATAGACTCAGGATGGAAGGCTATACAACAAGATATTTTTATCTCAACTCCAGAGCAGTATCTGCAGAAGAGAAAATGGAAAGGAAATGCTTACTAGGCAAGCAAACTGAACAAAATAAAGCAAAACTGTATTTCTCTCTTTCATGTCTGCATTTGCTCTAGAGTTCAAGATGCATGATGCAAAATTAGGCACACGATCTCAAATTTATAATGAACAAACTTAAATCACCATGTCTCTATTTGTTTGTACATCCTCCATACCAGTGTAAGTGATTTCTCATTTTTCTCTGCTTTTAAAATGCCATGCAAACAACAAAGTCAGTGAGGTGTATCAACATAAGTGATGAAGTCCTCAGGGAAAAAGTGTTCTTTATTCATATGCACATCCAGCATACCTTTTCCATAACAGAAGGAGCCAAATTTTATTGGGTTAGCTATACATTTGATGGCAGATACTACTCCTGAGGCTAGATCTTTTCCAACCAAGATAATGGCATCCATTTATGCTTTATTCTTTTCATTAAAAAAATATCCAGAGCCTAAAACCAAAGGGGAGAGAAGGAAGGAAGGAAGGAAGGAAGATTAGGAAGCAACCATAGTGTAATGTTGTTGTTTTTTTTATCTTTTCTTAGGTGAAGTTTTCTTTTGATGTTTATTTCCTCCCATCCTTTTAGTACATATATGTATGCCAATAACTCCTATATTAATTGTTGCCTCTAAATGAAATTCCAAGTCCCTAAACAGATTCTTATAAAATGCTACATGATGGGGAAGTGAATATTTCTTTTTCCTTGTAATTAAATTTAATTCAACAGGATTTTATCACATAGCTCCTCTATACAGGGTGCCAGGGGAAATAAAATGTTTTAAAAAAGACATAGACTCTCATGGTTTTTATAGAATGAGTTGCTTGCAAGGACTAGTTTATTTTTGTCTTTGTATTCCTAAGATCTAGCATTGTGCCTAGGTTATAGTAGGTCTTTAGTAAATGTTTGCTAGTTGGTTGATTGATATTGAATCATAGATTAAGAATTTGAAAAGTTCTCAGAGATCTTCTAGTCAAATAAGGGAAATAATTTGTCCCAGGTCACACCATAACAGAGCAAGGATTTGAATCAGTTTTTTTTTAATTTAAGTTTCTTTAAACTTTGTCCCATTTGATCATGGAAATTTAGTCTTAAGGGGGGGGGATATAACTATAAATAAAAATTACTAGGCAACTCTTGTGACAAAGACATGTGACTTCTGTAGAATGTTCTCACTCTCTTGGATTATACTGTCATTTAGGTCATTGGAAGAAGTTTTATGTAATGATTCCCTATATTTTGAGACCCAATCTGCTATTTTCCCATTGGTTGCAATGCCACAGAAGAAAGGCTAAAAAACAAGAAGGGGTGCAGCTGGGTAGCTCAGTGGATGGAGAATCAGGCTTGGAGATGGGAGGTCCTAGGTTCAAATGTGGTCTCAGACACTTCCCAGCTGTGTGGCCCTGGGCAAGTCACTTAACTCCCATTGCCTAGCCCTTACCACTCTTCTGTCTTAGAACCAATACCCAGTGTTGAATCTAAGATAGAAGGTAAGTGTTTAAAAAAACCCTCAAAAAACAAAACAAGATCGAGAGCAGAGAAAAATAGTCTTCATTATACAGATATCCATTTACAGGGAGGTAGTTTAGTGGAGCATCCCCTTATCCTTTACCATTCAATAATTTAATCTGTGACTTGGAATAATGTTTAAGAAGTTTTGTTTGCTAAGTTTGCAAATGGCATAAAACCAGGAGTTTTATGTACAATGTACAAATATATAGTAATGACAGAATCATGATCTTAAAAGAATTAATCAGGCCAAAGAATATTGGGTGAATCTAGTAAGATCAAAATTAATAGGAATCAATGTAAAGCCTTACATATGGGTTTAAAAAACAATATCACAAGTGCAGGCTGAAGGAGGCTTGGCTAGACAGAAAATCATCTTCCAAGATCTGCTCTGAATGAAGCCATTGTATGATAGAGCAGACCCCAAAATGAATTCATTCGGAGGTGGCCTCATAAGGAAGCTGTGTACAGATCTAGGGAGGTGATAGTCTTTTTGTTATTGGTCTTGACCAGATTATATATAGAATATTATGTTCAATTCTGGGCACCAAATTAAGGAAGGACATTGATAAGTTGGAGAGTATCCAGAAGAGGTAGTGGAGTGCTTTCAGATCATGCCTTTTGAGGATCAATTGAAAACACTCATATGATTACACTAGAAGAGAGAAGTCTATTTTAAAAAAACATCTTCAATTATTAAGTATTTATTCTTTCCTGCCCGCCTCTCCTCTCCCCCATTGGACAAATGAAACTCTTGTTAACAAGTAAGTATGGTCAAACAAAACAAAGACTCATAGGAGCTCTGGCCAAAATGTGTGTATCACTCTGTGTGTTATATCTACATCTCTGTCAGGAGGTGGATAGCATGTTTCATTATCAGTACTCTAATCATGGCTGCTTATTGTGTTGAGCAGAAATCTTAAGTTTTTCAAAGCTGTTTGCCATCATACATTTATTGTATTTTATTATTATATTTATTGTATTTTTCTGGTTCTGCTCTCTTTACTCTGCATCTATTCCTATAAGACTTCCCAGGTTTCTTTGAAATATTATTTCAAATATTGAAAGGTTTTCATGCATAAAAGCAATTAGACTTATTCGGCATGGTTCCAGAGGTCACAACCATTGAGTAATCTATTGTAGAATGGCAGATTCCAGATTTATGTAAGGAAAAGCTTTATGTTAATTAAAACTATCCAGAAATGGAATGAGCTACCCAGGAGGTTTTTCTTCCACAGAGATTTTTTGCACAGTTTAGATGACCACCTATTAAGGGTACTATGGAGGGGACCTTCAGTTAAGAATGGGTATGTTTAGAATAAATGACTAATGATGTCCCTTCCATATATAAGGTCTAGCATTCTATGAAAACAGAAACCATTGAATGAATAGCTTTTGATTCCAAAGATATATATGTGTATATATACACATATATGTTTCCATTACTTCCAATACAAAATATATGCACCTCTATGGTAGATGTCCATTTCCCACAAGACTTGTCTTGATCCAACGTTCTTTGCCAATCAGAAACTTAGCAGAGTGGCTTTTTCCCTCTCCAACTTCTTTCTATCCCTCATGGTATGCCCAACTTTGTTGGTATGGATGCTTGGCCCACCATTTCCTCAGATAAGGCAAAGATGAACCTCTAGAGTTATGTAATTAATGTAAAAAAATTATGAAAGGCCTCAGAACACGACCACTTACCCTGAGAGTTGTTTGGAGTTTGTACTGGGTAGTAGGCTCAGGTGTATACCAAGCAATGAGCCTTAACTAATATCACAAACACAGTTCTCTAGAGATAGGCACAAATAGTGGGCTACTTCATCATTTAAAAGGGTAATAAGTCTAATGCATTGGTATTGCTCATCAGCTCAGGGAGGTGGGAGGAAAGAAGGGAAGGAAAGAACATGAATCATATAACCATGAGAAAAATTTCAAAATTAATTAATTAATTAGTTTTTTAAAAGCACCTTTTCAAAAACAAAAAAGGGTAATATGCTATTTTTGTAGTGGTTTAGTCATTTTAGTCATGTCCAACTCTTCCTGACCAAATTTGGATGTTTTCTTGATAAAAAATACTGGAATGGTTTGTTATTTCCTTCTCTAGCTCATTTTACAGATTAAGAAATTGAGGAAACAAAAAGTTAGGTGATTTGTCCATGATTACAGAGCTAGTGTCTGAGGCTAGATTTGAACTCATAAAGATGCACCTTCCTGAGTAGACCCAGACCTGTGTCCATTGTGCCACCTCCCTGCAAGGGCAATAACTAGCAATTTTTGCCCCACTTCTATAAAACATATTCAGGGTAAGGGGTACAAAGCAATCTCTCAAGCTGACAGGGGCTCTTTGTATGTGGAAATTCTGGGACTTTTATTTCAGATAATCCTCCTTGCTAATTAGGTGCTCAGTTCTATTTATTCTGTGTAAGGATTGTGTTTTCAGCACCCTGAGGCATAGCCCTGATTATTGTGCCCTAGTTATGTCTTTGGCTATTGCCCTCAAAATATAGACTGATTAACTTGTTGAATATTCCTTTAAGATCCAAGGTCAAGTTTTCCCCTCAATAAACATTAATTACACAGCTAGTGTGAGTAACAAATTAGGATACAGGCACGGGGAAAAGGAAAATAAAAGATTATATAGTCCACCTCATCAGGATGATTACAGTAAGGTATACATTCTACAGACTGCAGAGCTAGATTTCATGAAAAAAACTCCCCAAATAGAATTCTGGCATAGCTATGTCACTACTGATCTTTATTATAAGCAGTGTCAAAGGTCCTTTACCTTTCCTTTTTGTTTAATCATAGACCCGCTTTGCCATTTGGTGAAATGTATGGACCTTTCATTTCCAAATGCACAGAGTAAAACACATGGGATTGCAAAGAAGACTAATTGTATTGAAATATAACTGTCAAAATATTTTTTGAAAAAATATTTCCAGATCCTAGGTTAAGAACCTATGCCCTGAGCCATTTCCTCAAGAAAATAATGATGAACAAATTAAGGCTATTTGTGGGAATGCATTGATCTGTCAACAGCCTTTGATTCAATAGACAGGAACTATTTAGAGGCCAAACTGTACAACCTTTATATAGATCATAGGTCATGAATGCTTCTTCCTGTACCAAAATACTTCTGCTGAAATTACAGTAGACAGGGATGGTTTCATGAAGGATGAACATCAATGTTAGAATTTACCAAACAGGCCCATGTCCTAAAATTCATTTTCAATCTACAGCTAAACAACTTGGAAGAGATAATTAGGTGAACAGGATTCTACCTGAGCCATTGTCTTGTCATCTGCCCTGACTGTCACTGTACTCTTTAGATCGTGACATCTGACATTCAATAGCATCTTTCTGAGACTTCTGCTCAGCTCTAGAATTCACCCCTTGGGACCCATTCTGTCCTGAGTGGTGAATATATTATGTGATTCCCTTCTTGCCATCTGCCCTGATAGTTGCTATATTCTCCAGACCTTCAGTCTTAGCTATCTGCTTTACTGCAATATAATGCATTCAACTTTGCTCTTCACCTTCAAAATATAACCATCCTCAAGACATAATGCCATTCCTTCTGGAAAGGGTATTCCAATCAATTTACCACCCTTGTACTTTTCAAACTAAAAGACTTCCCTGTCTTGTTGTTCAGACATGTCTCACTCTTCATGACTCTGAGGACTATATTCTCCATGGGGTTTTCTTGGCAAAGAAAATGGAGTGATTTGCTATTTCCTCCTCCAGTGGATCAATGCAAACAGAGGCTAAGTGACTTGCTCAGGCACAAAGCTAGTGTCTGAGACTGGATTTGAATGCAGGACTTCCAGAACTCTGAGCACTGAGTTACCTATTTATCTGCCTCTGCCTTATGCTCCCTGATGTGTGTTGTTTTCTTTTTAATATGAAACAAGCCTCTTGATGGCAGGAACCATTAATTTAATTCAGTAAGTATTTATAAGGGCTTAAGACACCATACTGAGTTCTGGGAGTAGAAATATAAAAATGAAAAAGGCCTCTAAAAATGGGCTCAAGGAGCCCATTTTTCTATTAGAGGTATGTGCAAGAAGAATTGTTACAACATGAGTATAGAGATTTAGGTACAAAGTAAATACAAATAAAAATTAGGGAGAGCACTAAGAACTCTATGGGTCAGGAAAGGACTTCTTAAGTTGGGGCACTTGAGATGAGCAATGAAGCTAGAAAAGGAACTTAGAAATTCCTATATACAAACAGAGGTGAGGATGGAAAGAATTCTAAGTACAGGGAAATAATCTGCATGGAAGTATGGTGTCAAGGGATGGAATGGCATGTGTAGGAAACAGTACAAAGAGTGGTTTGCCTGATATGTAGAAAGTGTCAGAGAGAGTAATGGGGAAAGTCAAGAAAGATAAGCTGCAGCCAGTTAAAAATAGTTACTTAGGCTTCTGTTTCATTTTAAGTGATGGAGAACAATAGGACATTCAACAAAGTAGGTGCCAGAGAAGATATAAAGCTCTTTTCTGATGAAAATATTAGTTTTTTTTTTACCTGCAAGTGAACATGATGCTCACACCAGTGCTCAAATTGCTTTCTGTTTGGGTTAGAATAAACATTTTGCTCCTAAACTTTCACAGGAGAATATTTGTCTCTTATATACCTAGTTTCTAAAGCCCCACTGAAGATAGCTCATAAGTGAGATGGCATTCTAATGGCCATGCTAATTACCCATTCATCTAGATTCTCCAATTTATAATCTTGGATTGTTAGATAATTAGAAAAGCCATATTATCTCAGCTCCCTACAGAGATGCCTCTGTTTAGTTGCAATTTAATGCAATGTCCATTGCATCTGTAGAAGGTTGCTACAATAGCCAATTTGTGTCTTTTGCAAAATGCTAATTTACTATAATATTTATTCTTAGCCATTTTTCTTTATTCAAGGATCTACTTTATAAATTCTTACTTTCAGCTGATATTTATTTCCTCTTTTCTATTCCTCAACCCAGTTCTGGATTCAGACCCCTTTCGTGAGTAGTAATTTTGTTAATTTTCTTATAATTCTAGATTGCTAGTGTTCTCCTCCAGGACACCATATTGTAAAATGTTTCCCAAATAACCTCTCTGTATCTTCTGTCATCTTCAGTTCATCCTCTATACTAATATCAGATTAATCCTCCTAACATATACTCTTAATCATGTCATTATCTTGATAAAAAACCTTTCAAGGCTCTTTTTGCCTATTGAATTTGGATTTGAAGAAAAACTAAGTTAATTACAGTAAGACATTAAAGAAAGACAATAATTATGGAGGAATTCAGTGAACCTCTTTCAGCCTTAGAAAAATCTAATAGAAAGATAAACTGATAAAGTTTAAGAATCTGGAGAGAATATTGGAAAAAATTAGATATAATGGACCCTTGGAAATTATTTAATAAGAATCTCAAAAATATGTCTATGGTACTTTTCAACATTGCATGCAATACTTACAACAAACAATTGATCATGCTAGGTCTCATAGGCAGAAGCATGAGGGCACAGATATAAAGAACATTCTTTTTTAATTTTTTTAATTTTTAAAATTTTCATTTAGCATATTTTTCCATGGTTACATGATTATGATCCACCCCCTTCACTCTCTCTTTCCCCCCTCCCAAAGCAGACAAGCAGTTTCACTGGGTTATAGATATAAGAACATTCTTTATGGACCATAATGCAGTAAAACTGTAATGAATAAAGGAAATAAATTAGTCTTTTTCAAACCTTTTATATATCAGCCAACTGCTCTATGTACTGTTTCCTATATATGCCATTCCATCCCCCAACATTATATTGTTAGATTAAAATAGGAGTTGGTCCTTAGATTTTAATTAAATTTATTAGGATTATTTGGATAGGTAGAAAAGGAGAGAGATAGAAAAGGGGCCCTAGTCTAACTTTTCCATGCGGCTCCTCCAGCAGACCATAGCAATGAAGTTTTCAGCATAGCACCTTAGACAGAGCATGTGAACTTCTTGGTTAGCTCTTTTTATAACTTCCTGCCTCCCTTTCTCCTGTCCTTGTCTTTGGGTCAAATTCAGGCTCATGCCAGGTATACAGGTAGTCAACAGGAGATGATGTCACCTGTGTGACCTCAGAAAGGGGGGGAGGGAGAATTTCCTTCATACAATATTTTCATACAGATTATTTTCCTGTGCTTAGAATTCTTTCCCTCCTTGCCTCTTGAATTTAAATGGCACATAGATAATAGAACAATAAATAATAAGCAAAGAACACATCATAAGAATAAAAATTATATTAAAAGGAATGACCAAATATGACTCTATGGAATATTTCTTAAGCAGTCCCGGGAAAATTAAACATTTCTAAACAGACATAAACAAAAGAAAGAAAACACCAAATATTTGAACATATGGTTAAAGATAGGAAATCAACAAATGTATAATCTCTAAGTAAAAATAAAACTGAAAGTCTTGAAAATGAAGAAAAACCAAATTAAAGACAATTAGGTTATTGAGATAATAAATATAAGAACTGTTTTTAGAATACCAATAAAATAGACAGTTAAGATCATTTGAACTTTACATCCTCATAGAGAAGAAAACCAGATTACCAAAATACAAAATGAGAAAGGACTCACAACAAATAGAG
Organism: Monodelphis domestica; assembly: GCF_027887165.1. Classification (NCBI taxonomy): domain Eukaryota; kingdom Metazoa; phylum Chordata; class Mammalia; order Didelphimorphia; family Didelphidae; genus Monodelphis; species Monodelphis domestica. The sequence goes on from NC_077228.1 coordinate 322,243,007, forward strand.
AGGAAATAAAATCTATAGTCAGTTTTCTTTTGATTGCCAATTTCTGTTGATCTGTGTCAACAGGAAAGGTTTTGTGAAAAGTGACATTTGTGAAGGACCTAGAAGGAAAAGGTAGAATTTCAACTGATGCAGATGGAGGAGTAAATGTCTGTTCAAGAAAATTGGCCAGCTGAGCAAAGACATAGAAGTATTAAAGCATAAGGTATGTTTAGAAAGTGACAAGTTGCTGAATCCAATATTTTTTTTTAGCAAAAGCATCAATTACCAACATTTTTAAAAGAAAAGTACTTTTATTATTTTTGTAATCTATTCAAGTATATTCAAAGGTTTCTTTATTTTCTTTTTTTAATGAGCTAAAAGGATTGTATCATAGATAGGGTATGGGATTGTATTTAGGAAAATGTGTATTCAAATCCTATCTCAGATATTTGTTCTGACTCTTAGGAACTCACTCTGTTTTTCTGTGCCTATCTTTTCTCATGATGATAAAAAACGATGAGGTTGGACTTGATCTCATTGAAAGGCTTTTCTAGATTTAAATGATCTTATGAGTTCCTAGCACAAAGATCTTGAGCTAAGAGGAAAGAAATCCAGACTTGAATTCAAACCCTGATACTAATTAGTTGAGGCAAATCATCTTGGTCAATTTTCTAATCTGTCAAATGAAGACTTCCAATGAGATATCTTATATAGTTCCTTTGGACTTTCCCTCTTCAAATCTTGTACATACTCTTAACTTGCTTAGAAAATCCTTTCTTTGTCATGAATAGGCTAAAAGGTAACTTCAGCCCAGCCTACAAACAAATTAATGTACTAATTATAAAGTATGGTTTTATCTAGTGACTCCCTGAATAAGGTTTTCTAAGACTTATAGCTTAGTTTCTTGCTTCTCTCTCCCCTTCAGAATCCCTTATCTCTCATAAATATCAGCCCTGTGATCCCAGACAGACAGAGAGAGCCTTTGCTCATATATACTGTGAATTAGCAATTAGCACAAATGTCAATTAGTGGCATCTGAATTAATGCACAGTAGCCCTCCACACATCTTTGCAGGGTGCCTTTCATGAATCAAGTAGTGGGTGGCAGAGCTCCTAGGTATTCCAGGACCTTGTAATTGTTTCTAGATAAGCTCTCTTGTAGCTATTATTTAACAGGATGCAAATTTGAGACTTACAAACAGGTGGGAAAATGCCCATCTCCACTTGCGTTCTCCTTCTAAGTTAATGCCCTCAGTAAATTACATTGTTTAATGATTGTCACTTTAGATTTGCTTAACGTGTGGAAGCTTATTTTTTCCTGATTGTTAAACCAGTATTACAGCTGGATGAAAACTGTCACTGAGGCCCCGAGGCTCAATGGTTTCCTCTTTAAGGCTGGTTAAGTACAGTGCAGCTGGGCCCCAGACTACACGCAGGCTTAGGGCTGCAGTTTGGTTTTCTTTGTCACTGAATTAACAATTACAGAGAGGCCCAGTTATAATTTGTGCCAGGAGACAATGATAGCGCCTGTTCTAGGCTTTCTATTCCTATAGGGAGACAGAGGCACTATACATTACTCTGCACATGGGGAGGTGTGATTGGAGCTACAGTCTAATTAAATTGAGAGCACAATGGGGCACTTTGTAATATGATTTTGTCAAATAACTTTTAAACACTCATACTGGAGAGGAAAGGGAGCTTAGTGGGTTCAGGACTAAGTGCAGAGTTGCCAAGTGTTGAAATTAGAGTGTCCCTAGGAAGAATTTCTTTGACTTTAAATAATGGTTAGCTTATAGCTAGAGATAGTGAGGTGGTGCAGGTAAGGACTTTGTGACCCTGGACAAGTCAGTAAGCCTCTCTCTGCCTCAGTTTTTTCTTCAGTGAAATGGGGATAATAATAATGCCTACCTCCCAGGATTATTATGAGGATAAAATGAAATACTATTGGTAAAGTGCTTAGCAAGCTTTAAAGTAATATATAAATGCGAGTTCTCTTATATTTTTCATGATACTGGAAATGAACAGAGAGCTGGATCCTACACATAGATAGCTTTGCATAGTGGATAAAGAGCAGGTCTTTTGCAGAGCCAAAGGGACTTGGGTTTAAGTCCCTCCTCTTATACATACTCCCTAAATGACCCCAGGCAAATCAATCTACCTTCTGAATCTTCTAAGCAATTCTTCAAGTTTACAAGTTGTGGGAAGGTTCTAAGACAATATACAGCCAGCAGGGATCCGTAGACATCTTTACCCATCTTTTGATGGTCCCCATTTATATTGGGGTTGGACACCACTCTCTTACCTGATGAAATCTCAGATCCAGTCAAAACAATTTGTAATGAGACATTCTTGATTTGCCCAACTCAGGGGTGGTGCAGTAGAAAGAGAAAGGGTGACCTCGGTTTAAATCCTGGCTCCTCCATTAATTCTTTGTGGAACCTTGGCAAGGTCAAAATGAGCTTCATAGTCTTCAGTGTAAAGAATGAATTGGGATGATGTTGGACTAGATAATCCTGAAGGTTCTGTGATTCTCTGTCAGAGTAAAATAGGATGGAATGAAGAGAAACAGTGAGAAACAGTGTGGATGACTAATTTCTCAGGGAACCATTGAGGATCAAAGGAATTGTACCAGCACTTTAGTGTATCTTAATGATGGGATAAATGAAAAAGCATTTATTAAACATTGACTTTATGGAAGTACTGTCCCAAGTACCTAAATAAGGATATAGAGCTATGGAACTTAAGAACATCCCTGCCCTACTGAGTATAAAATAGGACAGTGTTCCTAATTAACTGAGTGATTTTGAATGTCATTTTACTTTTTAAGATTTTTTAAAATCAAGAATCAAGTAAAATTTATTAAGCACCTATTATGTGCCAGGTATCATGCTAAACTGGGTATTCAAATAAAGCCATGAATCAGTCCCTGCTATCAAGAATCTGAGTCTAATTGGGGATTCAATGTGCAAATGATTATATGGCAAGAAATATATATATAGGGAATAAATTGGAAATAATCTTAGAGGAAAAGTATTATGATTAAGAAGGGATGGGAAGAACTTCTTTGGTTAAGATTTTAAGCAAACTGGAGAAGACAGGAGGTAAAGAGAAGGATGAAACTTCCAGGTATGAAGAACAGCCAGTGAAAATGGCTAGAGTTGGGAGATGGAGGGCTGTGTGATGGAGACCAATTTGACAGGTTATTGGAGGATGGATTGAAGTGAGGAGAGACTTGAGGAAAGAAGACCAACCATCATGCTATTTCAGTAGCCCAGGTGTGAGGTGATAGGGGCTGGAACCAAAGCAGTGCCAAAGAAATAAAGGGGTGTTTACCAGAGATAATACAAAAATACAAATGAGCTTAGATTTGGATATGGGGCTGAGAGTGATTTGTGACTCAAAGATAAACCTAGGTTTTGATCCTGGGTATGGTGGTAACCTTGACAGTCAGGAAGTGAGAGAAAGATAATAAGTTCAGTTTCAGATATGTTGAAATTAATATGTAAGATGTCCAATAGCCAGTTGGAGATGAGAGTCTTGAGGATACTAGAGAGGCTCATGCTAGACAAATGGATCTGAGAATCATCTTCATAGAGATGCTAATTGTGTCTATGGGAGCTGAAGAAATTGCCAATCAATCACCCCCTTTAAAGATTATCTTGTATCTATTGTGTATGTGAATTTCTATGTGTCCTGACTCTCTTTAGAATGTAATTTTCTTGAATATAGGAAGTTTCTTTTGCTTTTGTATCACTATTGACTGAAACATACTGATTTTTGATAAATAGTTGTTAGTTTAGTTTATCAAGAAAAATGAGCATTCAATACAAGTTCAGATTTATCTCTAGATTCTATAAAAATAAACCAACACCAAAATGTCAGCTTTCTAATTATTTAAAAATCTTCCAGAGACCCTGGGACCTTTAGTATTTCTTTCATATTCTTGGTGCTAGGTCAGAACACATAGCATCATTATTTGACTATACTCCTAAGAAGTTTTGCTACAAGGTCTAATAACAGAACAATTCTGAATCATAGGAGACTTCCTACCAAGAATTTTTTCCCTACTACCAACCCTCCATCTCTGCCTCCTTACTTTGACTCTTAGTTTTTCCTTCTTTCTGTAATCATGACAGGAAAGCTGCTGGTCCTTTTACACTGATATGTTTTTTTGCAGTCACTGCAATAAGAATTTCTCTTGCTTATCTAGAGTAATTTCACTTAATGAGCTTTCAACCAAGTAGGTCAATAAGATACGCATAGACCATCATTAGTGGCTACACAAGTGGGATCCACACTATATTTAGAATTCAGGTGAATACTTGGGACCAAAACTAAAATGGGAGTCACTACAGTGGAAGAACAATACCTGCTAGCCCAAACACACATATCCTATAGAGAAAAAGCAACTGACATAGACAACATATCAATATATTGTAGGACAGGAGTGGAGACAGTTTGCACAGACTAGACTTTCTGGAGATGGACTTGTGCACATATAGAATTTTTTCCCATTCCAGAGCCCTACTTCCAGTCAAACCATGGGAATGGAAGAGGAATGGAGGAAGAATAAACTGAACCTAGCCATTTTCTGGTACTGTGAGTCAGGTAGCCTGTACAGGTCCTGAGGTTAATTAGACCACTAGAGGACAGTAGTTGTCTTGATTTTTTACATACTTAGTTATGATTACTTTGCATTTTTGGTCAGGTTCAATAAAGCTAATTTCATATTTGAAGTCTTGTTAGTTTATGTGCTTCCATGAGAAGTGATGAGATTTTCGGCACCTATTAACGCAGTAGATGGAGATACTTTAAAGGCTGAGAATCCTGACAAGTCTTCTCAATGGATGGAGCTATGAGGCGCATGACTGGCTTGAGAGAGCCTTGAATGGTGGAACAACTGTAATTTTTGTTTATGATTATTCTTGAGCAACAACAGTGGGTTTGGTTGTTTGATCTGGGACCTGCAGACAACACAGAAAGAGATATTTAAAGTCTCTCCACTTTGGGGTGCAAATCAATGTAAGATTTTCTTGATGCTTCTTAAAGCAAGCAATTTATTTTTTGTGGGCATGCTAGTGTCCACCAGAGACATAAGTTGAATGTTGTGAAAACATCTTAAACTCAGCATGTCAAAAACTTTCCTCTCTAAAACTCTTCTCTTCCAAATTTCCCCATTTTGAAGATACAACAATTCTTGCCTAAAAGATTTGTAATTTTGGCATTTTCCTAGATTCTTTACTCTCCCTCTCTCCACATATCCAATTAGTTATCATATTTGCCATTTCTACTTTTATAACATCTCTCAGATCTAAGCTTTTCTCTCTGCTCATATAGCTACCACCTTAGTTGAGATCCTCCTCACTTTTAACCCAGATTATTACAACAGCTCCCTAATTGGTCTCTCTGCTTCAAGAATTCTTCACACTATTCCATTCTACATACTCCTGCCAAAGTAATTTTCCTTAAACACAGATCTGATCATGTGACTCCTCTATTCAATTAACTTCAGTGACTTCCTTTTCTCTCTAGAATTAAAATAAACTTCTCTATAAGGATAGAGATAAAATAGGATCAAAGGATAAAATATGAACTTATCTATGTAGTTTTTAAAGTTCTAAGCAAGTTGGCCCAAACCCACATTTTTAGCCTTGTTAAGACCATCCCTCTCTCCCACACTTTGTGATCTGGTAAGACTGTTCTTCCTGTTCCTCACATTAGACACAATTTCCCATATCAGTACTTTTCTCCTGGCTATCTCTTATTCCTGGAATGTACTCTATTCAAACATCTCCCTCCTAGAGTCTCCTTTTTCTGTTAAGATCTGATCTGTGAAATCTTTCCTGATTTCCTCAGACTAATTTGTTTGCATTTGTATAAATTGTATAAATACATTTGTATTTAGTCACTTTATACCTTTAATCTCTATGTAACCTGTACTTGTTCTTTCTCCCATGAGAAAATAAATTCTCCTAAAGTAACAATTATTTTATTCTTTAGACCTGTATCACCAGTTCCTATTCTAGTATCTAACACACATTAGGTACTTAATAAATGTTTGATTGATGATGTTCCATTCATCTCACTGTCCATCTTTTGTTCTGAATTAATAGATGAGTATAGCTACAATATATTCATGTAAATGCCTTTCCGCATGAGGAAGAAATTGAAATTAGCCCTAAAAAAACATGAGCATAATAATGCATTCATAGATCTTTAAAAATAAAAAAATGCTAATCTTCTGTTTTAGAATCAATACTGTTGATTGGTTTTAAGGCTGAAGAGTAGTAAGGAATAGGCAATAGGGGTTAAGTAACTTGCTCAGTCATACAACTAAGAAGTGTCTAAAGTCATATTTAAACCCAGAATCACCCATCTCTGGGCCTGAATCTCAGTCCACTGAGCTACCTAGCTGTCTACTTATGGTTCTTGAATTTTGCTAATAATACCATCCCTTCCTTGAGTCGGGAAGATCACAATCCTTCTCTTATCTTGTAGATAGTCTCCAAGAGTTTCTGTGGTTGAAAATATTACCATTCTGGGTCAGCTAGGTGGTTCACTGGAGAGAGAGAGCCAGGCCTGGAGATGGGAGGTCCTGGGTTCAAATTTGACCTCAGATACTTTGTAGCTATGTGACCCTGGGCAAGTCACTTAGCCCCATTGCCTAGCTCTTATTGATCTTCTGACTTGGAACTGATACTTAGCATTGATTCCAAGACAGGAAGTAATGGTTAAAATTAATACCATCTTGAAAATGATCTGACAAGACTGTTTGAATATAGTTAGGTGGGTCCTTAGGCCATGGAATGGAATGCCAATATTTGAAGTCACAGAAATGGTGAATGGAATTACAGGGGATTAACCTGAAACTAATTTAGGGATTCTTATACTGAGGCCAACTTAAAAATTAGTTTGATAATTATATTCCAATAGAGTTGGTTTTCTTTGTGCTCCTATTTATTTTACTGTATACTTTTAACAATATTATTCTGAAAAAGAATCCATAGGTTTTGCTTGACTGTCAAAGGCTGCAGGATCTAGAAATGTTGAAAATTCCTAGATTAGATTATCTCTAAGGTATATTTCAAGCATAAAATTCTATTTTAATATAGATAACTTTTTTGGGGGGCAAATAGGAGGCACAGTGCATAGAACACTGAGCTTGGAATCAGGAAGGCTTAACTTTAGGGGTTCAAGTTCAGCTTTAGATACTAGCTGTGTGACCCAAAGCAAGTGACACAGTTTGCTTTGGTTTCCTCATCTGTACAATGAGTCAGATAAAGAAATGTCAAAATATTATAATACTTTTGCTAAGAAAACCTCAAATAGGATCACAAAGTATCGGTCATGCCTGAAAACAGCTAAACAGTAGCAGCAGCAGCAACAACAACAACAACAAAACGGCTTTTTAGATGAGTATCGGTACAAGATATTCACATAAATGCCTTTTCACATGGAAGAAATTAAAATTAGGTGTAAAGACCATGGGTATAATAACTCATTTATTCATGGTTCTTTAACTTTGCTAATTAATGCCCTTCCTTCTTGACTCATGCAGATCACAATCCTCTCATCTAGTATCTAGTCTTCAAGAGTTTCTCTGAAAACATTACCACTCTGAAAATGATCTGATGATAAGATTATCTGAACAAGGTTAGGTTGCTTCCTTTGTAAAAGAATATGAAACCAATATCTGAAGCCCATGCAGGTCGATAGGAATTTCCAGAACCTGAACTCTGTTGTCATATATCCGAGGCCACTTCCATGTCACCAGGAGGCATCAGAGGAAGACCTTAGCAGGGGTGAGCATAAGAATAAAAATTCATTTTAATTCACCTTCAGGTTTTAAAGCCTTTCTTCATGACAATACTGTGATGTAGGTAGTGTGATCATTGTTATACCCATTTTACAGAAGGAAATAGAGGTCCAAAGATTTTATGTGACTAGCTGGTAAATAAATATCTGATTTCAGTCACAAAGCTGGATAGTCTAGGTTTAATTGCTTTCATTACATTAAACAAGGTGAAGGAGTCTACCTTCTTCATTACCACCATCACCAATATATGATTGATTTCCCCCAAAGGCAATGTAAGACCAATATCCCTTGGACTGAAAATGCTCTGTGTGTGTGTGTGTATATATATATATATATATATATATATATATATATATATATATATATATATATATATATATATATATATATATATGTATATGGGCTTCTAGTTCACCCTCCAAGGTATTTTCTGAGGATGCAATCCCATTGGAGATGCAGTCAGGCATCTTCTCCTGTGAATCCTGCAGACACAGTTATTGAAGACCCAGAAAGTCCTTGATACCAAAGTCCTTGGCAGAATTAAGTGATTCAACATCAGACAAAGATATGGTTTTTATCAGTAGACGTGACATCAAGGAAGATACATTACTCTTTGTTTTATTGCTGCATATGAGACCTTTCCATCTGACTTGCAGCTGAAACCCCGTTAATGTTATCTTCCCCTTTAGAATGTGAACTCCTTGAGAATACAGACTATTTCTAGCTTTTCATTTATGGCCTTTGCTCTTAGTAGAGTATTTTGCTCATATGAAGTTTTTATTAAGTATTTTTCATTCACTTGTTCATTCATTTACTCCCTCCTCTACTATGTTTAAATTGTTAGACCTGTGATATGATAAGCTCACATAAAGAGAAAACACACTAATTAATGTGATGGTATAAGAAATTCCAAAAATTACTATAGTAAAAATAGAGGAAATTTAGAATCAGTTAGTGATTCATCCCTTTCATAAGAACTGATGAAGGTACTTTTCATCTGTGTTTGGAAACTATCTCTACAAAGACAGATTCCAAATCTACTATGACTTAATGCATATACATCCTAGGGAATTATGCAAGGCACATTTCTGTTAAGTGACTTGCCCAAGATCCAAGAGCTAATTAGGTGTAATGATTTGAACCCAAGCACTCCTGATTCCAAGCTCAACATTCTCTCTACTATGTCACAATAACTTGGTGTCATGAAAATTTTTTGGGGGGGGTGGAATTTAGCAGGAACTGGAAAGGTCTGAGATGTACTTGGTGTTATAAAAGAAGGAAGGAATCTGGTATAAATGAATAAATATAGATTTGGGTATAGATGTATGTTTGTATGTATAGACCCATAGAGTTCACGAGATTGCCAAAGGGATCTATAATGCAAAAAAGCTAAAAATATTTGCTTTTAAAGTTTTTAAGAGGCAGTATGGTCTAATGGAAAGAACATTAGCTCTTTCCATAAATATCTATATCTATCTATCATCTACCTATTTATTTATACATTGAAATTCTTTGAGAATTCCTCCCAGAAACATAGGATAATAGATCCAGAGCAAAGATCCTGAGAAAAGGACCTTGGAGGTAATTTAGTCTACCCTATCTCCAGTTTATAGATGAGAAACTGAGTGCCAGAAAGGTACGGTAACTTATCCTTAATTTCACAGAAAGTAAATACCGTGGTAGGATTTGAACCCAAGTCCATTGTACCATACTGGCTTTCAAATAAGTATTCTTAACCATTTATGCAACATGGACCCTTTGGCAATCTGGTGAAACCTTTGGGTCTCTTAGAATAATAGTTTAAATTTCAAAAACAAAACACATGATATTACAAAAGGAGTTTCATTGAAACATTGTTTAAAAGGTTTAAAAACAAAAACAATTTCCTAGATTTCAGGTTAAGAACTTCTGATATAAAGAAATGGGGCAACTTGCTTTGTCTATAGATTAATCATCCCTTGCTTAAGAGACTATCTTCAGAGCAGTGGTTTTTAACTAGGCAAAGTCATCTCCTCGGAGTGGTGTAATACAGTGCTTTGTATTAGCAAGTTTGAAAGAGGTAGCCAGGGGGATGAGAAAGGAAAATGGGCTGGGAGGCTTTCTGATTTTTTGTTCTGATGTCTGTGCCAGGCTGCAATAAACCACTAGCTTCTACCTGGAGCACCAACTAAAACCGGTTATAGCATTTTTAAATAAAGAAAGCTCCCAATCTAGATTGGAATTTTAATAAAGGACATACCTGCATATTTTTAGAGTGGGGATCAATAGGGAAGATGGATGGCCACCAAGAATACAATAAATCACTTTTTGCTCAGGATGTATAATCTCCTATTTAAGGCTAACAAGTAGGCATTTGTTCACAAGGACAATTTTTCAGGAGTCTGTTGGAATGCTTTTATTACTCAGTTCTAACCCAGTCCCTAATTAAACTTTTACATATTACCTGCAATCAGCTGAAGAATGTCTCCTATTATTTTCCATACTCCTTACCTTCTATTTGCCCCAGGCTTTCAAAGAGCTTCTGTCAAAATGAGACTATTCTCTGAAGAAGAAAGAATAATAGTTCCACAGGAACAGGCATGGAATCATCACAGCAGAGTCAAGAAATCCTGGGTTCAAATCCTACCTGGAACATGTACCATTTGACCTTGAACAAGCTGCTTTTAATGTCTCTGGGCCTTAATTTTCAGGATGAAGGAATTTGATTAGATGGCTTGTAATGTCTCTTCCATCTCTAAGACTATGATCTGATGAGAGTCTACCCAAATTAGAATTTTATTAACTGGCATAGAGGGAAAAATAGCAAATTAATCTCAGAGAAAGAAATATTAAAATAAAAAACAAACTCCCCAAACAACACTCAACAGAATGAATGCCTGAGGAAGCTGGGGAGTTTTCATGCATGGGGAGCTTCCATATTGTGGGGCTTGGGCATGGAGCCACACCTGGAGTCACAGCCAAGGAACTGCCACCTGCTTATTTTGAGGGTATATTGTATTTCTTTTTGTTTTCTTCGTTTGCCTCACACTTAAGGGGCTTTCTGATCATGGGCAAAAGTACATCAGGCCTTGCTAAACTTCTGGTGGAAAGCCTAGCTAAAGGGGTTGAGTGGATATGCAGTCATGATACAGGACTGGAGCTCCTGCTAATGTCTCTTCACCTCTACTTTCCTCTCCCAGATATCTGGCTTTTCTTCAGGAGATGCTAATATTTGCCCTCCTTTCCAGGTACCTTTTCCTGAGTGGCTGAATCAGGATGGGCTTATGCTGAAACCTTGGCTGACCCTGTGACCAGGATTTCCTGCTTCTAAGGCATCGAGTGATGCTGTTCAATTAAAACCTTTTGTTATTTTAAACCTGGGTTCCACAGTCCCCAAAGTCTGATAAAAACTATCTTCATATGGCAGTAGATATTAAACTTTTTTGACCTGCTCAGATAGGTCTCGGGATCACCTCATGGGGAATCCATGGCCATTTAGCTCTTCCCTCCCTTTGAACCTAGCCAATGTGTTTTCCACTTATCTCAGGTCCTCCCATGAGATTTTTGAGAGGACTCCCAGGCCTTCAGTGGTCTTGAATGTTCTTTTTTGACATAGCTGGTGTTGGTCATATGAATTATCTAAAATGATCTAGGTTGGCTTTTTAAATATTTCACCAAAGATTTAGTGAAGTGGATTTTTAGGCTAGCTAGTTGGTCCCAGGAAAGAAGGAAACAACATTTGCTAAGTGCCTTATATGTTGTGCCAGGCACTGTGCAAACACTCTACAAATATCTCATTTGCTCCTCACATACAACCCTGAGAGGGAAGTGCTATTATTATCCCCATTTTAAAGCTGAAGAAACAGAAATAAGAAGTTTGAGTGACTTTCCGAGGATCACACAGTAGTAAATGTCTGAGGCTGGATTTGAACTTAGTTCTCCTTCTCCCTGACTCTAGGTCCAGCACTCAGGTCACCCACCATTCCTTAAGGGACAGAAGAATCTAAGCATTTCTTCCTAGAGGTGTGTGAAGGGCCTATCGCCATCATTCAAAGGATGGAAATTTAGGTCTCTGAGTTCTAACTTAAGAGAGATGGTAGAATCCACTCTTCCATTTATGGGAATGGGAAATTATGTTAGCTAAATAATCCAGGGTAAACCAGCTGGTAATAGAAAAAAATACCCCACCATAAGATCAACACCAAAACGCTTGGCAGCAACTATGACACTACCAGATCACTGCCTAGCTGCAATCTCAGAATACCAAGAGTATCCTACAGAGACTATATTCCATCCCCAGGTCCATCACCATCAATACAGTGGCATCACCAGTGGTCAAAGGAATCCTTGTAGCATTCAGGTCATAAATTGTTTCTCTCCTTGTATGCCCTGTGTGTGCCTCACCATAAAGGTGATCTATATGTATTTGTGGGTGGGGGTATTCCAGGTTTAGGATGTTTATTTTTGCTATCTAAGCTATTTTATTAAATTTCTGCTATTAAAACGAATTTCATTCTCTGGTTGACTAGTTTATGAATATATACACATATTATATAGAAACCTGTTAATATGTACATATACACATATGTGTATACATGTGCATTAGTATTTGTACACAAATACATACATTTACATTTATATGTATACATATACACCTAAAGGATTAAAATAAGTACAGTTGAGTTTTTTAAAGTTTTTCTTGCTTAGTTGTTTTTAGTCATGTCTGACTCTTTACGACTCTGTAGTTCTCTTGGCAAAGATACTAGAGTGGTTTGCCATTTCCTTCTCTAGCTCATTTTTACCAAGGAAGAAACTGAGGCAAAGGGTAACTGACTTGCCAAGAGCGATATAGCTAGTAAATGTCTGAGGCTGGATTTGAACTCAGAAAGATGAATGAGTCTTCCTGATTCCAGGCTTAGCACTCTGTCTATTATGACACCTAGCTCTGGTCCTTTTATTCCCGCCCCTAAAACCCTTACCTTCCACCTGCGAATCAACACTATTGGTTCGAAGGCAGAAGAGTGGTAAGGGCTAGGCAGTGGGAGTTAAGTGGCTTGCCCAGTGTCACACAGCTAGGAAGTGTCTGAGGCCAGATTTGAACCCACAATGGCCTGGCTCCAGGCCTGGCTCTCAATCCACCGAGCTACCCCACTGCCCCTAAGTGGCTTCTTTTTTAAAACTTACAACTGCACTTAGACTTTTGGGAAGTAAATGCATCTATATGTATATGTACATTGATGTGGGCTCATGATGTGGGCTTTATCTTCTTGAGTGAAGGCAGGGCCACAGAGCATTTGTAAGCTGTAGGAGTTCATCTGGAGGGATGGTGGTATGGTCTATGTGAGGGGATGAGGTGTTCCCAGCTGTCATGGATTGGGTGTGATTGGGTTGTAATGCTCTACGTATTGTATTCCCTGGCAAATGAGGCAAAGAAGGTTGAGGATGACCTAACATAGCCAAAAACTGTGAACTATTCTTTACTCAAAAAAAAAAAAATCTCCCTTATATTCTATCAATTAAAGATTCATCTGAGTTAAAACAGTGGTTTTCTCCTGGGAAGCTTCAACCTCATTCACAGTTTAGTGTTAATTAATCAGCTAATCAGATTTATCTCTAACTTCAAAAGAGAGCAGCACTAAGAAATAGGAGTTTTGATTGCTGCAGAGAGGATGGGAAATTTCAGATGAGAGCACACTCGAGGGGAAAGAGGGTGTACGGAGGACAGCTGGAGAGTTGGTATTTGAGAGGGACAGAAAGTGGGAAGTTGGTGAGACAGCAAGAGAAATGAGATGATCTACTTTGCTATATTGCCTAGAATCCTAGAGGCAGCCAGAATGCTCCTGTTTTAAAATTACTACCCTATCTTAGTGGGATATCCACACTGAATTATCAAAGTTAGTTAAAAAGGTCAACGTCCTCACTCCCCTGGGGTCAGGCTAGTTGAACCTCATCCTCCATAATATCAGCATTGTGTAGTGTTTATGGATTTTGAGTCTCTGTTATGCCTACAGACTCTATTTTGTGTATAAATAGTAAAGTTTACTACTAAACAAAAATGGAAATATACAAACAACAATCCCATAACCCAGGTAGGCTTGATATAGGAAGACATTTTTATTTCATAAGAGAATTTATTTCATATTTTCAAATACATTCACAAGTGTTTAGGATTTTATGTATTATAGTTAAAGCCCCTATCTCACAAGTTTTTCTTCCTCTCTAATATGAGCAAATTCATATTATGGTCAGGTTCAACTTCTTAATGTATTTCTCCCCACTCCCAAATGCTATGTGGCTACCTATTTATATTCCCTGTCTACTGTTTCCCTCATCTCTGTCCCTCTATTTGTTGTTGTTATTCAGTTGTTTCTTCATGTCTGATTCTTCATGATCCGATTTGGGTTGTGTTTTTTGTTTGTTTGTTTTTGGCAAAGATACTGGAATGATGTGTTCATTTCCTTCTCCATTTCATTTTATAGATGAGGAAATTGAGGTAAACTGGGTTAAATGACTTGTTCAGGGTGTCACAGCTAATAAGTGGTTAAGCCCATAATTTGAACTCAGGAAAATAACTGGGTAAATCGTGCCCTTCCATGTATGCTTCTATTTGAACATCTATTTAGAACGGGTACTGAGAATCATCATCTGCAAAATAAGAGCATTTGGAATACATGACCTTTATGGTCCCTTCTTGCAGTTGAGTGGTACAATGGCTAGAGTCCTGGGCCTGGATTCAGGGAGACTCATCTTTCTGAACAAAAACAATGGTCCTTTCTAGCTCCAGATCCATGGTCTGACCATCCTGTGACTTGAATCCTGGCCAACTGATTGCAAATTCTTTCCACAAGGTCATAAATCTTGTTTCAAATAAAATATTCATAATCTGAAATATAATATTTAGAATGACTACATTGTATTTTTCTCTAATTATTATAAGTAATGTCTTCCTTTCTCCAAATGAAGATCAGCTCTTTGAGGTCAGGAAATAATTGAATTTGGTCAAAAGACCAAGGTTTAAATCTTGGATCTTAACTACCTGTTTGACCTTGGGCAAGTTGCTTCCTTTCACTGGGACATAGTTTTCTCATTTATTAAAAGGATGAGGGCTCAGACTAGATGAACTCAGGTCTCTGCCAACCGTAAATCTATGATCAGATGATACCTGTAGGATATGTTACCAGTCAGTATCTCCATTACAATCTGGGAAGGGCATTATATTTATTATTGCCACTTGATCCTAATAAAGATAAGGAAATTGGAATTCTGAGAGGTTGTACCATGACCATCTACCATACTGTGAGTAACACATGAGTTGCAGTGGAGAGAGTACAAGACTTGGATAAAAAGTCCTTGGGTTCAAATCCCACCTCTGTCATTTACTACATAAAGCTTTGAAAAGTCCCTTAATCTCTCTTGGTTTCAGGGAAATGTGAAACCTTCTCTAGCTGTAAACCTGGGACCCTAAGTGTCTAGGGCAGGACAGGAACCCAAGTCTAATGTGCTATTACACACTGCATCACCTTACCCTAGAAAGATGTCTTTAGTGTTTTTCCCCCCTACAAAATCCCACCAACTGTTCCTCTAGCAGAATTGCTTTTCAATCCATTGATTTCATTCTGACACTCTGACCTAGTTTTTAGTATTTTTCTCCAAATCTACTCCTTACTTTTGTGTTATCTCATTCCTTGCAGGATACTTAAAAAAAGTGACACAAAGAATTTTGGCACTTTTTTTTTTTTACACATTAGTACTGTGAAACAACACGGCCACCTTTCCCTTATCCTCCTTTTCCCTTCCTACTTTTCTCTTCCAATTAATGTATTTGATTTAGAATAATAGGTTTAGAGTATCAGGGAACTTGATAGATCATTTAGTCCACTTTCTCATTCTAGAAAAAATTAATAATTATTAAACTATTAAATATTACTTATGACTTAGCCATCTCTCTCCACTCCTGCTCCACTTAGCAGCATATAGCATATATCATACTGGAATCATACTTGGGAAATTATAACCCTATTAATTCACATAATTTGCCATCACTCGTGTGAATCATAATTGCATCGCTAACTACCAAAGGTAAGAAAAAAGGTATTAATTTAGTCAGTCTTCAGATTAGGAGGTCTAAGTGTACATCCAAACCCACAACCATCCTAATTTTCTTTGGGATTCCAGTAAAAGATTAGAGGTGAAGACATCTTGTGTAGAATAAGCAATTTGACTGACTCCGGTTTCTATAGCACCGGATTACAAAGGGCTTTACAAAGATCCTCTGGCAGGGATAGCTAGGTGGCTCAGTGGATTGAGAGTCAGGCCTAGAGATAAAAGGTCCTGGGTTTAAATCTGGCCTCAGACACTTCTTAGCTATGAGATCCTTAACCCTCATTGCCTAGCCCTTACTACTCTTTTGCCTTGGAAGAAATTGATGGTAAGACAGATGACAAATACTTCAAAGTGTTTTTCTTTGGGGCAGGGTGAAGGGACTCAACCCTGATCTGTGCTTTCATCATGTAGGAGTTTCCTTACCTGGTGGCTCCCTACATGACTTTATAGTGTAAAGTCTTAGTTTCCTGAGGGGAGCTCATCAACATGTTAGGTGATTTGCCAAGGGGTTCACACAAAGTATGTATCAGAAGTAGAAAATGAAGTGAGTTCTTCTTGACTTCTGAGGTCAGCTAAGCCTCCACCAAACCAAATTGTCTCTCAGCTATAATTAAGATGATTTGTACATAATAGACTCAGATTTAATGCCAGAAGAGATCTTATTTCCAAATGTCTATTTCAACCCTTTTATTTTAAATACGAGGAAACTGAGATGTCAAATTGTATGGCCAGGGTTGCACAGCTAGTAAATACCTGAGGCTGGAATTAAACTCAGAACTCCTGACTCAAATACACTAGCAAGTATTCTAAAAATACCATCACTTTTCCACCATAGGCTGTGCTGCCTAAAAAGGAATCATGGACAAGAAATGCTAACACAACCCTAGTCAATAAAGAGCCAAGATCTGGTTATCTGAGTGTCCCCGACCTCTCTTCATCTCTCCTGTTCCAAGAAATTCAGCTAATGTGCTTCTGTACCTGTTGATGATGGGTTTGTTCTCTATTAGTAGGTACAGTTCTTTCTCATGAAAAAGATTGAAGGGTTAAAAGCTCATCTCAAACACTGAAAATTTTAGTGGAAAAACTGAAAGAAAAATCAAAGGTTTGGTTTGATGACAAGAATTAAACATCATGGCTGATCTCAAGGGTGACTGCCAGTGTATTATGATTTCATGGACTTCAAGGAGGCTCTAATATCCATTTATTCCCAAACACAGTTGTCTAAAATTGTATCATCAGAACTTCATCTATTTATCTCAAAGCTTTCATAACCTATTCAAACACATGTCTTCCTAAGAGAAGTAACTCTCTAAGCTGTCAATAACTTAGCTTTAATGAGAAGAGAATTTTAAGGCTAATAGAGAGCTTAGAACTAAAGAAGTCATGAAGAAATACTACTTTGGTGGAGAAATGATACAGAGTAAGGAGGTTGTTTTTGCTGTCATTTACAGTCATATCTGACTGTTTTGGACACAATTTGATGTTTTATTGGCAAAGATTGGAATGGTTTGCCATTTCCTTCTCCAGTTCATTTTACAGATGAGGAAAGTGAGGTAAACAGGCTTAAGTGACTTACCCAAGGTCACACAGGTTGGCCAGATTTGGACTCATGAAAATGAGTCTTCCTGATTGTAACTAAGCCTAGTGCTCTATCCACTCCACCACCAATTTTCCTTTACTATTTTCATCAATTTGAAGATGTTATTTCTTAACCTGTATGCTTAAAGAAAGGTATTGACCTGAAATTGAATTCCAGCTCAAACTTCCACTGGTTGAGTGCCCTTGAAAGACATTTGGCCTCTTAAAACCTCCTCATTTATAAGGGGAGAAACTAGATGATTTCTATGCTCCTTTTTGGATCTAATTCCTGTGGATCCAGGGAGTATCAGTTTCATTTCCCCACTATTTTCTTACCAACATTTCATATCGATAATATGTCAAGCATTTTTATATTCATTTTATTGATGAAGAAACTGAGAATTATTGAGATTGCATGACTTCCCCAAAGTTACATAGCTAATTAGTGGTAGAACCTGTTTTCTGAACATAGGTCTCTTAAAGCAAGAACTATAACTAGGTACTCTTTGTGCCTTAGGCAATTAAATTAAGTCGATAGGGAGAGAATTGTGTCAGTATAGAGGATGGCATGGGTGTTGTTGTCCCAGGATAATTGTACTAAGTTAAGTGGTGGTGAATCTGGTGGAGGAACAGAAGTTATTGGAATGGTGACTGCCATGGGGAAGAAATCAGTCATGGTGTCAAAGATTCTCAGAATGGTCAGGGAACTCTGCTATCTATGCAAGCTGTATCAACACTGGAATCATGCTACCTCTTTAGATATTGACACCCTGTTCAAGTCTCCTTCATCTCCAGTTAGTTATTGCTGTGCCCAGGGAACTTTGAGTACAGCGTTATTAATTAAGGAGAGAGACAGTTTTGTACAGTGGATAGAAAACCTGGCCTCAGAGTCAGAATGATGATTTCAATTCTTGCTTTTGACACATACTGTCAAAAGGCCCTGGGCAAGACATTCAACCTCAAAGTGCCTCTAGGCAACAATGAAACTCAGAGTTGCAGAACATTTTCCCATCTACATTGGTAGAAGGAGTTTCTTCACCATGAGTCTGCCAATGAAATCAAAGATCTGGACAAAAACTGAAAATTAAAGAAGCATCATTTGTCCTTTACATGATGTAACAGATCCCTCCTTATTCTCATTCTGTTGCCTAAAAGAGAGACATTTTTCCACCTTCCCCAAGCAGGCAATATTTTTGTTCCTGCAGCTGAATAAGCAAATGGAACCCCTTGAACCAGCTTTTAAAAATGGAATCAAAGTGGCTTCTTCCAGGGGTGAGGGGGGGGTGGGTGGGTGTTGAAACTTCAAATTTACAAATATATTTTGAAAACATTTGGATGTCACTTCTTAGCTGCCAAGTTCTTAGTTCAAGTTTTCTGTTTATCTTACTAAAATTAAAGGCATCCCTGAGAAATGAAAGCAGATTTCTTCCTAGCATATTATAGTGTTAGATTTTGGTGATATTGGCCAATGCTGCCTGGGGAAAACAGCATAGGTTTTGGCAGTAAGCAAATCTGACAACAGGAATTTTAGCAGCCTGCAGGCTCTGAAGAATTAGCTTTTGGGGGAGTGGGAGACAGTGGAAATGGGCTTAATTCCCCCAAATCTCAGAATTTGGACATCTCCAACAACCAGAATGCCCATAGAATATGCACATTCGCTTTATAAAATTTAGACAGATTGTCGAGTTTTTTAGGCTGGGTGATTGCACAAGCTGCCACAGCATAAGCAGATATCAATTTTAAGCTCAAAATGGATTTTACTAGTGGGTCATGAGTAAAAGCTTATTCAGAAGAAATACAATCCATATGTAGTTAACTGTGAAATATTTCTGCTAAATAAGAGTTATTGAAGAGAGGAATTCAAATAAGAAGACTTTGAATTATTTCTATGCAAAAAAGTGGGGAGAGAAAACTAAATCTGTATGGAATCATTGGAATTATTGAGGCAGAAATCTGAATCACTCAGATAATTGGAGGTTTGTATAGGTTTGATTTGGAAAAGGAATAACATTTGTGATGGAGAGCAAAAATTGTGATTTTTACCTCTTATAAACCCTCAATCTTCTGTAAATTGATTATATTTTTTACCTGTTGGGCAGAAATCATTACAAGCAAGAAAAATATATAAACAACTCATAAATGAATGCAAATATGCTTCAAAAAATAAAGTAGACACAAAAACCTGAATGAGTTGAGTGTATGGGAGAATTGTTTCATCATTAAATCCATACAATTTGATTTTAATCAAGTAACTCCTAATAACATTTAAAAATGACAGGTAGCTCTCTGTTTCTTTCTCTTTCCCTGTCTCCGTCTCTGTCTCTCTTACTAGTTAAAACCTGCTACAGCACATTGCATATGATTAGCACTTAATAAGTAAATATTTTCTGAATTGATGCTTAATTGCAACTCTATGTGGTACCTATAAAGTCATTTTATTTCCCTTGGACCTCAGTTCCTTCAACAGTAAAATGAACCTATGTTATCTAAGGCTCTTTCCAATTCTAGGTACTATGAGTGTGTGATCCTATGGCCATCCCATACTCCATGATTACATCATTTCTATACCTATTAGTTCATGAGCTCCTTGAGAGCAGGGACTGATTTTTGCTTTTCTTTGCATCTCCAGAACAAAGTGTCTAGCACATAGTAGGCACTAAATAAGTTCTGACTGACCTACTATTCATAGACAAAGTTCTTGATCTCAAGAAGTCTGGGTTATGGTCTCTGCCATTAACTATTGACATGTCAGGGTATACTTCACCTCCTAGCGTGCTGCAATAGAGTAATAGATCTGGAGTGGAAGACTTGAGTTCAAATCTTATGGCACAGTGAATAGAGTACACTGCCAGAGGGAGCAAGACCTGAGTTCAAATTTGACCTCAGACAAATTTGTCCTATGGGCAAGTTACTTAACTTCTGCTTGATTCACTTTCCTCATCTGTAAAATGGGGACAATATTAGCACATACCCTCTGGGGTTGTTGTGAGGATCAAATAAGAGAGTGATTGTAAAATGTCTGGCACATCGTAAGAACTATAAAAGTACTAGCTATTATTATTGTGAATATTAAAATGCTATCTGAATATTAGTTTTTATTCTCTTTTAAGTGAGGATAATGATATATTCTTTTCTCTTCTTCTTTCTCTTCTTTCATTTTTCTCTTTTTTCTTCTGACATGAGTGTCAAATGAGAACATCTATACTAAAAGCTTAGAAAACACTAGAAAGTTCCACGCAATATCCTTTAAAATAGACTAAAGTCAGTATCTCTTTTTATACTTGTAAGGAACATAATTGTGCATAATAAATAGGTAATACTGGTTCATACATTGTAATAACACAACAATTGGGCCCTTGTTCCTTGATTAAATCCTTTTGCCATCCCTATATGATCGTTCTATATAGCTGCCTTCATTTTACCTCTTAAATTCATTCATTTAAAATTATATAGCCCATTCACGCAAAGAGTTCATAATTGATTCAGATAATTCCACTATCCCCCCAGGGTCATTAATTTAATTATGAAGGAAGTTCCCAGTGAAGTTGTCTTGCAAGAAGTGCTCTGAAGCTCATAATTCCAAAGATGCTGAGGGGACATCTAGGTGGCTTAGTGAATTGAGAACCGAGACTAGAGATGAAAGGTCTTGGGATCAAATTCAGTCTCAGAAACTTCCTAGCTGTGTGACCCTGGGCAAGTCACTCCTCTTCTGCCTTGGTGAGGGATAAAAAAAATTGCCTAGGAATCTAAGAACAACTTATTGTGGGTCACATAGTGATTATTTGTCTGAAAGGGGGCTTGAATTCAAGTCTCTATCCTCTGAGACTAGCTTGCTATCCACTGTGCCATGCTACCTTTCTTAGAGAGATAATAGATACAAGAGATGACTTAAGCCCTCATTAGGCAGTTTTATAAGCTAGTGTTAGTAATTATAGTACAGTATAATGAACTCCATGGGATATGCTAATTGTAGTTGAATTTGGCTATAATTAATACATTCCTCCAAATTACCTTTCTACTCTCCAAATCTGGAATTGGAAAGAGCTAATGTTCAGACTTTCTATAAAGAATTTCCAAATGTGTAAAGAAGTGCTTGAATTCCAGAGGGGAAATAGAGATTTCATCTGAAATACCATAATAGCTAGACAAACTATGGTGCAATGAAAGGAGCTCTCACTGGCTGGGAACATGAAGGCCCAAATTGGAGTCTGAGTTTCTCTTTTGCCTCAGGTAACTTCCCTGGGTCTTGCCTACTAAATCATAGGTGCAATCTGTATTAAAGAATATAATTTCTTTCCCTCTAGAGTTCCCTTTTTCTGACAGAATCACATAGCCTTCATGTATTCACAAGTAAACATTAACCAAAATGTATTGTTTTGAACTTTTGGAAGATGGGCTAAAGCTCAAACCCGTAAGCAAGAAAGGGAGATATCTAGCCCAAGTTATCAAGCTCAAGCATGTGAAGACTTTCTTTGGTGGAATGGGTGGATGAGAACAATTTGTTCCAACAGTCAAGAAAGTGGTTGAAGTAGGTGCTGTGGACTGCTTAGAGCTTTGTCAGACATCAAAGATGCCAAGGTCAGCCACTGTATTCCAAGCCGTCACCAGTGAATTTCTGATTTCACCACTGGATTTTGATGACTCTGGAAGAGAGAGTGAGTGAGGCTGATAACTTTGTGCAACTCTGCCTCTCGTAAATCCAGTTCACTTTTGAGTCGAGAATTCACATATGAATTGGATTCAAAGTACTTCTCCATTCTTGTTACATATTGCCTGCTACCACTAAAAGGTTAAACCAAATCAAACACATACCTTACATATTCATGTAACATTTGTTGAGAATCCCAGCATAATTGGCTAGAAAAACAAGAAGAAAGAGTTCTACAAAAAATTTTGCAATGTGTATGTTTCATTGGTTCCCACATCTGTGGAAGGCAGGTAGTAGAGAACCTTTAGTGGAATTGATCTTTGATACAATACAATTTAAATTGGAATTATTTTGCCTTTTAAAAGCAAAATTCCAGTTTCTAATATTTATCAGCAACAAACCATCTTCTTTCATTGGGATGGTGAAGGTTTTGAATGTTTACAGGTACGGTTAGATTCATGTGGTTGAGTTCATGGCAGTCATTTTGGAACTCATTTGTGTTAATTTTAGGCAATCTTGGCATATTTTCAAAATCTTTCATGATCTTGAAAAGTAGATGCTCTTGACATTATGGGAGAAATATGTTGATCAGTTTTTTTAATAATTTGCCCATGGGTGGCAGATTGGGAAATAGCCATTATCTCAGAGTGCATGGTTTGCTTAGACTGCCAGTAATTATTCTAAGAATGTTTTGGTAAGAAACTACCATTATTTTATATTGTAACTAGAGGGTTGAAGTGGGCAAAGTCCAGTAAGGCTTCTTGTAAAAGTTACAAAACAAGAGGAAAAAAAGGTTTTAATATTTTTTAGCATGTAAACTATGAAGTTATGTCAGTATATAACTTTTAAAAGAAGATATTATGATAAAAATTAGGTCTGATACTAGAGTTCTAAATACAGAATCTAAAAACAAACAAACAAAAAGACCATAAAACACATGTTCTTGTGAGGTACTACCTTATACATAGCAGATTGGCCAATATGACAGCAAAGGAAAGTGATAAATGTTGGAGGGGATGTGGCAAAATTGGGACACTAATACACTGCTGATGGAGTTGTGAGTTGATCCAACCAATCTGGAGGGCAATTCAGAACTATGTGCAAAGGGCTTTAAATGAATGCCTGCCCTTTAATCCAGCCATACCACTGCTGGGTTTATGCCCCAAAGAGATGATAAGGTAAAAGACTTGTACAAAAATATTTATAGCTGTGTTCTTTGTGGTAGCAAAAAAATTGGAAAATGAAGGGTTGTTTGTTGACTGGGAAATGGCTCAATAAATTATGGTATATGTTTGTGATGGAATAATTTTGTGCTGAAAGGAATAATGAACTGGAGAAATTTCATGTGAATTGGAATGACCTCCAGGAATTGATGCAGAGTAAAAGGAGCAGAACCAGGAGAACAGTATATACAAAGACTGATACACTGGTACAACAGAATGTAATGGGCTTCTCTATTAGTGGTAATGCAGGGATTCAGAACAACTTGGAGGGACTTATGAGAAAGAACATGATCCACATTCAGAGGAAAAAACTGTGGGAGTAGAAACACAGAATAAAAACAACTATTTGATCACATGGGTCAATAGGGATAAGATTGGGGATGTAGACAATAAATGATCACCCTAGTGATCAATAACCTGGAAATAGGCTTTGATAAGGGACACATGGAAAACCCAGTGTAATTGTGCATCAGCTACAGGAAGGGGTGAAGAGGGGAGGGAAAGAATGTGATTCTTGTAACCAAGGAAAATGTACTAAACTGACTACATAAATAAAATTTTCAAAAAAACAAAAAAACAAAACAAAAACAATGAACACACAAAAAAGAATGAGTGAGTGATATGGAATTCAAGAATGCAAAAAAGGAAAAAAAAATTAGTGGAAGCAAAATTCAATAACATTAAAATGAGATCTATGCAAACCAAGAGGTTGAAAATAGGATGTGTTTTTCTACAAAGTAATTTCTAGATGTAAGATGTAGATCTAATGGGAAAAACCTATTTGTTAATAAAAGAGGACTGTTTTAGGGCACCATGGAATAGGTTAACAAGAAGGATGGGGCTTCCATGAATAGATCTGAAGAAACACAGAATGGTGGCTTAGGAGAGGGAGCTAGGCAGCCTTAATCTTTGAATCATGAGAATTCTAAGTGGAGTCGTTTGACAGTTCATTGTCATACTCTTCACAATAGTAATGGGAATGTGGATTTAATTTTTAATTTCTGAGCAAAAAATAGGAAGTGTGGGACTTGGTGGGGTGGGAGTATTTGCTTAATTGCATGGCAGATGGTGATGTCCTCATCCTAACTGATGTGTACAGCAAAGTCTTGGAATCTGGCTGATAAAAAATATTCAAGTAATATTTGAAGTACTCACCTTCCAGGATATGTCATCTCCATCCATTATAAAACAGATTCTTATAACAAGAGTCATGCGGGCTTATGGAATCATTGAGTTCTATATTGTAGTGTGTTGTAGAAGAAGGAGGGACCACTGAGGCCCATAGGGATTGCATGGTTTCTTCTGTGTGTTCAAGTGGTCAGTGGTGTCAAGAAAACTAGAGAAAGGTCAAGAAGAATGAGGACTAAAAAGAAACAACTGAAGATTTGACAAGAGGAGGTTATTAATGTACTTTGGTAGAGTTATTTTGGCAGAGTGGTAGGAATGAAAGATACTCTGTGGCCATTCTTCAACTATGCTGCTATTGGACTTTCTATCCTCCTCTTCTTCCTCTTATGATCCCCCCCCCCCACCATTTTCCAGGACCTTAAGCTTTTGATTGGCAAAATCTCAACTCTTCTTCTTGACCTTTCTCTAATTTTCTTGACACCTCTGACCACTTGAACACACAGAAGAAACCATACATTCCCTATGGGCCTCAGTGGTCCCTCCTTCTTCTATAATACACTACAATCTTGAACCCAATGATTCCATAAGCCCCCATGACTCTTGTTATAAGAATGTCCAGGTTCCTCCAGACCAATTACGATATTCTATGCCTACCTTTCTGCCATACCATCACATATGTACTATTTTCCTCTATCTTTCTCCATTTCTACTTTCTACCTCTTGCACCAGGAACAGTAATCAAATCAATGATCATTCTAAGAAATAATTTGTCAAGCAATTGTCTATTTCCCTAAGACTGATGATTATAATTTCTTATAGCAAAACATTCCTTCCTGGCAAAGCTCCCTGAGACATGTTTTCTGATATTAGAATGTAAGCTCTTATGGGCTCTATTGCTTTTTATGTTTCCCTAATATCTGTCATGTAATTGGTGCTTAATATGTTTCTTCCTTCATCTCTGTTAGCAAGTTTGTGTGGGATGGCCAATGAATTTTTTAAGGATAAAGGAGATCAGCTAATGTTTGTAGGTAGATTGTTTTTGTTGTCCGTCCTTCATTTTTTGAAGAAGACCAATGATATTATGATGGGTGATATCTTGACTTGGATTTTAGTGAGGAAGAGTTGAACAAAATCATCAGCCTCTTTCTCTTCTGGAGTCATCAAAATCCAGTGGTAAAACAAAAGTCAGGAGAAAGCCCAGCATGCATTGGTAAGTATGTGGTGGAGAGGGAGTGTTCAAACGGAAAGGGCAGATTGCTGGAGGAAAAGAAAATATATTAACCTTATTAAAGAGCAGGTTTATTCCTTTTGACAGAGAAGAAAGAGAGAATGGATAATAAAGCTAAAAAAATTGAATTGAAGATGAGTTGAAAATTTTGTCATTACCAAACCTTCATCTCCTAAGCTATCTTCTAAATAATATCATTCAACTATATTTGATGGTATAACTAAACAGTTATTTAGTTATCATTTAGGAAACATATAATCATTAAATTAGAAATAAAATTGATTTCATGTTAAAATAGTGCTACAGGACAGGCCTGAACAAGTTGTCCTCTGGTAGTTTAAGTCTGAGGCAGGGAAAAAAAGAAATACTTGTAGTCCATCTAACAATTAATGAGAGGAGATTTGCTTCTCCACCATGTGGAAAGTAAATTTAAGAAGGAAATTCAGAGAGGAAAATATATCGATTTATTCGAGTCAGCTCTCTTACCTCTGATTTGTCCATGGTTCTGTGATGACCAAGGAACAGGGAGGAGCTGGAGGTTCTCTGACTTTTTGTAATCAAAAAAATAATTGTCTATCAACTTATTTAGTCCCCTGTGCCAATTAAGTTTTAAGCAAAAAGATGTAGCTCAGGCAGGACACATGGCAGGGGAATCTGGAAATCCTCTTACCACAAATGTAAATGTAAAACCACATTATAATATTTTAAATTACACTCATTCCCTATTCCTGACAGTAAAGGGCAAGAAAGTTGCATTGATTGGATTTGGAATTGGTGAATTTGTGCTTCTTTTGTTGCTGAAAAAAGGGAATTTAATTCAATAGAGCAAACATTTGTTAAAAGCTCCAGTTATGTATAGACTATGATACTAGGTCTTGGAAATACAATGATGAAAAATAACATAATGCCTGCTTTCAACAAACTTATGGTCTAATGTGGGGGGAAGAGATGTGTTTTAGTAGGAATATAACATACCCAAAGATAAATATTACTCACAGTGAGATAGGCAAAGGAGAAAACTATGCATAGTGTTTTTGAAAAATTTAAGAAGGGAGAGAGAACACTTAGAACTCCTCAAATAGAATTTATAGTACCATTGTTTATTTGGTCAGTAGTGCTCCTGTTTGAAATTATCTTGTTTTTACTTTGCTTATTTTCAGTGTATATTTATATATGTGTGTTTTGTTTGCTCCAATTGAATATATGTTTCTTCAAGAGAGGAAATATTCCATTTGTTGTTCCTTAGAATTTTTCTTTTCCTCTAAAACTACTCAATAGTCACATTCTGCCTGAAAACTTTCCTATCCCCTCCCTTACAAATACATCATCTCACATTTATTTTGCACATATTTATTTATGAACTTACTGTCTCCTTTTGGAGGATGTTTTCTTTTATTATTATTAGTTTATGTGTGAATACATTTTTGATAATTTTTTTCAATTTTGCTATTATTTTTGTCTTCCTCCCTTCTACCTCTCCCCAAGATGGCAGGCAACAGGATATAGGCTCTACATGTGTGATCATACAATACATATTTCTATGTTTAGTGTGTTGTGAAAGAAGACACATATCACACTAGAAAAAAAAGATTAATTGAAGAAATAAAGGCAAGAAAGATATGCTTTAATCTGTGTTTAGATTCCAGTTCCTCTATGGCAGTGGAAAGCTTTTTTCATCATGAGAGACCCTTGGAGTTGTACTAGATTCTTGTATTGCTGATAATAGTTAATTCATTCATAGTTGATTACTATACTTTATTGCTATTACCTTGTATAACATTTTTCTGGTTCTGCTCACTTCACTTTGTATTATTTCATATAAGTCTTTCCAGGTTTTTTAAAATTGTTCTGTTCATCATTTCTTTAGACTCAAGAGTATTATTTTACAATCATACACCACAACTTGTTTAGCCATTCCCCAAATGATGGAGGTCCCTTCAGCTTCCAGTTCTTTGCCACTATAAAAAGAGTTGATATAAATATTTTGGAACAAGTAGGCCCTTTCACAATATCTTTGTTCTCTTTAGGACAAGTGGTGTTTT
The DNA here is from genome assembly GCF_027887165.1 of Monodelphis domestica. Lineage (NCBI taxonomy): Eukaryota > Metazoa > Chordata > Mammalia > Didelphimorphia > Didelphidae > Monodelphis > Monodelphis domestica. Next base: position 322,270,730 of record NC_077228.1, read on the forward strand.
CAGATCAAAGGGTATACACAATTTGATGGCCATTTGGGCATGGTTCCAAATTGCTCCCCAGAATGGTTGGATCAGTTCACAGCTCCACGCACAGTATATTAGTGTCCTGGTTTTATCACATTTCCTCTGAGATTTATAATTTTCCTTTTTTTTGGTCATATTAGCCAATTTGATAGATATGAAGTGGTATTTCAGAGTTCTTTTAATTTACACTTCACTAATTAATAATGATCTAGAACATTTTTATATGAAAAAAGATAGTTTTAATTTCTTCTTCTGAGAATTGTCTGTTCATACCCTTTGACCATCTGTCAACCGAGGAATGCTGTGTGTGTGTATATATGTGTGTGTGTATATATGTATATATAATTATGTTATAATTATATTAAAGTTATACATAAATTCAACTTGCTTTCTCCGTGGCATATTTGGAGTCATAATAGGTGCTTAATAAATGCTTGTTGGTTCATTTACAATGTGAATTAATTTTAATTAAAGAGGTAAAATGCCCAATTTTAGTTACTTTTTTCATTGTAGAATTCAAGTGAGTCTAGAGGGCAAGATGCCTTTAAAAAGGATTTATTTTGTTTTTCAGTAGAGCAGATAAAGGCTTATATAGTCACAGAATATATTTCTTGCTCTCTTGCTGGTTAGCATGCTTCTTGGTCAATTACATACATTTCTTTTGCATGCTTCCTGGTCAATTACATAAGCAGTGGCAAAAGCATCTTTTCTTAAACCTGGATCGATCCCCTTAAGAAAGCAGTCACTTAATTGATAACATTGCTTCCAGCAGGAGGCTTTCAATGCACCCTGGCAGATTTGCCTTTCTGTGTTTCCTGCCTTTATGAGTTGATCTGCTCTTGGATAATCCTAGTGCTAGGCAACAATTTCCCCTCCCGCTGGCAAGGATGCCTGTCAAGAAAGGTTTCAGGGCTGGCTAGCTGAAATACTCCTGCCTTCTTCCAGCTGTAATTTAAAATGTTGAGATTAATAAACAAGGACCTAAAGAGTTTGAATTCCAATTTCCATAAAATCATCTGCTGGTCTAAATATACCCATGAGAGTTATGGTCAGCTACAGTTTTCAGTTAATCATCCTTGTATTTGAACCTTGGATAAATAGAAATGGGGTTTTTCATGAAAAGCCCTTAAATCCTTTTATTTTCTCTGCAAGTCTTGTCTAAGAGCAACATTTTTCCAGCCTCAGGGCAGAAGGAAATGTATAACCAGAGGCTAAGCTAATAGATAAAACTCCAACTCAATATGCAGTTTATAATATTTCCTTTAAAAACAAAACCAAATGTATCTCTACCTACCTCACTGGATTTGGGGAGGATTATTGTGGTAATTGTTTTGTAAAGCAGCCTTAGTTCCTTAGAGTAAAATTATTCAATAGCTTACTTAAATCAAGTGAAGGACTAGAAAGGTTAGATAAGTAAAAAAGGGAGACATTGTTCCATTATATATAAAGATTATTTCTCTTTACCTATCTGCCCAGGTAGCTTTTCTAACATATTTTGACAGAATGCCAACATTTGGCTAATGTCAGAAAAGGCAGAATAATTATAAATAAATTCATTCATTAGAATACTTCTTGTAATTTTGCTTTGAAACATTTTTTGGACTAAATAAGACCATGCCTTACAAAGAACTGCCAGTTCATTCATTCATTATAAAACCCCCACTCATTTTAGGATATTCTACAATGTTCTGGGACATGATGTAATTAATAGCATGTAATCTACAAGTAAGAATTTATGAAGGATTTCATCATAGATATGTAATTCCTCTTCTCTGCGTACTCTATGTTTGATGTCCTCCAAAACTGTGGTACATGCTTTTGGGGAGAGTGTATTTTGATGTTTTGTGCCTTGCTTCATATTCATGATCAGAAGAAAACTGTATAAAATACACCTGATGTTACATCTTTCAAAGAGTCTCACATGTTTTAAATATATGCATGGGAGAAATATTTTTGAAAGAGAGACTTTAAGGTAATATTTTACTCTAGCAAATCAAATACTTTATTATAATCAATAAGCAATAAGCATAGTGTGGCCTTGAAATTCTCTATACCTTTAGTCCACTATGCAATGCCAAGATGAATGGGAAAAATATTGAATTTGGAGTCTGTAAACCTAGATTCAAAGTGTTATAGGGGAATTTAGGAAAGGGGAAGGGTGTAGAAAAGGGAAAATACATAATTACATAAATAAGTTTATTAATAAAGGAAGGGAATGATGGGGAAGGAAAGGGGTTAATGGACCATCTAACTATTAAACCCCCATATACTTAACCCAATATATTTTCTATACTAAGCTTAACCTGTCCAAAGTAAACTAAACTAAAAGTTAACGAATAGATGAAGTCTAAACAGGAAACCCAGATTCTCACTCTCTCCAGAGTCCTTGGTGGGTCAGGCTGAAGTAATCCAATTGAAGGGAGAAATTCTCTTCCAAAACCACTTTGTCCACCAGAATGAATGGAGATTTCCTTTCAACCTCTTCTTGATGATAATCTAAGGTAGGCAACTTGAAAGATGGGTTTCCCAGGGAGAGTCCCAGATTCCGTTCCTGTTGAAATCCAGCAGCAGACAGAACAGAAAGCTGTTCCTCTAACAGCTTAGAATCTTGACCCAGCCAGCTCTCTAACAGAATCCAGGCTTGAGGGCTATCAATCAATCCTTGCACTCTACTTTGCACCTTCCCTTGCTACAAAAGTCATCTATTAAAGGAGGGTATTTTAAAAACAAATTACAAATATTATCTCATTTTACTTTTACCTACCTCTGGGAAGTGTTGTTATCTCCATTCTTTTTTTTAAATTTTATTTATATATTTAATTAATTTTGAATATTTTTCCATGGTTACATGATTAATACACCTTCCCCTCCCTATTTCCTCCTCCACCCTGTAGCCAATGAACAATTTAATTGGGTTTCACATGCACCATAGATCAAAGACCTATTTTCATATTATTAATATTTGCAGTAGTGATCATTTAGACTCTACATCCCCAATAGTGAATTTTTGTCCCCAAAGCTAGGATCTTTGGGTTTATCACAGACTGTCTTGCTGAGGTCACTTACACCAAGTCTATTCCATTGATCCACCCTTCTGTCTCTTAGCCAGTACTATATTGTTTTGATGAACACTGCTTTATAGTATAGTTTAAGATCTGGTACTGTCAGGACCTCACCCTTCACATTTATTTTCATTATTTCCCTTGATATTCTTGCTCTTTTGTTCTTCCAAATGAACTTTTTTATTATTTTTCTAATTCAATAAAAAAGTTTCTTGGTAGTTTGATAGATATGGTACTGAATAAGTAAATTAATTTGGGTAGAATTGTCATTTTTATTATGTTAGCGCTTCCTACCCATGAGCAATTAATGTTTTTCCAATTATTTACATCTAGTTAAATTGTGTGGAAATTGCTTTGTAGTTGTGTTCATATTATGCCTATGTTTGTCTTGGCAAATAGATTCCTAAATATTTAATATTGTCTAGAATAATTTTAAATGGAGTTTCTCTTTCTAACTCTTGCTGCTGAGTTTTCTTGGAAATATATTGGAATGCTGATGATTTGTGTTTCATTTTGTATCCTGCAACTTTGCTAAAATTGGTAATTATTTTTACTAGCTTTTTAGTTGATTCTCTAGTATTCTTTAAGTAGACCATCATATCATCTGCAGAGAGTGATAGTCTCCTCATTGCCTATTTTAATCCCTTCAATTTCTTATTCTTTAATTGCTACAGCTAGTGTTTCTAGTACAATGTTAAATAATACAGGTGATAATGTGCATCCTTGCTTCATTCCTGATTTTATTGGGAAGGCTTCTAACTTGTCCCAATTGAAGATGATACTTACTGATGGTTTTAGATAAATACTGTTCATTATTTTTAGGAAAGGCCCCTTTATTCCGATACATTCTAGTGTTTTCAATATGAATGTGTGTTATATTTTGTCAAAGGCTTTTTCTGCATCTATTGAGATAATCATGTGATTTCTGTTGGTTTGCTTGTGAATATGGTCAATTATATGTATGGTTTTCCTAATAACAAGCCATTCTCGAATTCCTAGTATAAATCCCACCTGATAGTAGTGAATAATCCTTGTGATTACTTGCTGTAGCTAGTATATTATTTAATATTTTTTCATCTATGTTCATTAAGGAGATTGGTCTATAGTTTTCTTTATATATTCTATCTCTATTTTCTTTCTCTATTCTCTCTTTCTCTAAGTCTGTCTGGCTTTTGGAATCAGTACCATATTTGTGTCATAAAAGGAATTTGGTAAAACTCTTTGCTTATTTTGTCAAATAGTTTCTGTAGTATTGGGATTAATTGTTCTTTAAATGTTTGATAGAATTCATTTGTGAATCTATCTGGCATGGTGATTTTTTTCTTAGGGAATTCTTTGATGGCCTGTTCAATTTCTTTTTCTGATATGGTCTCTGTACCCAAGCTCCATGTTCCTCAGCTTCTTGGGGTCCTGAATCTCTGTACTTTTAGGGATAAGTCTGTGGTGCCCTCAGTCAGACCCTGAGAACCTCAGCACTTGCTCTGATTCTGGCTTAGTAGGTGGTGTGGGGAAGGGGTCAACAGCTTGCATTTTGGTAGGTTTAATTTTACACCCCTTATAGCATGGGAATGCCCAAATCCTGCCTACCTTCAAGGCTGTGCCCTATGGTAGAGCCCATTCACTCATCTGATTTCGATTTTTGCCCTTTTGAGGTGCTTCATATCAGTCAGTTGTGAGGAGAAGTCCCTTGCTTCTACTCTGTGGCCATCTTAGCCTAGAAGTCCCATCCCCATTCTATAGCTGCAGGAATTGAAGTAGACACAGATTAAGTGATTTGCTCTTTTCACTAGTAGGTATCTGAGGACAGATTTAAACTCAGGTTTTCCTGATTTCAGGTCTCCTATTCTATCTACTCTTTACCTAACTGACCCTCCTAACCTAAACCTATGATTTTGAGAGAAGGCATATGGATCAATATCCAGTCTGGGAATTATATAATATATATGTATATTCCTACAATACAACAAAATATATATTCCTAAAGAAGGTCAATAATCACTCAAATCACTTAAAAACATATGATTTTTAAAGAAGGCATATGGGTCAGTATCAAGCCTGATAATATTATATGTCTTCCTAAAGAAGATCAATAATAACTCAAAATGCTTTAGCCTAACTATCCACATAGGAAAAGAAAGTGAATGAAGAATGTATATATGACATCGAGTTGATGGGCAATCCACAGACATTTATGTTGGTTGGTCAGGTGACACTGGAAACTGGATGCAGAATTCAATAAGAAAAGAGGATTGGAATTTTTTTGTAAAAAAATAGTCTTTTGAGTCATCTGACATAAAAATCTAATTTTTTAAAAAATAGAATTCTAGTAGTGCTGCCAGAGTACTATTCAGCATGAGATAGATTTCACAGTCTTTGAAAAATTAGAGTTGCAGGTCACTGAGAGGGTCATGGAAAGATTCATGGTAGATATAAATAGATTACAACATATTATTAATCAAGTATTTTACACAAGAAGAAGATGAAAAATCTTGTACTGGGAGACCATTTTCTTTTCAGTCTTGTGTCCCCCACCCATCCCCCCTGTTCCTCCCAGCTCTAAGCTCACAGATATGCACAAGTCCTCCTAGAAACTGACATCTAAAGAAATGATTCTTCCTACACTTTCTGGATAATTTTGCCCCTACGTGATGTTACAGACAAAAGAGTGGTTGTCATAAACTGTGACCATGAAAATATGGGTTCAAGACTTGAATTGCCAAAAGCATAAAGATAATTTTTAGTGTCTTGATTTTATATTAAAAATAAAGTGGTCACCATGGGAAAAATTCCCAAATATGAAGTACCCAAGTCAGCTGGGTTTTATGGAGATTTTAATTAATACGAATGAAGGAATTAAAGAAAGGGAGAGAGACAGAGTAAGAGGAAATAATAGGAAGGCTAGGGCCTAGGCCAATGGCCTAGGCTTTTCTTTTAAGAGAGAAAACTAAGTCAGTATTTAATCACTCACCACAAGATTGTCCCAAGCAAAACTCTAGTGTTCAAAGAGACCCTCCAGTTCAGCTCCTGAGCTCCCTAAATTCAGCCACTGAGAGACCTCTAATTCAGCTTCCTAAGCTGAACTACATCCAGAGGCCTCTGACCTCCTTTTAAAGAGAATTTTCTCCTATGTCACCCCTAAATTTTCACATCTACCAATCACAGTAGACATTTTCCACAAGACTGACCATTCTTAATTCACATCTTCTTTTGTTAATCACCTTCTCTGGATAGACTAAAACTTCACAAGTCTTTTGTTAAACTTGCCTTTTGTTTGCTTGACGTTTTAATGATTAATTTGACCTTCATAGGTACTTAGCACTCTTTTTATATTAGATCTAAAAATAGACCTAGCTTAAGGGCTTGGCCTCACTATAAGTATGAGTTAAGTACTTTTTCGTTGTTCAGTAAAGAGTTTACAACTTTATCTTGGGCTAAAGTATGCCTAAGTATGAGTGGAGTAATTTTAAAGTTCTCACATACATTCCTGATCAAGTACCTCCATTGTTTAAATGGAATAGCCTTAACCAAATGTTTGATCCACATGATCAATTGATATATAAAGCAATTAAAAACAAAAATGAAAGCCTGAGGGATGGATTTCACTTCATTCTGACTGGGGAAATTCTGAACTCCGTGCCCATTGTTGCCCACTTGTAGAAGATGGGGTTTTCTTGCTCTTCTTTTTTTATTTTCCAAAGGTCTTTTGGACATACAAATACTTTCATTATTGCAAAGGGGCAAGATTTGGTAATTAAACTGAAATATACCTCTGGTAAATGGTGAGTCCTAGTTTATTTTTTTTTTAATTCCATGCCCATTATCCACTTGTGTATTCTGCAAATGAGAATATGGTAATAGAATGCTCATTTTTTCTAAAGGGAACACTAAAACTATGTTTAAATAAAAGGGGTTAGAATTTGTAAGTTGCTGATTTTGTTAATTAAGACAAGAACTTTTAGAAAACTTTGTTCAAATAAAGCTTTGTTTTTTACTTTTAGTCACGTGAAGAAAAAAAAATCACCCATACTTAGGCATACTTAAGCAGAAGATAAAGTTGTAAACTCCTTACTGAATAATGAAAAAGTACTTAACTCATACTTATAGTGAGGCCAAGCCCTTAAATGTTTTAAGGTAGAGTTTGAGCAGTTTTAAGATTCACAGTGAGAGACCCAGAAAAAATATCTTAAAATCAATTCCATGTCATGTTAAGGGTCTCCTTAAGAGGGACTAATATAACAGTCCTTTATACAAAAATAATCAATGCACATAGGCATCAGACATAGGACAGTTAGTTATTTCTTCCACCACAGGAGAAATGATTAAAACACAAAAGTCTCACAAACATGTATTATTAAATACTTAAACTACTACACAATAATCCATAATTCCTCTTATACTCTCTGAGGAGGTTATTACTTAAAATATTAAAACATGAAACACTTTGTGGTTATGGTGAACTTGCTTTTTACTTTTATCTCAGATCTCCACAATTTGAGCAATTCACTCAATGTTCATATCTTCTAGCTAGCCAGGGAATTGGCTTCCATTCATCATTCTTTTGGTAATCAACTACTCTGAGATGTTGCTTCAGAGGCTATTTCCTATTAGGTATCCAGGAAAAAAGACCCATTTACTCCCTGATCTCTTAAATTTTTGAAGTTGCTGCTATAGCCAGAAAACAACTATCCCAGGAATGTTGTAAGTGCTCAGAAGCAGAAACACACACAGAGCAGAAAAGGCAGTCAGAGAGTTGAGGTCTATTTTCAGGTATTCCTTCATAATGTATGCTCCCAATGACATGTATGAGAAGCCACTTAACCTGCTTCAGAACAGGTAGTTGGGGGGAAGGAGTACCCCTCCCTCTAAAAAGAAGAGAATTATGAACAAGAAGCTTATAGAATTCTGTCATGTCCAACAGGTGGGAAAAAAAAGAACAAGAGAAATTGTTCTCTTTTTAAGCGTTTTGAATGGATAGCTTTTAGTCCCCAGGCCTTAGGAAACCCAGAACCTATAAAAGTTGCTGACTGTTTTTTGTTTTACTTTATGTTCACAGAGCTTAGCACAGTGCCTGGCATAAAGTAGGTGCATAATAAATCAGTATTGACTCACTGATTAGTCAGATGGAGGACTACTAGGAATTATCATCTTCCCTGTCCTGAAGACTTCTGATACTGTCATCTGATCTACCAATAATGCCAAGACTCCAGGGCTCCTTCCCAGCAACTATAGGACTTCCAGACCTTTCCATCTACCCCAGCATCTGAACTTATTTTTTGGTGTCATTCCTCCATAATAAGAATGTGATCTCCTTGAGAGCAAGAACTATCTTGCTTTTTCTATTTGCATCTGCTGCACTTAGAGCCTTGTTTGGCATACAGTAAATATTTAATAAATAATACTTTTTCATCATTTCTTATTCATTCATTACTCCTGAGTGGCTGATACTTCTTGGCTCTGCTCTGCTTCCTGCACCTGTCATAGGGACCAAGGGACCAATAAGGAGATTGCTTTACCATCTGAATACACAAGTCAATGGAAACTAAGGGCTTGCTTTAACATCCCAAAGTACAAATCCTTTAGCACAGAGCCAGTGTACATATCTCTCTTTCTACAGCCATAATCCATATTTCATGGACTGGTCCTTGTTAGAAACATGAAAGGATATCATCCAAAAGAAGTGACAGGCAATGAAAATTGACCAGTTACATTATTCAATCTAGAAATAATGTTATATATTGCTATATGTGTAATATTTTCTTTCTTCCTATCTATCATTTATCTATCTATTTATCTATCCATCTATCTATAATCTGTCTATCTGTCTGTCTGTCTATCTATATCTATATCTATATCTACATCTACATCTACATCTATATCTATATCTATATCTATATCTATATCTATATCTATATCTATATCTATATCTATATCTATATCTATATCTATATTGGAGTGGTCAGGGAGGACTGGCACTTCTGATGTGAGGAATTGCCAAGCCCTTCTTAGGGTTGCTCATTCACCTTTGGTGTCCACCTTTCATTCAACTCTCACCTGATAAGACTCATACTCATTAGTAAGGTAGGAGGATATGTACTTCAAGTATGTGAAGGCTTCCACCAGTGGAATAGGCAAATGACAAAAATTTGTTCTGTTACAATGAAAATTATTATTTTGAGAGGTAGAGTTTGGGTAAGAATATCAGCTTATTGATTAGGTCAGCATCATAGCCAATAAAATGACAGGTCATTATCCCTCTCAATGGCCAAAGACCCCCTCCCTCATGGATCAGGTACCTATATACACTTTTGGGATTTCCTTATTCAGCACCTCCCTGGATTATCCTAAGACACTGCTAATTGCTAAATAGCTAATTAAGAAGTGGTCCATCAAACTCTCAGCCCTTCTCCACACCAACAGGTAAGACAGATGATGATTGTTATGTACACAGGAAAAAAATCATTGAAAGACATTCCTGTTAGTCAGACTTTGAGAAAGGAACCCATCCCTAAGGACAAAGGAAATGTAAAAATCTATAGACTGTATGGTGCCTGAGACCCATGATGTGGACTCAGTAATTCTCTCTAATATACATGGATTGGGGCCTTTCTACTCCCTGATATAAGAATAGACATAGTAAATAAAAAATAAATTCTCATAGTTCCAATGGCCAGCATAGCAGCTAAAGTATTTGCTATGGAGCACTCAGAGCTTGGTCCATCATCAAATATTTCCAGTATTCACTGTATGCCAGACCATTCGCTAGCAATTCTGATTTTCATCTTGTCACTGGACTTCAATGACTGGAAGAGAGAATGAGGCTTTTATTCAAATCTGTCTCACTTAAATCCAAATCATGCACGTCAAGATATCACTCTGTAATGTCATTGATCTTCTTTGAAATGAAGGGCAAAAAACAAATATATATTGGCAAGCGATCTAGAAGAAGCCCCCTAGCACATTAAGTAGATTCCCTGTGATGGACTTATGGAAGAGCATGGACAAATGTCTCCCAAGATGAGAAGGCAAGAGTGAAGGAATATGTCCTAGGTAGTTGCCTGAGGAACATGGAGGCTAAACAACTTGCCTCTCTATGGTCTCATTATGTGTGGGAGGCATGATTTGAAACTACGTTTCCTAACTCCAAGCCTAGAAAATGTGCTGACTATGCTAAATTCCCTTGGTAGACTATCTAGTAGACTCGATTAAGCATACATATAAATAAATGTAATACAAATTGGGATTTTATAAATGTGTAATAGGTCAAAATATTGACAAAATTTCTAAATTCACTCCTGATAGTCTCTCATAGGGCATTTGGACACAAGAACTACAAGAAACATCAACTACAACTACAAGGAAATTCATCCCTCAATTACCCACTGAATAGTGGTCTATTAGATGAGATCAATCACATCTGCTATTGATTCAGTATGGAATTCTGGGATAGCACATGTTACTTCCTCAGACTGTCACCTGGCACTTTTTAATGTTGATTCAGTGAAAAAGGGTAGAAATCCTCTGTCACTGGTTAGTTGAGCCAGCAATCAATATTAAGCCAGTTAATGAAGATATAAATGATTGATAGCATAGTTAGCTAGACATGGGGATTCAGGCAAGGTGGACACTCCCATATTTCTCCTTGCCTTTCTTTTTTCTGTTGATTTAACAGGAAAAGACCCTGGGTAGGGGAAGAGATATAGGGAAAGAGAGGGGAATTCATCTGGGACCTGGAAGTTTAGCCAATAGCAATGGTCACCTTTCTGCATATTAGTACACAATCTTGTTGATCTAGTCCTGGAAGGGATTTGATGCATTTCTCTTGTATACTAATCAAATAATTAATATGCTTCTTTTTATAGCTTTCTGTTTCATTAGCAGAGTTTGGGGTTTTTTTACATTGGGAAAAGTATCAAAAATATTTTTTATGTTTTTGATGGTTTTTTAAAAATTTGAGGTGGAGGACAAAGCAAATCTTAGAATGTTGTTTTCTTATCATACACAACCTTAAAAAGGCATTTATTATATTCAGGTAGCATTTTTTCTTAAAAATATTTTTAGTAAACATATTATCTATTCCTCCAGCTTTTTTGTCATTTTATCTTTTCAGATCAGTATATACATTTGCATCACCCATCATTTTTAAATTTTAAACTTTTATTCCTACATTTTATTTTGATATCATCTTCATTTTCATATATATGTTTCTCCCATTCATTCCTAATAAATCCAGGTGTCATGAACAAAAATTAATCTTAAAGATTCTATACTAAATTTATAAGTATTTATTAGTAAAGAAAAAGAAATAAAAAAAATAAGGTTTCCAGCCTTTATAATGTAAAGTAATATCAGGTCCAAGATTCTGGCTTAACCATGATTCCCTCCATGTCACTGCTTGCCAGAGATGGCAACCTAGATAAAAGTCACTCTGGGAGGAATCAGAGAATGGCTGAGAGAGTGAGATGGGGACCCGAGAGTAGGATGAAAGCCAAGATGCCTCTCAAGCTTTCTACCATGGCTTTTCAAACCCCATCTAAATCCCTCCCCTAGATCCTAAAATTGGCCAACTGGAGCTTTTGCAAGTACTACTGGCCGTCTAGACACATGACTCTGTGATTCCTATGTGTAGTTGGCATAAGGGACGTCCATCGGCTGTTATAAAAAAGAATTTTCCTTAGTGGGTTTGGGCTCGAGAAAGAGCAAGGAGTCTGAGAAAATGGGTGATGAATGAAGAGACACAGAGAAGTCAATTTTTAGTAAGGGATGGCGTTGGTCCCTGATGACATTCTCCTTAGAAAAAAGTAAAAGGAAAATGTGAGAAATATTCTGACACATGGAAGTAAAAATTCTGAGACAGAAAGCACGTGGCCAAGAGTGGCGTTAGGAAAGATAGAGAGACAGCAGGGAGAACTTCAAGGTTGCAAGAAACAAGAGAAAGAACCAGGGGCTCACCCCAGGCTTTATTGTGGATCATGAGGATGAATGAATACTTAACAAAGCATAGTTGATTCTCATTGGTAGCATAGATAATGACAAGATCAGAGTAGGTAGGGATTCACCTGGCATGCGCTTTTCAGAGGAGTGAGGTTTGACAAGGTGAGGGCTAAACCTTTGTGACTTAGGCCCAGTAATTCTCTTGCCCTTAGATCATTAACTGCTCTGATCAAGTATTTAATACATCAACCATCCCTGGTATGCTACAGTTGGTATTTACTAATATGTGATTTTGTTTAAAAATGTTTTCTTTCAGTGTTCTAAATCTCTAATAATCAGAGAGATGCAAATCAAAACAACTCTGAGGTATCACCTCACACCTAGCAGATTGGCTAACATAACAGCAAAGGAAAGTAATGAATGCTGGAGGGGATGTGGCAAAGTAGGGACAGTAATTCATTGCTGGTGGAGCTGTGAACTGATCCAACCATTCTGGAGGGCAATTTGGAACTATGCCCAAAGGGCAACCAAAGAATATCTACCCTTTGACCCAGCCATAGCACTGCTGGGTCTGTACCCCAAAGAGATAATGGACACAAAGACTTGTACAAAAATATTCATAGCTGCGCTCTTTGTGGTGGCCCAAAACTGGAAAACGAGGGGATGCCCATCAATTGGGGAATGGCTGAACAAACTGTGGTATATGTTGGTGATGGAATACTATTGTGCTAAAAGGAAGAATAAAGTGGAGGAATTCCATGGAGACTGGAACGACCTCCAGGAAGTGATGCAGAGCGAGAGGAGCAGAACTAGGAGAACATTGTACACAGAGACTAATACACTGTGGTATAATCGAACGTAATGGACTTCTCCATTAGTGGCGGTGTAATGTCCCTGAACAACTTGCAGGGATCCAGGAGAAAAAAACACCATTCATAAGCAAAGGATAAACTATGGGAGTGGAAACACCGAGAAAAAGCAACTGCCTGAATACAGAGGTTGAGGGGACATGACAGAGGATGACTCTAAATGAACACTCTAATGCAAATACTATCAACAAAGCAATGGGTTCAAATCAAGAAAACATCTAATGCCCAGTGGACTTACGTGTCGGCTATGGGGGGTGGGGGGGGGCGAGGAAAAGAAAATGATCTATGTCTTTAACGAATAATTCTTGGAAATGATCAAATAAAATATATTTAAAAAATGTTTTCTTTCTAAAGGACTATTTTCTAAGTCTTATGACTCTCATAATATTTTCTAATACGACATGGGGGTTCTTTGTCAGATTTTTCAATAGAAGTGGTTGTCTTTTAAGCATGTGGTGTGTCCAAATTACTAGAGTTCTTGTTTTTATGACCCTAATAGATTAGTATTTTAAAAGCCTTTGGTTTTATTAAAAATTGTCCTGAAATAACATTGCTGTCAACAGTTTGAGGAATAACTTTTTACTTTTTACTTAAAAAAAAAAACCCTGCTTTTTAACAGCAGTTACAAGATATTATATATGAATATATATGTATAAAATCAAAAGAGCCTCTGCCAATCACAATGTAAAATAGGAAGATTTTAATTTCTTAAATAATTGATTGCAAAAGATCTAAAGACAAGGAGACAATTTCCTTCCCACCAGAATTATCTGCTAGTGCAACTATTTGAAGCTACTTTGTATATAAGTCACAAAGCATCAGTTTATCCATAACAATAGCTTCAGAGAACACCCAAGGTTCTTTTGAATGAGGCTTCAATTGTATAAATCAGCAAAGCTTCCTCCCTTACTTAAAGTGTATAATTTTCTCAGGAAAATTCTCTTGTTTTAACAATGTATTCTGCATGATCCCTTGCAAGAGGTTTCAATTTATTAGGTGTCACGCTATCAGCAGTTACAACATTTTACACTGGTCTTTCCTTTCCATTAATAGAAGCACTTGAGAATCCAAATGATAAAAATATTGGGTTGTTTTTTCTAGATTTGAGCTTTTTGCTTTATGTTTCTAAATTTTTGCTTCCTAGATTTTTTCTACTGTCGTTATTTGAACTAGTTTTAGTCATACTTGTGAATTTCTCTTTATATCAGCTGTGTTATTCTTTATGAAAAGAAGGATATTATTTCATTTTTTTAAAAAACAAAAGAATAAAAATTTTAGGACAATTAAGATTAAATTTGTTGAATACCTCAACAATGTTGAATTATTTTAATTTTAACAGTTTCTTAGAAAGTAGCTTATTAGATTATAATGAATAAAAGCCATGATATTGACAAATATAACATGATACTTATAACATCCACACAAATATTAATGTCAAATTTATTTTCCTTGATCCCTTTCTTACTTCAGCTATTCCTCAGACTTGTTCAATATTCTCATTTCTCTTATCCTCAGTCCCCTGTTATATTAGTTGCTTTTATAGATTCTCTGTTAGTAGTTTTCACTTTGAAAAGCACCAAGCAATAAAGCAATACAATATATGTATGTCATGAGCTTACACTAAAACATACTTACATGAAGATTTGAAACACACTGATTAAATTTGACATCATTTGCCAATACCATATAAATCACTGTAAAAATATTCACTTTTAGTTGGAACAAATTTACTATCAAAAGATATTAGGGAGGAGAACTATGCTTACAAATGTCTTGCCCTTACTTTTATTATCTTGGATTTAAATTTGTTTTCATTGGGAAAAGTAGATATATTTATATAGGAACTGTACATTCAATCATTTTGGTCCTTACTTAGTCCCTTTTCCAATTCCCCTTATTCACAGAGGATATACTATTAGCCTAGAAGGTACCTAAAAGGTTGGAAAATATTTTCTTAAAGGATGGTCAGGATGATTTCTGGTTCCAGAGTCAAGATGATGGAGTAGAAGCAGAGAAGTTCAAAAATACCATAAGAATCCTTTCCAACCAATTGAAAACAATTCCACAAAATGAATAGAGGAGTGAAAGAACAAACAAGGAGACAGTGAAGCAACTTTCATGAAGAGAACAATTTGAAAAGTAGACCACATGGGGCACTGGGGTGGGAGGGGAGCACAGCCAGCAGCAGGTTATAGCAAGGAGGCAGGAGTAAGCCAACAATAACTCTCCTACTTTCTATGCATCTACTGTTCCAGGTTCTGAACCTGGGCCCAAGCCAACACACAGACTCTGGGACCTTGCCTAGGCCAGTGGTGGTCTAACACAATACATACTCCTTAAAGTTCCAAGAAAACCTGTAGTGAGGTATGGAATTCCAGCCCAGAGCAGTCTGTAATGCACAGCTTGATCTGTGTGGGTTCAGAGTGAGGCAAGGAGTCTCAGCCTGGGCTTGTGGTGAAGATGTAGATCCCAGTTAGGGGTAGTTGGTAGATTGGGAGCTGGGCCTATCTCTGGCAGGGGCAGTTCCCAGGGTGCTGCCCTGAGGGAGTATTACTTATCCTTGCCAAAGGTCAAGGCAAAGCCCTAGGGCAGGGCAATCTGCTATCTGCTGTGTGCCTGACCTGATCAAGCCCAGAGTGAGACCAAAAGTCTACACCCAAGCCTGAGGCTAGAATTTGAGTTATCAGCAGTTTGGGGTGGGTGGGTAATTTAATCAGTAGTGGGTGGTGGCTCTCAGAGCTCCCAATCTATAGACCATCCTACAGTTTTGGAAGAAGTGAAACTTGAAGAATCTCAGAAAGAAAGGAAGGACTGAATTTTAAG
This sequence comes from Monodelphis domestica, assembly GCF_027887165.1. Taxonomy (NCBI): domain Eukaryota; kingdom Metazoa; phylum Chordata; class Mammalia; order Didelphimorphia; family Didelphidae; genus Monodelphis; species Monodelphis domestica. Next base: position 322,286,439 of record NC_077228.1, read on the forward strand.
AGAGTGCCCCAATGCCCTGGAAAACAAAGCCAACCTTTAAAAAGGCTGGAAAAATGAGCAAATACACAAACATACACATACACAGACATACACAAACACCCAAACTAAACCCCAAAATACCTAACTAGAGAGAATTTTTATGGAGACAAAGAGCAAGGCACAGATATAAAAGGGGAAAGAGATAGCAAAGCAAGTATGCAAAGTACAAAAGAAAAATATCAACTGTATTTAAATTCTGGAAGAGGTCAAAAAAGATTTCAAAAATCAAATAAGAGGCAGAGGAAAAATGGGGAAAAGAAATGAAAGCAATGCAAGAAGAAATGGAACAAATGAAAAAGGAGGCTTAAAAGTTGACAGAGGAAAATTATTGCTTATAATTTAGAATTGGGCAACTAAAAGCTGATGACCTCATGAGATATCAAGAAATAATAAAATAAAAGGAAAATAAAAAAAGAAAATGTGAGATATATCATTTAAAAAAACTGACCTATAAAATAGATTCAGAAGAGAAACTTTAAGAATTATTGGACTACCTGAAAGTGGTGATTAGGAAAAAAAGGCTGATCATCATAATACAAGAAATTATCAAAGAAAACTGCCCAGATATTCTTGAACAAAAGAGTAAAATAGAAGTTGAAAGAATCCACAGATCACCTCCAGGAAGAAATTACAAAATGATAACTTCCAGGAATAAAAAAGCTGAATTCAAGTGCTCCCAAGCCAAGGAGAAACAATTCAAATACCATGGAGCTACAATCAGGATCACACAGGACTTTGTGTCTTCCACATTAAAGGACAAGAAGGCATGGGATATGATATTCTGGAAGATGAAACATCTAGGTTTATAACCCAGAGTTACCTATTCAGCAAAATTGAGTATATACTTTCCAGAAAAAAATGGCCACTCAATAAAATAGATTTCCAAGCATTCCTGAGGAAAAGGCCAGAACTAAAAGGAAAAGATGAAACCCAAATACAAAACCCAAAAGAAGCCTAAAAAAGGTAAATAAAGAGAAAATTTAAGGGACCCAATTGTAGTCGAGGCATTGCCATAAAGGCAGAACTGTAAGGGTTAAGCCTCCTCTTCTCTCTGTTTGGGCTGCATAGTCAGGGTCGTGGGTTGAACTGTGTACAACCTGCCCAGCTGTGTGCTCAGCTTGCCACCCCCCGTCCTGTAAAATGACAGGAACTGAGTTTCCCATACCTCCTGAGAAATAACCCACAAAACAAAGAAAGGAGATAGAAAAGATTATAGAACAGAGGAAACCCGTAAAGATGGATCTCTCTTGGTTCTGTCCCAAATTTGCTCTGCTTACCCAATCCAAGATATTGCCACAAAGCCCTTCACTCTGCATCATCCTTTGCCCAGCAAAGGAATTGAGGTTACGAACGGCATTTATGTCCCTGTTCGGGCACCAAACTGCAAGGCTCATCAAAAAGGTGGCCAACCTTTGGTGACCTTGCCTGGGGTAATGAACATACAGAGTGACGAATGGACGCTATATGAAAAAGCATAACGACCCTTTATTGAGTTCAAACAAAGCAATATATAGGTTAAGACCACAGGAAGATATGATGTTACCGCCCAGCAACAGCAGGAACCAATAATTGGGCTGATTCATAGGAATTCATGACGTTACCTGCCAGGCAAAGGAAAGAACCGAGAGGATTCCAAACAAAGACAGAGAAGCAACTTTCCCACAGACTCTCACAATTTCTCACAACCCTTATCAGTCCTCTGCTGACTACTCCAACCTTACAGTTTCTTTCTCACAAACCTTATCACAAAGTCCTCCCTCTGATGCTACTCCAACCTTGAGCAGACAGCTGGGCAGGTCTTAAACAGTTCAACCCATGACCCTGACTATGCAGCCCAAACAGAGAGAAGGGAGGCTTATCCCTTACGGTTCTGCCTTTACAGCAATGCCTCGACTATACCCAATAAGGTCAAACTGTGTGTATTCCTACATGTGAAGAGGATATTTGTAATTCTTAAAAAAATTCTTCTTAGTAGTAGAGTAGTTAGAAGGAGGATACTTAGTCAGAGGGTGAAGAAGTAAGCTGATTAGGTTATATTATGCAAAAAAAAAACATTAAGGGGTGAAAAAGAGCATTGCACTGAGAGAAATAGGAAGAGAGAGATGGAATGGGGTAAATCATCTAACCTAAAGAGGTGTGAAAAACTATTACAGTGGAGGGGAGGATGAGGGTTGTGACAGCCAGTGCTTCAACTTTACTCTCATTGTAACTGGCTAAGAGAAGGAATAACAACCATACTCATTGGAGTATAGAATCCTCTATTTCCATAGAGAAGTAGGAGGGGAACAAGACAAGAGAAGTGGTTGTACTAATAGGATGGAGGTGGAATGGGGGGGGGGGGGTGATAAAAAACAAACCATTTGTGAGAAGGAACAGTGTGAAAGGAAAAAAGTAGGATCAAAAAGAGAATATAAGATGGAGGGGAAAACACAGTTGATAATCATTAGTGTGAATGTGAATGTGATGAACTTAACCATAAAATAAAAGTGGATTAAAAATCAGAATGCTATTATGTTGTTTACAAGAAACATTTGAGGAAGGGTGACACACAGAGTATAGGTGTGGAGCTAGAGCAGAATTTATTGTGCATCATCTAAAGTAAAAAAAAACCAGGAGTAGCAATCATGATCTCAGACAAAATTAAAGCAAAACTAGATCTAATTAAAAGAGATAAAGGAAGAAATTAGATATTGCTAAAAGGTAATATAAACAATAAAGTAAAATCAATATTAAACATATGTATACCAAGTGGTATAACCTCTAAATTTTTAAAGAGAAATTAAATGAATTTCAGGAAGAAATAGACAGTAAGACTATATTAGTAGGGGTCCTCAACTTCCTCCTTTCATATCTAGAAAAGTCAAATAAAAAAACAAACAATAAAGAAGTAAAGGAAGTGAATGAAATCTTAGAAAAGTTAGAACTAGTAAATCTCTGGAGAAAATTGAATGGTAATAAAAAGGAATATACCTCTTTTCAGCAGTACATGGCTCCCACACAAAAATTGACCAGGGCACAAAAGGGCACAAAAACTTCACAACCAAATACAGAAACACATAAATAATAAATGCATCCTTTTTATATTATAACACAATAAAAATTACAATCAATAGAGCTCCATATAAAGATAAATCAAAAATAAGTTGAAGACTAATTAATTTAATGCTAAAAATGGGTAGGTTAAAGGTAAAAAACCCAATAATTTTATTAGTGAGCTAGACAATGAAGAGAAAATATATCAAAATTTATGGGATAAAGTCAAAGCAATACTTAGGGGAAAATTTGTATCTTTACATGCTTCCATCAGTTAAATGAGGAAAATTCAGATCAATGAATTAGGCATGTAACTAAAATTAGAAAAAAAACAAAATAAAAATCCTCAATTAAAGATTATTGGAAATCTCAAAACTTAAAAGTCAAATGAATAAGCTTGAAAGTAAGAGAACCATTGAACTAATAAATAAGACAGGGAGTCAGTTTTATGAAAAAAACAAACAAAAATTAAATAGTGTTGGTTAATTTGATTTAAAAAAGGAAAGAAGAAAATCAAATAATAAGCATCAAAAATGAAAAGGGAAAACACCATCAATGAAGAGGAAATTAAAATAATCATCTGGAGCTACTTTGCCCAATTATGTGCCAATAAATCTGACAATCTAATTGAAATGGATGAATGTTTACAAAAATACAAATTGTCCACATTAGCAAAAGAGGAAATAGAATCCTTAAATAATCCCATATCAGAAAAAGAATTTGAACAAGTGTAACATTTAAAAGAGTGGTTGATATAAACTGTGACAGATAAAAGAATGGTTGGCATAAATTGTGACTGCAGAAATGTGGTTTCATTTTTTTTTTAAACCCTTACCTTCCGTCTTGGAGTCAATACTGTGTATTGGCTCCAAGGCAGAAGAGTGGTAAGGGTAGGCAATGGGGGTCAAGTGACTTGTCCAGGGTCACACAGCTAGAGAAATGTGGTTTCAAATCAAATATAAAGTGGTCGCCAGGGAAAAATTCCCAAAAATGAAATATACCCAAGTCAGCTGGGTTTTTATGGAGATTTTAATTAATACAAATAAGGAATTAATGAAAGAGAGAGAAAGAGGAAAACAATGAGAAAAGGGCTAGGCCAGCCTAGGCCCAAACCCTAAGAAAGAGATCAGCCAGTCTTCATCCATTCACCACAAGATTTGTCCCAAGCAAGATTCTAGTGTTCAGAGAGACCCAGCTACTCCAACTAGTCCAAGCTCCAATTCAGCTTTGGCAAACTGAATTTCCAGAGGCCTTTTCTGACATTCTTTTAAAGAGAATTTTCTCCTATGTCACCTCCCCTAAGTTCTCACATCTACCAATCATGGTAGATGTTTTCCAAAGGATAGACCATTCTTAATTCACACCTGAGTAGACTAAACTTTTGAATAAGTTCACACCTCTTTGCCCCTTACAAGTTTGCAAATTGCCTGATCTTCATAGGTACTTAGCACCTTCCTAAAAATTAGACTTAGCTTAAGGCTTTTGCTTCACTATAAGTATGAGTTAAGTACTTTTTCATTGTTCAGTAAAGAGTTTACAACTTTATCTTCCCCTAAAGTATGCTTAAGTATGGGTGGAGTAGAGTTCTCACATTCCTGACTAAGTCCCTTCATTGTTTAAAATGGGGAATGGTCTTAACCAAGTGTTCTGAAGTAGGGTCTGAGAATTTTTAAGATTCACACAATCCATAAATGAACTCCCTAAAAAGAAAATGCCCACAGCCAGAGGGAAATGAATTCTATCAAATATTTAAGGAATAATTAATCCCAGTACTACAAAAACTATTTGGGAAAATAGGCAGAGAAGGAATCCTATCAAATTCTTTTTATGAAGTGCATATTGTACAGTTACCTAATCCAGGAAAAACAAAAAAAGAGAAAGAAAATTATAGGACAATTTCATTAATGCATATGGATGCAAAGTTTTAAATAAAATAATAGCAGAATACAGTAATAGTTCACAAGTATCATTCACTATGACACCAAGAATGCAGGGCTGGTTTAATATTAGAAAAACTATGAGCATAATTAACCATCCAACTAACAGAATTCACATGATTATCTCAATAGATACTGTAGTAAGAGATTTTTAGCAGGAGCAAGCTGAAAGCAGGAGATCCTGCAGGCCAACATTCCAGAGCTCTCAGGAGCTGAGGAACTGATCACACAGATAGTTTCTGGAAGCAGTTGGATTTCTTCTTTGTAGGAGAGAGGGAGACTTGAAACTGCCAGGAGACTGGACCTTCCTACATTCAAAGCCATCTTAAGGAAGTGGTAGAGATAGTGGATAACATTACACTGGTGGACTGTGTGTGTTAATCCATCACTCCCTTTCTCATCCTGATTTCTGCAGTGCTAATCTTCATACAGGGACTTCTGCTTGACACAAAGTGGACTCCAGTTGTGTGAGATTAACTTTGACCCTTATTCTTGCTCCTACCAAACCCTCCCCAATATTAAATAGTAACTAAGGAGTTAGTTTAGAATAGATATAAAAAGTTGTTAGGGTTTTAGTCTCTGATTTGGGTGTAAAGTTAGATATTCCCTTATCCCCTTTCCCTTCTCCCTTTAGTTAAATAAATCTGTTCTTTTGTAATATATATTTCACTTGAACTCTTATTTAACCCACCTGTTTCAATATAGAAAAAGCCTTTAAAAATACAACACTCTTTCATATTAAAAACACCAGAAAGCATTGGAATAAATGGGTCATTTTAAAAAAATGATAAGTAGTATATATCTAAAACCTTCAGCAAGTACCATCAGCAGTGGGGATGAGTTAGAAGCCTTTCCAATAAGATTAGAGGTGAAGCAAGGATGCCCATTATTACCACTATTATTTAATACTGTATTAGAAATGCTAGTTTTAGCAATAAGGAAAGAAAAAGAAATTGAAGGAATTAAAACAAGCAATGAGGAAACTAAACTATCACTCTGCAGATGATATGATGGTATACATAGAGAATCCTAGAGAATCAACTTAAAAACTAAATTGAAAAAGTTAATAACTTTAGTAATGCTGGAGACAAAATACCAATAAAGTCCAGCAGGGAGTATTAGAAAGAGGAATACCATTTAAAATCACTCTAAACAATATAAAATACCTGGGAATCTACTTGCCAAGGCAAACATGGGAATTATATGAACACAATTAGAAAACACTTTTCACACAAATAAAGTCAGATATTAACAATTCGAAAAACATTAATCGCTTATGGGTATGTCAAGTTAATATAATAAAAATGACAATTTTACCTAAATTAATTTATTTATTCAGTTCCATACCAATCAAATGACCAAACAATTATTTTTAGAACTATAAAATATAATAAAATTCATCTAGAAAAACAAAATATTAAGAATATCAAGGGAACTAATAAAAAAAGTATGAAAGATGGAGGCCTAGCAGTACCAAGATCTCAAACTGTACTATAAAGCAGCTATCTTCAAAACAATACAGTACTGGCTAAGGAATAGAATGTCAGATCAATGGAGTAGATTAGATATATAATATACAGGGATAAATGACCTTACCAACTTAGTGTTTTACAAACCCAAAGAATCCATGTTTTGGAATAAGAACTCACTCTTTAACAAAAACTGCTGAGAAAATTGGAAAACAGTGTGGCAAAAGCTAGGTATAGACAAATATCTCAATAAGACCAAAATGGATATAAGATTTATCTATAAAGAATGATACCATAACTAAATTAGGGGAATACAAAATAGTTTACCTGGAAGATCTTTGGAGAAGGGAAACATATGACCAAACAAAAGACAGACAGTATTATATGATATAAAATGAATAATTTTAATTATATTAATGTAAAAATGTTTTGTACAAACAAAATTAATCTAACCAAAATTAGAAGAGAAAAAACAAACTAGGAAAAAAAATTTATAACAAAGTCTCTGAAACTAAACAAAGTTGTTTCTCAAATTAAAAAAAAAATCTAAGTCAAATTTATAAGAATACAAGCCATTCCCCAATTGACCAGTGGTTAAAGGATATGAACAAGTAATTTTCAGATGAAGAAATCAAAGCCATCAATAATCACATAAAAATGTTCTAATTCACTCTTGATTAGAGAAATACAAACTAAAACAATGCTGAGGTACCACCTCACATCTATCAGATTGGCCAATATGACAGTAAAGGAAAGTGGTAAATGTTGGAGGGGTTGTAGTAAAATTGGGATACTACTGCATTTTTGGAGTTGTGTATTGATCTAACCATTCTGGAGGGCAATTTGAGACTATACCCAAAGGGCTATAAACCTGTGCATATCCTTTGATCTGGTAATGGCAGCACTGGGTATATCCCAAAGAGACAATATAAAAGGGAAAAGGACCTACTTGTACAAAAATATTTATAATTGCTCTTTTTGTGGTGGCAAAGAATTGGAAATTGAAGGGATGTCCATCAATTGGGAAGTGACTAAAATTGGTGTACATGTTGGCAATGGAATATTATTGTGCTATAATATAAGGAAGATGATTTCAGAAAAATCTGGAAAGATCTGCAGGAACTGATGCAAAGCAAAATGAGCATAACTGGGAGAACATTGTACACAATAACAATACTGGATGATGATTATCTGTGAAAACTTGGTGACTCTGATCTGGGACTATCCTGAAAGACTTATGATAGGAAATGCTATCCACCTCCAGAGAAAGAACTGTTGGAGTTGTTTTTCACATCATTGTATTTTTTGTTTTATTTGGGGGTTTTGATTATGTAAGACTTTGCTCTTAAAATAATAAATATGGAAGTGTATTTTGCATGACAATAAAAATGAAAAAAGGATTGTTAGAATCATAAAATCACAGATTATGTGGATGCCAATCCTTTAGAGATTATCTAGTATGTTTCATTTATTTTACAAATTGGGAAACTAAGGTAAATAAAAGTTAAGTGACTTGCCCCAAAATCACACAGGTGGTGTGGCAAGTAAAAGATGAAATAAATGGCCAAGAAAACAAAGGTTCAGACTTCTGAACATATCAATTTATTAAGTGAAACATGCCAGTGATCAACAAACTGGAACCAGATGTACTTTTATACATTAAGACCAATTAATCAAATTATGCCAATTAATTAAAAATAATATTAGGTGATCTTATTTTTAATTAGAGGAAAAATTAGAGATTTTCCAATTTGGGGAGGGAAAAGTGATCATGTACAATTCCATGAAATTGGAAAAATAGGTCTCATATTCCTCCAAAGTTTGTAAGCAGTCAAAGAAATATGGAAATAATAACCAACTGATCAGTATGGGGCCAATTTTCAGATAAGACATATGGGTTTCTTGAGATGTACAATCGGGAGAAAACTCCTTGCATCAATCTTCTAAGAGTTACTATAAGGATCAAATGAGATAATATTTGTAAAGAGCTTTGCAAACATTAAAGTGCTATATAAATACTAGCTTTTATTATTATGTAACAAAGAATAGCTGTTGTAATATAGGAAGAAGAATATCAGTTGAGAAGACCAGTAATTCAGTGCAGACAATATCCAAGAAATGAAAGAGTAATAAAATCCATTTTTCAGCTATCTTGCTACTTCCATGGATCTGTGATCACATTTATGTGAGTATGCTCTGCAGTCATGCAAATTTCAGTACAGTTGTGCCTTCTCACTCGATGCAACTCTTATGAATGAATAAATACAAAAACATTTTCTAAGTACTTATTATGTACCAAGTCCTATGCTAAGTCCTAGGTATACAAACAGAACAAGAGAGATACTTTCTTCTCTCCAGGAAGAGAAGGGGGAAAGCATTTATAGGGTGCCTACTAAGTGCCAGGCACTGTGCTAAATGTTTTATTATTATCTCATTTGATCTCTTCAACAACACTTCAAGGAACTTCTATTATCACCCCCATTGTACAGATGACAAAACTGAGATAGACAGTGATGAAATAACTTGTGCAGTCTCACAATTAGTTAGCATATGAGACTAGATTTGAACTCAAGTCTTCCTGGCTCCAAGGCTGATGCCCTATCCACTGCCCCACCTAACCACCTTAAGGAGCTAATACCATGAGGGAGACAACAAACTATTACAATTAAAATTATCTTAAGAGACTGATTTTTCGATAATAATGTTTATTGGTTATATCAGGTTTATTGGTTAGGACATCATCTTAACCCATAAAGTGAGATAGACCTCCATGGCTCTCTCGTGACCAAAGATGACTGAAGCTCAGTCAGGTACCTTAATAAAAGGATTTTCAGGAGCTCATTACTCAGTCCTCCCATCCCAAGACATCTTCAGTTGATTCTAAGTAATTAAGAGGTGTTTCATCAACCTATCTACACCCTGCATCCTGGCAAAAAATATACATTAGGGAAGAATTCTCATCCCCTTTGTTTATCAACCAAATTCTGTTAAAAAGGAAGATATCTGGGATTCCCAAGAACAAAAGAAATGCAAAAAAAAAAGCAGTATACTAGATGGTATACCTGACTGAGATCCCAGACACAAGAATACACAGCAATTCTCTATTATAACATAGGAATTAATACAGCATATTAAAAAAATAAATTCTCACAATACAAATATATGTATATTTAGACATGCAGAATACAAAATGTCATTTATATATCATATATTTCATATAACATATATGTATACATATATTCTAAACTAACTAGAAGCTTAATCATGTAATATAAGAATGGGATACTGTTTGTGAAATGGGGAACTGATCCTATCATTTTGGAGAACAGTTTGGAATTATGCTCAAAGAGTTGTAAAAATGGATATACCTTTTTGACCCAGTAATACCTCCATTAGGTTTATTTCCCAAAGTGATAAGGGAAAAGGGAAAAGAATCTTTATGTTCAAAAGTATTTATAGCAGTTCTCTTTATGATGGATGGTAAAGAACTGGAAATTGAAGGATGCCCATCAATTGGGGAATGGCTAAACAAATTGTGGCTTATGATTGTGATGGGATACTAATGTGCCATAAGAAACGACAAATGTGTTAATTTGGGGGAAAAACATGGAAAAAATTACATGAAATTAGGAAATGAGTAGGATCAAGAGAACATTATATACAGCAACAGAAATATTGTTTGAAGAATGACGTGTGTATTTCCACCTCCACAGAAAGAACTGAAACCAACACACAGTATTGATTCTAAGTTATAAGGTAAGGGTTTAAGAGATGATGAGTCTCCCTGACTCCAGACCTGGCACTATCCACTATGCAACCTGACTGTCCTGTAAATAGGCTAGGTTTATTTTCTAACCCTGAAACTTGATTGCCTTCAGAAACTAAGGCTCAAGTCACTGTCATAGGTTCCTGATTACTTAAGGGCATAAAAGAGGCCAGCCTAAGAGGAAGTGGAGACCTTCATTCTTGGGGAGGTACCATTACTATACCAGTAATCACATTCTTCTCTGCTGATCATACATGATTCTATGTAGAAATAGACCCAGACTATCTGAACCAGTCCTTTTATCCTCACTGAGTATCTTATCATGCTGGCTAAGATAATCTCTTTTGTTAATTGTTAATGAGCTATGTGTTTCATTTCCCTACTGTCTCATGCCTGAATTATGAGACCAGTCTGTCTCGGGGCTAGCCTATCACAATATAATACCTGACTTTCTAATCCCCCAACCCACCTTTTTTATACCTTAGCTCTTACCAAATTCCCCTATGCCAAGGCAATTGTGAATGATTCATGTTTTTAATTTTTCTCAAAGGTTCCAATGTGTTCTGACATTGGAAGTTACACAAATCAAGAAAATAAGTAGAGAAATAAGTCCAAACAAGAATTAAAAAAAATTCTAACTATAGAAGCTAGAAATGCATTTCCAAATGCCTAATCTACTTAATAGTAAATCATATTTTTATTAAACATGTCAAAATATTAATAAACCCACTTCGGGTACCATATTCTCTGAGGCGTTTGAAATTCATATGAAGGACCAAATTAAATCTCCTCAAATCAACAAGGATTTATTATGTGTGTGCCTGCTTTATGCCAGGTACTAGGTAGTGAGTGCTGGATTAGTGGATGGAAAGTCTGCCCTGGATTCTGAAAGATCTAACTAGCTACATGACCAATTTAAGACTATAAGTTGTAGACATGTTGCCAACCTATGTTAATGGAGTTTGTTTCCAGAATGGAATTTCTTCATATCAATTAAATCAGAAGTATGAACCAGTATACACATTTATAAGCAAATACCTATTTGCTTTTAAATTTCTTATGGAGACAATTTATGTGTTAATGCTTTGAAAGTCACTCAGTACAGTTGTTCAGAAGAATTAACTCTCAGAGTTAGGATGTGACAAAGAAAAGAATTAAACTGAAGAATTATTAGCATTTTGTTGGTTATATAAAATTTGCACTCTTCCATGGATTCAAACAACTTGAAATTAGCTAAGAGATAACCTGAAGACATTATGAGTGTTATGTAGATCAGGTCTAGGTCTAATATATCACATTTCAAAGTAAATGTATGATGTCCCAGGTTCCTATTGTCCTAAAACATCAATGTCATTGGATGAGTTTAAGTTGAAAAGGGATTCCCTATTGTTGGTGGGATTATCCAGATGTCTTTACTTGTGGATAGCATTGTGTTGGTTACATCAGACCCTAGTACATTATTCTGCTTCCAAGGAAATACATAAACATGAAAAAAATTGTCTTAACTATCCACATAGTAAAAACCAAGTGGATAAGGATTGCCCATTGTATATTAGGAAGGACAATCTATAGAACCTGTTGATGTATAAATGCAGATATATGGATAAGTATATAGACACATACACAAACACATATATACAGATATGAATAGATATAGATATATGACAGATATAGCAGATCATTCAAATAGACAATATGTTGAGGCCCAGAATTATATAGAATAGAGATGGCTAGACTTTCTTCAAGAAATTGCAAAGCTCTTTTAAATAATTCTATATATCTCTTTGGTGGAAACAAACAAACAAACATAAATGAAAGAACATCCTCACTTTGAGAAGATTATCATAAACTTAAGAGTTAGAAGGAAATTTATAGAGCATTGAGTCCATTCTCTTCATCTTCGAGATGAGGAAATTATGACCTAAGCCAGAATTTGAACCTTGACCTTTCTTTTTTGACCTTGACCTTTCTTCTTTGGACTTTCTAGTTACTATAAGACCAATAATTTTAATTCATATACTTAACTAATATTTTATGACTATGAGTCATGGAACTCTATAGTGTCTGAAAGATTTAAAATGAATGTCACAGAGATGGCAGTGGAGTAGAACAAAAAGGAAATGAGCAAGCTAGAGCACATAAGAATGAGAAATTATGAATAACTCAAGTATGCCATCAAAGAAATGTCTAATGGTAAAAAGATGAATTGGCCATATGATCAGAGTAAAGAACAAATAGGGGAAAACTTGATTGCTCTTCTGGTATTTTTGCAATGTTAAGAGAAAATGAGGAAGTTCACCAACATGTTAAGTGAACAGTCCTCCCTGGCGAGCATATGGAGAAATGGACAAGAGTTCCACAGGATAGGCAGGCATTGGTGATTTTGGGGAAGGAGCATGCACCTTGATGAGCTTATAGACCTATTTAGTTAATTGAGCAAGAGCTAAAAATGAATCAAAGACCTATTTCTATTGCTTTAGTCATGTTTCATGTTGAGGTTGTGTCTGATTCTTCTTGACCCCATTTGGAAAATTCTTGGCAAACTGGAGTAGTTTGCCACTTCCTTCTCCAGTTCATTTTACAGATGAGGAACTGAGGCAAACAGGGTTAAAAGACTTGCCCAGGTCACCCAGCTAGTAAATGTCTGAAGCCAAATTTGAATCTTCCATCAGTGGTGTATAGTGAGTCAATGTAGTGGAAAGAACTTTGACACTGAAACTAGAAAATATGGATCCAAACCTTCCTCTGATACTTATTACTTGAATGATTTTGTTTAGACACATCACCTCCATTGTTCTTGGTTTTTCCAACTTTAAAATGAAAAGGTACAGTAGAAAGAGCATTGGCTTTGAAATAAGAGGACTTGAATTCATGTTCTGGCTTAACTAATTATTATCCAGGTGATCATGAGAAAGTGAATTAACTTCCCTGAGCCTCAGATTTCTCATTTGTAATATGAGGGGGAAGATAGACTCAGAGACCTCCTAGATCTCTTTTATCTCTAAATTCATTACTAGAATGTCTTAGTGGTCCCTTTCACCTCTTTGTCTATGATTCTAGGGCAGCAGTTCTCAACCTCTCAATTTGTAGCAATGAGAATACATAATGCATTTCAGGTATTTATATTCTGAATCATAACTGTAGCAAAATTACAGTTTTGAAGTAGCCACCAAAATAATTTTTTAGTTTGGGGTCACTGCACCATGAGGAACTGTATTGAGGGGTCACAGAATTAGAAAGGTTGCGAACCACTGTTCTAGGGACTTCCATCATCTTATTGGATAAGACCAAAGGTATTTATTTAGCTGACAGGCTAATCCTAATGCAAACAAATGCATGAACAGGAGGTGGCTGTGAAATAATATAATATATCCTAAAGGCAGTCATTTCCCCCCCCCCCACCTGCCCTGCCATAGCAGTGAGCTAGAAATTGTATGCCATTACACCAAGGAAGATAAAAAAAATAGAATGCTAGTATTTGAAAAAGCTTCCATCCCATTTTAGAATGGTGGGTCAGATTCTATGTCAATGTGTTCACCTGGAGCAATTTGCTTTTATTTCTAAATTCATAGGTGGTCCTTCAGCCAAGCTTCTTGGAAATTCAAATAACTTGTTTCTGCTTTCAATGGAAATAACTTAATATGATTTCCTCCTTTCTCTCATAATATTTTTCATTTCTCAACTGGTTGCTATCCAGACTACCTCTTTCAAGCTCTTGCTCTTCATCCTAAAGACTTACTCCAGCCCTGAAATTCACCTCTGAGACCTCTCTTTAAGGAGAGTGTACAGGCCAGCCATGTTTCCTTTGCTGAGCAGCATTCCTGATTTCCTCTATCATTCCCTTTCTTCTGGATAACTTTGTCTCTCCCTCAACTTGCACCCCTACCTACCTCATTTTAGCTTCCATGTAGGTGTTATATTTCCCCATTAGAATGGGGAAGTCAGTTTCTTGAGTTCAGAGACTATTTTATTTGGAATTGTATTTGCATCCATACCCTCCCCAAGTCCAATGTCAGATACTAACTAATCAAACATAAATGCTTGAATGACCATTCTTTCTTCTGTCTGAATCTGTTTTTTTGCTTAATTTCAGAACTGTACAAAGACATCCACAGCATAATTAACTCTCTTTTTGATATTTAATTCATCTAATGGAATTTCATTTTGAGTATTACAATAATAGAATTATCTATTATTAATAAAGTGTTGATATGAATACAGCTATTATTAATAATAATTAATTGGTACAAATTTTTATTGTTATATCAGTCTGAGAATAGACTACTCCTTCTTCTCCTGCTAAAATCTTTTTTAATTACACTGCTGATTACATCAGAATATAAATCTGGTAAGGAACTCCCTTTTCCCAAAGTAGATCAGAAGTGGCAAAGAAGGTGCAGAAGAAAATGTGGCAGCCCTGTGTTTAAATCCTGCTTCATATATTTACTAGCTGTGTGAAACTGAGCAAACCACTTATTCTTTATCTACTTTAGTTTCCTCATTAGTGAAATGGGTTATAAATAGGTCCTGCTTCAGAGATGTGATGATTAAAATAGTGGGAGTCATAAACTGTACAGATAAAAGAGTGGTTGGCTTAAATTGTGACCACAGAAAATATGGTTTCAAGACAGTGTCTTGTTTTAAATCAAATATAAAGTGGTCACCAGGGAAAAATTCCCAAATATTAAATAAATATACATAAGTCAGCTGGGTTTTATAGAGGATTTTAATTAATACAAATGTGGAATTAATGAAAGAGAAAGGAAATAATGAGAAAAGGGCTAAACCAGCCTAGGCCAGCATGAGCCAGCCTAGGCTGAAAACCCTAAGAAAGAGATCAGTCAGTCTTTTATTCACTCACCACAAGATTTGTCCAAGCAAGATTCTAGTGTTCAGAGAGACACCAGTTCAGCTTCAGCTAGCTCAATCTACAGAGAGAGTTCTCTGAGAGGGAGTCCCGAGAGAGTCCCTTCAAGGCAGCTTTGGCCAGCTGCCTCCTCCAATTTAGCTTTTCCCAGCTGAATCTCCAGAGACTTTCTTTTTGACCTCCTTTTAAAGGGAATTTTCTCCTATGTCACCTCCCCTAAGTTCTCATATCTACCAATCACAGTAGATGTTTTTCCAAAGGACAGACCATTCTTAATTCACAACTGATTAGACTTAAACTTTTGATTAAGTTCACACCTGAAAAAACCTCTGAGTAAGTTCTCACCTCTTTGCTCCCTGTAAATTCACAAGTTGCCTGACCTTTATAGGTACTTAGCACCCTTTTGTATTAGATCTAAAAATAGGCACAGCTTAAGAACTTTTGCCTTACTGTAAGTATGGGTTTAAGTATTTTTCATTGTTCAGCAAGGAGTTTCTTCCCCTAAAGCATGCTTAAGTAGGGGTGGAGTAGAGGTCTCACATTCCTGATCTAAGTTCCTTCATTGTTTAAAATGGGGAATGGTCTTAACCAAATCTTATGAAGTAGGGTCTGAGAATTTTTAAGATTCACAGAGATTTATTGTGAAAAAAAATAAGATCATATTTTAAAGCAATTTACAAAATTTAAAGGTTAACTAGTAGTAGTAGTAGTAATGATAATACCAAGTACCTGAACAGCCAACTTTGTCTAAGAAAGTTCCATTGAGATATTAAGTTATCTAGTCATACCCTCAGTGTGTGTAAGAGGTGGGTCTTAAATTTAGGTACTGCTGACTCCAAAGGCTGCCTCTTATTCCAAATATTATTTAAATAAAATAAATCTGTAAAATAGTTTCTTTTTTTAGTGTCACATTGCTGTTGGTAAGATAAGTAATTTCAGTAAGAGTTACCCTCTCTACCTGGTTCCTATGAAGCATATTTTTTTGTGTTGTGAAGAGAACTTTTAAATGTGCCAAACATCTTTGATGGTAAAAATTTCTTCTATCTTGTGAGCTTGGAAAGGGCATTACTGTATTACTCTGTGATTATATCAGTATTTTTTCTTACACTTTCACTCACTCATTTCTTCAATAAATATTTGAGCATTGTGAATATTTTGTCCTCTGTTGGTATGTTTTAATAATTTAAAACTAACCATTTGGGAGCTATAACCCCAAGATAGGTGTTTAAATTCTTGGGGAGTTATTGCTGCCCCAAAAAGGGTCTTTAGAAAACTATTATTAAAGATATAGCATTTTGATCTTGGATTTTCTCCTATGAGATTTTGGGATCCATTAAATCTGGTGACCATAGTGGGAAGATGGAAAGTTATGTCCTAATCAAAACTCTAGCAGTGTGCATGAGTGAGTTGGAGATCAAAGAGGGAGAGGAAATAATAACTTAGTACCACTACCATCATGCTTGGGAGTTTTGGCATAATGACTATTTGAGGTAAGGGGTATGCCCCATATGCTTTGAAGGCAGACTATTGCCACTGGTACCATCTTTTATTTGGATAGATGAGTGGCCAATGGAGAAAGGACCTATTTTCATTTTTTATCTTGGCCAAATCAACAAGTTAAAATAATGGCTTCTAATGAGTTTTTTTTTTTACTATTTAGTAGAACTCATATGTATGTATATATATATATATATATATATATATATGTATATATATATATAAACACTTTTTGAGGGGCCTGATTATGATTTCTCTGTTCAGTAATATTCCTCAGAAATTCTATTGTTTTGATTCCCTTTGTGACAAATCAAGGCTAAATGACCAACACCCTTGTCCACCTTTCCTAAGTTCGTTTTAAGAATCTTTTTGCATACACATTTTTCCCCTACTGAATGATTGGTTTGGTTGATAGAAAGCTAAATTCAGAAGATTACATTTGCCATCCAAAATGTCAAAACAGTGCCAGCTGCTTCTGCCATTCTTACAACAGCTAACAAAAGGCTGCCTACTAGAAAAATCGGTATTCACTCAGTACAGTATGCAAATAATCATGGGACTCCTCCTTCTTTGTCTTTTTGTCACCAAAGCTGACATGGCCTATTGCTGATCCTTCCCATACTTCCTCTATAATGTGAAGAGGCAATGTGGTATAGTAGAGGCAGCACTGGCCCTGGAAATCAGGCCCCTGGAGATGGAGTCCCCATTTATTTACAAACCATAGTGGTAAGAGCACTAGATTTTGAATCTAAGGAACAATTCTACTTCCTATTTATGTGCATGACCCTTGGGAAAATTCTTCATTTTTCAAAGCCTCAGATTTCTCATTGTTTTAAATTCCTCCATTTGACTTTTCACAACATGGCTCAAACTATCTTTCCAGTTTTATCATCATCCACTTTTTTTTCATATACTCTTCAATCCAGCTAAATTAAGATCTTGCTATTACTTCTAGATAACACTTTCTAGCTATCAAAGAATTGTCTCTGGGCTTTTCTGGGCTGTTCCTCATTCCTGTAATACATTGCCTCCTTATTCTAGCCTTAGTATATAATGTTTCCTTCAATTTTTGGCTCAAGTAATCCTTCCATTATGAAACCTTTTCTGTTTCTCCACCACCACCCTTCCCAGGCCCAATTACTTTCTATATGTTTTGCACATAAATGGTATAGTGGAGAGGACACTGAATCTGAGGTCAGAGGTTCTGGATCAAAATTCCACTGCTGACATTTAATACTTATGTGACACAGGACAGATGTAAGGAATATGGCAACCTTCTTAACGCACAAAACAAAGTAGCCTAGGAGGAGCCAAAAAAGTCCTGAAAGAGAAGTTGAACCCTAACCCTAACTCCCTCTTTTTTTTTGACAGTTGAGTTCAAACTTCATGGTCCCATTTGGAATTTTCTTGGCAAAGACACTGAAGTGGTTTGCTATTTTCTTCTCCAGTTCATTTTACAGATGAGAGACTAAGGCAAGCAGGGTTAAATTTGTCCAAAGTCACAAGGTTAGTAAATATCTGAGGGATTAGATTTGAACTCACAAAGTTAAGCCTTTCTCTTTCTGGGTCTGGCTCTTGATCCACTTTAGTACTTGGTTCCCCATTTAGTTGGCACTTATTAAATACTTCTTGATTAATATATAAAGTGAAGGTGTCAGGTTAAGTGATTTCTGTATCCTCTTCCAGCTCTAAAACCTATGACTAAATGATCTTGGCCATGTCATTTAGTTGAGTTTTGACTTATCTGTATAACGGGGGTATTTTTCCATGTCATTTTACAGTGATTAACTTTTTAGAGCATAGAAGAAACTTCGGTTTCTAAGCTAATTTATACTTCTTAAATCATTCTAAGAAGAGCAGAGAATCTTCTTATTCAATAGAGATAGACTTTAAAAAAATCCTTGTTTAGAGATGAATCCACTATTTGCTTTTCTTTAAAGCTCCCCACTTTTAGATACTCTTTTATATCTGGCCATTTATAGGATAAAGCTCCAGATAGAAGTGAAGGGTCTTATCATATCTCTTTACAACTGCTAATTTCCCTTTAAATCTGAAGAGTGAGGAGCAAGATCTGGGATTTCTACAAACACCAGGCATGGTGGCATAGCAGTGATAGAATCTAGGAAGAGGAGGAGGTATATTTGGAAGAACACCAAGGATAAGGAACTTGGAACTATCTGATTTAATAATCTTGAATTTGAAAATCAGAAGGGCTTCCTAGACTTTCTTATAGGGCAATTGACAGGGAGAAAGAACAAAGAAGGAGGACTGGGGACTTGTGCTACCTGGAATGACTCCTTTTATATCTTTCTTTTGCCACTCTATTTTTTTTTGCCCTCTCCTTTTATTATTTTCTTAACCTAAAGTATTCTTTCCTTTCAGTCCTAGGGGAGTATTTGGTAGATGAAATGGAAACAATAGAGGAGAGTAAAGTCACTTATGAACATGCTGATGTCAACACAACAATAATAACTGAAATGTATGAGTTGTCTTCTATAAAGAAATGGCATCAACGTGTATTACTCAACAAGTTGTGTGATCAACCAATTGGAGGAGAGGAAAATGAGTCCTATTCCTCTCTACCATAGCCAATTCTGGGATTTTTCTCCCACCAGTGATTTATCTCCCTTGTGTCCCAATATTCTTTCACACTTGTCTCCCCTTTAGTGCCAAAGTCATTGGGGAGATTATATGTCATTGCTTTACCCATTCTCTCACTCCCCAGATCTTTTCATGGCTGTAGAAAAAACCCTTTATAGGTGAGATCTGAACTCTGTAATGCTAACTGGGCAATGACATGGCAGAATGAACCACATAGTATAAATAGGGAGGTATGAGTGGTGAGATCTCATTATATTCTCTTTCTTCCCAAATCCATATCTCTTTACCTCTTACTATGAAGGGCACTATTATCATTCTAGTCTCCTAGATTTACAACCTCAGTTTTGTCTTACTCTTCAGTCTCCCTCACACCATATACCCAGTCAGTTGCCAAATTGTATTTCTTATACCTCCATATCTTTTCCATCTACTCCCTTCTTTCTATTCATACAACTGCCACTCCATCTAAGCTTCATCATCTCTTTCTAGACTATTGAAATAACAAATAATCTTTCTGCCTTAAAATTCTCCCCTCTCTAATCAATACTTCACAGAGCTGCCTTTGTGATTTATTTTCTTAAAGTACATGTCTGACTGTTACTCCCCCTACTCAATAAACTCCAATGGCTTTTTTTTTAATTCTAAGATTAAATATTATTTCAACACTATTTTATCTTTTTAACTTTTACTTTTAGTAACTTTTCTAATGTAGGTAATTATTAGTCTACTAACACAAATACAGAATTTATAAATGAGATTATGTGCTACCAAAAAACATTTGGATACAGCTATTCTAGGGTACTTATAGATTGCAGTGTAGGGAGCCTGAAATCTAATCAGTCCTCAGAATCAGTCTTCCAATAAACAGATACTGACATTATGGAGAGTGAAATGAGAAAAACCATGAGAAATATTGTTTGAAGAATGACTTGTGTATGTTTGCCTCCAGAAGAAGAACTGATGAATAGAAATAAGTAAGAAATAGTTTTATATATAAATATGTCTGTTTGTCAAATGATACCTTGTCTAGTGCAGGAATGGAAGCATGAGGGAGGGAGTTAAATAAGTATTTTAATGTGAAAAATCCTAATTAATTAAACAATAAAGCTAGGCATTGAACTAAACAGAGAAACAATATATCATTAACTTAAAAATGCCATTGCAAATGAATATTTTTGATAATTTAGGTATTAACTATTTAAAAATGCTAAGCAGTTATCAAAGTACCTACTAATTTCTTAGAAACTGAAACTATCTTTAGGTTCTATCATCTCCCCATTCTCTATCATCAAATTCATACTAGATTAGTTTTAGAAATTGAAATGCCTTTAGAGGACTGATCAACCAAACAGTGATAAAGAAGCATGAGCTATATTCAAGAAAGAGAAAATAGTTCTACTGGACTGGAACATAGGTTGTGGGAAAGAAAATAGTTTTAAATGGGTCTAGAAAAGCAGGGTGGGGTCAAATTGTGAAGAGCACCTAATGACAGACTAAAGACTATATCATAATAAAGAAATATTACTTAAATAATAAAGATGTGAGACATTTAAATATATATATAGGGGGCAGCTGGGTAGCTCAGTGGATTGAGAACCAGGCCTAGAGACGGGAGGTCCTAGGTTCAAATCTGGCCTCAGCCACTTCCTAGCTGTGTGACCCTGGGCAAGTCACTTGACCCCCATTGCCTAGCCCTTACCATTCTTCTGCCTTGGAGCCAATACACAGTATTGACTCCAAGATGGAAGGTAAAGGTTTAAAAAAAAAATATATATATACACATATATTCAATACCTACTGTATGTCAGGCTAAGCTCTGGTGATACAAAAGAAAGACAAAATATAGTTCTTGCTTTCAGGGAGCTGATGGTCTATTGGGGAATATAATATGTGTATTATAAAAAATTAAGACTTTCAGTATACAGAGGGGAAAGAAAGGAGACCCCTCCTTCCACAAAGCAGGGTACAGGAGGAGACAGCAGATGTAATGAATTGGCTCAGAGAGAGGAGAGGGGGTTTGAAGATTTTCCTCTTCTGCCTTCCCTCCTTAGCTAAAGCTGCTCTCCCCAATTCGCTCTTGTCCCTCTTGTCCCCCCTCCCTTTGATCTGTTTACTCACACTTAGCTTGGGGAACAGATAACTTTTAATGTCAACTCAATCAGGAAATACAAAAGGAATAATGGACAGTGAAGAATGGGAAAAGGAAAGTGGGGAAAGGGGGTTCCTGTCTCTAAACCCTTTTCCTTCCCTCCTTGAGTTTGGAGGGCACTCAGGCCTTGGCAGCCTAAGCCCCCTAAGGGAAAGTCAGGTTGACTCACCCCTGGGCAACAAGAGCTGAGGTAAAGTCTGCTCAGGTTTCTCTTCAGAAAGTCCCTTCAATTGGGAAGTGTTGGGGGGAAAGATTTCCAGTCACCCACAGGAAAAGTGGGTAGCCTGCAGAACCTCTCCCAACTAAGGGCCTCACTGCTCTCTCCTCTCAAGTGTATAAGTTTCTGGGAATAAAGGGTAATTGCCATAATGCCTATAGATAAGAAAGTTCAGGACAGGTAGAAAGAATGAATAAGGAGTTAAAAACCAGGATAGCTAAACTCTGTGCCCAAAATCAGCTTAAATGGACAGAGGTTCTTCCACTTGCACTGTTCTATCTGAGGACGAAACCCAGAGGAGACTTACATATTTCCCCATATGAGATATTGTACGGACAGCCAGTATGGCTAGGAAGTTCTGCTAAATCATCTTATCTTTCCATGCTGGGAGGGGAATGCCAATTATACACCTATCTGACACAGATACAAGATAGATTGGAAGAACTGAAAAGGTTAGGACTAATAGTGCAAAGGGTCCCACTAGATTTCTTATAACATAACATCAGGCCAGGGGACAAAATATATATGAAAAATTTTACCAAAGATAAATCCACAGAGCCCAGATGAATTGGTCCATATGATGTAGCTTTCACCACTCCTACATTGATCAAAGTAATATGAAAGGATTTTTGGTTTCATGCATCTCATGTTCAACATAACTATGTCCATGATAACACACCAAAAGACAACTTAATGGAAGCCCAAGAATCCATCCAAACACAGATGCCCCTTGATAAATAAACACAGAGCCCATGAATTCAACACAATCATACAAGAGGAAATAGAGATACTAAACAGAGACAGTGAAACAGAAATAGAATAATGCCCAAGACAGATAATATAAATCTGGGTTAGTTAGATCAGGGAGGATTAGCGTAGCCTGTGAAACACAGGAGAAGTGGTTCTTTATGGAACCTGGGAATTTATTTGGGTGGATTTAGAATCCCTTAGACTTTTTAAAACTTTTTAAACAAATTTCAATCTCAAGCCTAGACTAAAATATCATTAACCTCTACAATCAAACACAAAGGAATATAATAATTACTTTACAATTACACATTAAGAAAGATACCTACATTCATTACATAAAAAAAAGAATCTCACTTGCACACATGAGGATGGAGGATGGCACAAACATCCTATATAAAGTTTCACTCACATGCATCAAAATATTCACTATTATATGCATGTACACATTAATCTTACACACTCTCATGAACCTGTAGTTCCGGATATCTGAGATTGTCTTTCAAGGTGAGACAACAGGCAAGTATATATCCTGTAAAGGAGAAGGCACCCTGGACTGATAAACTTCAAGCAATACCAAAGGATGAAAGCTCCATGGACAACTGGAAAGAACTTTGAATCAAAGACATTATGGGGAATGAACTTCAGGAAAATGGATCATGTAAGATTAATAGCCACTCACATTAACTTCACATATAGAGAAGTACATTCACATATACATTGGAATAAGTATGCATCCACCATGACATATTTAGAACACGAACAAATTTTACACTGACTTTAGGGGCTGTGCTGTAAATAAGGACAACCCATAAATTGTATATCTGTAACTAGATCTCTAGTACCAGAGGATATATATGTATATAAATAACATGTGACATGTAAATGTGTATAAATAACAGACATGTATATATACATATGTAACATGATCTGATCTGATCTGATCAATGAATATAGATAGAAGGGAGAGAGTTAAAATGCTAACCATTAATAGACAGGGTCAGAATAGTTTAGGGTGTAAAAGGGAATGTTGTAACTAGAGAGGTAACAAGAAAAGAATAAATCAGATTTCATTTAGATACAAGTTAATATATAGATATAGATATATAGTTATAATTGCTATGAATTGTTACATTGGAATTAGCATTAAATAAGGCATAGGATAGTTTAATTTTAATTAAGAGTTAAATTTTATAGTGATTGCAATAGTAATGACCTTTGTTTTAAGAAATTGTTATATTGTAAAACTTCATTGGCACATAGTCCTAACCCTCTTCCCACAACTCAGTTTTAGCATAAGATAGAAATTTAGATTAGCAAATAGACAGATTAGGATAAGACTTATTATTTTGGGAGGTGGGAGGTTAGATGGGAACAAGAAGTAACATAGATAGATTAGAATAGACATAGAAGGTAAGTAAATGGCATGGGCCAGGGTGGCACCACTGAACAACAGGAAATGGAGGCTTTGTGACAGAGACTGGCACTAAAGAAAAAGTGCCAGGCTGAAGAGTGTGTGAAATTGATCACCTCGATGGAGGAGGGGCCCCAAGGGTTTGGAATCTTGAGGAGGAGAAGACTGGCTGGTAGAGGAGGGGCTCTCAGTCTTGAGATGCTGAAGACAGAAGGTGGGAAAAAGACTTTCTCTTGAGGGTTACCCACTTTTCCTGTGGGTGACTGGAAATCTTTCCCCCCAACACTTCCCAATTGAAGGGACTTTCTGAAGAGAAACCTGAGCAGACTTTACCTCAGCTCCTGTTGTCCAGGGGTGAGTCAACCTGACTTTCCCTCAGAGGGCTTAGGCTGCCAAGGCCTGAGTGCCCTCCAAACTCGAGGAGGGAAGGAAAAGGGTTTAGATAGAAACAGGAACCCCCTTTCCCCACTTTCCTTTTCCCATTCTTCTCTGTCCATTATTCCTTTTGTATTTCCTGATTGAGTTCACATTAAAAGTTATCTGTTCCCCAAGCTAAGTGTGAGTGAACAGATCAAAGGGAGACCCTTTGGTCTTGAGTAGTGGAGGGAGGACAAGAGGGACAAGAGTGAATTGGGGAGAGCAGCTTTAGCTAAGGAGGGTAGGCAGAAGGGGAAAATCTTCAAACCCCCTCTCCTCTCTCTGAGCCAACCCTAAACATCAACTGTCTCCCCTGAACCCTGCTTTGAGAAGGGGGGGTCTCCTCTCTTTTCCCTCTCAATACTGAAAGTCTTAATCCCTCAGGTTACAACTTATCCTTTTTTAAATACATATGTAAACAGTTAGTTCAAACAAGCTATAAGAAAGATAAATTGAAAGTAATCCATAGAAGAAAGGGAGAAGCTTCCTGTAGAGAGTGGAATTTTAGTTGCAGTATGGTGAAAGTCAAGCAAGCCAAGAAGTAGAGGTGAGGAATGAGAGCATTCTAGGCATCGGAGGTGACCAGTGAAAATGACTGGGATAAATGGGAGTTCATTTGGCAAAAAGAAATATATTGGGAAATTAAATCTGAAGAAATATTTAGACTTTTGCTTATATATCACTTTTTTCTTGCTTCTGTTTGAGTCAGGGTATGGTGCCAGTATG
Organism: Monodelphis domestica; assembly: GCF_027887165.1. Taxonomy (NCBI): domain Eukaryota; kingdom Metazoa; phylum Chordata; class Mammalia; order Didelphimorphia; family Didelphidae; genus Monodelphis; species Monodelphis domestica. The sequence continues at coordinate 322,311,318 of NC_077228.1, forward strand.
CCTATCATCCATTTAGGAGACTTGAACAGTTAAGCAACTAGCATTTATTAAACATTTATTGTGTGTCAGACTATGCTAGACAATGGGTATACAAAGACAAAAATGAAACCTTTTCTTCCCTCAAAGAGTTTGCCTTCTTCTCAGGAAGACAACATATATACAGATAAATGCCTATAAAATATATGCAAAATAAATATGAATGTAGCATGTTCAAGTGAGCAAAAAAAAAGTGTTTGATGGAAGGAGTAAAAGGACAGATACCAAAGTGAAGAGGAAGTTCTTTCTTATGTAAATAAAGTATGCACATTGTGAGAGGGGTCTGACACTTGAATTGTTCAACTGCTATAAGGAAAAGGAGAGAGTTAGCTAGGTAAAACAGTGGAGACCAGGCCTGAAACACCAGGCCTGAAAATGAGGTTCTGGATTAAAATCTCACTTCAGATACATGCTAGCCATGTGACCTGCCTGTCCCTTGTCCCTCTGTATTAGAGTTGTTAATAAGATAGAAAGGAAGGGTTTAAGAAAAGAATATAAAAAAGAATAGTAAAGACAATATAATTATGCATACACATGTATATATAAACATATGTGTCTGTCTGCCTGTCTTTCTTTTGATTTGTATGGGGTGTTCAGGGAGGAGTAGTATCTCTGGTATGGAGGGCTTATCGTGTCCTCCTAGGGCAGCTCTCCAACCTCTGACCCTCACCTGACACCCAGCTCTCACTTGTGGCTCCCAGTAGCTGCTAGCATGTGGCAGAGGCCACACCCCAGGCAACAGCTTCGACAGGCCAGCTAAACCTTGTGAGGGTAGCCATCGGGTCATAGACCCCTGGTGAACCAGGGCTTTGCTCACCCAGGATGTGAAGACTGCTTTGGCTGAACAGATGGAAGAAACCAACAAGAAGGTTCAACGGCTGAGTTGGCAACGCAGCAAGGCACTGTGGAGTGCTTAGGGCATGTTGGAGCACAAAAGACAACAAGGCCATCCAATGCAGCTGAGGAAGTCTCCAGGTGTAACGACTTTTCGTGCCACTGGACCCAGGCTTCCAACGCCGAGAGAGTGGGATTGTCTCTGTGCATCAACTTTTCCACTTAAATCTTCTTCATGCACAAGTGTCTTTATGCACACTCATCTATCATAGTTGAAAACGCACAAAGACAATCGTCATCCTCGGTTACTGAGAGACTACTACTACTATATCAATCTATTGCCCTTGGGTGAATCACATTACCTTTGCTACTCTTTTATTACTATAGTTGTTTGATTCAAGCCCCAGACCTTTTTTATAGTGGGAATGCCTCTTTTACACTGGAAAAAGCTCAATCTTTTCATTTATATATATAAAGATTTCATAGATGGCTGGTTGGTTGTTGTTCTTCATACTCAAAAGAGAAATAAAATGGCATCATGTACACTTCAATGTATTATGTGGCTTATTAGACCTTTAAAAGCTTGGAAGTCTTTACCACAGGACAGGCACAAGCACTGTGTATGAACAGTTGGGATGGAGATTCTTCTAAATTTGTGCATCTCACATTTCTTTGGAGCTAGTACAATTCTGCTTTTCTCCTATGATATAGGGCCTTCTTTGATTCAGGCATACCATTCTGGACAGTCCTATACTAGTGTCTCCTATGTCTTACAATCAATACCAAAGGTCTTCAGAAAGACTTTCAGTGTCTATGTGTCATTTCTTCTGATGCCTATGTGAGTGTTTCCATTGAAATATAGATATGTTTTATTCTGCCTTCTGGGTCTATTACTTCTCTCTAAAAAGATATGTTTAGTTACTGGTCCCTTAAAATCATGAATGGTCATCACATTGATCATATTATGATTTTTAAATGTATTTGTCTTTACAGTGGTATTGTCATTGTATACATTTTTCTGGTTCTGCTCACTTCACCCTGTATCAATTCATACAAACCTTTCTATATTTTCTGAAAATCACTTAGTTCTCATTTCTTATAATAAAACAGTACTCTATTGCTTTAATATATCATAACTTATTCAACTCTTCCTCAAATTCTGGCCTCTTCATTTCCTTTTTTAGCCATCACAAAAATATTTCCACAAATATTTTTGTACATAAAGAACCTTTTCCTCTTTATTTGCATGTGCCCTATGTTTTGGGGGAAATGGTATGAAATATGTTTTTGCTCTCTCATTTGCTAAAGAATTGAATCTACTCATTGATTTTAATGAGGCAAGATGCCAACAGGGATTATGTAGTAAATCTAAACTTGTCTTTATCCTACAGGAGAAGGGGAATGAATTGAATGATTTCATCACTAGTCTTTCAGGAGAGAATAAGCTATTCCTGGAAAGCATGGAGGAAGTAACTCAAGGAAGAAACAAAGAACATAAAGGATTAAATGGGGCATAGTGAAATTATAACCTGTGCCAAAAGGTAGGAGAATGTGATTAGTAGAAGGAAAGGATGAAGAAGAAACACTGAACATTCAGAGATAATAGACATATATGAGGCTTGCTTTGCAGAGGGGGAATTTGACTATCTTGGAAGCACCTCCTTGAGGTGTTGACCTACAGGTGCCATTAGGCAAGATGGCATCCATTAATGGTCAAGAGGAAATATAAATAAATAGTGATAGTCAAAGATACAATGCTGATCCTTACTAAGAGAGCCATTTCTCAAGATAGAAGTCATCTGGGGATATGAATCTAGGAAATGATGGAGGACCTCTTGAGACTTTTCCAACTGAGGATTCATTCTTGATGGTTCACATAAGGGCAAATTAAAGTATTAGAAAGAAATTTAAAATATTTTTTCAATATTAAGAAGTTCTAGGCAAAAAAAAAATGGAGACGTTAGGCATCTGGCTTGTGTTTTATTACTATTACTGATTGAAGGTAGGATATTCAAGAGATAAGTGCAAACTTTGGAAGTAGTCTGTTAGCTAAGATTATGCCTGAGAATGAGATTTGTGCTTCTGTGTGAACTATAATCTGGGAGCAAATGTATCATAATGATATAGGCATCTTTACTTTCAGTCTAAAGAATCTAACAAAATTATCAAGAGCATTTCCAACTTTAAAGAGTGACAGGAAAAAGGAAAACAACCCTCTGCCAAACTGTACCTGCCAAGCCTAATACCGTAGAGAGAAGCAGGTCCATAAAAGTAAAAATAACATCAGAAAAGAGGGTCAATAACTCAATAAATTATAGGAGGGCATTTATAAAGACATACCACTGAAAGCCAAAGGGCCTCCCCCCCTCTCTCTCTCCCTCTCTCTCTCTCTCTCTCTCTCTCTCTCTCTCTCTCTCTCTCCCCCCATAATAATACACATATACTCATAAATATGAATTTAGAGGGAGAGGAGAGAAAAGTGAGGAGATAGAGGGGAGAGGAACAAAGAGAAAAAGACAGAGAAAAGGGAGAGAAAGGGAGAGAAAGAAGAATATAATTAGTTATGAGATAGCTTTGGAGTCAGCAAGAGGCAGTATCAAGTTCTGACTGACTCTGGCTATAGGACCATGATTTGGGTTCAGTGGGGTGATATAGTAATGAGAAGGCTAAATTATTCAGCTATCAAGTTGCTTCTGTTTTTTCTTTTAAGAATGATCTCTGGTTGGAAGAATAAAACTGGTTAATGAGGAGCTTAAGCCAAAAATAAACGAAAAGATATAAAATGATCACCTAATTGCTTTCAATGGGTTTAAGTCCCTAGGCTCAGACTGAACTTCATCCTAGAATATTGAAAAAAAAATGGCAGGTTTGATATTATAGCTATTCCTAGTGATCTTTGGCAATTGGGATTAGAAAGCAGTTCCCTGGATGTTTGAGAGTAGAGTACAAAGTATGTGGAAAACAGAGTGGGGCTAGAATGTTAGTGTTAGATTGTGAATTAGTGATAGAACAACTACAAAATTTGATGGATTGTGTCAATGTATGCGAGTATGTATGTTTGTTAGTATTTGGGTAGAGATCACCATACGTTTTAAGCATGCTTTTTATATCTTCAGTCTAGATGCTCAGAGGTTTTGGAATGCTCTCTAAGGCTAATGTCCATTAGAGAACTTTGTGAACACTGGAATTATGACAGTAAACAGAGGCAAATATCCAGCCTTGATTCAGTGGGTGATGAATGTTCTTACTGATACTTGAAGTGAAAAATTCCACAGTTCTAAATCCCTAATTGTCTCTGTAAAATAAAGCAGGTTATTTGGTGTGTGTGATGGGGTTGGGGGAAGGTGTTGGCATAAATGGGAATATAGGGGACCTGGCATTTTCAGAGTATAAGATTCACAAAATTCCAAAGTAGAAGGCCACACATATGGTTATAGGTAGCATCCACTGTTTGAAGATTAACATAGTTTCTTGCTCTTTCCTACACATGATACTTCATTTCCCTCTCCATGCCATGGTCCAATCTGACCCTCATTCTTAGAAAGCAATTCCTTCTCACTCCAACATCATAGAATTTCTAGTTTCTTTCATAGCTCAACTTCTACATGAAACCTCACCTGATCCTCTCCTAACCCTAGCTACTAGTGCCTGCCTCCCCCAAATTATTATTTTTATTTTGTATGTGTTTTGTGTGCAGTGAGAGGTATACATGTTGCTTTTCCTAATAGAATGTAAACTCAGAGACTTTCAATTTTGTCTTTGTATACACAGCATCTAGAATAGTGGCTAGCACATAATATAGTAAATTTAGTTATAATATTTGCAATCAATACATGAGGGCACAATTTGAGCATATAGTGAAGTTTGTATTAGCTCTATACTTGATTTTGTTATTGGAGAAAATTGCACTCAGGTGGTGTGTCTTCTGTCGGTGAAGGCTGACCTAATAGTGTCAGGTGATACTGACAAACATTCTCAAGGTCCTGAAGGGGTGAAGAGAATGAGACATAGTGTGAAGGATGACATGCATCAGGAGGACCACTGAAGGTAGTAGCCATCAGAGACAAGGTTTATTGATCACAGCTAGTGTTTTATAGAGAAAGTGATGTAGGCTAAGGGACGACAACCCATGAGATTTCTAGCAGTACACAAGAAATGGGAAATAAGCCTTGAACTCAAAACCCTTTAAATTTAGTTGGTCACACTAAGACTAATACATAAGAAACAAGACCAAACAAATACTATAAGACTGAATATTTTGAGTGGTGAAAAATAGATTATATATGTATATATATATATATATATCCATGTTCAAACAGATAAAATTATAATATGGAGATGAGAGAGACCACATTTCTGTTTTTCCTAAAGCAAGAGAGATGCACATCCTATCACCATATACACCCTCGTGTGATTTAACTTGTTGTGCCTTGGAATTACAGAATTTATGGTCTAAAGTCCTCTAACAGGATTTTAGTGTATGTGTTTTATTTTTGAATTTGACAAAGCTACTGCTGATGGTATTATCTCCTAAAGCTGGAGAGATTGATGCTCGGCTCCAGTCCCTGACACATGTTCATTTAGATAAATGTAGAGAAGGATTAAAAGGCAAGAACAAACCATGGTTTGTGGATTGCCAATCAATGTTTGTAAATTTATAGTAATTTTGATGAAGAACACCATAGCTACACAGGAAGAATATATATCATTGTTTCAAGTTAATAACTTCCTACTAACATTTATTTTTGGTTAACGTAGATTATTTATCTTCTGATTTTCTGGAAGGATGCTTTATTATTTTTTGATAGGCCTTGTAAGAGGAGGTTGAAAGCACCATGCACAATATTAAATATAAATTTAAGAATCAAATATTAAAGTAGATTCTAGCTCAGTGTTTAAATATAGCTTCTCTAAAAGACAGGAAATGGCAAAGGTAAGGAAGAAGAAAATAATGACGTATTTCTTTTTCTGGAATTATTTTTAAGGTTTTTAAAATTATTATTTGATTGATAAGAAAGGGGTACCAAGGTGTTCTCCAAAGAACTATCAGCTACATAAATGCTTACCTGAAGAGAACAAAGATCTCATTTCTAATTTTAAGCATCTTTTTTAATTAAAAAAAAACTCTCCCCTTTGGACTTATTGTTTGGGTTATTTTGCGAGATTATAACAAAAAAGTTATATTGGTAGTTATCATTCTCTCAAAGAATTCTTGTTAATTTGCATTATACTATTAAAAACTTACAGGTAAATCCTCTAGTGATATGAGTTTTTCTTAGTGAATGCCAGCTATACTATAGAAAATTATGAATATTTATAATAACTAAAAATATAAAATAGAAATGTAAAAAAAGTGTGTTGTCAATTGGGGGCTTCTGATCTCTGCTATATAAACTACATGATCCCATCTCTTTATTGCACATACTGTGACCCTGCTCTCTGATTGGTAATTGTTCTCATTAATCAGCCCAAACCAGACCTACCATGTTGCTGATCACCAACTCATGTACTCTTTCTGTGTATCCCTCTTCCATTTAAAAAAATCTCTAGCTTTGGGAATAGTTATCAAATCAACAATTCCATTTCTGAAAAGGTTGTGTCTCTGTGGCTTTCTCATCCTAAATACTACTACCTTGTCCACAATTACTTTGTATGTGTTGTCTTCCTCAATAATAATATCTAACAGGTACTAGGTACTGTGCTTTACAATTATAATCTCATTTGATCCCAAGAAATAAGTACTATATTATCTTACATCTATTTTACAAATATGTAAATGAAGCAAACAGAAGTTAAGAGACTTGCCTAAGGTCACACTAGTATCTGAAGTTGAATTTGAACTCTTTTTTGTTAATGCCAAATAAATTTGTTCTTGATATTGATAGGGAAGATCTGCAAGGACATTGTTCACTGTTTGTCCATGATTTTTGTTCAAGGATCCAAAGCCTTAGGGTCTCACCGTGGATTTTGCAGTTTTCTCCCAGGATGTGCTTATTAATCATATACTCTCCAATATTAAAAGATGGCAATCCCAGGTGCTTTCAGTTAGCAACATGATCCATTAGACATTTCATGATGGTCATTTTGTTGTCTATCAGAGACCACAAAAAGTGACAGAGATTTAGATCAGCTTTCAGCATTGCCACTTGGTATAAGTCTGACATAGAATTACACCAGAATTTTTTTTTCAAGTTCCTACTTTCTATGCACTGTGTGCCTAGCTGCTTCATAGAATATAAGATCCTATACATCAGGAACTTTCTTTTTGTGTCTTTTTCTCTTGTCTTTTTATCTCCAGCCCTAACCATAGAGTCTGGCACATAAATGCTGAATAAATGCCTTTACCTGCATATATTTGTTTTTCAGCTGCTCTAACTAGCTTCTAACTAGAGCCTAGGGAGAGGGGAAGAGAAGCAGCACTTATTGAGTGCCTTCTATATACCAGGTACTATGCAAAGAGCTTTACAAATATTAACTCATTTGATCCTCATAACAACCCTGGATAGGAGTTACTATTATCACTCCATGTTATAGTTGAGGAAACTGAGGCAGACATAGATTAAATGATTTGTCTAGGGTCACACAGCTAGTAAATGTTTGAAGCTAGATTTATACTGAGGTCTTCCTGACCCCAGACCCAGCATTCTATCCATTGAACTTTCTAGATGCTTCTGATGCATTCCTATGCTTGAACTTAATCCTTTCCTTCTAGACTTGCTTTTCTTCTGGTCCCAGCTTCCTTCCCTGTATATACAATCCATGACTATCTGTGACACTGGAAACAGTACATTTATACAGTATGACATTGGACCTAAAAGATGGCACTGAGAATGATCAATGATTATTGCAAGAAGGCCACAATGCTCTGGCAATGTTCAGCCTTCAGGGGAGTGTTTAGTCCTTTTGGGGGCAGAGTCAAGAGTAGGTTTGTTCTTTACATCTTTCCTGCTCCATTTCTATCTACTTTCATCCATGGAGTCACACTTCAAAATCTTTTCTTACCTTTGGTTGGAAATATGACAATGTCTTTGGTCTAGAGGCAGCTAAGAGTAGTAGTGGTGTAGTAGACAGAATGCCAGACTTGCAGTCAAGAAAATGTAAGATACTGACTCAGTCTTTTAATAGCTAGTCTTGACTGATATATGAATCACCTTTCTTGCGGTTAGTAGTCATTTACACTCCCTTTATCTTGCTTTAGTTTTCCTAGCTCTTTGTCCTTAATTTTTACCCTGATTATCATTATAATTTATATTAATTATATTGTATTAATAATTTATAAGTACATATGGAAAGGAAGGGGACTTCTCTGAGTTTATTTCTCTGCAGTACAGGGCAGCCTGACTTTTCCATGGTTGGCAAAGGAATCTGAGATCAAATGAATCATTTTATGCCTCTCTCTCTTTTTTTCATTGTGACCTCTTAAATGAGCTGATCTCCAGGAATATGTATGTTTATGTTCATTCTTTCATTTATCAAGCATTCATTATGTACTTTGGGAAAGTAGGCTTGAGTTATTATCTTATAGGAATGAAAAAAATCACAAAATCACTACTTTAAGAATAACTTTATATTTAATTATAGTTAATACTTTGGCTTTTAACTAGGACAGAACATGACTTGCTAATTAACATTTATTTATAATAATCAAAGCACCTGCCAAGTGGCAGTCATTGAAGGAATGATCTCTCATGCCATGGATGTTAATGGAATTGTCTTTAATAAATACAGGATGAATAGAGTCAGTCCTTGTCTTAAAATGGTATCAAATATTAGAATACATTCTGCTCAAGATTCAGTAGATGGCAGTCTTTGTTCTGTGGCAGTGTCCGCACAATAATAAAATGTGAATATTTGAAATCATCGTTTTGTTGGCAAAATTTTTCAATTTTCCTCCAGATATTTGTCACAACATAAATATAGCTTGAATTAGAGAAGAATTTATGCTATAGTGATGGGCCAATATGGATAAAAGATACTTTGAAGTAATAAATGAAACAGAAACAGAATAAAGTTACTAACATGTAGACCTAGATTTAACTCAAATTTCCTTCCCTAAATGCACCCTCTACCCCCATTTTAAACTTCTCATGTGTTGTCTTTCCCCATTAAACTGAGAAGCTCCCTGATGTCCTTTATAATATATATTTTCTCAGTGTTTAACATAATGCCTGGCATATAGTGTTGTTGTTTAATCATTCCAGTTATTTCCTACTCACATGAATCCTTTTGGGGTTTTCTTGGCAAAGATACTATAGTAACTTATTATCTTCTTTTTTAGTTCATTTTGAAGCTGAGGAAACCAAAGCAAACAGGGTTAAGTGACTTGACCAGAGTCACACAGTAGGTATCTGAGATTGGAGCTGAACTCAGGTTTTTCTGATTCAAGGCCTGGAATTTCATCCTCAGTACCACCTAACTGGCATATAGTAGCTTGATAAATATTTCTTGAATGACACTATCTATCTATCTATCTATCTATCTATCTATCTATCTATTAATCATCAATCTGTACATACATAGAATTTTGGAATTAAATTGTCAACGCAAACTTATATAAAATTATAGCTTTGCTTTATATAACTTTACTTCTCTAAATTTAGCTGTTACTATTTACATTGTCAATTTGGCCCTATGTACCTATCAATTGTATATACATACATAATATGTGATATATAAACATATATGCATATGTATGTATGTATATATATATATATGGGTGTGTATACTCAAATTCTTCTATTCCCTCCCTTAAAGGAAGAAAGGATTTTTTATTACTCAAGATTAAGATTATTGTTCTAGAATAATAGCAGGATGCCTTACCCACAGTAGATGCTAAATAAGTGTTTGTTGGGTTGTTCTTTCTGTGAAGTCTCCTGCCTTTAGGGTGGACTATATAGTTATTTATAGAATTTGTCATTTATCTTGAGAATGTGAAGAAAAAAATTCTCAAGAAATCTTTGTTATCATCATTATTTCCTTCTAGTCTACTTATGAAAAGTTGAAATACTAGGGAAATGGCATTTTTCAAATTCAAGACCATTTTTCAAAATATTCTGCTGAAAGTGATGAAATAAGGTCTGCAAATGCCCAAATTATTAATGTCCATAGAAATACTATAAGGTCTATTACATTTATTTTCAAACATACTTTCTAAAACCAAACCTATAGCCACGGTTTTGAAAGTTGACTTCAGGAAAGATTGGCAGATATTGTAATAACAGAGGCTGTGAAATGACAATTTACATCCAAAATTCTTTTGAATAATTATACTGCCAATTATCTTAATGGTACTGCAGTTCACATTTTGTTGTTGTTACTTTCTAATGAAATTCAAAAGGAAATAAGTGTCCTCATATGCCCTATTATGTTTCTTCACCTATTTTAAGAGACTGAATTTTAATTATTTAAGAAATTATGAAAAGAATTACAGTAAAAATATATATATGGGGAGGGCTACATCTAAAGAATATCAAGTAGAAAAACAGAATAGAAATTTTTGAGGTTGCCTAAAAATTAAAGAAGTGTTTCTATTATTGAAGAAGGAAAAAAAGGCATAAAGGGAAAGACAACTTTTTATTTTTGGTTATGATTGTAAGTTCATAAGTGTAGGAAGATCCAGGTAAAGAATTCCTTCTAAGAATACAAATTAGTTATAGCCCTTCAATGTAGATTAGCTATAATTGCCTGGGGACACTGAGCAGTTTAATGGCCTGTTTAATTTAGTGACTTTTGCCAAGAAAATGTAGCATGCACAGTGGCCACCATGTGAAACAATTTCAGTTGATAAGCTAAATCAAGTTGAGAGTAACTAACTGATAGGCCTTTTGTTAGCGAAATGTCTACCCCAAACATTTTGGGAAATGGGAACACTAATATGCTGTTGGTGGTACTGTGAATTGAATCCATAATTTTGGAGAATATAATGAAATTATGCTCAAAGAGTTATAAAATTGTGTATACCTTTTGACCTTGCAATACCACCATTAGGTTTATTTTCCAAGGTGATCAGGGAAAAAGGAAAAGAATATATATTCTAAAATTTTAGAATTTTAGAATAAAATTTGGGCTTTTTTTTGTTGTGCCAAAGAACTTGAAATTGAGGGGATGCCCATAAATTGGGAAATGGTTAAATGAGTTGATTGTGATCAAATACTGTTGCATCATAAGAAATGGTAAGCAGGTTATTTTTAAAAACCCAGCATGGAGAAACCTACATGAAATTTTGAAGAGTGAAACAATCAAAACCAAGAGACACTATGTATAGCAACAGAAATATTGCTTGAAGAATGACTTGTGTATGTCTGCCTCCAGAGAAAGAAATGAGAGATGGAAACAACTAAGACACAGATTTATATATACATATATCTCTTTGTCATCATGTGTGATGCCTAGTGTGAAGAAACGAGGGAGTTAGGCAAGGAATTACCTGAGAAATTTAATATAACAAACAAATAAATGATTACATTTACATTTTAAAGAAGATTCCCCTTGGTGGAATGGGCAGATGGGAATAGTTTGTTCCAACTGCCATGAAGGTAGAAGAAGTAGGCATTGTGGAAAGCTTAGATTTTGGTTAGAAATGGAAGATGCTAAGGTTATCTACTGCATTCTGAACCACCACTAGTCATTTTGACTTTTGTCCTTCCACTGGACTTTCTTGACTTTGAAAGAGAGAGTAAGGCTGCCAACTTTGTGCAAATTTGCCTTGCTTCAAACCAATTTACACAAAATTCAAGACATGACATTTCTCATATCAATGGTTCTCTTTGAAAACCAAGGACAAACAACAAAGACTTTTCCAGAATCACAGCTACAGTGTCAGAGATAAGGCTTGAACCAAGATCTAACTTTGAAAAAATGCTGATTATCCACTATGCCATTCTGCTTTTCCACTACAAAGAAAACACTTTATTAAAATGAAATTAAAATACAGTTATTAAAATGAAAAAAAATTAATCATCATTCCCAAATGAAAAAAGGTGCTTTCAAAGATGAGAAATGATAAAGAATAATTGATGAGAGAGAAACTGGGAGTCTGCATTATGAGCTGAATGAATGATTCAAATTGAAAAATGAAGATGGTCATAGTTTCATGTCATTGAAGATGTTACTTTGTACTGGCTAGTAACTGATTTGGATTATACTTGGGTTCCTTTTTGTCTTGAAGAAACCTGTTCTTGTAAATAAACTGTGGCATACCGTCTATAGGAAGTACTCAGAATCCAGTTCTCTCTTTAAGATCAAATGTTCAGAAAACCAATATTGTGGTAAAGTTTGACCCCCTATTATAGCCTTCTTATATCCATATTCTATCTCTCATATTTGATTATCTAAAGTGGAAGAGTTTCTGTATTTTGTTGGCAAAATGTTTATTGATCAAAGTTTCTGAGACTTTACAATATAAAAGGAAAATTGGGAAAGGATAATTCATATCTTTAAAGCAAAGAACAGTTCTTTGCAGAGAGTATTAAGCATTGTTCAGAGAGATAATAGTTCTTTGCATCATAAATAGGGAACAGTGGGAAATAATCTCAAGGCAAAGCTTTAAAGGGTCATACTGTTTGTTGTACCCTAATGAAAAAGATGACTCTGACTTTGTCTATGACATGTTTTGGAATAATATGTGAAATTTAAGACTGTTAATGTCCCAATTTTTTAATTTGCTAGATGGCAAAACTGATAAGGTATCAAATAATTCCTTCTTCTTGAAGGAATCAAGTCTAAATGTGGGAAATTACCAAATTTGAAAGCCTCTGTGTATAGGTATGATGGTGGAGTGTATGCTTAAAATAAAGGACCAACATTGGCTAAGTTTTTGGAGAATGAATAATCATCACCTCTTTGAATGTGGGGAATTATTTTTTTAAATCCCACATTAGAAGAGCAATAATCATTCATTAGGCACCTATTATGTAATAAATTTTTTTATAATTATTATCTCATTTGATCTCAAGAATAACCCTATTACTCCCAGTTTGCGGATAGAGAAACTGAGACATAAAAGGTTGAGTGATTTGCTCAGGGTAAAGTGTGGGACTAGAATTTACTCAGGTCTTCCTGACTCCAGGATTAGAACTCTATACACAGGGCCACCTAGCTACCTACAAACATAGACATGCTAATTGGCAGGATGGAAGCATCCAAGAGACAAGAGGAAATTTTAAAAAAATGTAAGACAGTGGGAATGATGGGAGGGGCATTCTGTTGGAGAACATGTGATAGAACGAGATATCCAAACAGGAAAGTTCTGTAAGGTAATGCACATCTTTTTTGCCTTGTGTGTTATTGACTCCAAAATATTCCTTAAAAGTCTGGAGATTGATTTGAATATCCCTTTTGTAATTTTCCTTCTCCCTTATATTAAATATTTTGAGGTTTTTATTGCTTTTTTGAAATTATTTTTTATTTTTGAAATTTATGATCCAGCTCAATTATCAGGATTTCATGTCTTTAGCATATTTTTAACAGTTCAATTAAAAATATTCTCTTCATAGCTATTCTGTGATGTATCATAGTAAAGATGTGACTCTAGATTCTTAAAGTTTATATCAAAATAAGCAATTTCTAGCAAGTTTGATCATTCTAGAAAGACTATATATGATTATGGTGGCAGAAAGTATCTGCTTCTAGGGACTAGTTTAGCTAAGTATGAAAAAAAACTCATCACCAGTATGTGGTTACTTGGTGTGGAGATCAGTTTAACAAAGTAATATGCAAAACAGACCTCAATCCTATCTGGTCCTCTTATCTTCCTATAGCAATGCTAGCAAAGTTTTGAATCCAATCCAGTAATCATTAATTAAGTGCCTACAATGTTTCTAAGCACTATGTTGGATGCCAGAAAGGCAAAGACAAAAAAAAATAATTACTTGTCCTCAAGGAGTTGATAGTTTCCTGGAAAGGTACAGGGATATATGTAGAGATATGTGTAGAAAGAACATTAAAATAGAAACATGCATATATGACAGTTTGAGGAAGTACAGAGACTTACTACAAAGCAGATCCAGAAGGAATATTCATTTCATGTGGCCCAGGAATTAAGACTTGAAGGAAGCTAAAGATTCTAAAAGAGAAGTTGAGTACATTCCACATTCCAGGCATGGAGGATTGAAAATCTGTATAATGCTGTGGAGACCTAGTTCAGAGAGAAATAAATAGGCCAATGAGGCTAGAACAGAAAGTACATGGAAGAGTATAATGTGTAGTAATCTTGGAGAGAGAATCTAGAGATCAATTATTATAGATTTTTAGTGCCAAGCTTAGAAATTTGTATTTTTTTCTACAGATAATAAGTAATTATTGTAGTTTATTGAACAAGGGAGTGACATTATCAGATGTGTGTGCTTTGGGGAAATTATTTTGGTGTCTGTGTAAAGGATATTTTGAAGAAAGAAATGATTGGAGTCTTAAATTTCAATAGACCAGGTGAGAGAGATGAGTGCTGTATTAGAGAGTTAGTTTGGGTATAATGGAGAAAGAGTTGATGATAAATGCCCAGTAGGTAGAAGGAGGGTGAGATGGATTCCCCTCTTCAGTCTTCAAATATGTCTCTCCACTAACCCTGCCTTTTCTCCCCTCTAATAACTGATTTAATGGTTGAACCTCTTCCCTTAGGGAAAGAGAGAGAAATCAGCTCTCTCCCTCTTCCAATATGACAAGGAAATCAATTTAGGATAACTGAATTTTATTCTAACAATTGTGGTTAGGGTTAAGATAAGAGAGATGTCTGCAGGTTGGAGACTCTAGGAAAGAGGGTAAAGGAAGTCCCTGTCTGTCTAAAATCTCCTTTTCCCTCCCTCCAAAGCTGAGAGCCTCAGGCTTGCCAGCCTGGTCCCTGAGGTTCAGGGTTTTGTGACTCCTGGTCTTTATCACAGCAGAGCTAATGTCCAGACCCATGGTGTCACAGGAACTATGTGAGATCTTGTTAGGCTGTTCTTATTCTTCTCAGTTTCTACCACAATTCTTGGTATCTTTGGGGATGGTTAAATTCAATGAGGGATTTTGAATAGCTCAGGAGAGAAATCTCTGCTCATACTGTCACTTTTGCTGTCTCAAGACAGAGAGATCAATTGCCTCTCCTTGGAATCTCTTCTTCCCTCAAGATTCCAAGCCTTCTCAACCATGTCCCCCTGCCCCCCACCCCCTTGGATGAATCTTTGCATTTCTTCCAGGCTCCTTTGTCCTTCAAAGTCTCTGGATTATTCCTCTATTCCAACTCCACCATTTTGTCTTGTTAGTGTGGAGTCCACCTGATCCCATGCTTCTTACTTACCTAAAATTATTCCTAATATAATCTATCTATTCTATTTACTACCCCCTCCCAAAATAACAAATCCTATCTTGCTCTATCTGTCTGCTACACTAAGGTCCTACCTTATGCTAAAGACTGAGTTGTGGGAAGGAGGGTTAGGATCACACATGTTATAAGGTTTGTACAATGTAACATGCTACAATTTGTAGAAAAACAAATTTGTAACTATAACTATACTACTTATTCCTATTTCAAATAATATAACATTTATATATATATATATATATATATATATATATATATATACACATACACACACACTCCGGTTTGAAGTCATTCAGACAGGAAAGTCAATTCCTTCCTATCTGCATGAGTTCTTCCAGAGATATGTACAATTTTTTATGGGCTGTCCTTATTTATGAATCAGCCCCTAAGATCTGTGTGAATTTGTGGTTTGTGTGCTAAATATGTGATGATGAATGCATATACTCACTTTATTTCCTGGATTCTCTCTTCTCTTTTTGCCTGATGGATTGATCATCTTCTTTCTTCTTATGCAGATTTGTATGTGCATGTGGATGTAATTCCCTAAGTGTGATGTTAATGTGTATGGTGAGTCAATCTTACATGACCCTTTAATGGAAGTTCATTTCCTATAATATCTTGGATTTAAAGTTCTTTTCCGTTGTCAAACTGTGTCTCTGCCAGTCTATGGTATTGATTGAAGCTATCACAGGTCTAGATGTCTTCGTCTTTACTGGATACATACTTGACTGTTGTCTCACCTAGATCTCTGTCATCTGGTTACTGGAACATACAGGATCATGCATGTGTATAAGATTGTTTTGCCATTGTGTGCATGTGTGTAAAAATGATTTTTGTATTGAGTGAGTGCAAGTGAGATTTTGTTGGTGTTTTTAAAGATTGTATTTTCCTTCATGTGTGAGTGTGATAAGTGTTTATCATGAAGTGCTTTCTTCAGAGGGTTTTACTTGATGGAGAGGTTTATTTGCGTTTTTTCCTGGCTATGTAGTGGATCATTCTAATTCACATTTGCTGTTATCTGGGCTTTTCTCTTCTTCTTCATATTCCTGTGCATCTTGTATCAGAGTATGGGTTAGTTGATTGTGTTTTAAAAACGATTTCTGTTGTACTTGAGGCATTTGTGTTTGCATTGCTTCCGAGACTGTTTCTGTACTGTCTGTAGGTATTACATCGTGGGCATAATGGTGTTTTACATGGGGCGCGTGGAAATCCATTGGTATCTACTCTCTCATTGTTTAAATAATGTGGACTCTGTTTGCTGGCCAGTATTTCCGTGGGATGCCCTCCCTCTCTTCCTCTCCCTTGAAAAGTTATGTTTTAGGTGGAGAGTGAGGGATATAGGTGACCTGTTGCAGTTTTATTTTTTCCTGTAATCTGTTAGTTCAGACCCATGGTTCCATGCTATGAATTTGTTTGGCTAAGGTGCTCCAATGGCATCCTTGGTTTGTTTGAGGACTGAAGAGACAAGTATTCATTCCTATTCTTCACTGGTCACTCTTGCTTTGTTACTTAAGTGTGATACTTTACAACGATGATGGTATGATCTTAGAGGTCTTCATTGGCACAGGATTCCTTTTCAATATCTGACAGGTAGTTGATTTCTTAAGGAATCTACATAACTGTTTTATTCCTGGCAGCCAGGGTTTATTTCTTTGGACTCTGGAGTTGCAATTTCTGGCATAGACATCTTCATGGATAGGATTTTAGATATTTTTTCCTAGTCCCTCCCTGGGTTTGTATAAAATTTCTTATTGTTTGCTACCTTATGGAATCAGTCACAGTGCAGATTTTCTGGCAGATTTTCAAGCTGTCTGATATGCAATACTGTTCAATGATTCAGTGGAGTTTCTGTTAAAGGACAGCTAATATATAAACAGGAGGCCTGTATATTAGACAGTATGGTTTAGGAGGAAAAAATGAAAGAGAACAAAGACATCATAAATACAAAAACCTCGTGCCTATATATAAGCATCTTTTTTCATATATAAGAGTTGAGAGCTGCTGAACTTGGGAAATATTGAATAATCTTTTTCCTAAGTGAGCCTGATTATAGCTTAAAAGACAGAAAACAACTGCTTATTGATGTGGGAGTAATTTCCAAGACAGGTATCTGTTTGTACTCAGAAAAACAACTGGGGAGAGCAAAGATCAAAATTAAAAAAAAAAAATTAGAAGGCAAATGAAAGTGAGAAGGCAGCATATAATTAAATATTTTGTTTTTTTTTTAAACCTTCCCTTTTAGAATCAATTCTATGTATTGGATCTTAGGCAGAAGAGTAGCATGGGCTAGGCAATGGGGGTTAGTGACTTGTCCAGGGTCACACTGTTAGGAAGTGTCTGAGGCCACATTTGAATTCAGTACCTCCCATCTGTGGGCCTGGCTCTCAATCCACTGAGACACCTAGCTGACTCTTTGATATTTTTTAAAATAAGGGCACCACCATCTTTCTAGTCTGTATATCTTGCAACCTAGATGTCATCCATAGTTGCACAGACCTCTCATCGCTAATCTGTTGTCAAGACCTATCAGTTTTACCTTAGCAACATCTCTTATATAAATCCCCTCCTTGGTTTTGTCATGGGCTTCACCCTGGTGTGTGTCCTTATCACCTCACATCAAGTTTATTTTTTAATATTTATAGTTATTTAATTTATTTATTTAAATTTATTCATTTATTTGTTTGTTATATTAAAATACCCAAGTAATTCCCCCCTAAACCTCTCCCCCCAGTAGAGAAGACATTATCTGATAAGAAGACAAATAATCTTACTAATAACAAAATCAGGACCTGATGGATTTACAAATGACTTTTATCAATCATTTAAAAATCATATAATTCTAATATTAAAAATATTTAAAACAGTTGATGAAGGAGTCCTGCTAAATTCCTTTTATTAAAAAAAAACATATCTGGTGCTGAAACCTTTCTAGGAAGAGCAAAAAGAGAAAAACAAAATTAATTAGAGGTCAGTTTCACACCAGGATTATTGCATTAGGTTGTTGGTTGGTCTCCCTCCATCATGTCTTTTTCATTCCACCCCATCCTCCATTCAACTATTACAGTGATCTTACTAAATTAGCACATGACTCTTCTACTCAGATTCTAGTGACTTCTTGTTATGTACAGGACTAATATAAAATTCTTTGTTTGGATTAGAAAGTTCTTCACCACTTGGCCCCTTCCAGTATTCTAATACTTAACTTCCCTCTGTGTAATCTACAACCCTGCAACACTGTCCTCTTTGCACAAGACAATCCATCTCTTGTTCCAATATCTGCCTTTCTGCCTAATTCTTATGCCTGGGTTGTCTTTGCTTCCTTACTTCCCTGAGTTGCTCAAGCCTCAGTTCAACTCCCACTTCCTTTGAGAGATGACTTTTGAAACTAATGCTTCTTTCTAGAACTATCTCCAATTTAACCTGTTGGTATCTTGTATATATAGATTATTGTATGTTGCTTTCATCTATTAGATTATGAGTTCTTTGAGGGAAGAGACTGTTTTTCCTGTTCTTGGTATCCATAGCACTTAGCATAATGTCTTATTGTTTAGTTGTTTTTCAGTCATTTTTTTACTCTCTGTGTTCCCTCTTAGGATTTACTTAGCAAGGATACTGGAGTGGTTTACCATTTCTTTCTTTGGCTCATTTTGCAGATGAAGTAAACAACTTGCCCAAGTTCATATGACTATGTAATAGGAGTCTGGGGCCATGTTTTGGCCCAAGGAAATGATTCCTTTCTGATTCCAGGTCAGACACTCTATCCACTGTACCACTGTGCTGTCTTACCTGCTTAATAAGAAGTATTTAATAGAGACCAGATGTTTTTGTTGATGTCAATACAGAATATCACTATTTTCTAAAGATGTTACTTGACATAAAAGAAAATGCTACAATATGTTGACCAAAATCACTTAGAACCTATTTTAATTAATACATTTTCAACTTTCTACATGGATAAATGGATAGTGGTGGCAACTAAGAGCAAGGAGCAGCACAAGATATAATAGCTTTAAAATAGGAAAGATGAGGTAGAGAAATAAAAGTTTTCAGGAAGCTTGATAGTAGACCCAAGGAAAGACCATTTGATCATTTAAAGGCAGAACTGAAATGATATAAAAATGATGAAGAAAAGATCTGTCAAGTTAACCATAATAAACTATTCTTTCCATTAAATAGAATACATGTGAACTCTAAGTAATAGCCCTCAATATTCTGTTTGGAAAAACAGAAGTGAAAAAATGGCACTAAAGAAAAAAAAGAAAGAGTAGATGTTCTAGACTATGCATATATATACACTACATTGATTTGTAGACCATATAAAGAGATCTATGGGACAGTCCCAGCTCACAGCATGGGACTTCCTTAGAAAGTTTTGTCAATGGAATGCATAGATAAGAATCACATGAAATAAGATATTCTAGATGAGTTGTGATCTGTATCATAGAAGGAAGTATCCACATTAATGAGAGCATGGATCTATCCAAAAGTGGATATAACAAAGAAATAATCATATATGAATTATTGTTTTTCTTCTTGAAAGAGGACCAAATGAAATCAAAGGGTGATGATTTATTTACAGAATTGTATTTAAATGAGTGCAATTAAGATATAATCGTACAAAATTGTCACCCCATCATCTCTTTTGGAATAATCCAAGTCCAGTGGCAAGACAAAAGTGAATACTACTGATGCAGTAGATGCCATAGTGTCTTCAATGGCTCCACAATGTGTACTTCAGCTGCCTTGAGAGTCACTGAAAAAATTGTTCTCATCTGCCAATTCCACCATGGAAAATATTCATATGCCTAGAATAGATATTGTCTCAACCCATAAAACAGTTTGAAATCTGTCAGTTTACCTTCGACTTGGTTTAGCCCACCTTCAGAAAAGATTTTATTGGGCATGCTAGAACTTATTGGAGCCACAGGTAAGAGTTTGGTAGAAGGTTGGCATCAAAGATGGATAAGCAGCTTTGAAAAGGACTCAGCAAGCCCTCAAAGTAGAGGTGCTAGTTCCCCCTGAATACCACATACACCTCAATATAAAGGAAAATAAAATTTAAAATTTCCTAAATTAGATATTAATGATTAGTTTTATTTTCTTTTGAGAGGAACACTGCAAAGTGGAAAGGCATTTTGTGAAAACCCCATGATCTTTTTCAGCAATATGATTTTTTTAAAAAAGATTTTGTGTACTGTTCATAAGAATAAGAAAATTGATTAACTATCAAAAGAAGTTAACAGAAGGAAATAACACACCTCCTGGAACACCATGTTACTAAATGTGAGCTAGCAGAACATCAAGTTTGTTTTAACAATGAAAACTTTCATTTCATGTGCAAAAATAGATCATAGTGCAGTAGTCCCAGGGAAAAGCCTTTAAAAAACTAGAGGGATATTCTTATATGACTTCTAGTAATCTTGTTAAAATTTATCATGAAGAAGAAATCACTATTTTATTACTCATATTCTTTATAAATTATAAAACTGCGAACAACCGAGTATTTAGAGGTTTAATTAAAGTCCATGTTTCTCTAATAAAAAAGGACAAATATTCACAATGGTATATTGTACCATAAATAACCTGGTTGTACATGAAATTAGACTGCATATTCTGAGATTTCACACTGAGCCACTTTGTTATCTTTATTTCTAAGATGAGAAAAATCATTTTTATGAATATATGTAGTAATGTTGTCCTACTCCATATGAGAATTTGCAAAGCAGAATACTAGTTATTATATGAAGAATAAACTCAAATGTTAACTAAGATGCAATGGAAGGAATGGTACCCAAAACCTCACTCTGGAAGACTGAATGACATATAGGTTCCAGAACTAAAGGAAATGAATGAAATCTAGATATGATTCTATCTAATCTCTTAATTTTACAGATGAAAAAAAAATGAGAGATCTAAGTTAAGACCCAACTCCCACACATAGGAATGGAGCCAGGTTAAACTAGTAACCTCTGACTCTAAATATTGAGGGTTTTTTGCATTATAGTATGTACAATAGTACTCAAAGAATTCTGTATGAGGTGGCAGGATATTTGTTTGTTTTCTTTTATGATTTTAAGGCTTTTTTAATTCTGAATTTCACAAACTTAAAATGTATGAGTATTTATAGACAAAGATCAGAAAAAAATCACAAATGAAACTGTGAATATATTATTCATGTTTTATCTATTTAAAAAATTCATAACAAAATCAGTACATTCATTCCAAAGGTGCTTTGCTTTTTGCTCTCTTCTTCTGAACCTTCTTCAGTTATTTGCAATGCATTCCTGAAATTAAAAAAAAAATCACTGATACCCTTACTTTGGGACACAGAGGTCCCTATCACTAGCTTGTAATTTTACCCCTAACCGATCCCTAACAAAACCTCTCCCTTTGTCAATCTAAATAAACCCACATTTTAACCATGTCTAAAAATTCATGTTTCATTCTATATCTCTAGTTTATCAACTTTCTGTTAAGGGAAAGGAAAGATGGAAGAGGAAAAAATATTTACAAAGTATTTACTATGTAGGATACATTGTGCCAAGTGCTTTGCAATCCTATCTGATCCTCAAGATAACCCTAGAAGAGGTAACTGCTATTATTATCCCCATTCTATAGTTGAGAAAAATAAAATAAATTTATGTAACTTGCCCAGAGTCATACAGCTAGCTTAAGTATCTAGGTCAGGTCTGCTGGACCATATTTCAGTTAGGAAGCATGAATCATTGTTTGTTGTCATGCTTGATCATTGCATTGATAAAAATTCTTAAGCCCTTTGAAACTTATTTTAAAGCTATATTGTATTCATTGAATAAAGTATTTTCCTGGCTATAATAATGTTTCTCTCTATCATTATAGAGAAACATTCCCCAATTTCTTTGAAACTGTCCCGTTTCTCATTTTTTTTCTTTATTTTTTAACACTTACCTTTCATCTTAGAATCAATAATAGGTATTTCCAAGGCACAAAAACAGTAAAGGCTAGGCAATTGGGGTAAAGTGACTTGCCCAGGGCCATGCAGCTAGAAAATGCCTGTGTCCAGATTTAAAACCAGGGCTCTCTATCAACTGAGTCACGTAGCTGCCTCCTCATTTCTTATATCATATTATTCCATTAAACCCACATAATATACTTTGTTCAGTCATACCAAAATTAATAAGCATCCCTTTGCCTTCCAAATCATTGACACTAAAAAATAGTGACTGTAAATGTTTTTGTTCATATGAGACCTTTTTCTCTTTCTTTGACATGTTTGGGGTACAGATTGTTAGTGATATCTCTCAGTCCAAGGGTATGTAGTTTAATGACTTTTGCATTATATTTTGAAATTCATTTCCACAATGATTAAACCAATTCACAGAGCTACCAATATGCATTATTATGTTCATCCTTGCAAGTCCCCTATAACAATTATCCTTTTCTTTATAGGCATTTTTTTTTTGCACTCTGTTGGGTTTGAGGTAGAACAACAGGCTTGTTTGGTTGAGAATTCTTCCCTTATCTGTAGTTGTGAAAGATTTCTCCTCTGCTTCTCCAATTTGTTTCTGATGTGACCTTTTATAGATAAAGTATGCATTCTTTTGGAGCTCACCTTGATTATTACATTGGTGACATTTGGTCTAATCCAAATTTCTGTCTTTCTTGTTCAGGATTTTTACTCAGGTTTGACTCGTGATCCCACTTGGGGTTTTCTTGGCAGAGGAACTGTATTGGTTTGACATTTTCTTCTCCGGCTCATTTTACAGAGAAGGAAATTAAAGCAAACAGAATTAAGTGACTTGCCCAGGGTCACACACCTAGTGTCTGAAGTCAGATTTGAATTCATGAAGTTGAATCTTCCTGATTGTAGGCTTAATGCTTTATCCAGCATGCTACCCAGTTGCCTTCCTTCAAATAGGAATGGAGACAGAGAAATAATATAAGCATCCCCCAAAAGTTGTAATATCAGTCATGTTAAAAGTGGGAATGAAAAAAAATGGCAGATCTGAGATTTCTGTTACGTTGTAATGATCTTGAAGAAAGGAAAGACACTGAAGAGAAAATAGTAGTAAAAAAGGAGAAATGGTGGAGCTAAAATTAACTCTCATAATTAGTGGAGAGGCACAAGTTGAAGTTTATAGAAAGAAGAAGTGAGAAGGAATGGCATCATTTAACCCTTCCATGGAACTAATGCAGAGTGAAGGGAATAGAACCAGAACAATTTATACCATAAATCAATCATTTAAATTAAAAAAAATGTTGAGGATCTAAAGAAATCTGATGAACACAACAATCAAGTATTATTCCAGGAGCTGAATAATTTAGAATGTTGCCCAACTCTTGGCAGGGGTGATAGACCATATAGTCAAATATACAATTTTAGACATGGTCAATGTGAAGATTTTGCAGGGGAATTGTTTTTCTGTTATCAGGTTGGAGGTGAGAGAGGGAGAGGATAGTTGCTTATAAACTGAGAAAAAATAATTTAAAGAAATAGTGGAGGACAGATTTGAAGCAAGAGATAAAATTCTAATTCAAAGGAAAGAAATCAGAAGGGAAACAAAAAGCTTAGAACTTAAGGTAGAAAATATGATCCAAGGAATGGATTTCCTGAAAGATAGGATGGAATAACTGAAATTCAATGAGAACACAAGAAATAATTGGACAAAGTTAGAAAATTGAAAAGTTAAAAGAACACTAAATGAATCATAAATATTTGTTAATTGAACAAAATAAATAAAACCACGTTTTTTGAAAAAATCATAAAATAGATATGATATAAGCAAATACAGTAAAAAGAAGAAATCCATTCTGAAATTATAAAACATTAATTCACAATAAAAAAAGAAAAAAAAAGAAATAATTTTGACTAATTATCTGCCCCCAAATGAAATCACTCAAATGAAAAACAGATGGATATTCCACTGAAATAATTTCAGGAAATGAAATTAATAAACCATAAGGAGCTCTCAAATAAGGGAAAAAAGATTTCAATTCAGTTATTTAAAAAATAAATAATATTAACTAAATTGTTTGCAAAAAGAGAGAAAGAAACAATCCTTTCAAACTCAGTCGAAACAAATTTATTTCTAAAAACAAAACCAGGAAGAGATAAAGTCAAGAAAATAAAACCATAGAGCAATATCTCCAATAAATATTTATGTAAAATTTCAATAAAATATTTGCCAAGAGACTACAGCATTATGAGAAAAATATGATACCCTATGATTATCAATGCAAAGTTAACTCTGGAGCTACACTAGTATTACATATTTATATGTGCATATATAGTTATTAATATATAATAGTCTACATTAACATTAATAACAATATCACATGATTATGGCAATAAATGTAGAAAAATCCTATTGCTCAAATACAACATGCATTTATGTTAAAAACATGAAAAAACTTAGAAATAAATGGACTTTTCCTTAATACAGTAAATAGTAACAATCTAAACCCAAAAGCTAGCATTAAAATATTAAAAATGATTAGAGCTTTTCCAGTAAGATCAGGATAAAGCATCTGCCCCCTGATATCACTCTTTTACATTTATCCAAAACAAGCAAAAGAAAGATCATGCTATCAACAAAAACAAAATTTATCATTTTGCTCTTTTTTTTTAAGTTTTGAGGATTCAGAATAGTTTTAGTGAATCAATAAATGCATACCAGAGAAAAAACTGTTTTGGGAATGAAGATACATCATTCACCATTTTACTTTCATGCAAATAGTTGATTGTTCTTTGTAATTAAATACCTTCCTTTCCCGTCCCAACCCTTCAAGAAGAGAAACCTTCAACATCTTCTGCAACTGACAGAAGTCAGGGATGTATATTTTCCTCTATTAAGACCCATTGTTCTACTTCCCATATCCCAGCAGATTTAAGTTGCGCACTATGAACTGTATTCTGACTCTTAGATTCCACTCTATGTCTTGAACACAGTATCCTCATGGGAGAGCACCATGTGCCCTCCTTTTACTCCCCAAGAACCTCTGGATTGTGCCACGTGCTCTGCTTCTTCCCCTGTCTAAATATGTCTGGTCTTTTCACCAGCTGTGAACACAATTTGAACACAAATATAATCCCTCCTTTATTTGATTGTCTTCCTCAATTAGAATAGGAGTTTCCTGAGAGCCAGGGGATGTCTTAATTTTATGTCAGAATCTTATGCTTTTTGCATAGTACTCAATACATTACTGTACTTTCCCACCCCATTCCATTTGATTGAATATTGTTTATACTCATTCTGAGTAATCCTAATTTCTGTTTAAAAACTCTGAAATAAGCAGATGGATTTTTTCTCTTTCTCTAACCCTTTTGCTGAAAGTTGAAATTGATAATCCATTTCTTGCCTCTAGAGGTGAGCTATTACATCATCACAGCTGTTCTATCTGTTTTTGCTATTGGTTTGATATATACTTCTCAATCCAAAATAATTCAGGCAGTTTCCTAAGTCAAGAGCACTAAGTAAAAGGAATCATTTTGGTTGATTAGCTTCTGCTCTGGCCATGATTTCATGTGGGTCCCTAATGACAAAACTATCACTTCTCCATTCCCCATATATCCATCTTATCTAGGCTCAAGTTCCCAGGAGCTGAGAGTGTAAAGGAATTTTAAAACCATACTTTTTTTTTTTCTGTTTGATTCAATTCAATGCATATTTAAATGTGAAATGTATTCCAGGGATAAAGTCCCAGACAAAAATAAAAGTTTCTTTATCCTAAATAATATTGAGATTAGCTCATTTTATGAATTTAAAATAATATTGAGTTTATATCCAAATGGTGGTCAAGGACAAAAGGAAAGCATATACACACATACACACGTATTATATGTATGTGTGCGTGTGCATACTCACAGCAGAACGGCAATAATATAGGAACTCATGGATTATAGAATTACTGACAAAACAATTATGGTGTATGAATGCAGTGGAATATCCTTTCATTATAAGAAATTAGGAACATAAAGAATTCATAGCATGCCCTGTAACCCAGAAAACCTCACAAGGAATTCTAAATTCATTTGGCAACTTCATGGAAAAAAAAGGGTAGAGTGTTAGAACTTGCATCAGGATAATGTGTCCAAATCTGGTCTCAGGCACTTACTAGCTGAATGATCTTGGGCAAATCATTTGGTATCTGCCTCCCTCAGTTTCCCCATCTATAAAATGAAAAGGGAGCAACTAGGTAGCTGAGTAGATTGAGAGCTGGGCACAGAGATGCGAGGTCTTGGGTTCAAATTTGTCCTTTGACAGTTCCTAACTGTGTGACCCTGGGCAAGTCAATTAACCCCCCATTGACTAGCCATTACCACTCTTATACCTTGGAACTGATACACAATATTGGTTTAAAAATGGAAAGTAAGGGTTAAAAAATAAAATGGGGATAATAATAGAACCAACCTTCTAAGGTTATTGTAAGGATAAAAAATGAGATACTCTTTGTAAAGCACTTTGTGAATCTTATATAAGTTTTGGTTATTACTATTATTATTGTTATTATTAACTATGTTTGATACCAACTTCAAAGGGACCAAGTTTTCATTGGATCATTAATACTCCTGTTTTCATTCCTCCAGAAAAATCTCTAAAACAAAAATTAGG
Organism: Monodelphis domestica; assembly: GCF_027887165.1. Taxonomy (NCBI): domain Eukaryota; kingdom Metazoa; phylum Chordata; class Mammalia; order Didelphimorphia; family Didelphidae; genus Monodelphis; species Monodelphis domestica. Next base: position 322,338,075 of record NC_077228.1, read on the forward strand.
CCTGATTTATAGCTAGAGTCTCCTGAAAGGTAATAAATAGAATCTCCTTTCTAAAAAGAAAACTTTAAATATTCAACATGCATATCAACAATGGGGCAGCTTTTTTACTTCCTCCAACAAAGAACTTATACAAACATCTATAGGTCCAAGACAGAACTCATCTTTCATTACTAAACCAGCCTTCTTCTAAGATCCTCTTAATATCACCACAGTTTTCACCATCTTGCCAGTCACTGAGAGTTATAACCCTAGTACCATACTCAACTCCTTAATATGTAATTTTATTTTATCAGTTGGAAAATTTTGCTTTTTCAGCCTCTTCTACATCTCTCCAATTCAGCCCCAGCTCTTCACTGACCTCACAACCTTTGGACTTCTTACCTCTATCATCTCTCACCTAGATTATTATAATTATTTTCTGATTAAGATTCCTGCTACTCCTCTCTGTCTCTCTCTCTGTCTCTGTCTCTGTCTCTCTCTTTCTCTCTTCCCTCTTAAATTCACCCTCCATAGTCAGAACATATCATCCTCTCCTCAGTAAAATCCAGAAATGCCCCATTAACTTTAGGATAAAATATAGACTCCTATGTTTGGAATGCTAAGCTCTTCACAACTGGACCCCTTCCTACTTTACAAATTTATATATTGAACTGCTTCCAGTCATACTGAACTTTGCTATTTCTCACAGATACTCCATCTGGTGTCTCTGTGGCTTTGTGTTGGATGGCTCTCACTTCTAGAATGCTTTTTAGCCCCAACTTTATCTATTGAAGTCCCTGGATTCCTTCAGTACTCAATTTAAATATTACCTTCAACAGAAGGTCTTTAGGGGTTCTCCTCACTGCTAACACCTTCTGATCTAAAGTTACTTTGAATGGGAATGGGTGTTGCCAGATACTAAATTAAAATGATGTATATGATATGTCCTTAATATGCAAGATACTATTATCTACCTATATTTATATAGGAACATGTTTTGTTCACTATTAGAAAATAAGCTCCTTGTGAGGCAGAGTCAAGATGGTGGCATAGAGGCAGTGAAAGTTCAGACTTCTGAAAACCCTTCTTTACCTATAAAAAACCAAATACTCCTAGAGGACTGAAAACCAAATCTAACAATAGGACTGAGTTAAGGAACCCTCCTGCTAGACTCAACTTAAAAGGTAAGCCCCCAAAAAGCCTGAATTCAAGAACATCAGAGTTTAATGGGAAGGAAGAAGAAAGGACCTAGGACCCCTACCCCATCTACAGTACTAAGCCTCCAGCAGTGGCTGAAATCTCTGGCCAGGCAAGGGCGTTAGCCTAGAGGGAGTACCTTGCAGGCAAAGCTGTTCCAGGGTCAAAGTTTGAACATGAGTGACTGAGAGGCAGCTGGAGGAGAACCTCAAAGAAGGCAGCCCAATTGCAGTTGAGACACTCCATATTGCCACCCCCCCTTCCTGAGGTTTTGGCCTCAGGGCAATCCAGCTCTGCAAGTTCAACTCTGATGGGCTTAATCTTATCAAACCTTCAGAGGATAGGGAAGTACAAGCTCCAACACTCCTCCCCCACAGACTGCTCTGAGAGCCTTGCTAAGTTTCAAGGGTGAATGCTAACAAAAAAGTCCAAACCCACAGATCCAGCATATAATGAGAGGACCAAGACTACAGGCAACTACAGGGGGAAATGAAGGGGCAAATATGAGCAAACAACAGAAAAAGAAAAAAAAGAAATTACAATTGACAGCTTTTATCCTGGCAATGAACAAAGAGCAAGTAACAGAGGAAGATCAAGGAACACCAAACAAAAACACAAAACTCCAGCAAATTAGACACAGGTTCTGGAAGAACTCAAAATACAATTCAAAACACAATTGAGAGAGGCTAAGGACACCTGATAAAATAACTTAAAAAGCAAGATAAATCATCTGGAAACATAAAATAATGTCCTGAAAGCCAAAATTAATCAACTTGAAAATGAGGCAAAGGAGATGAAAGATGACCTCCAAAGAAAATCAGACCAGAAGGAGAAGGATGACCAAAAATCCAGGGATAAAGTTCAGTCTTTAAGAATCAGAATACAACAACTAGAAGCAAGGGGCTTCACAAGGCAGCAGGAAACTATAAAATAAAATCAAAAGAATGAAAAAATTGAGGAAAGTATGAAATACCTCATTCACAAAACAGAAGATTTAGAAAACCGTTCCAGGAGAGAGAACTTAAGAATCATTGGTCTACCAGAAGACCATGCCAAAAGAAAAAGCCTGGACATTATCCTACAGGAAATTATCAAAAAAAACTGTCACCAACATTCTAGAACAAGAGGGAAAAGTGGAGATTGAAAGAATCTGCAGATCACCTCCTGTACTTAATCCCCAACTGACAACATCCAGGAATGTTATAGACAAATTCAAGCACTACCAGATCAAGGAAAAAATATTACAAGCTGCTAAGAAGAAGTCATTCAGATACTATGGAAGCACAGTGAGGATAACACAGGATCTGGCTGCATCTACACTGAAGGATCTGAAGACATGAAATATGATATTCTGAAAACCAAGGGAACTAGGTCTACAATCAAGTATCAACTACCCAGCAAAATTGGATATAGTCAAAATTTACTATATTCTTACAGGGGAAAATATGGTCATTTAATAAAATAGAAGAATTCCAAGCATTCATAAAGAAAAGACCAGACCTAAACAGAAAATTTGATGCCCAAACACAGAACTCAAGAGAATCATCAAAAGGGAATTAAGAAAGGGGGGGAAAACAAAAACAAAACAAATAAAAACCTTTTTTAAAGGACCCAATAAGTTAACATGATATGTATCTCTACAAGAAAAGAGGATATTGGTAACTCTTAAAAATTGTTATTATCACATGGGTAGATTGAAGTACACTTAGAGGGAACAGTGACAAACTATATAGGATGAAATGCCAAGACCTAAATATGTATATATATATATATATATATATATATATGAGTGTATATATGTATACATATATACAACCAGAGTTTAAAAAAAAAGGTTAATACTACGAGAAATGGGAAAAGAAACAAAATGGGGTAAATGTATATGTCACAAAGAAGATCACGGTGGGGAGAACATCAATACATTGGTAGGGTAAAAAGATTGGAGATAGAAAATACTAAATTCTTTTGTGAATTGATATTGACTCAAAGAGCGAAGAACAATCAAATACATTTGGGGCAGAGAATTGATTTGCACCCTATAGGGAAGTAGAAGAGTAACAAACAGACTGGTGGGGAGGGAAGCAATACAAGGGAAGGTGAGGGTGGAGGAGTAGTTTAAAAAGTCTGCAAAGAAAATAAGAGGGCAATAAGAAGAGAGGAGGTAGAAAGGGAAGTAAAATAAAGGTGAGAATTAGGGGCACTGATTAAAAAGAAAACACTGGTGTAGAAGGAAATAGTGAAAGAAGAAAAGGCAGGACTAGGAGTGGAAATCAAAATACTGGGAAATACAAAGCTGATAATCATAACTCTGAATGTGAATGGAATGAACTACCCATAAAACACAAGCAAATATCAGAGTGGATTAGAAACCAAAACCCTACCAAATGCTGTCTACAAGAAACATACATGAGGAAGGTATACATACAAAGGATAAAGGTAAGTGGATGGAGCCAGATCTATTGGGCATCAACTGAGAAAAAGAAGTCAGTAGTCGCAATCATGATATCTGACAAAGCCAAAGTAAAAACAGATCTAGTCAAAAGAGACAGGGAAGATAATTACATCCTGATAAAAGGCAGTATAAACAATGAGAAAATATCAGTACTCAACATGTATGCACCAAATGGCATAGCATCTAAATTTCAAAAGGAGAAGCTAGTGGAGCTCAAGGATGAAATAGATAGAAAAACTATGCTAGTGGAAGACCTGAACCTCCCTCCATCAAAGCTAGACAAATCAAACCTAAAAATAAATAAGAAAGAGATAAGAGAAATGAATGAAATCTTAGAAAAATTAGAGTTAGTAGATATGTGGAGAAAAATAAATAGGGACAAAAAGGAATTCAGCAGCACATGGTACATTCACAAAGATTGACTATGTACTAGGGCATAAAAACATTGCAAATAAGTGAAAAAGAGCAGAAATAATAAATGCAACCTTGTCAGATCCAATGCAATGACAATAATAATTAGTAAGGGTACATGGAGAGACAAATAAAAAATTAATTGGAAATTAAACAGTATTATTCTCCAAAACTGGTTAAAGAAGAAGTCATAGAAACAATTGATAATTTCATTGAAGAAAATGACAATGATGAGACATACATTCAAAATTGACGGGATACAGCCCAGGCAATACTCAGGGGGAAATTTATATCCTTGCATTCATATATTAACATATTAGGGCAGGTAGAGGTCAATGAATTGGACATGCAAATCAAAAATATTTGAAAGCGAACGCATTAAAAATCCTCAGATGAAAACTAATTTAGATATCCTAAAAATCAAAGGAGAAATTAATAAAATTGAAAGTCAAAGAACTATTGATTTAATAAATAAGACTAGAAGCTGGTACTTTGAAAAAAAACAAATAAAATAGATGTATTTGTCAATCTAATTTTAAAAAGGGAAGAAGAAAACCATACTGATAGTATCCAAGATGAAAAGGGAGACCTCACCTCTAATGAAGAGGAAATTAAGGCAATCATTAACAATATTATGCCCAATTATATGGCAATAAATGTGGCATCCTGGTGATATGAATGAATATTTACAAAAATATAAATTGCCTAGATTAACAGAAGAAGAAATAGAATATGTAAACAACCCCATATCAGAAAAAGAAATTGAACAAGTCATCAAAGAACTCCCTAAGAAAAAATCCCCAGGACTAGATGGATAGAAAAATGAATTCTATCAAACATTCAAAGAACAACTAATCCCAATAATATACAAATTATTTGAAAGAATAACCAAAGAAGGAGTTCTACCAAATTCATTTTATGACACAAACACGGTACTGATCTGAAAGCCAGGCAGATCAAAAGCAGAGAAAGAAAACTAGAGACCAATCTCCCTAATGAACATAGATGCAAAAATCTTAAATAGAATACTAGCAAAAAGACTCTAGCAAGCGATCATGAAGGTCATTCATTATGACCAGGTAGGATTTATACCAGGAATGCAAAGATGGTTCAATATTAGGAAAACCATCCACATAACTGACCATATTAAAAAGCAAACTGACAAAAATCACATGATTATTTCAATAGATGCAGAAATAGCCTTTGACAAAATATAACACTCATTCCAATTGAAAACACTAGAAAGCAAAGGAATAGAAGGGCCTTTCCTAAAAATAATAAACAGTGTATATCTAAAACCATCAGAACCTGCCTCATCTGCAATGGGGACAAGTTTGAAGCCTTCCCAATAAGATCAAGAGTGAAACAAGGATGCCCATTATCACCTCTATTATTTAACATTGTACTAGAAACACTCGCAGTAGCAATTAGAGAAGAAAAAGTAATTGAAGGTATTAAAATAGGTAATGAGAAGGCCAAGCTATCACTCTTTGCAAATGATATTATGGTCTACTTAAAGAATCCTAGAGAATCAACCAAAATGCCAGCTGAAATAATCAACAACTTTATCAAAGCTTCAGGATACAAAATTAACTCACATAACTCATCAACTTTTATATATATCTCCAACACATCTCAGCAGCAAGAATTAGAAAGAGAAATTCCATTTAAAATCACCCTCAACAATATAAAATACTTAGGAATCTATCTGCTGAGACAAACACAGGAACTATATGAACACAACTACAAAACACTCTCCACACAATTAAAACTGGATCTAAACAATTGGAAAAACATTTATTGTTCATGAGTAGGATGAGCTAACATAATAAAAATGATAATCCTACCCAAATTAATTTTCTTATTTAGTGCCATACCCATTGAACTACCAAAAACTTTTTTACTGAATTAGAAAAAAACTATAACAAAGTTCATTTGGAAGAACAAAAAATCAAGGATATCCAGGGAAATCATGAAAAAAAATTGCAAAGGAAGGAGGATTAATGCATTGCTGGTGGAGTTGTGAATTGATCCAATCATTCTGGATGGCAATTTGGAACTATGCTCAAAGGGCACTAAAAGATTGTCTGCCTTTTGATCCAACCATAGCACTGCTGGGTTTATACCACCAAAGAGATAATAAGGGAAAAAACCAAACCTGTACAAGAATATTCATAGCTGTACTCTTTGTGGTGTCAAAAAATTGGAAAATGAGGAGATGCCCTTAAATTGGGGAATGGCTGGACAAATTGTGGCATATATTGGTGATGGAATACTATTGTGCTCAAAGGAATAATGAACTGGAGGAATTCAATGGGAACTGGAATGACCTCCAGGAATTGATGCAGAGTGAAAGGAGCAGAACTTGGAGAACATTATACATGGAGACTGATATACTGTGGTACAATTGAATGTAATGGACTTCTCTGTATTAGTGGCAATGCTGTGATCCTGAACAACTCAGAGGGATCCATGAGGAAGAACACTATCCACATCCAGAGGAAAAATTGTGGGAGCAGAAACCCAAAGAAAAACAACTGTTTGATTACATGGGCTGAGGGGTATTTGATTAGCGATATAGGCTCTAAATGATCATCATAGTGCAAACATCAACAACATGGAAATAGATTCTTATCAAGGATACATTTAATACTCAGTGGAAATGTGCATCAACTATGGGAAAGGGTGTGGGTAGGGGAGCATGGGAAAGAATATGATTCTTGTAACCAAGGAATAATGTTCTAAATTGACTAGATAAAATTAAAAAAAAAAAAAAGAAAATAAGCTTCTTGAGGACTAATCACTTGCTTTCCAAATCTCCTAGAAGGAAGCCATAAGGAGACACTTCACTTTACAGAAAAAGTATTTAAGGAATAGGAACCTAGATAACTAATAATTAACTCCTCTACTTTCATCTAATTCTGTTCTGTGTGGGAAAGCAGTATTGATGCTTCTCCAAAGGGCACTAGATTTCTCAATTTTAAAGAATAATGTAATTCGATCTATAAGAGAACCTTCCTGTTCAATCATTTCAGCCATATGTGACTCCTTGTTACCTCATTTGGGATTTTTTTTTTGCAATGATATTGTAATGCTCTGCTATTTCTTTCTCCAACTCATTTTATAGATGAGGATTCAATCAATTGCCAAGGGTCACACAGGTTGTGAGTGTCTGAGACCAGATTTGAACTCATTAAGATGTCTTCTTTTTTCCTATTCCAGGGTTCTATCCACTGTGCCACCTAGATGCCTATGAGAACTAGATATCATTCAAGCCAACCTCATAAATGTGGAAATTGAAGGTCACAGAAGTTAAATAACTTGTTAAAAGTCTTGTAAACAGCAAGTAGTAGAAATCTGATGCAAAATACAAAACCCTTTCCAACATATTAGGTACTGTCTCTCATTCAATGTGGTGAGTCTTAGATGGTAGAAGCATCAATGAATCTGTAGCAATAGATTTTGTTTCAGTGTTTCCTAACCCAAACTATACTATGGCTGGCAAAATTAGCAACTAAGACCTTTGCTGCAGACAACTATATCCTCTACAATCTTTGTACAAATTCAGGAGATAAGGGGTCAGAGACTAGCATGTGGAACAAAGATGGACACTCTCAGGAAGAAGGAAAAGGTGGAACCATTTTATTTTAAGATGTAGAAGAGGTAAGAAAACTTGACAGTAAGTTTTGTGAACTGATGAAAAAAAAATTCATAGAATGTTAATAGGGAAATAGATACAAATTACTCTAGACTGTTGGTCTGTGTCCATCCCAAGCTTATTCATTTGCTTTCTCTGTTGGTAGATCTTGCATTGTTGTGGAGAACAGGGTTCTACTTGTCTCCTTGCAATACTGCTATCTTGAGCTACTTAGGCATAGGATTCCAAATGAAGAGATACCAAAAGTGTTTTGGAAAATGACGTTAAATATTCCAATTAAAGCACTTTGAAAAGAGACAGTATGTATTTGGAATCATGATTTCTGATATTTTTAAAATTAGTATTTTTCTGGTAATGATACTGTGTGTAATTGCTAAGTTGTGTTACCTAAGCTAGAAATATTTCAAGAGTACATCTAAAAGGCAAGTATGACTGTACTAGTCAAAGGAGACTTTATGAAAAAGATGAAATTCAAATAAGAATTGTAAGGTAATCAAGATGTTTATAACAAAGAGGAAGCGAACACATTTTAAGTGGGGAGAAAAACATCATGAGCTATGGAGTAGATGACCTCAAATGTCCTTTTCAGCATTAAATCCTGTGAAACAATTAATCATAAGGTACTTATTAGGGGCCTACTAGGTGTCAAGCAGGGTGTAAGACTTCGGGAATAAAAAGATGAAATCTAAATAGTTCTCCCCACAAATAACTTACAGTAGCTATCAATTAGGAGTATAAGCCTTGAACCCAGGATAATATTCCCTGAGGAACCCACTGTGTGAATGAGGCCGAGGCAGTGCTGCCAGATACTACATAAATAAATAAATATATATATAATATACATGTATGACAATGTATGATATATATGTAATATGTGAGATACTATCTATCATCTATCTGTGTGTAATGTTAGGCGGCATCCCTGCTCCATAAACTCACTCAATAGTTGAAGGTACTCTGTGCAACTATAACTCCTAATTATAATGAATCCACACACTGATATGGCTAACTTTAATAATAAGCCAGAGGACACAATTAGCTCAAAGCAAAGTCATTTACTGAGATGACTTAGTAAAAGAAAAAGAACAATAAATATTTCCACCATATATCTAGGGTTTATTTTCTCATATATGTGCCTAATTTCAGTGGTGAGAGTAGACATATAGAAGTTCCAAGTAGAGAAAGGAACTGAACACAATCTTTCAGATGTGGTCTGAGTAGAGCAGATTATAGCATGTCTTTTACTTCCTTATTTCCTAGCTTCTATGATTCTCTTATTGCAGAATAAGATGACATTAACCTACTTGGTTGCCATCTATTTCCCAGTTGACTCATGTGGAGCTTACAGTCTACTAAAAATCAATTTAATGAATTACTTTTTAGCCATACCTTTCCCATTTTATCTTGCAGAGCTGATTTTTTTTTTACTTACATTGAAGAAAATTCAACCTAATGGAACTTTATCTTATTAGATTTGACCCAATGCTTTAGCTTTTCAAAGTCTTTTTAGATTCTGACTCATCTAGTGTTCTGGCTTTACTTCCCAATTTTGTTATATGAGATTTTATAGACATCTATACCTCTTTCCAACATCTGAATAGAACTGCTAATCATTATGGGCATAGTCACAGATCTCTGGAGAATTTTTCCATATATATTCATTATCCTTTAAATTAATAGTAAACTGCTAATGAGCATTAGTTTAGTTCTGACCATTCAACTAGCTCTGAATCTATCAAATGATACTGTCATCTAGCCTACATCACTAGATTTGATGCTTCTACTTCCTCAATAATAACATGAGAAAATTTCCCAAAAGTTGAAACTGTGAAAAATATAAAATGGGGTTTATCTTGAATAATCCATTGTTAATGATATGAAACTGGTTGCTCATTTCTAGATGTTTCACTAATATATCTTTGATAACATGGACTATAATTTTACCAGAAATAAAATGTGAAGTTACTTGCCTGTGATTTATAGATTATAGCGTCTAATTCTCTCAGTCTTTTTTTTTTTTTAATTAAGGCATTTACCCTTTTTGTGTTTTGTGGTTGTTTTCCCCATCTCTGAAAATAGTTCATGTAGCACATTCAATGGTCATCAATCATGCCAACCAATTTTTTCCCTAATATTCCAAGATGTTAATCTGGGAAGCTCTGCTTTTTCTTTGTTATTTCCATAGATATGACTATTGACATTTTGCCAGTCAGCTACCTCATTATCCCTAACCTGGAAGTCAGTAACCATGACTATACCTCCCTTCTTTCTCTGAACCTTTCATGATTTCTCACATGCAGCATCTCCAGATGAAGATCATTTTTTGGGAGGTAAACATATCACTTTTTTAGAGCATCCAGTTCTCTTTTCTTTAAAGAGAGACAGTCTTGTGTTAGTTATTAGTTCAAAGAACTCCAAGTGTTTTATTAGTCCTTCCCTTTCTCTTTTTCTGTGATAGTTTACTTTTCTACCTTTTGAGATTTTAGGATTACCATCTATCTCTTCCAATCTCTTTTTCACATTGACATTTTTCCATTCTTTAAAGGAACACTTAATTGTCCTAGTTGTCCCTTCAGTGTTTCTCACAGGAGACTGACAAATCTTCACTTTGAACACAGAGAACAGGTCCCTGATCATGTCAAAAAAACAAACTGCTTTTTAAATGAGGATCACTTCAAAATTCCCAGATTCTTTATCATGAACTGACCACATTAAAGACCAAATAGAACTTCAATCTACCTATTTTTTTTTTCATTTTCTATTAGCTTACCTGGAGAGATACTATGAAAGATTTCTTGTGGCTGCCTTCAAATCTGGAATCATCAAAACCTTTCTTGCCACTTTAGCATATTGCTACTTCACACCCAAAGTTGTTTTTACTGTCTATGAATTAATCCATTTTTCTTATTAACTGCTTTCTTTTCCTTCACTTTTTTGTTCCCCAGTCCTTTTTAAGTCTTCTCCAAGAGCTAGAGAACTTTCTATTAAATGCATTCTTATCCTTCCCTGTGAACCATTTTTCTCTACCTTGAATCTTTCTCCTTCAACTAACTTGCTTCTTCTCCAACTTTAACCCTTTTCTTCCTTTTAATTCTGTTTGCCTTTCCCAATTACTCTCCTCAATTTAATCTAAGGCCTTAGGATTCTAAAACTGTCCCAATGCATTACTTACAGTTTTCTCTTTTCCCTCATAATTGCCAGTCATTCTCTCACTACTTTCCCCCCTGGAGTTGGAAGTATACTAATAAAACATAAATACTCTAGTTATTTTCATCAAGAGTGTTACCATCCTTGACTTCCCATATTCTGTCCTCCACCTTCCAAGAAAGGAAGTACTAGTCCAAAGCACTAGTACTTGCTATTTAAAGATTTTTAAGTTTTCTGTCAATGACTAAAGAAACATGGAGTTTAGTGTCAAATCTTGCTTGATTTTATCTGGACTTAAAATCATAGCCATTCAAAGAAAGGAATTCATTTAAAAGAATCTATTTAAAAACTTTAAGTGGCTCTTTTACATGTAATAGTGGTATTTGTTAGGGAAATGAACAAGAAGGAAATATAAAAATCAGGTTTATTTTTTGGGATAGGGAAGAAGGAAAAGGGGTAAGGAGAATTATTACAATTAATCTTAAACCGTCTTAACCTAATTTAGCTAAGCTAAAACTATACGTTTCCCCAACACCAAGTCTCACAACTGGACTCCAATCAAATGGGCCAGGATCTTCAGATGAAGACTGTCCAAAGCAGGTCCAATGGAGAAGTGGGTCTTTGGTCCTCTGTTCTAGCTGCCAGTTCAAAAGATTCCTTTCTTCATTTGGTATCACCGAAAGTCGGAAATCTGTTGGCAAACCTCCAATCCAAGGTCTTTCAGGAGAGAAATGCCAAGACTGTTGGGACTTTAGAATCTTTACCCAGATCTTGACCCATATGCTCCTGTCAATCAATTTAACGTTTGCATTACACAGTTCTTTTAGAAATGTCCTCTTCCTTTTACATTCCCCCCCTTTTGCACACACACACACACAAACCATGGAAACACTATTTTTGTATTTGTGCACAATCTAAAATACTTATCAATTGCCTAAACTAAGAAATCTACCCAAAATAACAAACAACCTATACTCAACTGTCTTACTCTAACTAATACTAACCTATTCTAGGGAATTTAACAAGGAAAAGGGAAAAGGAAAAGGAATTAAATAATGAACAAGTACAAATGTCAAACAGAAGAAAAAGCAAAATAGCAAATAACATCAAAGGATGAACATAATTTCCATGGAAACATCAAACTCAAAATACTCTTATCAGCTAATACAGAAAATTGTACTACTATTACAGTATATTAACATTAAACTTAGAGAAAAAAATTTGAAAATTACAATAAACACAACATTGCATAAGTTTTACACTGAAAATCAAACCAAACTCACTTATGTAAATTCATGTAACAATAAATATGTGATCTATGTACATAATTTACATATACACATATAGTACACACTTACAATATATACATTTATGCTATATATGCATATGTACATTTATGTACACCTTATATATACATATATTATATATATATTCATTATAATACAATTAATTTACAATCCTATTATATACCCTATTTACATATATTTACATATTTATTTATAATTTTGTTTGATATGTGATGTCATATGTTGTTTGTGTTATGTATTGTATGATGTAGTACAAGTCAATATCTAATTTTCTTATCTACTAAATCTTACCTAACAAATCCCTGTCTTTAAAATTCTTCTAACGAGATTTCTATACTTAAACTAAACCTAAGGGTCTAACTACATTTTGTTAGTAACTAACTTATCTATAGCTAATTACAACACTGTTAGTACCCTAATTATACATTGTTTCACTCATTTAAGTAGTGATTCAATGTAACCTCACCATGTTTATGTTTTGTGTGTTTATGTTTTGTTATGTTGTTACTTTTGCTATCTCATGTTGTTTTGCTATTTTAATGTCAGTTTTACTGTTATGTTAGAGTTATGTTACTTTGTATGCAACATACTTACCCTTACTTCACATCTTTCTTTCTCTTCTTTCCTCCTCTTGAATAATTATTTTTCTGCAATTCCATGGTAGTAAATATATTTGTGTTTGTATGTGAATAAAAGCTATGTTATTTTGTACTATAATACATTACCCCAAAGTATCAATTCATTAGTCCATTTATCCTGTGATCCTCTTCATTATAAATTTCTCAGTCTTTTAAATTTATAAATTTTCAGTCTTTTAACAATGTCCATTAATTCCTGAGGTTTCCTCTTCATTAGCATTGTCCTCTTCTATCCTCTTCCACAGAAATGGTCCTCTCCTTACTGATTTTTTGACAGCAGACTCAATTTGATTGATTATTCTAACTTTCTGCAATCTCTTCTTCATTTTCTTCTTTGATGATTTGTACATTTTCATTATGTATACCATGCGCTAATTTTATATGTGAACAATGATACTATGAATCTCTAACCAAAACTTTTAGTGAAGATGGAGAAACTAACACAATAGTGTAAGGACTAACCAACTTTCTTGTGTTGCTAATGTTTTAGTAATTTTTTTTTTTACATATACCATATCTCCTGGTTTGTAATTATGAAGAGAATAATCCAAAGGACCAGTTTGAATTAATACTCCCATATCATGTAATTCTTTTAGTCTTTGTTGTAAAGCACTTAAGTAAGAAGCAAGTTAACAATCTCCTCCTAAGAGAGATCTATAGACAGTCTTACAAGTTTTTGCTTGTATTTGAGCATGTCCAAAGAACATTTCATAGGAAGATATATGTAAATCTGCTCTTGGTCTTGTACATAGGTAAAACAAACCTAGAAGAATTCTCTGGCCATTTGAGATACATTTCTGCACAGATCTTCCCCACCATTGTCTTTAATTCTTATTAACGTGCTCCACTTGTCCTGAACTTTGTGGATGATAAGGAACATGATATTTTGGTGTTATTCCTAGATTCTCATAGACTCTTTTCAAGATGTCTTGAGTAAAATGTGATCCCTTATCAGTCTATTGTTAATGGCACTCCAAATCTAGGTATAATTTCCTTAATCAACACTTTTACCACAAAGCTAGCTGTAGTTGTATTTGATGGAAAAGCTTCAGGCCATTTGGTTAATCTATCAACATTTACCAAGCAAAACTTGTATCTTCCAGCTCTTGGCATGTTGATATAATCAATCTGAAGACTCTCAAATGGACAATATGCTGGAGGTCTACTACCTAAAATTCTCTGTCTGAATGACCCTTAATTGAATGTTTGGCAAACAGAACAGCTTTGGGCAGATCTTATTTGCTACAGTACTTATTCCAGGAGCTACCCATTGTGTCTTTACAGAGTCAATTACAGCTTGAGTACCAAAATGACCTTTTGTGGGAATGGCTTGACACAAATAAATATATAGGTTTTTTGATAATAACAGCTTTCCAATATCTGCTAACCATATACCATGTTCTTTTCTTGCTCCAAATTTCTCCTTCCATTTTTGTATTTTAAAGTCTACATAAGCTTTTTCTAGATCATCAGATTCTATAGTTGATAAGTTCATAACCTACACTGGAGCATTTCTGGCTGCAAATTTCACAGTTATATCAGCTCTATGATTTCCTTTAGCAACTGAATCTCTGCCATAAGTATGACTTCTACAATGCATTACCGCTATCTGTTTCAGCTTCTGGATAGCATTCAATAATTCAGTTATTATTTCTGCATGAGCAATTGGTTTTCCTGATGCAGTAATAAAACCTTGTTGTTTCCAGATCTTTCCTGTAGCATGACACACTGAAAAAGCTTAACCAGAGTCTGTGTATACATTTACACTTTTACCATCAGCCAGAAGACATGCTTGCTTTAAAGTGACCAACTCTGCACATTGAGCACTAATATTACTAGGTAATGATCCATGCCACAGTTTCTTAATTCTGTGACAACTATAGCACCTGTACATCGAATTCCATTACACAAATATGAAGAACCATCTATGAATAAAACCAAATCTGGATTTTTCATAGGAGTGTCTTTTAAATCCACCCTCAGCATATCCACTAGATCTATTACTTCTATACATTCATGTAATGGTTCACCATTCTTTGGCAAATGAGGAAGAAGTGTAGCAGAATTTAATACACTACAGCTTTTCAACTTGATATTTTCACTACCTAGAAAAATAATCTCATACTTAAATTTTCATTGATCTGAATAAGCTTCAGTACAAAATTTCCTCATTAGTGCTTCTATTTGATGTGAACAAAATACCGTAAATGGACATCCCAAAACTAAATCTGATGACTTTTAAACTAACATAGATGCTGCAGCTGTAGCAATTGGATCTAGCTGACAACTATAGTATTCAATTGGACAATGACTTTGTTCTAAAGTCTGTGTCAGTACACCAGATGCAATTCCTTTCATCTCATTCACAAATAATTAAAAAGGTTTAGTATATCCTGGGATTCTAAGATCTGGTACAGATAAAATCATTTCTTTAAGCTTACTTAAGGCTTTCAGATGTTCAGGTTTGAGTTTCAGAGATTCTGGTTCTGTATTCCTGGTTAGATCAGTTAAACATTTAGTAATTTCACTATACCCAGGTATCCATTTTCTACAGAAACCAGTTGTTCCAAGAATAGCTCTGAGTTGCTTCTTGGTCTTAGGTGCACTCAATTTCTGTATATCAGCTATTCTTTTCTGTGTGATACTTCTGGAACCCTCTGACAACACAAAACAAAGATATCCAATGTAAGGCAATACCCACTAAAGTTTTGCCTTAGAGATTTTATGTCCACATTTATATAATTCAATCAAAATAATTTTGTTATCAATTAAACACACTTTAGCAGATGGAGATGCTAGGAGGATATCATCTACAAAATGTACTATTTTACTCTCTTTGAATGTTATTATTTTAAAGTCTCTGTTCAAAATTTGTGTGAATTGGCTCAGAGAAATGCAGAAACCTTGTGGAAGATGAGTCCAAGTCCATTTGGTTTTCTCCCATGTGAAAGCAAAGGTCTTTTGAGAATCCTCATGAATTGGCATCTAGAAAAAAAATCTGAACATAAATCTACCATGGTGAAATATCTTGCTTGACTTGGGATGGATGATATTATAGCAGCTGGACTTGGTACTATAGGATGTGTCTTTATTGCATGATCATTTACAACTCTCAAATCATGAATGAATCTGTAGACAGTTCTGCATCTTGATCTAGCTTTTGCTTTTTTATTGGAAGTATGGGTGTATTGTATTCTGAGAAACGCAGTATTATGATCCCTTGTTGAATTAGGAAGTCAATGATAAGACTTATCCCTTATATAACTTCTTTACTCAAAGGTTATTGAGGAACACAAGGAACTGGTCCTTTCTTTGTTCTCATTGCTATTGGAGTAGTTGATTTCAATAGGCCTACAGATGTGGAAGACTTTGACCATAAGTCTTCTGGGATATTCTCAGGATTTGGATAGATGGAATCCAACTCATTCTCTGCACTGACTGAATCTAAGAACAGCAATGGAAAAACTTTCAGAGATTCTTCTGGGAGTTGTAATGATATATCCCCAGTGTCAGTACATTGAATCATTGTTCATAATTTACAAAGCAAGTCCCTCCTGAGAAAGTTCATTGGATATTCAGGCATACAACGAAATGCATGTTCCACAGATAAAGGACCTAAAGTTATAATTTTAGGCTGTAATTTTGATACTCTCTCTGGTTTTCCAGTAGCTCCAATCACTTCCATAGTACCAACAGCTTTACAATCTTTAGGAAGACTTTGAAAAACTGATTTACTGGCTATAATATCCACCAAAAGATCATATATCTGATCCCCTATAGTTACAGCAACATAGGGTTCAGTGCTATTTGGAGGTTAGAAGGTTTCAAGAATTGGTGCAAGCACAGTAACATCAGTAAACAGCTCAGTCATTTCCTGTCCATCCAAGTCTACATCTACTTGAATTACATGACTTTCCCAGGATTTTGTATCATCAGCTTTTATATTACTCTCATTGGTCCTTAAATTCTCTACCTTAGTACCATTGTTCCCATTTACAGTTTCATTATAATTATTTAGTTTATATTCTTCATTAATTTCTCTTATTCTACATTCATTAATATTTTCAGTTAAATCTATATTACAATGTTCTTTCTCTGTAAAATTATTTACACTAATTATATCCTCCTTTAATTCAATTAATTCATTTGTATTGTATGATTGAAAATCTGTTACCCTAAAAAAGAACTACATATCCCATGAGCCCATTGACTTCCTGTCATTATGTACTTCCTGTAGACAGAGGATAAAGGGCATCGACTTTGCAGGCTCCCACTCTCAGATGTAGAATCAGCATTGATTATGGTGAGTGCAGTTGGATAAAAAAATGACTAACCAGCCATGGAAATGTGGTCTTTATTTTGTATCTTCCTTATTCCTTGATTTCTAATGATCATTAATAAACCTCATAAAAACATAATATTTTTATCATTAGAAATAGAAATTTAATTTTTACAGTTGGTGACAACCTCTAGTTGGAGAAGAACCTCTCAAATTTTTAAGATAGCCTAGATAAAAATTTTTAAGCCACATTTCTCCTGCCAAGGCTCTTTGTACACCCTACCCATCCTAGCAAACTCCAAACTCTCTTTGGAGCTGCTGTGTTTTTCTTTTACTAATTTTTGCCTGGTTGCTTGCTCTCCCTACTGGCTGGGCTATTTTTAGCAGGGGGACTCTTGGAAAAGAAGAAATAACCTGCTTCTCTCATCCAACTGCTTGAGTCCTTCATTTCTTGCTCCTCCTTCATTCTTCCTTGCTGCTAACTCTGCATTGCTGATATTGCTTCCTCCTGATCTCCAGCTCTGATCCTAAATTGGCCTCCACCCTGACCCTGATTGCTGTTGCTGCCTCTTCTGGGCTGATTGCTGCCACCAAGAAGCTAGGAGTCCTTGGAGTCCTCCTCAGGGCAGATAGGAAAGAAAGAAAAAAAGAAAGAAAGAAAGGAAGAAAGAAAGAACGAAAGGAAGAAAGAAAGAAAGAAAGGAAGAAGGAAAGAAAGAAAGGAAGAAAGAAAGAAAGAAAGGAAGGAAGAAAGAAAGGAAGAAAGAAAGAAAGAAAGAAAGAAAGAAAGAAAGAAAGAAAGAAAGAAAGAAAGAAAGAAAGGAAAGAAAGAAAGAAAGAAAGAAAGAAAGAAAGAAAGAAAGAAAGAAAGAAAGAAAGAAAGAAAGAAAGAAAGAAAGAAAGAAAGAAAGAAAGAAAGAAAGGAAGGAAGGAAGGAAGGAAGGAAGGAAGGAAGGAAGAAAGGAAGGAAGGAAGGAAGGAAGGAAGGAAGGAAGGAAGGAAGGAAGGAAGGAGGAAAGGAAGGAAGGAAGGAAGGAAGGAAGGAAGGAAGGAAGAAATTAGTCAATAATTATCTTCCTAATTCACTCTGGGGAAACTAAGGAAGAAACTCTTCCAAACAGGAAATTGATTACAATTATGGCATATTCTATGAAAGAGCACTGCATTACCTATTTCAAACAGCTTCCAGCTTTAGGATGTTTTTTCTTTCTACCACTGATCCTTTCAATTATCTTGCCTGAGATTCAGGGGAGAAATTCATCCCCCTACAACCACCTGCCCAGTTTGAGATTCTTAAAACTCATGTTCTCTCTCATGAGATTGGGTATACCACAGTGCTGACAATAGGGATCTGAATTTTAGAAAAAGGAACTTTAAAGGGTCTGAAGGTGAAATTTGAAGCCTTTTCAGACTCCACTTTTTAAAAAAAATGAAAGTCTCTGTATCTTATTGTATATTGCTGATTGTTTTGTTTAAGATTTAATTTTGTTGTTTTAAGCTCATATTAATGTATTCAATACTGTTCTGTTACATTGAATCATTTTAGTCTACTGTGTTTTAACTATTAAATATAGTCTGTTACCTTTCCCTTATGAGTACTGAACAAAATGTTGCAAAATATTGTAAAAGCCCATAAACAGCCATTTTTACATCTTGCATTTGTTAATTGTCACATACATGATAGATGAACTCAACCTGACTAACTACCTTTAGAGAATTTAATAATCTAAGAATTTAATTGTAATATTAAGGGGTCTTCAGAAATAATTTTAACTAGTAATTTCTGAATGGATGAGTTTTTTCATATTTATATTTTAAATAATGTTGTATTAAAGATAGAGAAACAAAGAAATGTTTCTACCAAGGTATTTCTATGAAGCAGGAAGCCAAAAAGAGCTCCTGCAAAATTCTTCAGTTTAATTTTCTTCTACCAGAACAATCTAGATTTCTTGGTGATGTTCTAGATCCAAATAAGTTTTACTTTGTTTAAAAATATACTTGCCACAGTTGAAAGATTTGCTACATCTGTAAAAATTGTGACAAATATCATTCAGTTCATAGGGATTTTTTTGTCATACAGCAACTTATATGAAATATGATAGTGGTGTGTTTGCTATTGTCCTTAAATGGGCTATTATAATTTGGGGGATTTTGATACTTTTTGAATGTGCATTACATGTTGTACTATAGTTCTTTATAAAAAACTATTACCTTGTGAAAATAATTTGCTTGTACTCACAGTGGATCATGGTCAGGTTGGAAGAGGAAAAAGATCTCATTTTTGGTGAGAAACCTTTGCATTCTATCTTTCCTTAGCTGACACAGTGTCAATAATTGTAAGCGATATATTTTTGATTATTAAAACTTTTTATTATTGGTTTTGCTTTCTATTAGTGCAATATACTATTTTGGTTTTATTTTTTCTTTCCTTTTTGTATTTGAAGCACATATCACCAGAATTGATATTTTCTTTACCTTTTTTTGATTTTGCAGTAATATAAGTTTAAAATATATTTGCTATAATGTCAATGCATGCCCCAAAAGCTTGAGACTATAAAAATGATGCCACTGATTGCTTAAAAAAGAATTATGGGACTTTGCTTAATGATTCTGTATGACTCCAGGACAAGAGAATACAAAAAGAGCCATTGCACAGTGCCAAAGAAGCACAAAACTAAACTGCATAGTGTCTATTGAACACAAGGTCAAAGAGACCAACCAATCCCAATGGGATTCATGAAAATTTTGAGCCAAGACAAGAAGACTTGAACTTGTTTGGGGTTCGAAGTTGCGGCTGTTTAACATGTGTTAAGGGCAGGTCTTCTTTGTCCCACATTCTACCAAGTATCTCAAATTTGGCTCCTCCCTGGCTCCTATAATCTAGTCCCTTTTCTGTCTTTCATGGTGTGGCAAACTTTCTATAGTCCTGGCTACTGATTGGGTAAATGCATAATTGCTTAAATCGTTTTAATTGGGTCCTGATTCAAGGACCTGTTATGGATTTATTTTTCCTTTACTTAGAATTTTTACACATAAGACTTTGATAGACTATATTTCATCCAGAACTTATTTTTTATTTGGATTTTTAAAAATATTTTTGTTTCCCTTACAATTGATTCATATACGTCATAACTCAACCATGCATCCCTAAGTGACTCCTGTGTTTTTCAACAACCTCTTCACGGAGGAATGTATCATTATTATCATAAATTGCAAATTTTAAATTCTTCTGAGTAATTTTAGGTTAAAAAACATGCTACCTCTCCATATTCAGAAAATGAACTCTTCTTAAAAGGCACCATGAAGATGCCTCTATAGACCACAAGCTACATCAGAAGATCCAGAATGAACTTTGGGTGTGGTTGATTGAATCGAAGGTTGAACTGACTTTTTGTCAATGCACCTAGCAATTATTGGTTTTGTTCTCTTTTCCTCTTATCCTCAAATTATTGCAATTTCAAAGTTGGCATGTTTACAAGACCCACTATCTTCCGTGGGTCTCAGGGGGGAATATATGTTTGAAAATCTGTTACCCTCAAAAATAACTATGTATCCCAAGAGCCCACTGACTTCCTGTCATTACATACTTCCTGTAGACAGAGAATAGAAGGTATGGGCTTTGGAGTCTCCTCCTATCTGATGTAGCATCAGCAGTGATGGTGGTGAGTGGGGATGGCTAAAAATAGATAACCAGCCATGGGCACATGGTCTTTATTTTGTATCTTCTTTATTCCTTGATTTCTAATGATAATTAATAAACCTCATAAAAATATAATATTTTGTCATTAGAGATATAGATTTAATTTTGACAGTATTACCATCTACCTTATTTTTATTACTCTCAATTTCACTTATCTTCAATTCATTTCCATTTATATCACACTCATTTCTGGATTCATTCTCATATGTATTAGGGTAAACCTTCATAAGGCACTTATACCCTTGTTCTGATCACCTTTTACTACCTGGCTGTACTTTGGTTTAGCTCCAGAATTTACCCATGATTGCATAGTATCTAGATTTTGTGCTTGTTGGCCCTGGCAACATGCATTTTGGCATTGATTAACATGTCTGCTTTGATTATTATTATTCCATCTGTTGTTATTATTATAATTATAATTATTAATCCAGTTATTGGATTGTCTATTAATACCATTATTCCTATTTATTTGCCTTCTGACTTGATTTCTGAATCTTCAGTCTCTGTACAGATGTCCAGCCTGATCACAAAAGAAATAGCGCCTAGGACTTGATCTCCTCTCACTAGGTCTATAATTATTATTATATTTTGGCTGCACAGATCTCAAAGCAGCCAAAGCCTTTACTTCCTTAATTTCACTTTCTTTAACTTTCATTTCAGCTTACCTTAATTTTCTTTTCAAATCTTCTACAACGGAATCCCTATCATCAGCTTTTTCTTCTGAATAATTTGTTAAATATGTAGCCTTTCTCCTCAATTCCTACAGATCAAGCTCTTCCCAATCTGGTTAATTTGACTTAAAGAATTGTCTGACCCTTGGAACTGCATTCTTCACAAAGATACGTTTGATGTGGGAAATGGTGCCTTCTTCAAGTGCATCCATCCCCAAAAGAGTTTCAGCTGCCTTGGTTATCCTTTCCAGGAAAACTACAGGTGCTTCAAATACCTTTTGCTTTATTGCCTCAAACTTGGACCAAGCATTGGGTCTCTTTGTATATCTCCCCATAAAATCCAGGTTTGCATCTCTTGCTTCACTTAGCATATCATGTACCCCATTGTCTGCAGTATCCAGCTTCAAATTCTCTGGCCATGATTGTAAAAGAGGTTCTGACCTCATCTCCTCTATAAACCTATTTCTCTATCTCTTAGTTAGAACCTCTTTCATTAAGAGAGCAAAATCGTTAAAATCAGGGTCATATAATTCAATTGCCCTATGCATCCCCTTAATCACTTTATTTGGATTGTCACTAAAATTTGGGGTTCTCCTTTTAATGGATTCAAGGTCCTCTAGGGAAAATCTTTTGTGAGTTCTCAACTTATGCACCTCATTCTTTGTAACCACTAGCAAATCTCTTAGGGGACATAGATTCACTATTCCTGTTGCTTCTTCCTGCTCCAACCTATTTAGCCTTTTTCCCTTATTGCTTATATTGCTGTTATCATTTCCATATCCCAGGTTCAGAGTAATGTTATTCATAAATTGTTCCAGTGTATCCATTTGTTGTTTCATGTGCATGACCATAATTTTCAAATCAGAGTCCCTTTTAAACCAAGCAACTAGAGTCGATTTCCACAAATACATAAAGAGGCACAGGACTTGTACATGACACACCCACAGAAAACAATAAGGGGAACATACGTCATTATGTCACATAACAATGTCCATTACAGGCTTCATACAGTCCATTTGAAATATAGCATGACAATAATTTAGGAAAGTTACAAATATGACATATGGGCCACACATTACATATTCACATAACAAAATTAATATATTACTTAACATGCTTGATGACATGTTAACATCCATAGGTACAGTAGAATTTAAAACAATATTGTTACATTGTTCTTTATACATAAAACAAGTAAGATGTTACAATTTTTCAAATTTAAAAAAAGTTTTTCTAAGATGACCACTCCACGATGACTGCTGGGAGTCTGTGATGCAGTAAAAATAACCCCCTTGGGCAAGCCAAGCCCTCTGAATTCTATTTAGCTTTCCCCCTGAGCTCCTAGCAGCTCAGAGAGGTTTTAGAATGTTGACAAACTGAACTTTCTAAGGCTACTTTACTACACTTTAGAAATACTATAAACATACAATGAACATACAATAAACCTAGCTGGCTCTGCCAAAACTGTAATAGTGGGATTTGGTAGGGGAATGAACAAGAAGGAAACATATAAAAATCAGGTTTATTTTTTGGGATAGGGAAGAGGGAAAAGGGGTAAGGAGAATTATTACAATTAATCTTAAATCCTCTTAACCTAATTTAGCTAAGCTAAAACTATAAGTTTCCCCAACACCAAATCTCCAATCAAATGGGCCAGGATCTTCAGATGAAGACAGTCCATAGCAGGTCCAGTGGAAAACTCTGTTCTAGCTGCCAGCAACCAGTTCAAAAGATTCCTCTCTTCAGCTGGTATCACCAAAAGTCAGAAACCTGTTGTCAAACCTGCAATCCAAGGTCCTTCAGGAGAGAAGTTCCAAGACTATTGAGACCTTAGAATCTTTACTCAGCTTTTGACCCTTAGGCTTCCATGTGACTCTCTGTCACATGCTCCTGTCAATCACTCTAACGTTTTTATTACAGAGTTCTTTTGCAAACATCCTCTATCTATTACATATGTGAACAGTTAAAATGTATTAATGAGCGTTAAACTTGAATATGCTCAAATTATTTATAATATGTAAACAATGAACACATGCTCTGAAAATATATACATCTCCCCTTCCCTCCAAATTAGTCTCCTTACTACAGCACCCAAGGGACCATCTTGTGCAGTCTGAAGCTTCAGTGCTTCTATTTGTGACTTTGTTAATCATGCTGAAAATTCATAGTAACTAAAACAAGTTGTCTGCATTGTTTATTATGATTGCTTCTGGATTTTTTTGGTCTGTGCTTTTTTTGTGTTTTGTCTTTAAAATTAAAACTTTAAAATCTTAAATTCCCAACATAGCAAGTGTTTAAAAAATAGAACAAAACCTGGACATTTTGATCACCAATACATGACCTAGAATTGCTTGTTTTTTTTTTAATTTTAATTTTTATGCTTCTATGTCTCTGCTTATTCTGTCCTTTGTGCCTTGATTATATTTTCTTCTTACGGAAATACATATTTATTTACTTGTTGTCTCCCCCAATTGATTGTGAGTTTCTTGAGAGCTGAGACTATCTTTTCTCTTCCTTTGTATTACCAGCATAGTACTTGGCTTATAGTGGGTTCTAAACAAATGCTTATTAACTAATTAGTTAACTAACTGCTCAGCTAGGACCTGTGAAAGCTCAAGGTCATTTAAAAGACATAATATCTCTGCATCAGAATAGAACTTTGGTGGAGACCCTTAATAACAAAAGTATATACATACAAGATGACTAGTCTGGTTTAAGTATTACCCTTCACCATCCTCATCCTTCCCTCCAATGTAAAAGAATTCCCCCCTAACCCTGTGCGTCTTTATGTGATTTAATTTACCCATTCTACTTCACTCATTCCATTTCTTAGTACAATCCTCTTTTTCATACTTTTTTTACATTTCTTAAACAACTTACTACCACACCCTCTGTCTATATATACTTCTTCTAACTACTATGATAATGATAATTGTAAAGAGTTCTAGTTATCATTTTTTGATATAGGAATGTAAATGATTTGACTTTATGGAAATCCTTAAATTTATTTCACTTTCTTATTTACCTTTTTATGCTTCTCTTGAATTTTTATTTGGACATCAGATTTTTCTGTTTGTCTTGTCTTTTTTCTTCAGGAATGCTTATTAAATGACCATATTTTCCCATGAAAGAATATAGTCAGTTTTGATGGGTAGGTGATTCTTGACTTTAAACTCAGTTCCCTTGCCTTCACTATGGAAGCTGCCAGATCCTGTGTAATCCTGACTGGGAAGCCATGATATTTGAATTGTTTCTTCTTGGCTGCTTACAATATTTTTCTCCTTGACCTCAGAGCTCTTAAAGCTAGCTATAACATTTCTGGGAGTTGTCATTTGGGGATTTATTGCAGGAAATGATCTGCAGATTCTTTCAGTTTCTATTTTATCCTATTGTTCAAGAATATCAGAGCAGTTTTCTTGTATAATTTCTTATAATATGATATCTAGACTTTTTTTTTTGGTCATGACTTCATAATTCTTAATTTGTCTCTCTTGTATCGATTTTCCAGGTTAGTGGTTTTTTGATGAGATTTTAAATATTTTCTTCATTTTTTATCCTATTTATTTCCTTTTATTGTTTCTTAACATCTCATGATGTCATTAGCTTCTATTTGCCCAACTCTAATTTTTAAAACTCAATTTCTTCCATGATCTTTTGATCCTCCTTTTCTATTTGGTCCATTCTACTTTTCA
The DNA here is from genome assembly GCF_027887165.1 of Monodelphis domestica. Taxonomy (NCBI): domain Eukaryota; kingdom Metazoa; phylum Chordata; class Mammalia; order Didelphimorphia; family Didelphidae; genus Monodelphis; species Monodelphis domestica. The sequence continues at coordinate 322,363,206 of NC_077228.1, forward strand.
TGAAATACTTTTCTTCACTTTTTTTTTTCCAGTTGACCAAGTTTGCTTTTTAAGCTATTATTTTCATTTTTTTCATTCCACCCCCCCACTTTTCTTCAACTTATCTTATTTGATTTTTGAATTACGCTTTGTGTTCTAGGATTTGAGATCAATTTCCATTTTTCTTTGAAATCTTGTATGTGGTTGCTTGGATCTCACAGGCCTCTGATGACTTTGTGTTTCTGTCTCTGTCTCCATAGAAATTTTCTAAGGTTAAGTGTTTCTTTTGCTGTGTTCTTATTTTCCTGTTCTTAATTTCCTTTTATTGACTGTGGACTGTGAATTCTGAATGCTGTTGATTCTGTCTCCTCTGTTTCTGGCTTACGGGGCTCAGTGGTGTGAGCAATTTCCCTGGGGCTATGTCTTCACTACAGTAAAGGATTGAAAGGACCACATGCTATGGACTTATGGACATCACGATAGGCAGGTGCCAGCTCTAGGTCTTCAAGGGGTAGGTCTAGGATGCTTTGTTGTTGATGTAGCCTGTGTCCCAGGATCCTGAAGTTAGTGTCTGCCCATATTTGGAACCTAAGAGAATAGGTGGTGGTGGTGGTGGTTGGACAACTCTTCTTTGTGTGCAATTTTGCTTACAATTCTTCCTTCTCTCATGAAAATCAAATCTCTCTGCCTATGTTACAAGTCATATTCAGAGAAAGAGACCCCTAAATTCCATTTTGCTATTGTTTTTTGACTTCTTTTATTTTGAGGCACTGTTAAAAGATTGGCTTGGAAACTGTCAGAGAAGTTTCAGCTTTCATTGTTTCTAAGTTACCATCTTGACTGTCCCCCAAGATGACTATTCTGTGATAAGAAGAAAATGATCTTAGAATGGAATTGTCTTTATTATATTGTTTATTTTGGAATTGTCTTTAAAACTAAACTAAACTAAACTAACTGCACAATGTGGGGAGCCAGTCCTTTAACCTTAGTCTACTTTAACTCAAGTCTCATTGCATTGGGCTACTTTAGTCCATATGTAATTGTATTTCTTATTGATTTTATTATTTAAAGAAAGAGGAATTTTAGTTTTTACATTTCCTATAAATATTATTTCCTGTTTGAATTCTAAATGTGGGATCCTTGTCCAATGACCAGCAAGTGTATATAGTATTGGAAGAACTGAATCATCCCCAATCTTGATATTCTCACTATAAACAAAACAAGAAGACAAAAGAAAGTTGTAGCTGAAAGGTTAGCACTTGTCTGCTTCCCTAAGGAGATAAATGATCATGTTTTGGACTCAGCATAACTCTGAACTTGTTTCTTTGATGCAGTAGGTACTGAAATGAAAGATTCATGTCATTCAATAGTTAATAAGACATTTATCACAAAGAAAAATTACTCAACAAAAATATTGTATATAGTTTGGGTCTATGTGCCAGACTCCCCTACCTGGTCTCCATATAAATTTACTTGTAAAATTTTATGGAGAATGATAATATAAGATTCTTTTAACATTATCATCTTATCATGTATCAAGAACCAGGGGAGAGAAAAACAAGCTTAAGGGTAGTTTAATATAGTGGAAAAGGTTATTGGATTGGATTGTGATCTAGGTTCAAGTACTAACACTGCCACCAACCTGTGTGGCTTTGGACATGCCACTTAACCTCTCTGCTCCTCAATATTCTCTTTTGTAAAATAAAGAGGTTGAACCATCTGACTATCCCTAACTCTAAATCAGGGCTCCTATAGACTTATGATCCTATATTACTATGAAAACTTAGCTAGAAACAGAAGGTAACCAGATAATTTAAGGGTGAACTAGAAGGAGAGCAAATATGAAAGACAGAGATTAAGAAAACAGAGGTGGAAAGAACAACTGAAATGAAATTTTCTAGAAGGTAGTGTATGTTGGAAGCAATCCAGTGTTGAAAACACTGGAGAACTGATTCTTAATTTATCTGAAAGATAAAGGATACAAAATGCTTAGAAAGAAATAATAAATGTTATTGTCCAAAAGAGAGCTAAGAAAATGTCAGTAATTTCTAATATATTTGCCTCCCCCTGAATTCTTCAAAATCTTTATGAGAAAAGTCTTTATAGATATTTAAGGCATCTTTGATCAAGCTGAGACTGGAATAGGTAGAATTTTGCATATTATATGTGTAGTAGACAAATTTACAATGATAAAATGAACAGAAATCTGAAGAAAAGGCATGCTTCTATTATATTTACCATTTGCTAATTACAAAATAAACCACTTCATTTGAGTAGGTAAATGAAATTCTCCTTTAATATTCTTTTCCAACAAGGTGCCTATGATGCATATGAGAAACTCCTATAAGAGTCCTTGAGTGATATTTTGCTCTATGATCCTTGGCTTGTAAATATCACATGAAGTCTAAAACAGGGAGACATACACTCATCAAAGATGTTTGTTACTTCCAGGGAATATGAAGAGCATAAAAGTCATATAGATGCAAGATTTCCTATTGGTTTTGAAGTTCTCTCTCTCTCTCTCTCTCTCTCTCTCTCTCTCTTTCTCTCTCTCTCTCTAGACATGCCAATTACATTAAAACATTTCAAAGCCTCCTAAATTAAATCTATTATCCCTCAGAGCAATACACCTAACAAGTTATATGGGTAATTTCTTAAAATCAAAATGAATCTAGTATTTTGAATTCACTCTTGTTGGAATATTTGATCACAGTTCTGTCATTATTTCCATTTATGTTACTATTGTGATTCTGTACCACAATTTGTTATCCATTGCTTAGTTGATGGGTATCTATTTTGTATCCATTTTTTTTACTACCACAAAAAAGTGCTGCTATAAATTTTTTGGTGTAAATTAATATTTTATTTTTATCAATAATTTCCATTGGGAATAAGTCCTGGGCTAAAATGTCATTTTAGTCACTTTATTATAAAGCACAACTTGAAGTTGCTGTCCAAAATGGCTATAATGATTCAAAGCTCTACCAAATAATTCAATAGTGTCCTAATCTTTTTACAACTTATCTTTCCAACATTAAGTATTCTTAGTTTTTGATATCTTTACTAATTTACAGATTATGAGAAGATAAAAACCTAAAGATTTTTTTGATTTATAATTCTCTATTTATACTTTTATAATTCTTTTAATTCTTTTGAAAATGTCTGGTTAATATTCATTGATCCATTGATCACACATCTGTTGGAGAATAGCTTTAGACCTTCATATAAATATACATGGGTGAATATATATGTATAACACATGTGTTTATATTTACATATACCTACTGAAAAAATAGAATCAAATCCAGGACTTCAATCCCCAGAAATCCTTGCTCCACTTCCCCAGAATGCCCTCTAATCTCACTGATTTCTTACCTGGGCCCTGATTCAAGGACCTGTTATAGATTTATTTTTCTTTTTACTTGGAATTTTTACACATAAGACTTTGATAGTCTATATTTTCATCCAGAAATTTTTTTTATTTGGATTTTTCTGATGTCTTTTTCATTTCTCTTACCAATTGATTCATATACCTCATACCTCAGCCATGCATCCCTAAGTGACCCTGTATTTTTCAATCACCCTCTTAATGGCGGAATGTAAAAAATACCATTATTTTAAATTGCAAAGTTTAAATTCCTTTTGAGAAGAATTTTAGGTAAAGAAACATGTAACCTCTCTGAATCCAGAAACTGAACTGTTGGAGAAGACACCATGAAAAAGCCTCCAGACCACAAGCTGCACAAAAATGAACTTTGGGTGTGGCTGATTGAACATTTATTTGTATGTATACTCTCATGCCAAAGGGGACTGCCCCCTAACTGGCTTTTTGTCAATGTGTCCAGCATTTACTGTTTTTTTCTCCTATCCTCAAATTATTGTAATCTTTAAAATTGATTATGTTTTTATGATCCTTTGGGGAAGTCCTCCCCAGAGGATCAAACAGGGGAATGTAAAAATAGACTCGAATCCAGGACCTCAATCCCCAGAAATCCTTGCTCCACTTCCCCAGAATGCTCTCTAATCTCACTGAATTCTCACTTGGGCCAAGAGCAAGATGGGGTATTTAAACCTAGTTGTGAATAGGCTCGGGCTCTTTTGGACTTCCATTTTGGAGCAGACGCATCTCTTTCATGATGTGAGGTTATCTTGTCTAGGCCTCTCTGGCCTAGGCATGTGCTTTCTTATTCTGTATTTTCTTTAATCCTTAACCTTTAATAAACCTCATAAAAATATAATACTCCTTGCAGAGAGAAACTAATTTCTACCTGCCTCAGTCTCCCCTAAATTTTAATCTTTATACTACCTATGCCTATCTTTTATCCATTCACAATATAGTTATATTTGTGCATTGCCTATGTGTTTGATATTAATCCATTATCTATTAATTTTGACACAAATATTTTTTCATTGAGCAGATTCCATTTTTGAAGTAGATGATTCATTTTATTGTATAGACTCTTTCAAAAACAGTCATAATTTTGTATTTATTTTCTAGATTTGTATCTTATTTCTTATTTGATAAAAGACATATATCTTACCCATGCTTTGAAAAGTATAAAACCTGTTTCTATTCTAATTTTTATGGTATGAAATATTTAGATTATATATACATTTTAATTTATTTTGGAATATGTCAAAAGATGTTACTATAATCCTAGTTTTTGTCAGAATGTGCTCCAGTTTTCTCAGTGAGGTTTTTAAAAATTTTATTTAAAAATTTTATTTTTGTTAGTTTCTTTTTTGGTAAATAGGGAGTAATTTCATAAGTAATTTATGTTTTCAGGTTTATTGAAAACTGACTAATTTGGATTCAAGTGTTTCTGATTCTTCTTTCTCCAATCAGTTCCAATGATCTTCTTTATCTGCTAACCAGTATTAAGTTTTTCTTGAATACCACTTTATCATATAGTTTAAGGTATGGAAGCACTAGTCCCTCTTTCATTCTTAATTTTTTTTCCTCCTTGAGATTTTTTTTTTGTATTTTATCAAGTTCTACAAAGCATCCTTTTGATAATTTAATTTCCTCAACATTAAAACTGTAAACTATATACAGTTTAGTATACTAATTGATTATATCAGCTCAGACCAGCCAGGAGCACTAAATATTCCTTCAAATTTTAAGTTGTCCTTTTCTTCTTTAAAGTGTGCTTTATAATTGAATCTCTACAAGTATTTAGTGTACTTTAGAAGATATTTTATGTATTTTGTAATTATATGGAAGGAAATTTCAATTTCTTTTATTGCTACTGTTATTATTATAGAGAATTGTTGTTAAGTGTTTATTGCAAAGCCTTCAACTCTGCTAAAGCTATTTGATTGTTGTAATTAATATATTTACAGATTCCTTTGAAGGTTCCAAGTAAACCATTATGTTTTCAGCATGTAGGGATAAATTCATGTCTTTTTTGCCTATTTTCATGCCTTTTATTTTTTTATTTATAACAATTTCTAGCATTTCTGGAAATGTAAAATATAATAGGGGAGAGTAGGCACCTTTGCTTATTCTTATATTTATTGGAAAATCTTTTAATGTGTCCCCATTTCATATACTTGCTTTTGGTTTTATATATAAACTTTCTGGATTCTATATATTCTTCCATACCTATATAGTGTAGGCTTTTTAGCATAAAAAAGTATTCATTGGCAAAGGCTTTTTCTGTATCTATTGAGATAATCTCATGGTTTGGGATATTTTATTTTTAATATGACTAATTATGTTGTTTTCCTAATGTTGAAATACCTTTCTTTCCTTGTTCTAAATATAACTTGTTCTCAATAAATAATTTAATAGATGAATTTATATAGTCTATTCTTTAGAATCTTATTTAAAATTTTTAACATTATTAATGTTATTAGACTATAGTTCTTTCTTTGATTATCCTTCATTGATTTAGGTATTAGCATACCATCTCATAAAAAAGAGTCAAGGAGAATTCTCTCACTTTTTGCAAATAATTTATGTAATATTGATATTCATTTTTATTTAAAAGTTTGATAAGAATCCTCCTGTAAATTCATCAAACACCAAGTATTGGTCCTATAATAACTTAAAAAATAGTATTTCTTCCCACATATATATTTTTTATGAAGTTTATTGGAAAGGTAGACAATGTTCCTATAAGTAACCTGACCAGGTGGGGCCTAGCCTGCCAGCCTCTTCCTCATTCCCCCTCACCTACCTGCTCTGTCTCTTCTCAGGGTTCTCTCATGTTCCTCTTGTCTGTATTCCCTAGATTCTGCCCCAAACCTTAACTTTTATTCAGATGCAGAAGGTACAGGGAGGAAGCAACCCTGGAGCAACTGTGGTATGTCAGGAATGTTTGATAGACAGGCAAAGTTACTCAGGAGGGGGAGGGGATAAACTTCCTTGTCACAGTCCCCTGGGCCATCTCCAACATTAGTAGTTACTTTATAGCTAATTCTAGTACTTTTCAGAGATTGAACATTAAAACTCTATTTGTTCTCCCATTAGTTCGAATATTTTTATTTTAAGTAATCTATTATTTTTTTGTTCTGTGTTGTTGGTATATGCATAGAAGTTTCTCAATATTTTTTTATTTGTTCTTTTTTTGTTGTGATTTTTCTTTGTGCATTCACAATTTTGATGTTTTGATTTTCTGTCCCATTCATTTTAATCAAATTAGCTAAATTTTTCAATTTTGTTATTTTTTTCAAGTAATGGCTTTTAGTTTCATTCATCATTTCTAAATTCTTTTTTTGTTTTCATTTCATGTTTCTCCTCTAATTTTTAATATTTAGCCAATTTTGCTCACTTAACTTATGTTTGTCACCTTTCTAGCTTTTATGTTTAGGAAACCTTGGAGGAATTTGTTGGAAATAGACAAACAAATGATTTGAAAGAACAGAAAGGGTTCAGCAATAAGGGTTAAGTGACTTCCCTGGGGTCACATAGCTAGGAAGTGTCTGAGAGCATATTTGAAACTAGGATCTCCTTTGTGTAGGCCTGACTCTCAATCCACTGAGCCACCTAGTTTCCTCCTAAAAATGATTCCTTCAACTCCATTTTGTCATTAATTCTCTTCTCTTTCTGTATATGCTTTTATTGTTTAATTGATGATCCTTGTACTTAAATATTCCTTCTTTAGTCTTTGAGTTGTTCATGAAATTAAAGTTTCCAAAGCACTTATTTTGAATTTTCTCACTAAAAATGTTATTGCTTTGTAGATATTGTCATTTATGACATTTATTTTTCTCTTATGCCTTCATTCTTAGAAGTATCAATTCTAGTAGGGTGATTAAAAAAGATAGAATGGCCCTACAAAAGATATTTTCCCATGGCTCTAATTGTGCCTAACCATTATTTTTCAAATTTGACCTAAAATACTCTCTTTGGGCTTATGGCTTCCTACTCTTGAATGTGCCAGTTTTTCTCTTTGGACTTTGATTCTGTTCTTCTTGTTCTTGTTCTTGTTCTTGTTCTTGTTCTTGTTCTTGTTCTTGTTCTTGTTCTTGTTCTTGTTCTTCTTGTTCTTCTTGTTCTTCTTGTTCTTCTTGTTCTTGTTCTTGTTCTTCTTGTTCTTCTTGTTCTTGTTCTTCTTGTTCTTGTTCTTCTTGTTCTTGTTCTTGTTCTTGTTCTTCTTCTTCTTCTTTTTAAAGGAAATATGCTTTCCATGGAGGCACAGCATTCTGACATATTAGTCTGTGTACTATATCCTTAGAGCTTATACCCACTATATGGTCATCATCTGCCATTACAAAACATATCTCTGCATCTTGAAGATCCTCTTCTATGGGATACCTTCCCTCCACAAAAGGGTAGTATTGCCTTCTTTTTTGTACTTTGTTTTGAAGTGGTGTACTTCACAAAGTGAGTTTGAACACCCAGCATCCAATTATTGGAACTGCGATTTATTAATAAAAGAACAAATAAAGAATCTAACAGCTGGGACAGCCTTCCCTAGTGGAAGCTGCATTGGGTTAACATTAGGAAACAGTTTATATAAGGTTACAAATTACAGTGCTATTTCCTTTCACATATAGACTCTTATCTGACAATAAAACAAACCTTAACTCAGGAATGTGAGGTCCGTAATAGGGGGGATAATCCTCAGATTTATGTGGGGGCTGTTATTTAGGGTTGTTTATTTTTACATGCAGTTAGCCACTTAGTGCTAGTTGGCCATATGTTATCTTGCTTCCATCCTGACCTTTTTGATATTTCTGAAATTCCTCTTTGTCTCCTGCCCCTTTATAATTCACATCCCTCAAGCTAAGTAGAGACTGGTCTGCTGTCTGCTGGACTTCCTGGGGGAGTGAAGCCAGGTCTGTTCCCTAAAAAATGCTGTCAGGGTTTTATATCTGTTTTATCTATTTCAATTTTACTATCCTCCTCTTTTTGGATTACTTCAGTTTCAATCTCTCTCTTCACATCACTCATTCTCTCATAGTCCCTCTTCTTCCTGATGTAAACCTTAAAATTCCTTAGATTTATAAATGTTGGAAATTTCACCATTGGGAAATTTCATACTTGGAAAATTTCTTACTGATACTCTATTGGAATGTGAACCCCATTGACATGGGAGGTTCCTCCTCCTCCCTTCTTAAGATTACTTTAGGACAGAAACCTTTTGCTGAACAATGGAAAGGACTTTGACCTATGCTTAAGCATAGAACAGGAATTTCTTTGAGTCATGATTGATTTTAGAATTGATACAATGGAGATACTTGGAATCAATCTCTACCCTACTCAGTCCTAACAGGATTGAGGAAGGGCTGCAGCATAGATCAAAATTTAATTATTCCAATCTCTACCCTACTCAGGTTAACAGGATTTAGGAAGGGCTGTAGCAAAGGATCAAAGATTTAATTATTTGAAAATATGACCTTCAACAGACATGTGCAAAGCCAGAGACCTCCGGGCGGTCCTGGGTTAAGCTAGAGCCTCCATTGGCACAGGGAAATTGATGGACAGTGATTGGTAGATGTGAGAACTGAGGGGAGGGAACTTGGATGGTTTCCTTAAAGATAGAGGGGTCTGAAGACTCAGGGTGGTGGTTGAGGAGTTTGTCTGAGTGGTTGGAGTGTGCTCTGAGAAGCTTGCTCTGAAGGAAGCTGAAGGTGGGGGCCTTTGAGACTGTTTCTCCATTTTGGAGTAATAGGGACTGATCTCTTTTCTTTGCCCCAGCTATCTAAGGGCTTGGGCCTTTTGGCCCAGCCTAAACAGAGTGGGTATTTAAGCCCTATTCCCTTCTCTCCCCTTTCGCTCTCTCTCTCTCTCTCTCTCTCTCTCTCTCTCTCTCTCTCTCTCTCTCTCTAATTCCTTTCTTCCTCCTGTTTGTAATTAAACTCTATAAAAGGCTGACGGCTGATTTGAGTTTTCATTTAGGAATTACATAGCTGAATTCCTTGGCGACCTTAAATTAATATATATATCAGTCTTTTAAAGTGATTTCCTTGTCACACTGAGAGACGAGGCATTAACTTCCTTCACGTTAATTATTAACTCTAGGATATATCATATATTCCCCCTATCATTTTCCTCCTCTCTCCCATTTTATGTATTCTCTCACACCTGTTTGAGGAAAATTACCTCCACCCCATTGAATGTTACAGATGTAATGAGGGAGGCCTGAGCAGGAAACTGCCTGGGTTTGGAAGTTCAGAAACATAAATATGTCAAGGTCCTAGCAGCAGTATGTACCAGATAAGAACTTAGTGGCCAAGCAGACCCCAGCAACATTAACATGTCAAAGTTCCAAGAATAGTATGTACCAGTTAAGGGCTAGGGGGCCATACATGCTGGCAACAATATGTCAAAGTTCCAACAGTGGTATGTACCAGATAGGGACTGGGGGGCCATACATACTGGTGGGTATATATATCTCAGCATCCAGGAGCTACAGTTGGAACTCTTTTGCTGAGCTCCCCTGTTGCGCACCAGAGCAATAAACGACCCTTTTGCTTAATTGCATTGTGTATTGGTCTTCCATGGTGGTTGACGAAAACCCGGACCCTAACAGTAACACCATCTCTAAAGTTATACCTTGATTTTGTCTTTCTAGTGGCTAGAGATGGAATTATTTAGTTATTTTTTTCATTCCCAAGTAGTTCAACTTATTTATCTTTTTGGTGTTGGTGTGGTTTATTGTTTGAACATTGAATAATCTTCTCACATCTGGTTTCTCTATTGTAGCATCCAAAGTTTTAACCAATAAATAAAATCAAGACCATTTCCCTGAGAATAATATAATTTATTAAAAGAGCATGTGATCTTTTTAACAAAAGAGGCCTCTAATCATGCATATGTCTGTACTGAAAAGATGCTCTGTGAGCCCAGACCTCTTTTATAGGGAAGAATGTCTTATTTCTGATTGGTCTGACAGTTTATTCTTTAGATCTCTCCATACAAGCTCAATTGCTGAATATTTTGAAAAATTAGCTGGACTTGGAGATCTCAATTCCTACAGAAAAGGGGGAGGCTCTTCAAGCCAATGTATCCCTGCAGCTTCATCCAGCTAGGGAAACATGGTCCATCTTCCCTTTTCTGGTATATTAGTAAATTAAACGTCAGTGAGCTTATGAAGTCTAGCTTCGAGAAATTTTTGGCTAGAAAATATAAGTTGTCTCACTCATATTTTCAGTGGCTCTCCCCTATTGTGGAACTGGTCACCCCACATTTAGATGATTTGTTTAGCAAGGACAAAGAGAGCTTATGCTTTCAAATGCCTTAGGGAGAAGGAATTCTTATTTACAGATAAAGGATCAAGTCTCCACCCTTCTTTAAACAAAAGAAAGGCCCCTGCCAACTTTGATGCCTTGAGGGTTGGGAGTAATTACATTAGCTTGGTAGCTGCCTGACCTTCTGATATTAGGGTTTGTGGAAAATGAATGATTTCACATAGAAATATTTCTAATTAATACAATTGAACACTAATTTTCCTCAATATTCCTCTATCTATCTATCTATCTATCTATCTATCTATCTATCAAGGAATACATCCAATCATCTTTTTAAAAAATTACAATCCTTTTTTATGTTCAGATGTGCAAAATATGTCTGTTTGCAAAGCATCTTGAGAGCTCTTTTACTTTCATATCTATCATCTGTCTTTCCTTATCTGCCATCTGTCTATATATTTATGTATCCCATTCCTTTCTATAGTTTCTGGTGAGTGCAAAATAGTCTTGTGTTATTTCCATTTCTTTTCTATTGTATTAAAGGCATTTCTTTTGGTTGTTTGCAGAATTTAATGTTTGTCCTTATAAATTACACAGTAATGACAATGTCTATTGATATTCTCATAGCATAGAGTCCTCCTCCTCTTCTCCCTACATCCACATATTCTTTTGATTGGCATTTTGTTTTCTGTATTCAGAAATTCTGTTCAGTTTTCATGTATTATTTCTCATACTCAGATATTCAGAGTTTTTCCCATTTTTTTTTTTACTTTTCATCTTCTTCAGGGGCTCCTATGATTGCTGAAATTGTCGGTGTACCTTATATTTCAGACAAATATATTTTAACTGTATGGAAATACTGTGTATTTTTAAAGTGTTACTGCTTTTTGCTTCTTTTCTTCTAGGTGATCCTTCATGTGGGGCCTTTATATCCCTAATCAGTTATTTTCTCATTGCTTAGGAGAAACTTGCCATTATGCATTCACGTTTTTCTATTCTGTACAGGCCAGACATTCTGTTTTCAAAATTTTTACTTCTCTCTTTAACCACTGAGGAAAATAATTGTGTAAGTAGAATTCACTCCCCATGGCTATGCAGCATCCCATTTGCATGCTTACACTGTATGAACTCTGCATAGATGGACATGAATGCAGGTGTGTGGAAGCTCAGAGGATAAAAGTTTTGGTGTGGCATTACCCCCTCACTCATGTGGTTGATGTGGGGATACAGGCTTCCCCAGACACTCTAACACCACAAATTATTAGAATACATAAAAGATTTAAGGTTTCCTTCCATTCCTGAAATGCTATGAAAGTGACTTTGAGGCTCTTTGGCCTCTCCCTTCATTCTTTATGAGTACAGATAAGGACATCCCAGCTTGCTCCTGATAAACATCTACTTTATATTACAGATATTTGATAATCCTCTAAACTAGACAGTTTACCCCCTTTTGACTTTGAGGCATAGTACATAACCATATGACCCATCTCAGATTCCAGAGACCCAGGAACATGCCATCATCATCCTTTCTCTAGTCAGGAGACTCGGTTGTCAAAGGAGCATATAAAGCCCAGAATCCATGTCCTCTGGGAGGTAATGTCTAACTCTGCACAGTCTCCCAGTAACTCCAACATGACTTTTAAATTTATAAATTTCTCTTTATTTTTAAGCTAAGTTTTGGTGTCTTGCATTCTTGATGATTTGTCATGAATCTGGTTTTTACCTCAAATTCCCCTACAACATGGTTACACACTTTCTATAATATATCCACAAGGTCTTCTGTCATATAAGACATTGGTTCATCTTTCTATATCTTAAAATACTTATTGATAAATGTTTGGATTCATTTAGATGTTTTGGTGAGCATGTCTCCTTCTGTTTTTGGTATGATCCTTATAGAATTATATGTTTTTGCGTAAAGTTTTTAAAGGAGTTTTCCTCCTTCTAAAATCTTTGCTAGCTTCATTTTTTCCTCTTATATTCATCAATAGTTCACTTTCTGGCTCTTCCACTTTGATGATAGCTCCCCTGAGAGCTGGTTCTTAAAACAGTGTCTGCTTCCTCCCCTTTTGAGGATATTATTTTTCTCCTGCTCTAATCCCTATCCCAACTGAATTTTGGTGTTGGGGGGTACAAAAAAGACCCCCACTGAGCCCATTCTGGAACAATTCTAACATACACTGTGGCCCACTGCCCCAGTTCCCAGTCTTCTTTGTTCTCTGGCTAAGTGCTACTGAAGCATACATATCCAGGCAGAACAAACTTCTGTCTTTATATACCTCTCCCTACTGAAGAAGTGGAGTGAAAAAAGTTGGGGTCTTCTGCTTATTGCTGCTGGAGAGTCAAGTAACGACAGGGGCATATTTGCTGGTAGAAACTTCAGCAACAACAGTAAGAGCAAGTATGCAAATTGTTGAGAGGATCCCAGAGCACAAGCTCATAGTTATGGATGTCCTACCTTATAAAATCCTGGAGGCTTATGTAGGGAATGCTGAATAAGCATGGTAAGATTAAAGGATTAGTATTCCTTGCTATTAAGTCACCATATTCTCCCCTGGTTAGACTTCTAGGTATCTTTGACTGTGTGGAGAGCTGTAATTACTTTGCCTCATGTGAATAATGCTTATTTGGGGGAAATTTGAGAGTTGGTGAAACTGTCTTGTTTTCCTTGTTGTTAGTCACATAAATACATAGCAGATTTTATTTTTTGTTTGTTTTAAAAATTTTGAAAATTAGCTTTTTCTAATTAAAAATATGAGTAGAATTTTCAGGGCAATTTTCTTTTGGTTTTCATAAACTTTGTGCTTAGCACAGAGTATTTGATACTGATATAAACCATACCAGTTTTTTCACCGAGATAGGAAATACTAACTGGTGAAATTTAGTGTAAAGGTTTGGAACAGTATTTTTTTCTTACAACTTAATGTTTTTAAAAATTGCACTTATGGGTTAAATGACTTGCCCTAGGTAACATAGAGAGTATTTATTAGATGTAGTACTTGAACAAAGTCTTTCTGGCCCTAAAACCAGCTCTTTATCCAAAAAAAAAATTAAATGCTTATTAAATTGAATTGATTTGTGTGTGTGTGTGTGTGTGTGTGTGTTTAATTGCCATGCAAAGAATTTGATGAAGGGCTTCCAGTTCTTTTTGGTAGCTAAATATGCTGCCCAATCCAAAAGGAGACATCTGAAGTACCTATATTTGGAAGTAAATTGGGAAGCATGTTACTTTTTTTGCATCTGTATTCAAAGTATGTGGGTCCAAAAGAGGAAATTGACTCTATATTTTTAAGATCTTCATCAAGATAAAGCAGCTGTCTTTGTCATTCACTGTTAGCCCTAAGCTTTTCTTGGCTCATGTGCAATTTTTGGTGAAAAACAATTCAACTGGATTACTGAGAATTTGTACTTGTCCTTTAAATTGGATCATGAGGCCTTCTGAGGCAATGTGAAGATGTTTGAGTTTGATTTTTCATGCAAATGGGGGGAAATAATGGGACAAATCATCTCAAATAACCAGCAATCTCCAAATAATTATATAGTTACTCATACTCAGTGGCTTTTACACATATACTCTACTCACTGCTTGGTGCTGTAGACTCTCCATTGAGTGATTAGAAAAGAGAGCTGGTAGTGATTGTTGGAAATATACATTTAGATGGGAAAAAGAGAAAAGACAGGGAAAGAGAGTAGGATGTTTCTGCACAGATGATTATTGATGTTCAGTCACTTCAGGCATGTCCAACTCTTCATAACCCTATTTAGGTTTTCTTGTCAAAGATACTAGAGTGGTTTGATATTTCCTTTACCATTTCATTTTATAGATGAAGAAACTGAGGCAAACAAGGTTAAGTGACTTGTCCAACATAACATAACTAGCAATTGTCTGAAGTCAGATTTGAACTCAGGAAAATGAATATTCCTGACTTCTGGTCTGTGTGTCTATGTGCCATCTAGTTGCCCCATGGCATGACTAGGCTTGCTTTTCTGTCCCATGTAGATAGAACTAAGCACAGTGCATGGAGTGCCAAGTCCTATCTACATCCAATTGTGACAAAAGGTAACATTGCTTGCTACATGGGATCTATTTGGTGCTTTGATCAATTCTCTCAAAGGTTCTATGGGTTTTTCGAGAATGTTAAGCTAAAGTAACTGGTTTTCTTTTGAAATAGATGAAACACTTGGAACTTAGAGTTCAAGGATCTCTGTGTTAATAATTATCAGTACTTTTTCCATTGCTGTAGACCCTAGGCAACCAAAGTAGTGGAAAGAGCACTGTATACAATGTTAGAAGAGCTGGGTTAGGATTTAAAGTTGTTACTATTTGCATGATTTTAAGTGAATGTTTTACCTCATGGCCTTCAGTTTCCTCATGTAGAAAGGAAAGGAATTAGACTAGATTCAGGTTCAGCTGAACTTAAGGTTCTTATTTCTCAAAATATATTTGTAATTGTTTTTCACTATAATTGGTTTTCTTTATAATTCTATGCATTTCATTTCATTCATAAAAAAAAGTTTCTATGAAGAGTTTTATAGGCTTCATTAGATTGCTGGAGGGGCTCATAAAACAAGAGTTAAGAATGACTAAACAAAATAATTTCTAAGGATCCTTTGAACTAAAAATCTACAACTCATTTTACCTCTTTGTAAGCTGCTGTAGCCAAAAATATTGATTGCCTAAGTGGTCAACTAGGTTGCTGATCTTCTCTAGTCTTATCTTTGGATAAGAGGCATATAATCAGTTTGGGGCACATAAAGTGTCTTTCTGGAGTGTGTGATACATTAGTCTCATCTTTGAGAACTCAAGATCACTTCCATGTCCTATATGAGGCATTGGAGTAGAACTGAATATCATAAAGAAATTCAAAAATATTATTTTGGATATTTTCCAGTTCTTTGGCACCTAATTTAGTATTTTTGCCAATTATCCCCAGAATATCTGGGGGGACTATGATCACCTAGGACTTCAGAAAGCTCAAAACATGATATATGTAATCAGTTACCTTAAACCACCAGGGGAGGTGGATGACTAGAGTATTAGATGTAGAATCATGAAGACCTGAGGTCAATTCAAATGTAGTCACTCATTATATGTATGATCCTGGGTAAGTGTCAACCATTATCTATTTCAATTTCCTCAACTGCAAAAAGGGAATAATTAATAGCCCTTATTACCCAATGCAATGTGGGAATAAAATGAGAGCTGTAAGCTGTGAGTTGTAAAGTGTTCTATAAACATTAAATGTTATATATGTTCTAGTTACAACCAAAGAACAACAAAATTACTTGTAGGATCTTAGTACTATTTTGACTGTACAACAGAATCATAGAGCTTCAGAGCAGTCAAGAACCTTAGAGGTCATCTAGTCTAGGCAATACCTGAAGAGAAAATTCTTCTTTGACATTTCTTACATGTATTCATTCAACCTCCATTTGATTACTTCTAGTGATATACTCTATTTAGGCAATCCATTCCATTTTGGGATAATTATAATTAGAAGTTTTTCCTTATCATAAAGTGAAAAATTATCTTTAGGAATCCCCTTATTGCTTCTAGTTCTACATTGATTTGTGGAATAAGACTGATAAAATCCAAAGGAAAGCAGTTATGGCTTGGTTGAAGGTTCTTTCTAGGATCTCAGTTTCATTTTATTTCTTCCCTTTATTTAATTTAAAAATCCCTTACTTCTTCCTTTCCTCCTCCTCCTCCCCACCCTTCTACTCCTCCTTGTGCTTCTTTTTCTTTCCTTTTTTCTTCCTTTCTTCCTAACAAAGGCCTTGAACTCAGAAGGCTGAGGTTCAAGTCCTAGTTCTATCCTTGATTATCTCTTAGAAGTTAACCAAATCACTTTACTTCTCTAAAATGGTTTTCCCATCTATAAAATGAGAGTGCTGGGACCAAATCGGGTCCTTCATCACTAACATTTAGTGAAGGATCATAATCGATTTTCTCTGTGCAATATATATCATTGAGTCCCAGTTAGGGATGCACTAGATTTTGGCCTCCAGTTTGTAGACCAACTAGCACAATGTCTTCTGTAATTCCTATTATCCTGTATACTGGAAATATTCAAGTGTAGGCAACAACAATGGCATAATTTCAATTGAATTTTACCTTTATGGAGGCCAGCAAGACATTTTTACAAGATTCTCCATATTCTTGACAAAATGCTGTTAGAGTGGATATTCTACTAATTATTTTTAATTTAGCTTCCTTTTCATATGCTGTGCTTGTGGCTGAAATTATGGCTGATTTTACAAACTGGATATATTTGTACACTTGGCTGTGATCATTTGGTACTCAGTCTTCCTATCTTGTGATCTATTAAGGACATGAAGAACTATATAGTTAGAAAAGAGAAGGCATGGGATGTACACTCACTTTGAAATTTAATTTCTATTTCAGTTTATCTTGGAGAGTAACCCAAATCATGAGATAACAAAATCTCAAAAGAAAAATCATTTGAGTTATTTAAAGCAATTCCATACAAATGCTTCTTCAGCATTAATCAACATTGTCACACAAGGACTGTTTCAAATGATTAGCATCAAGAATTAGGTTGAATGGGCTTTTTCATATCTTTAGGGAATAAGCAGTACTTTCAAAAACCCATATCCTCCCTTTTAATTAATTTTGCCAGAATAAACTCCAAATGGGATCTTCATTTGTTTGGCAGCAATCTTATGGTTTCTTTCTCTCTCTCTCTCTCTCTCTCTCTTTTTGTAAGAAGAATCATAGACATACCAACTGGTATTGATGATATGACCCTTGCTGCCATTTAAAAATATAGAAACCATACTCCTTGCAGAGTTGGGAACCATACAACCCCAAATGTATCCAAAGTAGGAGAACTGAAAAAAAATTAATTGCTCCCAGAAATGCTTGGAAAAAATTATTGGGAACCTATCATTGCTAGATGTTTTCAAGATTAAGAAATTTAATTGCTTTGCATAATTTCCTGTGAGGAGAAAGAATCATTTTAGGAGAATTTTCCATTATGTACAAATGCTAGATGACTCATTGCTTTTAAGTAATTATCAGTTATCTCTTAAAAAATAATCATCTATGAATCTACTATTAATTCTATTCACTAGTGGATTCTACTGAAATAATTAATCTTGGTAGAACATATATACATTTCATTCCTATTCTAAAAAGCATGAATATTTTTTTGAGTTTGACTTTTCATTTTTAAAAAATTAAATGGAATAGAAGAAATGGCTTAACACTAATATAATTTATTTTGTTTTGGTGTTATTCTCTAATTCTTTAAGTAAATTTTACAATCTGAACCTGTTTTAAAATTTTATTTTATCAGTGCTCTTGTGTATGTTGGAACAAAACTCTCTATTGAAAAATATTTATGGTTATATCTAAAATCTTCCCACTAACATCTGTAAAGTTGATTGCAATTGATAAAGAATTATATCTGTTAACTTTAAGGCTTTAAAAATGCAATACAAGTAGTAGGAGAATGTCACCCAGAGAATATATTCATTTTGAAACTGTATATTAATTTGATTAACACCCATTGTTTTTATATTGAATCCATTTCCTAAATTGAGTGATTGAGGACAAACAAAACAAAACAATACTGGCTGTTTATTTAGAGATGCTGGTATTGACTATCACTTCTCTATTTATAATCTTTTTGACTGGAGAAATTATTGAACCTTTCAAGGCCTACATTTCCTATTTGTAAAATAAAGGGGATGGAATAGATGGCATTTGTGGTCTATTCCAGCACTAAATTTATGATCATAAGATAGGCCTCCCTGTTCTCCAAACCAGTGTATCATTACATTGAAAGATAGATCAGTAAAGAAAGAGGCAAAATGTATTCAGCAAAATACTCTTCAACACATTGATTAGGCCTGACAATAAATGTGTTATTTCTCATGCATAGATTCCCAGCCCATTAATGAGGGGAAGAAGATACATTTTTTCAACTCTTTACTGGTGCCAAGCTTGGTCATTATGATTAAAATGTTCAATTTTTAAAGGATTTATCAATATCTTCTGTGACAACTGTTATTAAAAACTTAAGAAACTCACTTCATTAACCAATGAGATAAGAATCATTGGAGGGGTTTGTCTAGGTCCTCCTTGATGGGTGAGATGGAGTTAAGATTTGTAGCCATCATCCAAGTGTTCTCAACTAAATCCCAGCTTTTATATAGTCAATACTTATGCCTGATTTTCAGATGATTATTAACATTCCATTCCATTTGGAGAGAGATGTTTGGGGTAAATCATCTTTTGGAGCTAAGAATCATGTATGTTGTCTAAAAATGTCAATAGTTTTATGTAGAATATATGTCATGTTTAACTGGTTTAATATAACGAATGTACTTTTCCTATATCTGGAATAGCAAGTATAGACATATTTTATAAACACACAATACATTTTTCTTCTTAAATGTGAAGGATTTATTCAAGATTTAGTTCTTCTGTATCTAATGCCTAGTTCAAAGAACTTACAAAGATAAAAGTAAATTTCATCTTACATTTTCCTTAGGTCAATTTAAATTAAATTTTGCTACATATAAACCTTTGACTTGCTTTAAGATTATAAATATTTTATATGATCTACCTAAGAATATAAACAATGGAGGTATTTGAAAACACGAGTTTTTTCATATATGCAAAGTGAAGTCAAATATTGAAGGAATAATTTATACTTCCTCTTGGTATCTAATACACTGGTGTTTCATGCCACTTACAAGATACTGAGCCAGTGTTGTAGAGTGAATAGAGAACTGGTTTTAAAGTCAGCAAAGCCTCAATTCAGCTCTTAGCCCTGAAACATAGTGGCTATGGGCAATGTTCTAAGACTATAAATTATAGGAAAAGTGTCCATCTGCAGTGGCACAGAGGGATTCTTTTACTAATGAAATCACAAGTCTAGTTTCCATGCCTATAAAATGTAAATGCAAAGGAAAGAAATTATTTTCTTTATATGGCTCACAAATAAGTTTTGAAGGCAATTCCTTCCATTCCCAGCCACACCACGTCCCGGCAAAACAAAAACAAAAACAAAAACAAACCAAACAAAACCAAATGAACAAACCAACCTTCATCAGGTATGTCCAAATAATTGCATCCAAAGGGCTCTTCTGGCTATAATTACATGGATGATTGCCACAGTTTCTTTGCTTGTGTATAGCAAAGTCAGAATCCTAGAGATAGCAAAGAGTATAAAAGTCACTTTAGCCAAATTTAAACCTTTTGAACATATATGATATTATACAGAAGTTCAAGAATTTAAAGAAATGAATAATTTTTTTTTAAACCCTTAC
The DNA here is from genome assembly GCF_027887165.1 of Monodelphis domestica. Classification (NCBI taxonomy): domain Eukaryota; kingdom Metazoa; phylum Chordata; class Mammalia; order Didelphimorphia; family Didelphidae; genus Monodelphis; species Monodelphis domestica. Next base: position 322,383,126 of record NC_077228.1, read on the forward strand.
CTTCCGTCTTGGAGTCAATACTGTGTATTGGCTCCAAGGCAGAAGAGTGGTCAGGGCTAAGCAATGGGGGTCAAGTGACTTGCCCAGGGTCACACAGATGGGAAGTGTCTGAGGCCAAATTTGAACCTAGGACCTCCCGTCTCTAGGGCTAGCTCTCAATCCACTGAGCTACCCAGTTGCCCCCAAGAAATGAATAATCTTTACAAATTTTTTCTATCTTTTATTTACTCATACTCATGCCTTATTTCCTCTGGACCATTCTTACTTATTGAAAACTAGGCAAGATGATCCCCCCAAAATACCCCCAAGTAAGGTCAATGCAACTGTGATTTCAGTGATTTGAGAAAGGACAAATAATAAATAGAATATGTAATAAAGCAGTTGGGGGCTCTGGAAACCAAGGCTGGGAATAAGCCTTTTTATAAATTGAGGAATAATTGATCAATCTAAATCATGACTAGAACTCAGATCTACTTACTTCCTAAATGTTACTGTCACTATACCCACATTTCTATTTCTTTCAAAATAAGTATATATTATAATAATATACAATAAATAATATAATCACAAGTACAATAGTAATATATTATTTATAATATACTATAAAGAACTATATTCAATGGGATAATATAAAAATAAGACCAATAACTAGGATTATAAATATAAAACCAGATATAGCTTTTCGATCATCTAGTCTAACATTCTAAATTTATAAATAAGGAAACTCAGGCCTAGAAGAGTTACCTGATTTGCTCATAATCAAAATAGTAGTAAGTGGTACATTCAAGATGTCAGTTTAGGCTCATGACTGCTAATTTGATATTCATTCCACTACATCATGGAACTACTTTATGGACAGATAATTTCATGTTCAATGAAGTCACTATTGAATATTGTGTTTTTCTAAGTGTTATTATTATGTAATTTTCTTTTCTTTTTATTAAAATTAACTCTTTTTTTTGAAGACTTTTAGAGTAAAAACTTTTTTAGAGGGAGTTTATGAGCCACATAAGGAAAACATTTCATTTCTTCATATTCATTCAGTACATTTTGGAGATACTGTATATCTGTAAACACAGAAGCCACCCTAGGATTTTTGTTCATTACTTTAAATATTTGTCTCCTCACCTTTGGAAGAGACAGGATCCCTCATTTTTTGGACTTGACCCAGTAGAAATATGCCAGCTCAGGAAGTTGAAATGTTTCTGCAAATGACAGTTCAGGAGAGAAAAGTTCCAGAATGACAGATCTGCCTTCCTTTTTGAATATTTAGATTCACTTGGAAATGTTTCAAATTATTTAATAGAAATTATTTAACCCTGGACCTGTGACTTAATTGCTTTCTACAATTCTTGTCAATTTTTTGACTCAAGGCAATTTCTTAAGGAGAGCTGTATTACAAATTCTCTCTTCCAAATGAGTCTCTCCATTGTCAGAGGTGTTTTAATTTTTTTTGCTGATTATATTTTGCTTGTCTTTATAATTAGAATGCAGTTGCCATTTCCATGTCACAGTAGGGAAGGTTAGGAAATCACTTGAGGAGGACCAAGGAAAAGCTGGGAAGCAATCTAGCCAGGAAGACTATGAGGGGACTCAATCTACATCAGATGAAAACGACTTGTGGGAAATGAAAATATTTTTACCAGCAAAACAGAAAACTTAGAAATATAGAATATATTAAATGTCTTCAAATATTAGCCTACTTGCTATTTCCCTTTCATAGCATTTCTCTTCCCACTCTGTTTCTTTGATGGACTACTTCGATGCTAGAAATGCTTTTCTACTTGACCACTGTCTTGTCAAATTCTCTAACATCTTTCAAGGCCTTTTTCAAGAGCCACTAGCTCCTGGAGGCCTTTCCTAATCCATGTAGTGGTTAGTGCTTTACCATTTCTTCTGGAATTTATTTTATTACTTTGTTTATATTTTCTATTGTCTCATCTATATACATATTGTCTCTCCACACCCACCCAGTAGAATGAATGGAAGCTTCTTGGGAGTAGGGGCTTTATCCTTATTGTCTTCCTATCCTCAATGCCTAGCTTTGTCTTGCAAAAATAGTTGCCCATTTCATCTGTTGAATGAATTTTTATAGACAGTGTCATGTATATGCATAATTATAACTTACAACTTATTTTTGTGACGTACTTTCTATAACAAGAGTCACTAGGTAGGAAACAAAGGGATTTGCTTTTTAGCTAGACCAAGAATAAAATCCTAATAATTGGTGCTATTGAAAAATAGGTTGGGCTACTGTCTGTGTTAGAGTTCTTTTTTACTTTTGGTGTGCAAGTAGAGCTTGGATACCCACTTGTTGGAGAGGGCATTTGGAAAAGATGAACTTTAAGATATTATTAATTCATCATTCGGTCTATGATCAATTCACACATGCAGATGGATGTCTGCATTGTTCGACCAATTTGTATATATCTAGATAGGCAATAATAATATTACCAACTTGTGCATATTTTTCAATTTCAGTCATATGTTCCTTTTTGGAGCTTCCAGGCAGTGTTACTATGTTCTCAGTCTCAGTAGAATTCTGTAAAATGAATCCACTAGCCAATTGAGGGTTTCCTGTATTATTCAGAACATATCATTCAAGTATCCCCCAAATACATAGCTTTTGTTTCAACTCCCTTCTTTCAGGTAAACCAAGATAAATACTCCCAGATAAGCAGGAGTCAGGGGATTACAGAGTTCTTGCAGGAAATAGCTGGAGCAAAATATAAATTAGGGGCAGAGCAACAGCATTGGTAGCATGCATAGAAAGACTGATACCATTTGGACCATTGGAGCTAAAATAACTTATAAAAGAAATACTCGTGATCAAGACATAATACACCTATCTCATTTGAGGGAGATAAATCAGCCCAATTCCCCAAAGCTTTCTGCTATTACTATCAGGCCTGTCTTTGGGGGAAACAAGCTTTAATCACCTTGATCCATTTAAATGGAACATTTACTAATCTCAACATGCTCTGACTGTTAATCTCCCTTGCTTCTTAAATATCTTGTTTATGTTTTACATTTATTCTGTTGTTGTTCAGTTGTTTGAGTATGTCTAACTCCTTGTGTGGACTCAAAGTTCTCTTGGCAAAGATACTGGAGTGGTTTGCTATTTCCTTCTCTGGCTTATTTCCAACATCTAATCATTCTAATCAACACCTAGCTGACTCCATATATTCAGTATTATATATTTACGTTGTTTCTCCTGATAAAATGTAAGGTCCTTTAGAGTAGTATTTTTTTTGTCTTTTTATCTCCAACACTCTGTACAGTGCCTTGCATATAAAAGTTACTTCATAAATGATGGTCAGTTATTTCTTGACCATTTCAGTCAGGTTTAGTGATCACAGGCATTAACATCTGCTTTCTAGCTAATTATTACACTTCCCTGTTTGTTTGTCTTTTCTGGTTATGACCAAATAATCCTTTCATGACCATTTTTGTCAACTGCATATACTTAGGATATATGTGCTATTAGCATATTTAACTAATTGTATATGTGTTAATACAAAGGAAGATTGCTGCTAGTTTGCTCAGTGGGTAGAGATCTAGTCCTGGATTGGGAGTTCCAGATTCAAATCTGGCCTAGGATACTTCTTGACTATGTGACTGTGGCAACACACACACACACACATACACACACACACACACACACACACACACACATATATAACACAACACCCATTGCCAAGGCTTTACTGCTCTTATGTCTTAGAGCTAACATATAGTAGTGATTCCAAGATAGAAGGTAATTTGTTGTTGTTGTTGTTGTTTTTAATAAAGACTAGTAGAAAGAGACTGAACTTGGAATTTCAATGATATAGGGGATTCCCAAGAATGGAAAGTTCATCTTCCAATTACATAGATGAATCTCCCTAAAACACAAATTGTATCAATCAGCTCATTAATCCCCTGCTTAGTAATCTTCAGTGATTCTCTATTGCCCCTAGAATTAAATACAGATTTCTAAACTTGGCATTTAAAACCCCTCAAATTTCTTTGTACATATTTTTGTCCTTCACAGTACTCCAGTCACACTACCAAGTCTTCATGTAATTGCTATATTTCTTCTTTGTATTTAGAAAGGTCACCTGGCATAGCAGACCAGGACTTTTCTCTGGAGCAAAGATCTGGGTTCACAGATCTGATTTTCACAGCTATTGACTGTGTGGCCCTAAAGAAACCACTTAATTTCTCCCAAGCAACTCTCTAAAGCTATAAATTGCAAACAGTTGGGTAATGGCATCGATAAAGAGAATTTTCTCATAGAGTTCTCAATGCCAATGAAATTAGAGGTCCAGACAACCAAATTATTTGATATTCATTTACTTGAGTGCATGGCTTTATCTTGCCTAGAGAATGTGAGTTCTTTGTGGACAGATTATATTCTTCTTTTCTTTGTATACCCAGTGCCTTTAAGGTAGTGATTAAGAAATTTATTGAATTTAATTGAATTTCTTATATCAATTCCAAAGTGACCTTTATGTAAACTTCCATCCTGTAAAATTTATAGGCCATTTTTAAGAGATTAATGCAATATATAATTTTAATTGAGTCATACAAAAACTTATATACATTATTTACAAATTTAAATGATTGGCTTCATAAGTTTGTTTTGTTCTTGTATACTCTCCATGTCCTTGTTCCTGAGACCTTATTAAGGATTTCCTCTCTAGAGATCCTTCAGCCCAAAGAACAGTGGTTTCCAACCAAGCAGTAAGGGAGTTAGGATAAGGGGGTGCGGTGGGGGGAGATTATGTTGCAGAAGCATTGTTCAGGACAGGGAAAAGAATGAAGGAAGAAATTTTATCTCCTTTCTTGAATGTTTTTACCTTAAATGAATTAACAAATGAATTCACGAACTGCTAGTATTTTAACACCAATATCTTCATTTTGGGGAAGTAGGAATGTAGACATGAACTATGGAGGAACTGTAAATATTTAAATAGTCAGGCACTGGTTTATGTGCAGAACTCATCAGTTTGTCAAGCTAGCACCTGTGCACAGAAGACAATAGGTTGCTGCTCCCAGGAGAATCCTAATGAGGTGTGAGAGAAGTAGATGTATGGACATCCTAGGATGTGTTATATGTGCCCTACCACATCCTTGGGAGGATCATTTTTACATTGACTGCATGGCTGAAACTATCAGTGTCTTCAAAAGGGCTAAGTCGTATTTAGCCATTTTTCTTAGCTCCTTCTCTCATGGCTTCTGGTGAGAGGAGCATGCTGTAAGGGGAAGAGCCATGAGGTCTTCCTCACTTATGGCAATATTTTGCTCCTCACATTCCCTAAACATGCCCACACGTGCACATACATGCACGCACACACACACACACACACACATAGAGCTAAATCCTTAATCTTTTCATTCATTCTTTTCAGGGTGCACAGAGAGAATTGTGACTATATATATTTTCTTTTTTTTAAAACCTTCACTTTCTGCCTTAGTATCAGTCCTAAGACAGAAAAGCACTAGGGCTAGGCAGTTCGGGTTAAGTACTTGCCCAGGGTCACACAGGCATGAAGTGCCTGAGGCCAGATTTGAGACCCAGGTTCCTTTGGACTCCAGGCTTAATCTTCTATCCACTGTGTCAACTAACTGTCATGACTGTATCTTTTCTCTTCCATCAGCTCAAAGCCTGTGTCTTTCCTATTTAATGGCTCATTGATTAGCACCTTAGTACCACATAACCACTGAATATTTAACTTTGCTTTTACCAAGTGATATTTATTTCTTGGGGTTAAAAAGGACATACAAACATCTTCACTCTCTACTTCAAAGTATAATGTCCTCTCTACCACTTTGGTGAGACTTTGGAGAAGAAATATTAGGCTCATACCTTACCTAAGTTCTTACATAGCATTGGTTTCATCATTTTCATGGTCAAAGATAAATTACTGCTGGCTTCTGATAAGTCAGAGTTTTGAAGGTTTTTGTTTAATATTGCTTCATGTTCTTCAAATTTCCAATGGTAGGTTGGATTGGATTCCAAGACTGGATCCTTGGACTCAAGAATTTCTGGAAACTTCTGAGTGTTTCCTCTTTCCTCCAGGAAAATAAAGAGACAAAAAGACCAAGAACCCAAGCCCATTTTTTCCAAAGCCTGGGAGGAAAAGGGAGAAAGCTTCATGAAGGCATGGTTCTCTCATCAGAGTCCACAAGCTAAGGAATCACCTTAATCCTTCATATATGAATTAAGTTTAAAAGAGATGTCTGGAGTTAACTTTAGACATTTTTGAAAACACTAACAGTTACAACTATGTAGTCAATAGAAAAATATTCCTTCCAATGACATGGCAGGTCAAGGAGAATCAGTTATAGAATGTCTCTACATATACTTTCACATGTTATAATTATTCCACAAATAATTTTCTATCATGTCCCATGTGTAAATGCTACCATATGAGGTAGATGGGGTCTTCACATTGGCACCACACCCCCATTACTCTTCAGATGGCTCAGTGATCTCAACCATCTGGTCATTTTCTACAAGAGATTGTTACACATTGCACCTCATCTGAGTATGCCCTTCTTTTATATCTCTTATGTATATCCTTTACTGATTTTGAAAGAGATTATTTACCTAATATACTGAAGCTGTTAGTATGTGCCAGTTAAGAAAAATAGTCTCAGAAGTTAATCAATCAATAAGCATTTTACATGGTACTAAGTTAAAAAATTAAGACACTGACAAACTTTGCTATCATCAGCTAAGAATACATTAAAACATGCTTATTACTATGATAGGTTAGTGAGAAGAGGGAGGATATAACTTTCTCATGTATTTTTTTTGGTTCTCTGGAAGTGAACCAGTTTTATTCATGTGTTATTTCCTGGAAATGGTAACTGACTCAAGAACTCTCAAGGAAAATTCATTTCTAGAGATGATAAAGCCTCATTCAAAAATGAAGGTCAGCATTGACCAGGTACACACAATTTCAATCCTTTTTAATCAGAAGGAAAGATTGATCAAGAATGATGATATGTGCACCTTTCTGATAGATAAAGAGATTATTGCTTTGATTTCTTTCTATAAAGAGACTTTTTTCAGCCTGTGATTAAAATAAAACAGAAAGTGATATTTCAAGGACAAAATCCATCTTTTTATCTAGATGTGGCAACACCTCCTCATTTTAGAACATATACCTTTTTTTTAATCAAAAGGCAAATTTATAAAGATAAAATGGAAGTGAGGTGAGATGAAGAGAAAGCTTAGAATCACAGAAGTAAAAGAGGCCTCTGAGGCCACTTGGTACAAATGGTATATGATTACAAATGCCCCCTCCAGTATCCCAGCCAGCAGTCATACAAATTCTGTTGAAGATCTCCAGTCAGTCTCCTATTTGAAGGTTGGAGAATAGACTAAGAATGTTCTAAGAAACTTTTCAAAAAGTATAAAGAATTATACCTAAAATAATGATTTTTCTATGCCACTATGACTGAGGTCACTAATGATCCTCTGGCCCAAACAATTTTTCTGAAGCCTCTTAATCACCCCCACCCACCATTTTACCATCAACTCCATATTACTATTCTCTCCATATTTTCAGGATGAGGGTTTCTCTCCATTCTATAATTCAATTTGGCAAATGTTTATTAAGTGTCCACTACATTCAAGGTAGCATGAAATACTCTGGAGATTCAAAGTTGAATATGGAGTCATTGCTGCCCTCTAGCAAATTACATCATACTAGGATGACAATGAGGTTAGGGCACATGAAGTTTAGATATTACATGTATATAGGTAGGTAGCTATAAAGTAATTTCATGAGGGAGAGATCTAACAATTGGGATGATCTGTAGAAACTGGAATTCTCCATTACAAATCTAGGGTCAATCAAGTAATAAGGATTTAGTAAGAACCTACTCTGTCCCAAGTTCTGTTTTAGGTACAAGGTCACAGATTTAAAGCTAGAAGGTACCTTAGATGCCATAAAACTCAATCCTCTTAATTTATTGATAAGGAACACACTTTAGAGGTTAAAGAACTCAACCAAGAAGTTGGATTAGAATGTTCTTCATGATTCTTAATTCAACACTCTAACCACTATAGATTATGGAGTTCCAACTCCTCATATTATAGGTGGGGACAATATATTCCAAAGTAGTACAGTAACTTGTCCAGTCACTCATGTAGTGAGTAGTTCAATAAAGAATAGAACTCAATTTTCAAATTAAGCCCCTTTCCAATATCATACTGCCCTACACTTCTCCAGCTCTTTTCTTTTTTCTAGAGCCTCTCTCAAGACTCTCCCTGATCTCCTATTTCTTCCTTTGGAGTTGTTTTCATATAAGACAAGTTCTTTGAGGTCAGTGATGGTGAATTTTTTAGAAACCAAGTGTGCAAATCACAACCCTTTTACTGCATGCAAGCTACCCTTCCCCTTTACCCCAGACTAGAGAGGGAAAAGCCCTCCTATTGGGTTGCTGGGAAGAGGGGTAGATAATGTGAAAAATTTCCACAGGCCTTTGCGGAGAGGGGAAAGGCAGCAGACTCCTCCAGCATGCTCCAAAACTCATGCCATAGGTTCAGGAAATGGTACAAGGTACTTAACACATTTAACTTCCTACAATTGGGTACTCTCTTTATCATTACTTTCTACCCCCATAACTTTCCTCTTTCTTCCTGTTTCTTTTAGTAGTAGAAAGTGACCTAGTCCTGGACAAAATTAAGAGGTAAGGAAACCTTGTCAAGCAGAGTTACCCTATCTTACCTTCCCTTCATTTTTATACTTCTTTAATTTGTCCTCTGTCCTAAATATGGCAGAGCTTATAATTTTCTCTTTCAGATGCTCCTTGGGTTCTGGTTGCTTGCTGGGTGAAATGAATTTTTTTTTGTACTCTTCTGTACTCTGTTCTTTTCCTATTTCTATTTCTATTCCCCATCTGGCTCCCTCTGCTGTGCCAAGATGCATCTGCTTTTTGCCTTTTCTGTTCCCTCTTTATTCTTGATGTGTTCTGCCAGTCTTCCCATCTTAGTCTCCTCCACCCAAGGAAAATATCCTGTTCATTTCTAAATTCTCTCAAAGACATTCATTTATAAAATTTCCAAGGATGATCTACTATAAAAGATAGAACTTTTCCTCACCCACTCAGTGTCCCAAGTAATCTTCTTCCTTATCTTCTTAGAAGTTGGAAAGGACTTAATCGTTATTTAGTTCAAATTAGATATGCAATAAGGACTATGGTAAAATGGCAGGGTACCAAACTTTAAAGGGTATTGATCAGACTTAATCTTTTAGCAGATTTAGCAGATAATTGATCTTACTACTTAGATCATAAAATAATTAGATATAAAATAAAATACTAGATTACCCACTTTTTCTTAGATATACATCAGATAGCTTACTCCTCCTCCATTCAGTCATATCTTTACAAAACATCTCAAAATGAATTTATCTTAAAAAGTCAATCTGAGGGCTTGCCCTAGTCAACAAAAATTCTATTGATATCACTCTCTAAGTTCCTGAATCAGCATACAGGGAAGCCAAAATTACTTTGGATAAAATGACCCAAATAAAAATTAGAGAATATAATACACATAAATGTAAGATGTCCATTTCTCTATTATCTCTTTCTTTTTTTTTGTTTCTTTGTTTCTGTTTCTTTATTTCTTTGTTTCTTTCTGTGTTTGTTTGTTTCTTCCCTCCTTTTCTGCTTTTGTTTTATATTCCTTCACTGTTTATGGGAAGAATCAAGATGTGTCTTCAACAGGCTGACACATATGTCTTATTGAGGTGAAGTATATGAGAGGATAGTGTCTTTTGGAAAGGGTAGGATAGGCAAATGTTACCAGGGTGACCACTTTTTAGAGAAAGTAATATTTTCTACTATTAATAAGTTCATTTTTTAATATACTCAACAAGTTGTATTTTCTTAAAATTTTAACATTTAATTTTTCATAAGTTATATGTAAAAAGTTTTTTAAATTAATTTAAAAAGTAAATTGCAAATTCTCTCCCTCCCTTCCTTCCCCTCTCTTTGAGAATATAAGCAACATAATATAGCCAATACATTTGTCGTAATGCAAAACTTGGTTTTATTAGCCATGTTTCCAAAGAAAACATAGACCAAAAGAAAGAAAAGGAATGAAAGGAAAAAAAATATGATTCAATCTGCATTGAATCTAACAATTCTTTCAGTGGATAGTATTTTCATAAGTCCTTTGTCTTGGTGATCGTATTGCCAGGAATAGTTAAATCATTCACAATAGATCATTCTATAATATGATTGTTACTGAGTACAGTATTCTGTTCTCTTTGCATTGGTTCATGTAAGTCTTCCTAGGTTTTTCTGAAAGCATCCTGCTCATCATTTTCTATAACCCAATTTTATCCTATCATGGTGCTATATCATAACTTATTCAGCCAATCATTTGTCAATTGATGGGCCTCCCTCCAGTTTCCAATTCTTTGCCACGACAAAAAGAACTGCTCTAAATTTTTATTTATAGACCTGATAGGTAAAATTTTCCACTCTCCTAATTTGGTATAATATTACCCTATGACTAAAAGATGATTTGATTTTATCTTGATATATAGTGTGAAATACTGGCCTACATCTTATTTCTGTCAACATGTTTTCCAGTTTTCCCATCAATTTTTGTCAAATAGTGAGTTCTTATTTCAAAAGCTTGATCTTTGAGTTTGTCAAACACTAGATTGCTATGGTCATTTACTATGTATTAGGTACCTAATCAATTTCACTTATCAGCCACTCTTACATAGTACTGGTTTATTTTGATGATTATTCTTTTGTAATACAGTTTGAGATATGATATTGCTAGGCCACCTTCCTTCACATTTTTTCCCTTTAATTCCCTTGATATTCCTGCTCTCTATATTTAGGTCAAATTGTTATTTTATTCTGTTGACTTTGCATACCCATAAACAATATTTTCCCAATTGTTTACATTTTATTTTATTTGTGTGAAAAGTGTTTTGTAATTGTGTTCATATGGTTCTATGATTTGTCTTGTCAGGTAGATTCCTAAATATTTTATATTGTCTGCAATTATTTTAAATGGGGTTTCTCTTTCTATCTTGCTGCTGAGCCTTATTGGCAACATTTAAAAGGGCTTATAATTGATATCTGTTTATTTTATATCTTGCAAATTTGCAAAAGTTTTAAATTATTTCAACAATTTCTTTCAGTTTATTCTCTAGGATTCTCTAAATATACTATCATATCATTTGTAAATAATGATAAATTTGTTTCTTATTGTCTATTCCAATTCCTTCAATTTACTCTTCCTTATTTCAATAGCTTGAATTTCAAGCAGAATGTTGAATAATAATGATGATAATGGCATTCTTTTTTCACCCCTGATCTTATTAGGATAGCTGCTATCTTATTCCCATTGCAGATAATGTTTTAATGATGGTCTTAGATTGATACTACTTATCATTTTAAGGCAAGCCCCATTCATTCCTGTGTTTTATAGTGTTTTCAGTAGGAATGAGTGATGTGTTTTATCAAAAGCTTTTCCCTACATTTATGAAGATAATAAAGTTTTTATGGGTTTTAATGCTGTTATGATCAATTATACTGATAATTTTCCTAATATTGAAACATATTGCATTCCTGGTATAAATCTCACCTTGTTTTCCTTGTAATATATTGCTGTAATCTCTTTGCTATTATTTTATTTAAAATTAATGCATCAATAATTGGTCTATAGTTTTCTTTTTCTATTTTTTCCTTTTCTTGGCTTAGGTATCAGGACCACTTTTGTGTCATAAAAGGAATTTTCTAGAAATCTTTCTTTATGCATTTTCCCAAATAGTTTATATAGTATTAAAATTAATTGTTCTTTAAATATTTGGTAGAATTAAATTGTGAATCCATTTTGTACTGGGGAATTTTTTTTTAGGTATCTCATTGATGGCTTGTTGCCTTTCTTTTTATCTGATAAAGTGATTTAAATCATTATTATAAATTATTATAAACTCAATTCATGTGTCTTTTCTCTCCACTTGTTTTAGTGGAGGGTGGCAATATAACTATTATGTTTTTAGATAATTATCGTTACTTTGTCCTATTAATTGATTTGATATCTGTACTTAGTATGCTATGGAAAAATATGTCTAAATTTATATAATGTATATTATGTCATCATCATTCATATAATATCACCATTCACTTTTGTGTGAGCTATAAAAATTGCACTGAAATGTTAGTTTCTAGAAGTCATTGGTATTCTATTTCTTCTGTTAATATGGACAATTAATATTTTTGTAAATATCCATCCATTTCACTTGGAGTTTTAGATTTATTAACATATAATTGGGTCAAAGTTCCTAAATATTGCTTTAATTTCTTCTTCATTGGTGGCACATTCACTCCCTTCATTTTTGATGCTATTTTGGTTTTATTATTGCTTTTAAAAATTTCATTAACCAATGGCTTCTACTTGTTATTTTTTCTCCCACAAAACTAGATGTTAATTTTATTTAGTATTTCAATGGTTTTGCTTTTCAAGATTTCCAATATGGTATTTAATTGGGTGGTTTTATACCCACCCCTTTTTAAATATGCATATCTAAATTTTGATCTGTTCTTTCTCTATTTTATTGATATAAGCATTTAAAGATATAAATTTTCCTCTAAGCTATAAATTTTAGTATGTTGTCTCATTGTTGTCATTTTCTTTAGTGAAGTTATTAGTTGCTTCTTTGATTTACTCTTTAACTCACTCATTTTAGTATTTATAAAGTAATTATAATATTAATTTTAAATTTTTCTTATGGCTCTTTTTTGTTTTTTTATTTCCATGGTCCCAATTATATTGCATGTGATTTTCATTGCATTATGGTCTGAGAAGAATGCATTTAATATTTATGTTTTTTTCTATATTTGTGAGGTTTTTATAAACTAATACATTGTCAATTTTTGTCAAGGTGCCATGCACAGTTGATATAAAGACAAACTTCTTTTTATTTCCTTTCACTTTTCCAAGGTCTATCATATCTAACTTTTCTAAAATTCTACTAATTTCCTTAACTTCTTACTTGTTTATTTTATGGTTAAAATTATCTGAGAAGGGAATGTTTTTATCCCTCACTATTATTCCTTCTATAAATCATTTAACATTTCCTTTTAGATAAGATACTATTTGTGCATATATGTTGTATTGATATTATTTCCTTGTCCATGGTACCTTTTAACAAAATGTAGCTTCTTTGCTTATCTATTTTAATTAGACCTATTTTTGACTTCGTGTAATAAATTGGATTTAAAGAATTACTAAGACATTAAATTTCTACTAGAGATTTGGAAGAAGAAAATGAATTCCAAAGATTATTTTATTTTAGGTTTGATTAATTTCCAAACTAAATTTTTCCCTTTTTTGTATTTCAAAAGAGACTTTCAAATCCATAAAGGATCTTGAGCTTTCTTACTTTTCTAATAATAAAATAGCTTAAAGTATACCTTCTTATATGTTTCTTATGGATATTTTCACTTTTAAATTCCATAAGTATATCAAATTGAATATATCAGAAATTGAATTTATCATCTTCCTTTCAAAACCTATGCCAAATCCAACCTTTCTAACCACTACTGGTATCACTATTGTTTCTTCTCCCTGCATACTGATTTTCAAAATCTTGTCTTTGATTTGTCCTCCCTCTTAATTCACATATTCTTTGCTGTCAATTGATTAAACTTCTTCAATATTGTGTCTCCAGCTTGGATTCTTTCCCTTAAATTCATTCTGTCATGGCCCTATTTTGGCCATGAAATACTTCTCTGCAATATTGCAATAGTTTTCTAACTTGTCTCCTCTTCTTTAATCTTCCCCTTCTCCAATAAATTTATTTCCATACCAGTAGAGAAGTCTTCCTAAAGCAGGAAATATAATGTCGATTCGATACTCAAAACTCTCAATGACCCCACAGAGCATACCAAATAAAATGCAAATTTTTATTCTGGCATACAAGGACATAGAAAATTTGGTTCCAATCCCCATTTCCATCCTTTATTCTTAGTATTCACAATAGTCTAAGCTTCAGAAAATTCACTGTTCCCATTCTCATTCTTCAATCTCTTAACTCTGACTATTGCACAAGATTCCTAGTTTAATCCCTCACAAGACCCAGGTTAGGTATCACTTCCTCTGTAACATTTTCTCTGATAACCCTAGCAAAGAGTTGTATCTCCTTCTTTATATATGCATTTAATCCTATTTAAATTAGCATTATAGAGCTTTATAATTGTAAAGCCCTAGTCTTTCTGTTAGAGCAGCTAGGTGGTTAGAATGCTAGGCTTGGAGTCAGGAAGACATCTTCCTGAGTTCAAATTTGGCCACAGACACTTATTAGCTGGGGGACCCTGGGCAAGTCACTTAACCTTACACTACCTCTCTATTTTTGTTCTATTCCTCACTTTCCTTATCTGAAAAATTGGGGAAGGAGCTAAACTCAATGATTTCTAAAGTTTCTTTCAACTGAAATTCTTCACTTCCATAACTATTAAAGTATATACTGTTGTTAATTTTTGAAATATTGTACCAGTTGCTAAAAATCCAGTTAATAAGATTATTTAAGGATTTCTCATTTTCAATAGAAAAACATGTAAAATGTTTGATATATTTTATTGATTTGAGGAGTTTTATTTTTCCCATTTAAAAATTATTAAAACCTTGGCCTTGTGACTTCATCCATTAAAATAGATAGACAGACAGGCATAGAAATAGATAGATATATTTACATTTATTTCTAGACCTATCTATCTATCTCTCTATAAAATATATGTAGGGAAAGAATGCTGATAATTTTTTAGATATGATGTTTGACATATTCGTGTTGATGAAATGAAAAGGAAATAACTTAAAGGATAATTTTTGTTGTGGTAAATGAAAAAAAATTGATTTTTCTTTTAACTGGATGTGTAATAATAGAAACTGTTCTAATAGTGAAGACCTTTACTTATTTTATCAGTACCGAATGGCAATGAAAAGATTTGCCATGATTATGTATTCACATTAACATTGATCCCTTGCCTAATCTTTTAAAATAATGTACATATTGATTTTATAATTATGAAAACAAACCTATAATGTAACAGATGAATGATTGGTCAAAATATTAGTTTCATATAATGTATTGTCTAGGTCTTTTCTGGCTCTCCTTCAACATGATTGTGTGAAAGTGTTAAATTTATGTGGTTATAAATATGAAATACTCTCTAGACCATGAAAAGATTAATCCAAGCTGTCATCAAACTCCATGCTATTGCATTATGTTCCATTCCATTCTCTCCCATAATGCACATTTTCAGACCTATCACACCTGATACAAGTCCAAAAGTATTAAAGACTGCCTATAAGTAAGGCACTATGAATGATACTTCTAATTCAAATGAAGTACTGTACTGCCTACAGAATCGTAAAACACTTGCAAGTAGTTGTTAGCAATATAGATTATAACAAAAAAGAGATTGCAACTATTTCAATATAGATAAAATTGATGATTTTATCCATAAAACTGAAAGATTTATTCACAAACCAAATATATCTAGGATAATGTAGCAGTCCACACCTGTCTAGGGGCAAGGGAAACAGTTAGTATGTACAGATGGTCTTAGAAGAGAGCATCAGTCTTGCACTTGGCTAGGAAAGCTTCTGACCCTTGACCCCAGGTTCCCACAGGTTAGGTGGGAAAACAGGTTTCTTTGTGCTCACCTGGCTAAGAGAAACCACACCTATACCTTGTCATTGACCAATGATAATCATCCCTATGTATTGTGTATATTTGCATATCAAAGAGATTAAATACAGCCACAGCATGCTCCGCCTTCCACTCTTCCTCTCTCTCTTCCTCTCTTCCTCTTGGATCTCTGACCAAGCTCCATCTTTAATCCTTCCCTATCTCTCTCACCTGGGACCTGGCCTTTGGTCAGGCATTTTCCTTTCTCTATCATCTCTCCGACCTGTA
Organism: Monodelphis domestica; assembly: GCF_027887165.1. Lineage (NCBI taxonomy): Eukaryota > Metazoa > Chordata > Mammalia > Didelphimorphia > Didelphidae > Monodelphis > Monodelphis domestica. Next base: position 322,399,073 of record NC_077228.1, read on the forward strand.
TGATATTAAGTTTGGATCATTGGATGGGTACAAACCTTCTGAGTAGTCCACTGATCAGAGTATTGCTGTGGCTCATTGATAATTAATAAGGCCTGGATTTCTGACTCATTCCTGCCACCTCATATCTATAATTTCGCTCCGCCATCCCCCTCGTGGTATCCAAAACTTCTATCCTTCCTCTACCTTCCTACCTTAAAGCTTCTCTCACCTTGGGAAGCTTTAGATAAAAAAAGGAATCACTTGAATGGGAATATTAAATTTCATTAATAATGTTTTGGTCCAGAGATATGTAAAATTAACCAAACTACTTAAGATCAAAAGTAATTTAAAAGCCAATACCTAAATCCTCAAAGGACGTGAACAAATATATTTCAAAAGAATTCCAAGCTATTAATAATAATAATAATCCAAATTAATAATTAGGAAAACACAAATCAAGATAACTCTAACATTTTACCTTATATCTTGAAAATTGACAAAGATGATAAAATGAATCAATGTAGAATCAATCAATGTAATCAATGTAGAAAATTGTGTGGAGAGATAGGAATATGAGTTTATTGTTGGTGTAATTATAGATCAACACAATCATTTTGGAAATCAATTTGTAATTATGCAAATAGAATTACTAATATATTCATATTGATGCAGATACACTGTTACCTGATATATCCCAAGGAGAGAGTTGATAGAAATGAAGTTCTCATATACATCAAAATATATATGATAGTGTGTTTTGTAATAGTCATTGAACACAAACTAGAAGACCATTGATTGAGGAATAAGTAAATAAATTGTATATAAATTCAATGGAATGTAACATAACTGTTATAAGAAATGATGAATATAAAGAAACACAGAAAAATGTGTATTAGCTGATGCCGGGTGAAATAAACAGAAATAAGAAAACAACATACAGAGTGACTATAACATTGCAAATAGAAAGAATATACAGAAAAATAAAGCTCCCAAAGGATTCTTAGTGGAGAGGAAAATAGGAGAAAAATCTCTTTCTTTTTCCCCTCTTTTTGAGGAGAATGACCAGATTTTAAACTTTCCTGGGGCAACTTAGTAGTGTCTCCAGAACAACAGCATCTACACCAGGATCCAAGGTAAAAATATACTGAGAAAAAATGTCTTTGGGATTATAAAAGCTATTAAGGTGAAACCTATGTTATTCTTAAAGAGGAGAATTATGGGGAAGAAAGGGATGTCTACAACCCAAAACTATGACTTACTCCTTTGCCTCATACGTTCCTCTAACCTGAACTCACTTTTCTCTGCAGTCTGCATGTAATTATGGAAAATGTCCTAGATTTTGAAGTGTATGTTTCATATCTACTCTTCTTATAATAGAAAAGTTTATTAAATACCTTTTTCTAAAAGCTAATTACTTTGACTGGATAATTGATATCAACTGATAATGAAGAGTACTCTAGGGGGTTTCATGAGCTATAGTACTAAACAACCCTCAACCTCTTGAGGTTATGCCTAGAAACATGGCAAAAGAACTATCCAATTCCCCTATAAGAATCTGATCTGCTAGTATGAGTGGGGATTTGGAGAGTAAACCTGCAAATTGTTGCTCCAATTATATTATAACAAAATACATATTGCCAGTTATAGGAAAGAGATTCATTCTGCTTTTTGTCACTGGTACTCTCAGCTCCATGCTACACAAAATATACTTCTATCTAGCTAGGTTTACCTAAAAAGTATCTCCATGCAAAAACCTGATTAGATAAAATAAGAGATGAAATCAAGGTGCTTCTAAAATCTAAAATCTAAAGAAAGGAAAATTGAAAGCTCCAAGACATTGAAAAGCTTCACCTAATGTAAACTCCAAAAATTATACACAAGATAATAAAATTGATTATAAATTATTTTGAATAGGTGGATGAATGATTCCAAAAAATGTCATTTTTTAATATGGCAGCATGAATTCAACTAGTAGACCAATTATACCCAAATAATAAATTTAGAAGATATTTAAAAGATATCTATTACAACTATCATGAATGAACATATTATCTCAAAGAGTTTGACAGAAAGTGTGAAAACATTGTTGGCCTTACATAGAATAGTATATTTGGAGGCCTTTGCCATGGAAAATTAGGTAGAACTACTAAAGGAAAAGCACTAAACACTATCATAACAGAAATGACTATACATAACTATTGAAGAAAGGCATTGGAAGATGATTTCAATATTGTGTCTACTTGAAAACAGAAAAATTGGATACCATTAATTTATAGGAACCATCTTAAATTCCCTTAGTTTTGAAGCAATAATTTCAGGAGATATAAGAAGTCAAAGCAATTAAAAAAAAACAAAATAAAAAAACTCAACATCAATCAAAAACTTTACTCTAGAGGATTAAATCAGAAACAGGAACAACCCACAAAGAATGAGGATGTGGAAAATTCCTAGGTATTGTAATAGTTAAAGTAATTTTAAGGATTGAAGAAGTACAGGGGATAAGGAAAGTTTTGTAACAGGGAATGGAGGAGTTGAAGGAATAGAGGGAATATGGATGCTGGTGAGGTAAAATGAGAAAGATACCCCCTACTTAGAAGCTATCTTTGAAAAATGGGGTTCCTGAGAAATGGACCAACTCTGATAGCCTGAGGGGATGTCTTCTCTATTGATTGATGTTGAAGATACCCAGAGTGGTAAGCATAAACCCCCCTGAAGGACAAGCCTCCCCATCCCACCATGGTCACCTGGCAGGGGTCTGATAAGGACCATTTATGGTTGAATGGCTGTCCTTGGTTTCAGCTCCCTCTATGTCCACCTGAAATTACAATCCTGTTATCTGGCTGTTGGTTATTTAACTCAAGATGAATTTAATAACAAGTTTGGATTGGGAAAATATCAGAGAAGAGGGAATCAGGATTTCCCTAGATTGGGTTTGAGTCTCTTTCAGCTTTCCAGATGAGGCCAGACCTCACAGGCTGGTGGAGGGTTTCTTTTATTCCTGTCTATGATAATCTATGCTAACTTTCTTAAGTTCAAAGTCTTTAGCAGGAGATAGCAAGAGGAGGAAATAGTTATGACCTTCAGAGGTGGTTGGGCCTGTCTCTTTGGGTTGACACCCCTAAGACCGGCCTTAAGCTCCCCTTAAATCTTTTGTTTGATGACACAATCACAGGAATCCAGGTAGAGCACACAGTTGAGAAAATCCAGGAATAGAGGTATTTTTATCCAGTGATAGGGAGAAAGTGCTCCTTCCAGTCTGAAGGCTAGGAAAAATAGAGTGCTTTGAGATCAACTGTCACCCTCCCAGACACCCCTCCCCACAACCAACTGTCATGCTGTTCATCAATTTCACTCTAACCTTCTAACTGCTGTTTGTTCCACCTCAGTGGAAGAAAGTCCAGAGTTTGATTCTGTTTTCCTTTCCACAGTATCTATAAGATTATGGAAATCCCAAACAAAAAAACTAAATAGGATAAAAAAAATTAAAAAAAAGAATATGCACTATTAATACCAGAATGTCAAACCAGTTAAATCAACAAACCCAACAAATTCTAGGTTCTTTGTAATATCAGAATACATTTTGCCAAGATCTGTCATTATTGACCAAAAAGTGTGACAATGGTGCATGAATCACAAAACAAGGTACTTTAACAAGTTGTCTCCATTGTAAGTCTGATCTCTTTCTTAACAGAAGAAAATATGTAACTCTTACCCAAATATAAGAATAGTAGTGACCCTTAGAAGTATATTATATGATTGTATAGTTAATACAAAGTTTCCAAGGCTTACATTATTGAAAAAAATCCTCTAAGCACTCATTAAAAAACAATACATTTCCAGAGAATGAAAAAGGATTTTCCTATTAAAGAGCAATTTAAAGATCAGTTGAAGAGCATTTTTTCCACTTTGATAATTATTGAACCAGATGCTTGCACATGTAATACCATTTAATCTTCCTTTATTAATTATTATAAAACTTTTGATTCAGACCTGCACTTATAGCTTCATTACTTCAAAACTGATCCAATATGGTGAGAGTATTAGAGTATTTGATATTTATTAGAGTATTTGATATTTATATGGGGAAAATGTCCTTTATATAGAACGCTATGTTAACATGATAATGTCAAAAGCAACTGATAAAAATGTGAAGTATTTCAGGTAAATATTTTAACCCATTATGCTTATGATTAGCCTTAATTCTATCATCATTTCCCTACATTGACGTAAATATTACTTTCAAATTAAAAAGAGTCAAAATCAAAAAAATATTTTAAAGCTCTTCATCATTCATTGAGTTCAAAGGATAGTTTGTTCTAATAATATCAAACTATCCTTTGTACTCAATGAATATAAAATTATTAGTCAAAAATATGTCAAAATGAATAAATGCATGACACATAAATACCTTGGTCTCTTCTAGGCAAGATATATTGACTATAAAAGTACTAAGGAGTATGAATAAACCTAAAATCAGAATGTATTAATTATAGACAAAGGCTTCATTCTGGATTGTCAAGAATATAATGAAGTCCAAATTAGATAACATATTGCAAATCAATATAGAGTGATTATGTCCTCAATACTAAAATCAGATTAGATGTAGAAATTTAGGATTTACTTAAATCAAAAGAGGGAAAAATGAAGATGTTCAAGGAATTGAAAATCTATATGTAACACAAACTTCAGAAGTACTACCTAATTATGAAATAGAAGTTAAAAATATTATTGACATTTTAAATGTATTTGAAAGAGAGGTGGGTGCAATTAGAGTGGAATTACAAGGACTCTTTTAGAGTTTGAAGACAAGAATCCAAGTAATAGGCTAATCACTTAACTTCTGCTTGCCTTTGATTCCTCATTTGAAGAATGGGGATAACAAATATTATTCTTAAATTGGTTGCAAGGAAAAAGTGAGAAAATATTTGTAAAGCACTTTTTAAAACTTAAAGTGCTATATAAATGTTAGCTATTATCATCACTATTCTTACTTAAAAAGTTATCTGATTTAATAAATATGAACATAAACATTTCCTCATATTACATGCACACATAAATACACATAAGGGACATAGGAAAAAAGATGAAACTATCTAGTAATGTTCCTATAAATGTTTTCAAATACCACCATGCCAGAAATTGTTTCTTTTGAAAACTACTGAAGACTTGTGAGAAGATATTGGAAGATTACTTCAATAACTATAAACATGGCAGAAATCTTTTTAAAAAATTTTACTTAGTCAATTTAGAACATTATTCCTTGGTTATAAGAATCATATTCTTTCTCTCCTTCCTTCCCCCCACCCCCACCCTTCCCGTAGCTGACACACAATTCCACTGGGTATTGCATGTGTCCTTGATCAGAACCTATTTCCATGTTGTTAATGTTTGCACTAAGATGATCATTTAGGGTCTCTATTCCCAATCATATCCCCTTGACCCATGTGATCAAGCAGTTGTTTTCCTTCTGTGTTTCTACTCCCACAATGTTTCCTCTGAATGTGGATAGTGTTCTTTCCTGTAGATCCCTCTGAGTTCTTCAGGATCACTACATTGCCACTAATGGAGAATTCCATTACATTTGATTGTACCACAGTGTATCAGTCTCTGTGTACAATGTTCTCCTGGTTCTGTCCCTCTCACTCTGAATCACTTCCTGGAGGTTGTTCCAGTCTCCATGGAATTCCTCCACTTTATTATTCCTTTGAGCACAACCATCACCAACATATACTACAGTTTGTTCAGCCATTCCCCAATTGAAGGGCATCCCCTCATTTTCCAATTTTTTTTTGCCACCACAAAGAGCACAGCTATGAATATTCTTGTATATGTCTTTTTCCTTATTATCTCTTTGGGGGTACAAATTCAGCAGTGCTATGGCTGGATCAAAGGGTAGACAGTCTTTTATTGCCCTTTGGGCATAGTTCCAAATTGCCCCCCAGAATAGTTGGATCAGTTCATAACTCCACCAGCAGTTCATTAATGTCCCATCTTTGCCACATCCCCTCCAGCATTCATTACTTTCCTTTGCTGTCATGTTAGCCAATCTGCTAGGTGTGGGGTGATATCTCAGAGATTTTTTGATTTGCATCTCTCTGATTATAAGAGATTTAGAAAACTTTTTTCACGTGCTTATTAATAGTTTTGATTTCTTTAACTGAAAATTGAACATTGCAGAAATCTTAAAGACCATATTGCCCAATTAAGGGCAGCAAAGCTGAAATTGGTAGGATGAAATCCAGAAAGGAATGAAATTCTTGTTAAAAACTATAATTAACCACAAAACCCCAAGAGATAATGGTGCTGCAAAAAAAAAATCAAAATGGCACAAAAAAGGAAATAAACATCAACAAAACATATATTGATTCTGGGAATTAAGATCTAAGAGTAAGAGATTCTCAGTGCATGCAAACCATTTAGACACACAAAATTAGAAAATAAAATACCTTAAAATAAAGGAAAGCAGGAGGGATATGCTTCAACTTGTGAAAAGAGAGAGTGGCTTAGGGCGTGTAGAATCTGGGGGTACTAGCAGAAGGAAGACAAGACCTACCATTGCCAAACTGCCTGAGGTAAGGAAACCGTGGATGTGGAATAGTCATTGGGCTATTAGTCCTACTAATAGGGTTAGTCGTACTGCTCCCATGTGGCTTAAGGTAAGGCAAGGGAAGAGAGAGAGATCAGTCCAATGCCCCAACAAGTAGCCTGAGGCAATTAAACCAGTGTCATGGAGTGCCATTTCCACCACTTCCACATGATCTGAAGTAAGGGGAGGAGTAGAATCCAACACCAGCCCTATATACTTCTATGTGATCTGAGTTGACAAGACAGCAGAACTCAGAAACAGCAAAGCATAATAGACAACTGAGAAACTAATAACAAGTGGAGTGGAATCCAGGTGGACAAAATAGCTGTAAACTTCTCCACAATAAGTCAGCCAGGCCATCCCCTCAAAGAGAACACTGAGGGGCCCCCAAATAGTCAGGTTTACCCCATGAGCTGGAGAAGGCTACATAGCAAGTGTGGGTCAGCAACCTGGAAACTGAAGGATTTTAATAAGGTTGAATTGAGTACATTCATATCTGGAAAGGTGATAATTAAGATACTTAATATACCTATGATGCTTAAGATACTAAAGGTACTTAAAGTATGCAAGCTGTATAAAGAACTTAAGAGACTTAAGACCTTTAACATTATTAGGACAGTAAAAAAGGAGTATACAAAGAAAGATTGAAGGGAACAAGCAAAATAGAATGGGTTAATATCCAAAAAACAAATGAGGGAACATGAAAGAGGAGCACATGGTGAGAAGAGAAGAGCTAGAGGAAGGTAAATTATCTCACAAGAAGGGATATAACAAAACAGTGGAAGAACAGATGGGGGTGTGACAGGTAATGTTTGAATTCAACTCTCATCAGAATTAGATCAAAGTGAGAATAATATTCACACTCAGCCAGCTATAGATATCTATTTTACCCAATAAGAAAGTATGAGGGAAAAGGTAATAAGAGAAGAGGGAATGGGAAAAAGGTGTGTGATTTGGGGAAGGAGGTGGCCAGAGGCAAAAAATTTTTGAGCAGGGAAAGACTAAAAGGAGAGGGAGCAGGGTGAGGGAAAGATAGACAGACAGAGAGAGAGAGAGAGAGAGAAGGATAAATAGGGGGCAAATAAAATGGAAGGAAACACAGTTAATTATTTTAATTGAATGTGACTATGATGAACTTGCCCATAAAATGGAAAAGGAAGCAAAGTGGGTTAAAAACCCAAATCCCATAGTGTATTCTCTATAAGAAAATCATATAAAGTATGGAGACATACATAGAGGAAAAATAAAGGGTTGGAGCAGAATATATTATCCTTTAACCAAAATTAAAACAAAAAATCAGAGATAGCAATCATGGGCTCAGCCAAAGCAAAAGTAAAAAAAATGATATGGTCAAAATAGAAAAGGAAGGAAATTATATCTTGATAAAAGGAACTATACATTATGAAACAATATGAATACTAAACATATTGAGTAAGTGGACAGCAAAACTGTACTATACTAGTGGAGGACATCAACCTCCCCTCTCAGAAGTAGATAAATTATTAGACGTAGATCATTTCAAATAAATAAGAAAGAAATTAAGGAAGTAAATAGAATTTTAGAAAAATTAGTTATGGTAGGCCTATGAAGAAAACTGAATGGGAATATCTTCTTCTCAGCAGCACATAGCACCTTCACAAAAACTGACCATATAATAGGTAATAAAAACCTCATAACTAAATGTAGAAACGGAAAATGTAAATGTGTCCTTTTCAGACCATAATGCAATTAAAATTACATTCAATGAGGGACAAAAGAAAGATGAAAAATTTTTTGAAAATTAAATAATCTTATCCTAAATAATGAATTTGCCAAAGAACAAATCATAGAAACTATCTATAATTTCATTAAATAAATGACAAAGTGACAGTGTACCAGAATTTAAGGAATGCAGCCAAAACTGTACAAAAGAAAAAAAAATATTTCTAATTGCTTACTTCAATAGAGTAAAAGGAGATCAAGAAATTGAGCCTGCAACTCAATGAGAGAAAAAGAACAAAATAGAAATCCCCAATTAAATACCAGATGGAAATCATAAAAATTAAAGAAGAGAAAAATAAAATTGAAAGCAAGAAGACCATTGAACTAATAAATAAGGCCAGGACTTGGTTTTGTGTAAAAAAGTAATAAATAGATGAAGCACATTATTTTTATTAAAAAAGGGATAAAGAAACCTACTTACTATTTTCAAAAATGAAAAAGTAAAAATCAGAATCAATGAAGAAGACATTAAAGCAATTATTAGGCATTATTTTGCCCAATTATGTGCAAATGTAAAAGAGCCAAGCCTATAGATGGGAGGTCTTGAGTTCAAAGCTAGCCTCAGATACTTCTTAACTGTGTGACCCTGGCCAAGTCACTTATCCCCAATTGCCTAGCTCATACCATTCTTCTGCTTTGGACTTAGTATGCAATATTGATCTAAGATGCAAGGTAAATGTTTTTTTTTTTTTTAAGAAGAAGAAAACATTGGAATAGAAGGTATTTTCTTTAAAGTGATAAAGGACATCAATCTAAAACCATCAGCAAGAATTATCTGTAAGAAGGACAAATAGAATCCTTCCCAGCAAAATCAGAGGTGAAACTAAGATCCTGGTTGTCAACCCTACTATTTTAATACTGTAGTAGGAATGCTAGCTATAACAATAAGAGTAGAAAAAGAAATGGAAGGAATTAGAATAGATGAGGAAACAAAACTATCAATCTTTGCAGACGGTATGATGGTATACATAGAGAACTCCAGAAGATTAGCCAAAAATGTTAGCAAATATGGAGGGTAAAAAATATTTCTAAGACCTAGAAAAAATAATAACATAATGAATATGAAAGAACAAAAGTTCAAGAATATCAAAAGAATCAATAAAAATGAAGGAAACAGGCCTAGCCATACCATATTTCAAGCTATACTATAAAGTAATAATCACCAAAACAATTTGATATTGGCTAAGAAATATAGTAGTTGATCAATGAAATGGGTTAGGAAATCAATACACAGTTGTTAATAGGTATAGTGTGACCTAGTGTTCAATAAACCCTGAAATCCAAGTTATTTGGGGAAGAACTCACTATTTGACAAAAACTGTGAGAAAGTTGGAAAATGATATGTAAGAAACTAGGGATAATCCAACATCTCTTACCATATACCAAGGTAAAGTCATGGAGCTAGAAAAGAGGCGAAGAGTAATTACCTTCATCCTAATTAATCCCTTCACTCACTGATATGAAATGCCTAAGCCTGGGACACTGATTCTTGGGTAACTTTATTAAGAAGAGCCTTGTTATTGTTGTGGAGCTGTTTCAGTTGTATCTGACTCTCCATGATTTCATTTGGGATTTTTTTTACAAAAGATACTGGAATTGTGTGCCATTTCTTTCTCCAAGAAAAGACTGCTCACCCAAATACTAACCTATCCCTCTCACATCCAAGGAAGCAGTGTGAACATAGCTATAGAGAAAAAAATTGTAAAAGCAGTAACCAAAGAGAAGCATCTGCCAGGAGAGAAAAAGGGATGTTATCTACTTTGTTCTTACAGAACATTATCTCTTTGATGCCATAAAATATTTGCATTTATGTTGCTATAGAGCTTGAGGTACCCAAAATATGTCAATAAATATTAGTTGATTATTGTACTGTATATGGAATAAACTATTTGAGTAAAGAATTTTAAGAAATGAAGAAAAAATTCAAAGTACTCAAATCTGATTTTTAAACTGGGTATCCTGAATTGGGGGGTTACCTTAAATTGGCATTTTATTCTTTATTTGAATAACTGGATATTAGAGTTGGTGGAAACCTAAAGTCATCTAGTTCAACCTCTGGCAAAAGTCTGAATCTCCTCTATCAACATAACCAAGAAGAGATAATCTAGACTCTGTTTAAACATTTCTAATGATAGGGAGTCCTATTAATAATTTTTCCATTAGACTAAAATTTTTCTCTTCTTTGTTCCTTATGTTATTATTTTATATTTCAATTGGTTTTATATCACATAATTGCATCTTATGAGTACAATTGACAAATGAGAAAAAATAGAAAATTTGGAAGGATTGTGGATAGGCCTCTGAGCTGGTAATATTGAAAGCATAGATTAGGGAGGAGTGGGGTGGAGAAAAAGAATGTGAAAAATCATACCAGTCTGATGAGTTTGGAAGAAGCAAAGAGGAAAGAAATCACTAATACACATCAAGAGAAATGGGATGAGAGAAGTTTCAAGACAAACAATGTGGTACTTAATTTTTCTAGTGATGTTAAATCTCAGTTAATCATTAGTCATCAGGATGAAATCACTTAGAGAATACAATCCTGAAATTTGTGATTATTTAATATGCAGATGGCAGTTTTAAGCTGTGATCAAGTTGAAGTCACCTTGGAAGAGACTAGAAGGAAGAAAAAGGGGAGGTAATAAAACCTCTTTGTTATATTATTTATACCCTCCAACACAAGATAAGGAGCAACATTAAATAATATTAAAAACTGGCATATATAAAATATTTGAATTTTATATACAATATCTCATTTGAGAGTTATAATAGCCCCATGAGGAAGGCACAGGAAGTCTTATTATCCTCATTTTACAGATTAGTAGATTGAGAATCAGAAGGCGAAGTGACTTGTCCATGGGTGCTCATCTAGCAAGGACATTTGAGACAATTTGAATTTGTGTCTTTCTGACACAAAATTTAACTCTCTATCCATAATTTATGAGATATGCATTAATTCATACCTTCGATAACTATTGATTATGCTATGTGACTAGCACATAGGGACATAGAAGCAAAAATCAAGGGCTTCTGATAGGAAACCTACAATTTATTAGAGAAAGAGAATACCATAAATACAGAAAGATAAATACAAAATATATGAAAAGAAAATTAGAAGAAATTTCTAGGGATAAGAAAAAGACACTAGCAACTAGGAGTGAGTGATGGTTATGAAAGACCTCTTATAGGAGGTGCCACTTCCTAAAAGAAAGTTAGGGATTTTATGAAGCAAAGTTCAGAATAGTAGTTTGATTTGCATACAAAGTGCAAGCCATTAAGTTATGTGCCATAAACTTAGAGGGGTAGACTAGAGCATGTTATGGAGAAGTTTAAATGCCAAATAGAGTATTTAGTTTTTTATCCTGGAGTCAATTGGGAACCACTAGAATTCATTTAGTGGAGGAAGTGATTTACAGTCATGTTTTAGAAATATCAATGAGGGAATGGGATGAAGGCTGGGAAACCAATTAGGGACCTATAATAATAGTGGGTGGAGGAAAAAATGAAGAGAGCTGGTTCTGGCCTACAGGCTGTGGGAATGGAGAGGAGGCAGTTGTGAGAGATTGTCAAGGTAAAATCAGTAAGATTTGGCAAAAGATTGGATAGTAAAGGAACAAAAGGAGAAAGAGTTGAGCATTACTTTGTAGTTATGAAACAGTGGTGACTAGAAGGATGGAGATTTCCTTGATAGAAAAAGGAAAGTCAGCAACAGAAGTGGATTTGTTGTTGTTGTTATTGTTGTTGTTGCTTTGTTTTTTGAGGCAGGGAGAGATGAAGTATACTCTTTTGTACATGTTGAGATTATATGTCTACAGAACATCCAGTTAGAAATAAGTAACAGTTTGTGAATTACTGAATTAGAGTGGGACATATATCAGTGAATCAAACAAGTAAATGTTTATTAAACCTCTACTTATATGGCAGCACTGGATAAAATAACATAAACAAAACAATCCTTGCTCTCAAAGTTCTTACCTTGTCTTGGAGGAGATACCATGTAAATATATACATGTATACAAAATAAATACAAGGCCATTTGTGGAAGTAAGGTAGTAGCATTTCTTAGAATCAAGGCAGGCTCAATATAGAAGATTTCACTCAAAACATATTTACAGGATACCCACAGCATTCAAGAGATTCTGTTCAATGTTTTATTTAACTTGGTACTCAAGACTCTATTATTTACGCAATTTTATTTACATCACTTTCTCATCGAATAGCTTTTTTAATTTTAATTTTTAATTTCAAACATTGTTCCTTGGTTACAAAAATCATTTTTTTTCCTCCCTCCCCTTCCCCCACCCCTCCCATAGCTGGCTTGCAGTTTGACTGGGTATCGCATGTGTTCTTAATTAGAACCTCTTCCATGTTGTTGGTATTTGCAATAGAATGTTCATTTGGAGTCTATTTCCCCATTCATATACCCTTCGACCCATGTCATTAAGCAGTAGTTTTTCTTTAGTGTTTTTACTCCCACAGATTTTCCTCTGGATGTGGATAGTGTTTTTTCTCCTGTACCCCTCTGGGTTGTTAAGGATCGATGCATTACCACCAATGGAGGAGTCCCTTACATTCAATTGTACCACAGTGTATCATTCTCTGTGTACAGTGTTTTCCTGGTTCTGCTCCTCTCACTCTGCATCACTTCCTGGAGGTTGTTCCATCACCCAATAACTTTTGAAGTAGTCAGATCAATAATCTCAGTGTCTTCTAGACATGTCATTCGCAAGCTAATGCCAAACCTTGCCTCCTTCTGGGTGATAGAGTTCTTGTAGACATCTGCATAGTACATGACACTAAAAACTATAGGAAATTATACAATTACTTAAAAAGATTATATGAAGAAAAGGACAGGGGACTGTGTAATTAGGAAATCTTGAGCCCTTGAACTCCATCTCCCAGAATCCTTTTCCCTTCATCCATGTATGCTTATTGTTTATAAGTTCTGTCAAGTCTGCCTTCCTCTCTCTCTTCTTCCATGTGTGTGGTCTGGGTGAGTTTCTCTTTACTGAAGGATTTTTTTTCCTTTCCTCAAGTGATTATTAATAAACATATAAAATATGATACTTGGAGTATTGGATATTAATTTTTAATCTTACATTTATGGTGAATACTTTGGGAAAGAATTCTCAAAATTATTTTTAGGCCTTAGAGTAAAAAATATGGAGTAGATTAATTTTGCAAGCCGTGCTTTCTTCCACAGCTGCTGCTACTGCTGTTCCTGCCCTTGCAGCTACTGCTGCTCCCACCCAAGTCTCCCTATTGCTGCAGTGTGCTGGTATGTCTGAGAAGTGTTTGGAGTTTGGGAGCACCTTCTTGGTCCAGCACAGAGGATAATGTGTAAAGTCTTTTCCCTCCACCCCCCAACGTGGGTTTCAAGCCTGTCCTAGATGTTTTTCAGCAGGGGGACACAGTGTGGAACAACACCTGCATGCTATTCAGCCACACTTCTCTTCTAATTTCTAAGCCAAATTCTTAAGCTGACCCTAGGCTCCTGGCTGAGAGAGTTGCCACTCAGGATTTTTTCAGGAAGGGATATCCCTTGCTGTTTTTTACCCACCCTACAACTCAACATAACAAAGACTGCAAATAGCCCAAATTAGTTAATTTGAAGTCAAGTTTTTGGGGATTTTGCCTCTGATTTTTTTTGTCCTTTGTCTCCTGACCCCAAAACACTAAGAGAAGCCAATCTTTCATATGCAAATACAGTATTGTTTTGCCTCAAAGTTTTTCCCTTATGGAAGAGAGCACCAGAGAATAGCTTTTAAACACCCTTTAGCGGACTTCTGGTCAAGATGGAAGCTTAGAGAAAGCTAAAGTTCAGATCTCCTGAAACCCTTCCTTACCGATCTCAAACCAAATGCTCCTAGGGCACTGAAATTCAAAACGATCAACAACATAGACCCTGGGAGTCCTCCTCCTGGACCTGGACCTGGATCAAAAGGTTCGCCCCCCCCCAAAAGCCAGAACCCGAGACCACTTGGACCTAAGGGGTAGGCAGAAGGAAGGTCCTAGGACCCATCCCCCCCAACCCAGAGCAACCAGTCCAAGTCTGAGGCAGCAGAGGCAACTTCAGAGCCCCACAGCCTGCTATCCTGAAGGCCGATTCCTGAAAACAACCTAACCCAGTCGAGGGGGCACCCAGACAGCAGGGAAACAGAGAGAGCTACGGGGGAGCTCGTAACCCCCTGGCTGGATCCCTCCATCCAAGTCTCAGGTCCCTGCCTCAGGGCACACTCAATTCAACCCAGGGAAAGCTAATCTTCTTATCAGGAGCCCTCGCCCAGAGCTCCGGGAAGCCTCGGCCCCTCCCCCTCAGAGAGCAGGGTCTTCAAAAACAGCAGTAACCCGCAGGGCTGGCAAAAGGACTCCAGGGCCGGCTATTCTGAAGGCTGCACCCTGAAAACAACCTGACCCAGTCGCGGGGGCACCCAGACAGCAGGGAAACAGAGAGAGCTACCTGGGAGCTCGTAACCCCCTGGCTGGAACCTTCCATCGGAATCTCAGTTCAACCCAGGGAAAGCTAATCTTCTTATCAGGAGCCCTTGCCCAGAGCTCCAGGAAGCCGAGGCTCCTCCCCCTCAGAGAGCAGGGTCTTCTGAAACAACAGCAACCCTCAGGGCTGGCAAAAGGGCCTCGGGAGCCGGCTATTCTGAAGGCCACATCCTGAAAACAACCTAACCCAGTCGAGGGGGCACACAGACAGCAGGGAAACAGAGAGAGAGAGGGGGGAGCTTGTAACCCCCTGGCTGGATCCTTCCATCGGAGTCTCACAAAAAAAGTCTCTGCCTCAAGGCATACTAAATTCATCCCAGGGAAGGCTAATCTCATTAGGAGCCCTCAGAGCTCCAGGAAGCCGTGGCCCCTCCACCCTCAGAGTGCAGGCACTGGCCGGCTAAGGCACAGGAACAAGGGCCAAGCTAGGCTTAGAGCGTGGAAGTAAGGCAACAGTGAAGCATCAGGAGGGTGCCAAGGAGAGGAGGGCAGTAACAGGGACACACCACCTGGCTTCCTGGGAAGACAGAACAACAACTGCATAGAATGGACAATCTGCCTAGGGCTAAAACCTCTGAACAACAGATAGAGATAAGAAAAGTTAATCCCCCCCCCCACTCAGATAGAGATGGCAAACTCCACAGAAGCAAAAAAGTCCCAAAATTAATAAAAAAAGAAGAAGGGGGCAACTTTGGACACATTTTATGGAGCAAAAATACAAAACACAGAGGAGATAGAAGAGGAAACAAAAGGAAATGCTCCGAAACCTTCCAAAGGAAATGGAAACTCTCCACAAACCCATGAAGAATTTGAATCTGAAATGATCAAAAGATGGAAGCCTTCTGGGAGGAAAAGTGGGAAATAATACAAAAGAAATTCACACATCTACAAAACTGGTTTGACCAAACTGTAAAAGAAAGCCAGGCTTTAAAACAAGAACTAATAAAGCAAAGCCAAAAGACCAAGAAATTAGAAGAGAACATAAAATATCTCACTGATAAAGTGACAGATTTGGAAAACAGAGGGAGAAGAGATAATTTAAGAATAATTGGACTTCCAGAAAGCCAGAAATAAACAGCAAACTTGACATTGTAATACAAGAGATAATCAAAGAAAATTGCCCAGAGATTCTAGAACAAGGGGGCAATACAGCCACTGACAGAGCTCACAGAACACCCTCTACACTAAACCCCCAAAAGACAACTCCCAGGAATGTAATTGCCAAATTCCAAAACTCTCAAACAAAAGAAAAAATCCTGCAAGAAGCCAGAAAAAGACAATTTAGATATAAAGGAATGCCAATCAGGGTCACACAAGACCTTGCAAGTTCCACTCTAAATGATCGTAAGGCATGGAACATGATCTTCAGAAAGGCAAGAGAGCTGGGTCTTCATCCAAGAATCAGCTATCCAGCAAAACTGACTATATACTTCCAAGGGAAAGTATGGGCATTCAACAAAATAGAAGATTTCCAAGTTTTTGCAAAGAAAAGACCAGAGCTCTGTGGAAAGTTCGATATTGAAAATCAAAGAGCATGGAATACCTGAAAAGGTAAATATGAAGGAAAGGGAAAAGGAGAAAAATGTTATCTTCTTCTTTTACTCAAACTCTCTTCTATAAGGACTACATTTATATCAATCTATGTATACTAACATGTAGGGAAAATGTAATGTGTAAATAGGGGGAAAAGAAAGATCAAATAGAATAATCTTTCTCACACAAAGATTGACATGGGAAGGGGAGGGGAAGAAAACTCCTATAAGAAGAAGAGGTAGAGAGTTTTTACTTAAACCTTACTCTCAGGGAAATCAACTCTGAGAGGGAAAAACATCCAGATCCATTGGGAACGTGAATTCTATCTTACCCAACAAGGGTAGGGAGAAGGGAAAACCAAGGGGGGGGAGGGGGAGAGGGAAAACAAAAGGGGAGGAAAAGAGAGGGGGGAAGGGGAGGGAACAAAAAGGGAGGGACTAAAATGGGAAACATATCAAGGGAGGGGACAAGGGGGACCAATTTAAAGTAAATCACTGGACTAAAAGGTAGAGCCGAAGAAGAAAAGGTTAGAACCAGGGAAGGATATCAAAATGCCAGGGAGTCCACAAATGACAGTAATAACTTTGAACATGAATGGGATGAACTCATCCATAAAATGTAGACAAATAGCAGAATGGATTAGAATCCAAAACCCTACCATATGTTGTCTTCAAGAAACACACATGAGGCGGGTTGACACCCACAAGGTCAGAATTAAAGGATGGAGTAAGACCTTCTGGGCCTCAACTGATAGAAAGAAGGCAGGAGTGGTAATCATGATATCTGATAAAGCCAAAGCAAAAATAGACCTGATTAAAAGGGATAGGGAAGGTAATTATATTTTATTAAACAGACTTTAGATAATGAGGAAATATCATAATCAACATGTATACACCAAATAATATAGCACCCAAATTTCTAATGGAGAAACTAGGAGAATTGAAGGAAGAAATAGACAGTAAAACCATATTAGTGGGAGACTTAAACCAACCATTATCAAATTTAGATAAATCAAACCAAAAAATAAATAAGAAAGAGGTAAAAGAAGTGAATGAAATCTTAGAAAAATTAGAATTAATAGACATATGGAGAAAAATAAATAGGGATAAAAAGGAATACACCTTCTTCTCAGCACCACATGGTACATTCACAAAAATTGACCATACATTAGGTCACAGAAATATGGCACACAAATTCAGTAAAGCAGAAATAATAAATGCAGCCTTCTCAGATCACAAGGCAATAAAAATAATGATCAGTAAAGGTACATGGAAAACCAAATAAAAAACTAATTGGAAATTAAACAATATGATACTCCAAAATCATTTAGTTAGAGAAGAAATCATAGAAACAATTAATAATTTTATCGAGGAAAATGACAATGGTGAGACATCCTTTCAAACCTTTTGGGATGCAGCCAAAGAGGTAATCAGAGGTAAATTCATATCCCTGAGTCCATATATCAACAAACTAGGGAGAGCAGAGATCAATGAATTGGAAATGCAAATAAAAAAACTTGAAAGCGATCAAATTAAAAACCCCCAGCAGAAAACCAAACTAGAAATCCTAAAAATTAAGGGAGAAATTAATAAAATGTAAAGTGATAGAACTATTGATTTTATAAATAAGACAAGAAGCTGGTACTTTGAAAAACAAACAAAATAGACAAAGTACTGGTCAATCTAATTTTAAAAAGGAAGGAAGAAAAGCAAATTAACAGCATCAAAGATGAAAAGGGGGACAGCACCTCTGATGAAGAGGAAATTAAGGCAATCATTAGAAATTACTTTGCCCAATTATATGGCAATAAATACACCAATTTAGGCAATATCGATGAATATATACAAAAATACAAACTGCCTAGACTAACAGAAGAGGAAATAGAATTCTTAAATAATCCCATATCAGAAAATGAAATCCAACAAGCCATCAAAGAACTTCCTAAGAAAAAATCCCCAGGGCCTGATGGATTCACCAGTGAATTCTATCAAACATTCAGAGAACAGTAAATCCCAATACTATACAAACTATTTGACATAATAAGCAAAGAGGGAGTTCTACCAAACTCCTTTTACGACACAAACATGGTACTGATTCCAAAACCAGGCAGGTCAAAAACAGAGAAAGAAAACTATAGACCAATCTCCCTATTGAATATAGATGCAAAAATCTTAAATAGGACACTAGCAAAAAGACTCCAGCAAGTGATTAAAAGGATTCTGATCCATGATCAAGTAGGATTTATACCAGGGATGCAGGGCTGGTTCAATATTAGGAAAACCATCCACATAATTGACCACATCAACAAACAAACCAACAAGAATCACATGATTATATCAATAGATGCAGAAAAAGCCCTTGATAAAATACAACACCCATCCCTATTAAAAACACTAGAAAGCATGGGAATAGAAGGGTCATTCCTAAAACTAATAAACAGTATATATCTAAAACCATCAGCTAATATCATCTGCAATGGGGATAAACTAGATATATTCCCAGTAAGATCAGGAGTGAAACAAGGATGCCCATTATCACCTCTACTATTTGACATTGTACTAGAAACTCTAGCAGTAGCAATTAGAGAAGAAAAAGAAATTGAAGGCATCAAAATAGGCAAGGAGGAGTCCAAGTTAACACTCTTTGCAGATGACATGATGGTCTACTTAAAGAATCCTAGAGATTCAACCAAAAAGCTAATTGAAATAATCAACAACTTTAGCAAAGTTGCAGGATACAAAATAAACCCATATAAGTCATCAGCTTTTCTATATATCTCCAACAAAGCTCAGCAGCAAAAACTAGAAAGAGAAATCCTATTCAAAATCACCTTAGACAAAATAAAATACCTAGGAATCTACCTCCTGAGACAAACACAGGAACTATATGAACACAACTACAAAACACTCTCCACACAACTAAAACTAGACTTGAACAATTGGAAAAACATTAACTGCTCATGGATAGGACAAGTCAATATAATAAAAATGATCATCCTACCCTAACTTATTTATCTATTTAGTGCCATACCCATTGAACTCCCAAAATATTTCTTACTGATTTAGAAAAAAACCATAACAAAATTCATTTGGAATAACAAAAGATCAAGGATATCAAGGGAAATAATGAAAAAAACCCACATATGATGGGGGCCTTGCAGTTCCAGACCTTAAACTATATTACAAAGCAGTAGTCATGAAAACAATTTGGTACTGGCTAAGAAACAGAAAGGAAGATCAGTGGAATAGACTGGGGGCAAGAGACCTCAGCAAGACAGTATACGATAAACCCAAAGATCCCAGCTTTTGGGACAAAAATCCTCTATTCGATAAAAACTGCTAGGGAAATTGGAAGAGAGTGTGGGAGAGATTAGGAATAGATCAACACCTCACACCCTACACCAAGCTAAATTCAAAATGGGTGAATGACTTAAACATAAAGAAGGAAACCATAAGTAAATTGGGTAAACACAGAATAGTATACATGTCAGACCTTTGGGAGGGGAAAGGCTTTAAAACCAAGCAAGACATAGAAAGAATCACAAAATGTAAAATAAATAATTTTTACTACATCAAATTAAAAAGCTTTTGTACAAACAAAACCAATGTAACTAAAATCAGAAGGGAAACAACAAATTGGGAAAAAATCTTCATAGAAACCTCTGACAAAGGTTTAATTACTCAAATTTATAAAGAGCTAAATCAATTGTACTAAAAATCAAGCCATTCTCCAATTGATAAATGGGCAAGGCACATGGATAGGCAGTTCTCAGAAAAAGAAATCAAAACTATTAATAAGAGCATGAAGAAGTGTTCTAAATCTCTTATAATCAGAGAGATGCAAATCAAAACAACTCTGAGGTATCACCTCACACCTAGCAGATTGGCTAGCATGATAGCAAAGGAGAGTAATGATTGCTGGAGGGGATGTGGAAAAGTAGGGACATTAATTCATTGCTGGTGGAGTTGTGAACAGATCCAACCATTCTGGAGGGCAATTTGGAACTATGCCCAAAGGGCAACAAAAGAATGTCTACCCTTTGATCCAGCCATAGCACTGCTGGGTCTATACCCCAAAGAGACAATGGACAAAAAGACTTGTACAAATATATTCATTGCTGCGCTCTTTGTGGTGGCCAAAAACTGGAAAGCGAGGGTATGCCCATCAATTGGGGAATGGCTGAGCAAATTGTGGTATATGTTGGTGATGGAATACTATTGTGCTAAAAGAAATAATAAAGTGGAGGAATTCCATGGAGACTGAAATAACCTCCAGGAAGTGATGCAGAGAGAGAGGAGCAGAACCAGGAGAACATTGTACACAGAGACTAATACACTGTGTTATAATTGAATGCAATGGACTTCTCCATTGGTGGTAGTGTAATGTCCCGGAACAATCTGCAGGGATCTAGGAGAAAAAAACACTATTCATAAGCAAAGGATAACTATGAGAGTGGAAACACCGAGGAAAAGCAACTGCCTGACTCCAGTGGTTGAGGGGATATGACAGAGGAGAGACTCTAAACGAAACTCTAATGCAAATATTGACAACATAGAAATGGGTTCGAATTGAGAACACATGTGACACCCAGTGGAATCATGCATTGGCTATGGGGGGTGGGGGGGAGGAAAAGAAAATGATCTTTGTCTTTAATGAATAATGCTTGGAAATGATCAAATAAAATATTATTTTTTTTTAAAAAAAAAGCCCTTTAGCAAACACCTAAAAGGATTTTCCCCTTCTAGTCAGTGTTTTTTTTTTTACCTGTAAATAAAATCCATTCAGGCTGACACACTGAATTGGCAGGATAATGCTATTACAAAGCATACTTGAAACTCCCCCCTGAAACTCTGAAAGAACAGTTTGAGTTGATAGAACTAACAAGTGCAGATTGGCTCTGCTTAATTCTTTTACTGGCAGTTTTTATTTTCATTGGACATTTCCCATTTTATTTACTTCTCCTTAAAAGTATGTAGCAACAAACTAGGCTACTTGAATTATAGACCAAACTGGAAAATTTTGACAGTTTTGAAAATCTTGCAAATGCAAATGAATGGAAAAAGAATGCAAATGGAGGATAATACTGGGGAGGGGAAGGAACCTTGAAGAGATCTGGAAGGTTATTTATGTTAACTTTTTGAGTTTTGTTTCCCCTCCATAATATTGAAGAAGTGTATTGAGTATTGAGAAAAGAACTTTTAAATTCAGTGCTGTCATGCTTATTGTATTTTGCTGATTGTTTGCTTTAAGGTTTATTTTTTTTAAGTTCACAAACTAATCTGAGCAACATCTTTCTGTTGCACTCAATCATTTTAAGCTATTGTATTCTATCCATTAGGTATATGTATATGTTCTGTTACATTATTTTTATTTGTACCGTTCTCCTATGACTGTACTGAATAACATATCATTGTGAAAGCCACTAAACACCTTGCACAAACCCTTTTATGTGGCAAAACCATAACTCCTTATGTATGTTGGGTTTTGACACCAGATGCATCAAGGTCACATGTTGCCTAAATGGCTTTTTGTTCCTTTTTGCCTTTGTTAATTGTTACATAGATGATGTATAGACTTCAGCAAAACTGGTTATAACCTCTATTAAAGCTTTGGAGAATTTAATGAGTTAAATATCTCATTTGATTTTAAGGGGATTTCAGAAATGATTTTAGATATCTAAGAGCTTCTGAATGATTTTTAAAAATATATATATTTAAAAGAATATTGAATTACAGGTAGGGAACAAAACAGAAGTTCCTGCCACAAAAGTTTTATATAAATCATGAAGCCTAAGTAGCTTCTGGATGATTTTTTAACTCTTCAGCTTAATTCTATGTTCCCCCTGAACAATCTAGATCCTTAGTGATGTTTTAGGTTTTTAAACCTAAAGGCTTAAAGATAAAAACCAAAAGGTTTTTATCAGCAGTGCAGAGGTTTATGGTTTTTTATTCTAGGCTCCACTGCCAAATTTTTGAATGATGGCATGAAATGATCTCAGCTAAGGTTGAAAGATTTGTTACACCTGCAAAACTTGTGACAAGTATTGATTCTTCTAAGGTTTAAAAAAAAAGGTCACACAGCAGACTCATATGAATCCTATATGATAATGTGTTTGTTTGTTATTGTCATTAACTGGGCTATTGTGAATTTGGGAATTTTGGTACCTTCTTTGAATTTGCATTGCCTACTGTAATGCTGTTTTATAAAGCTGTTACTTTGTAAAAAATCATTTGCACTCACATTGTGGATGATGGCCAAGTTAAAAAGAAAATGGATCTCATTTATGGGTGAGAAACCTTTGTATTCTACCTCTCCTTGACTGACACAGTGTGTCACTGTTTGTAAGCATATGTATTTTTTTTTTATTTTAAAGCATTTCTATTACTATACTTTTCCCTTGTATGTACAATACAGTATTTGAGTTTTATTTTTTTCTCTCATTTTTGTACATGTAATACATGTTACCAGTACTAAGAAGGTTTTTTGATTTTGCACTAGGGTAAGGTTAAAATATCCATTAGCCCTAATGTCAATGCATACCCAAAATCTTTAGACTATAGAAACCCAGTATTGATTGTTTAAAAGTTATGTTACTTTGCTTAATGATTGTGTCTTATTCCAGGAGAAGAGAATACAAAAAGAACCATTGCACTGTGCTAAAGAAGCACAAACCTAACCTAAACTATGCACAAATCTAACACATACCTAAACTATGCAGTGCCAATCGAGCACAAGGTCAAAGAGACCAACCAATCCCAGTGAGATTCATGAGATTCTGAGCCAAGACAAGAGGTCTCAAATTTGTTTGAAGTTCGAGGTTGAGGCTGTTTGACATACTTCAGAGGCAGGTCTTACCTGAGCCACATTCTACCAAGCACCTCACTTTGGTTTCTATTTTGGCTCTAATATTCCTGAGTGAAAAGTTAAAATCAGACCAGGGAATGCTATTTCCCAATTTGCTGCAGAAATATATTCCCTTTTCTTTCTTTCATAGTGTGGCAAACTTTCTGTAGTCCTGCATACTGATTGATTTAGTGTGTAATTGATACAACAGGCTTATGTGACATAAATCACTTTAATTGGTCCCTAATTGAAGGAACTGTTATAGGTTTATTTTTCCTTTAATTAGAATTTTTAAACATAAAACTTTGATATTCTATATTTTATCCCCAAATTATTTTTTTTCTTTTATTTGGATTTTTTGAGGTTTTTGATTCTCTTTTGCCATTTGATTCATATACCTCATAACTCAGTCCTACATCCCTGAGTGATCCCTATGTTTGTCAATATCTTCCTCAGGGGGAAGGACTAATTAATGTTGTGAACTTTGATTTGAATTTGAATCTGATTTAGAACAAGAGACTACCTCCCAGAATCCAAATGGTGAACTTTTTAGAGAAGGAACCACGAAGATGCCTACAGAGACCATATGTTGCACCAAAAGATTGAGTGGACTTTGAGTTATGGTGAGTTTGAATTATGGGGGATTGAATGTATTTGTTTTGAATGTACACTCTTATGATAAAAATGGACTGCCCCTAATTGGCTTTTTGTAAATGCACCTAGCATTGGTTTTAATCTTTTTCTCTTTTATTCCCTCTTATCCCCATAGTATTGTAATTTCCTTTTAGAAGCTATAATATTGTATATATCTCTCGTTAAAACTAAAAGTTGATTATGTTATAATGATCCCTTTGGGGAGACTTGTCTCCCAAAGGATCAGAAGGAGAATTTGTAATTAGAAAATCTTGCACCCTTGGACTTCATCTACCAGAATCCTTTTCCATTTGTCCACATTTTGTCCTTGCATATTATTTATAAGTTCTGTAACTCCACTTTCCCCTCTCTCTTCTCCTACATGTGTGGTCTGGGTAAACTTCTCTTAACTGAAGGTTTTTTTTTCTTTCCTCTACTTCAAATGATTATTTAAACATTTTTATAAAATAAAGTACTTGAAGCATTGGATATTAATTTTTAATCTTACAGGTTTCAGGACACAAGTCCAAAGTATACCTACACAAGAGTGGTAGTGATAGAGAATTGGTCAGAATCCAACAAAGTAGACTAAAGGGACAAGGGAGGAAAAAATGTATAAAATAAATTTCAAGAAAACTTAGAGAGGAGAGATTATACAGTGTGATTCATTGTTCAAAGTGGCAATAGATACAGAGTGTTTGAGAAGGTTGAGGGCTGAGAAGAGGACATCATATTTGACAGTTAAGATATCTGAAGAATCTCAGTTTCAGTTGAGTCCTGAGGTTAAAAAAATAGATTGTAAAATTTTAAGAGAGTGTGAGAAAAAGTGACTATTATAAGAATAGATTTTTTTTCTGGCTGTAAAAGGAGAGAAGGGTCATGGAGGATAAGTTGAAGAAATGGTAGAAACTTTAAGGAAAGAGATCTCCATATGGTGCTGAGATGGAACCAGTGAATAGGAAGAGGTTGAATATTAAAAAGAAATAAAGATTAGTCATAGGGCCAAACTGCTGGAGGAGACAGGAAGAGAAGGAATCAAGGCCCAATTAGAGGAATTACCTCGTGACCTACCTTTTCACCAAAGATTATAGCAAAAGAAAGAGAGATATGAGATGATGTCAGGGTACTGAGAAACAGAGGGGAGGAAAATAAGGAACTAAAGTAAAAGATCTCAGTTTTCAGACATGCATAAAATGAGATGCTCTGCTAAGAGAGAAGATTAAAGAAAATAGAAAAGATTTTTTGGAACAGAATCTGTAGGGAATGTGATAGACAGTTGATTAGAGAAGAGTAAAAAATACTGTCATAGTGATGGAAGCCAAGTTAAGATTAGAAAATATAAATTTGCAGTGAATCTAGTCCACATAGATAAGTGACTTATTCTAGTTTTGTTCAGCAGCAAATGAATAGCAGACCTGAAGCTAAATTAGGTTAATAGAGTTAGAGTTTGGGAAGAAACTAAGAAGTCAAGAAGATGGGGTAAATATTTTGAATGTAAATGACTTTGAACTTATTAAAGGGTCAAGATTAGGAAAGGAGGAAATTGAAGCCATAGTAGAGACATTTGAGAGATGGGACAGACTAGAAGCCAGAGTAAGGAAGAAGACTAGTTTAAGGAGTAGGCACTAGAAGAGATGAAAGGAAGGACAGAAAGTTATGGTCAAATATGTGAAAATCTGAGTTCTTAGCTATGGAAATTGAATACTCATGGGTGTTAGTAAGATCAAATGTGTGATGATTTCTGTTTCCACTGAAGTAGAGAGAAAGTATATGTCATAGGAGTTGAGGAAATGATGAATTAGGAAGTCAGAATGTTTGAGAGATATCCCAAGGTGTGAGGGTAAAGGATGAGGTGAAGAGGGCTGTGTGCCGAGTGCTAAATACTACTGAGCTATAACAAATAATAAAAGTAGTGGTTTCAGGTGAACCTGGGAAGACTTATATGAAATTATATAGAAAGAAGGGAGTAGAACTATGTAAAAAATTTATAAAATAACAATAGCAATGTAAAAATGAACAATTTTACTTACTCTGGCTTCTAATCTGTCCCATCTCTCAAATGTCTCTTCTATGGCTTCAATTTCCTCCCTTCCTAATCTTGACCCTTTAATAAATTCAAAGTCATTTACACTCAAAATATTTACCCCATTGTCTTGTGACATTGTCTTTCTATTTAGCTTATAATTCTTACTCAAAGGAAGCATTACAAAACTTAGGTGATATCTAAATATGTCCCTATGAACAAATAATTGCATTTTTAGAAAATGAAAAGAAAAATTTTGTAAACGATTCTGCCCAGGGTCACAAAGTATATAAATACTATACTCAAATATATATTCCAAAAAATCATATACTCAAAACTTTTAGAGGGAAATGTTTTGTGCCAACTGTGCTTACTATTCCATCTTACCAAATGCATTTGCTAAAAGCTAATTGTTGGTTATTGATTGGTTTTGCATAGCATGTCATTGGGGGTTTATGAGCTACCCTACTATAAAGGTCCCAGCAAGGAGTTGTGCTTTTAGGAACCAGACTTTCAGTTTGACTTCATATTGGAGGAGTAGCCCCAATGGGATGTTATAAGTATATTATTTTTTTAATTAGGCAATATAGTATAATAACTCAATTTTCAGAGTGCTTTAATGTTTGCAAATAATTTTTCATATAAATTATTGCATCTGATTCTTATAACAACCATGTAAATTATCCCCATTTGATAGATCCTCATCAAGATTTGGAGACATGTCCAGGGTCACATAGCTAGTAAATGGCTGGGGCAAATCTTGAACTCAAGTCTTACTGACACTGAGTTCAGACATCTCCTTCGTTTACATTGTTGGGCAAGGTCTTGCTTAGGATTGGGGCCTCAGATATCTCAAGGACTAAATTAATCACCTAAGCATCCAATACTAGGACCAGAACTTCAGACACAAGACACCCTTCTTCATAATACAAACCAGAACTAATACCAGACCTTTTCCCATCAGAAGTTCATCTGTCAACACAACCTTTGATCCTAAGATCCTAAGCTAAATAGAAAGATATAAAACAAATTCATCAATATAGTGCACATAAAGCAGGAATTATTTCATGTCATTATTAAGAGAAATAAAAAACGTGGTATCTGAAAAAAAGTGTTAATTATGGAAATCAGATGAAAAATGTAATTTTGTTCTTAGGATGCTTATCCCAAAGAGATGTATGAAGTTATGGACCACAGAGAATTATACTAGAAGAGAAGATTTTATTAAAATTTCATGGTGGACTGTCATATTTTCTTATAATTAAAAACTGGATTTTTTCACATTTTTATATTTTAATGAAAGTATAACATATATAGATTTAGAAAAATAGGAACAACTAATCAAAATCCATTTAAAAATGTTTACCCTTAATGAATAATTTTGTATTCATATAATTAATCATATCTTTGTTATAATTAATAGTAGGAAGAATAAAAGATACTCAACAAAATTTTAAAGTAAGATAATGAAACACTATTATGAGAAGTATCTGTAATCATCAATCTGGTAAACTCACAGAAAATCTACAACTTTGACTATAAGTTGGCCAATCATAGGAAATTTCCTTTGACTCAGAGATGTGATTTGCTCAGACACACAGAAAGTAAGTGACAGAGGAAAAGATCCCATCTTTTCCTTTTGCCAAGCACTATTTCTACTAATCCCAAATGCCTTCACATTTATGAAAAAGAGGATCAACAATGGGAAGGAATGTGTGGATTGATGAAGAATGAGGGACAAGGTTAGTATGCAAGTAAGTTAAAAAAATCTTCATAACAGATAATAAACTACATATATAATTAGGGGGAAGTAATAAGAAACATAAATAAAATATTTTCAGCTGCAGCAGGTACTTTATTTACATTTCTCAAAAGTTCTTTTTATGCCTTCAGGCATAATTTTTTTATTATAATTTACTATGAAAAACTAACCTGTAGCATCTGGTATCTCTATTCCTTCAGATTCCCCCATGGTCTTTGTTGTAGTCAAATGTCACACATGCTTTCTCCATTCTGAATGAAATGTATCAACTTGGTTTTGTAATCAAAATATGTAGATGAAGAGGAAAATCAGAGGATAAGTAGCTGAATAGGCCATTGGTATGAAATCAAACTAATTTTTAAATGAGCTACATTTCCATGATTATTAGTGCTGTTGTGAATAAATGAATGACAGATATTTTCATGGCCTTGAGAGGAATTGTGGTACAATCAAGAGACAGTCAACCTTAGAGTCAGGAAGAATTGGGTTCAATACCTGATACTCATGCATACTTACATTATGACCATTTGCAAGTTACTTTAACTCCCAGCTCCCCCAGGCAACTCTCTTGGACTGTAAATTAAAGATTGGTTCCCAATTTACATTGGTAGACATTTTCCATTTGAATCTTTCCTCTAACTGAAAGAGTAATTGGTCTGGATTGTTAAAAAAAAAAGGAAAGGAAGAATTGTCATGGCCCTGGGCTCTAGTGACAAATGGCAGACCCATAGCCATAGCAGTCTTGGAAGCTTACAACAGTTGCATCACTTTGCACTAGTTTTCCCATATTACTCCAGAATAGTACTTAATGTTGTCTTCACAGAGATGTTACCTCCACAACAGAGATAAAAGGGAGTAAATATAGGATATGACCAATTGGTTTTTCTTTATACTTGAAAAGAGTATCTACAGAGTAGTAGAGCATAGTCAGAGATGGAGTGCTCTCAGTGGACTTCAAATATTAGTATCTAAACTATTTATTTTCCTATAATGAGTCCTATTCATTGCTTGTTTTTTTTCTCCCTCAAACTATATTATTCAATGTCAGCAAAATTTTAATGTGTTACTCTCAGACATCACTGCAAAGGTGGCATAATCTCTCTTGATTCAATCCACTTGGCATGGGAAACCTGTGAACAGGCAGGATCACCAAAGTATTCACTGTCCAGGAATATTGATGCTTGCTTTCTACTTGCCTGTGAAGCCTCACTAAGGAGCCTTTCCTACTATACTAACATGCTTTCAGAAGAGGATATAACCAAATGTCATGTGCCTTTTTTAGTTTTTGCAAGTATGTTTTGTGTCATATATAGAACACAATTATTCTAATGGTTTTCTAGCTATTTGGAGAATCCTAGCAGTGTCTGTAGGGGTTCTTGAAAGAAGGTGTAGTTATACTTAATCTGTGTCAGCCCTACTCATAAGCATTACCATCTGTACTTCATTTGTGATGTCTGGTCTCTCAGTCATTGCCATCCACTCTGCTATTTTATCCTTAGGATTACCAAGGCTTGTCACTTGTCTTCACAACAATCTTCATTCTTCTCTTCTTCCCCTTTATCTTCCTCCCCTTTGATGTCCCCCCTCCTCTTTCTCTTTTTTTCTTTCTACTGATCATCTACTGATTATCTCTTTATTATCTTCCCTATTATAGTGTGAGCTCATTGAAAATATAGATTGCCTCAATCTTCTATTTGTATCCCCAGCATTTAGCATAATGCTTTGCACATAGTAAAAGTATGTAGTAAATATAGTAAATTATATATATATATATATTATATAATATATAAAGTATATATAAAATATAGTAAAATAAATGCTTTTTCATTCATTCATCCATCAACCTTTCCATCCACCAATCAATCCATTTATTTGTATTCTGCATGGAGAATGAAATAGAAGTAATAAAGATTTCAGAATTTCAAACAATACTCTTAAATCTATCTGATATCCATCAAGGATATGTTTGCCCATGAGGGTGAACAATTTAAGTAGCAAGGGAGTTAGGATCTTTAAAAAATACAATTATAATTATTGTGTCCAAAGTTAACATTCATTCATTAATTACTTTTTCAATTATAATCCTTAAATAGTTGCTTATAAAACTAACAATTGGCCAGATGTGCTAGTTCATACATGTAATCTCATCCTGAAATCATTCTTCTGATAGCAGGAGAGACTGGCTCCTGGGTAGGCACAAACTGGCACAGGTTAAAAAAATCAGCAGGTACAAGCTTTGATGTATAAATTTTGTGTATAGGCCCAGGAGTGGTGGCTGAATTTGCAAAATGGAGATGGTCACAAAACAAAATGAACAACAACATTAATTCAGTGATTTAAAGAATCTTTCCTTAGCTTATGTATACTATATGAATAAACAAATCCTGGGGATCTATTTGCAGCACACAGAAGGTACTGATTTGCCCATGGTTCCAGAAATTGGAACATCAGAAGCTAGGATTTGAAACCAAGGTCTTCCTGGCTCGAGACATAGCATTATATCCATTATGCCAATCAGAACAAAAATCAAAAGGTATAACATGAAAAATCTTTCCTTTTCCTTTATTTGAATAGATCTGATGTTCAGTGCTAGAGAAAAGAATATTAATATGAAAGAATTTGTTCCTTATGAAAACAGATGCTCATTTCCCAATATGTTATACTCAGAATGGTATTTATTATTTTTCTTAATATCCCTCAAATCCCACTCTTTAATTTCAAGTACAGGAATCATGCTTACATAACTTACATAATTTTTATGTTCATCCATATGCCTTTTTAATACCAGTAAATACCTTGTATTTATTTTATATTTATTCTGTTTATACTGGCTTGGTATATATTTATAAGTATGTGATATCTGCGCTGATAGAATATAAAGCCCCTGAGAGCAGAGTCTTTTTTTTCTTTGTATACATATTGCCTCATAGAAGCATATAGTAGGTGCTTGGTTGCATTAATAAATGCTAGTTGATTGGTTAGTTATTGGTTGCCTTTTAGTCTTTAGGAAACTTCAACAATTTTTTCATGGATTCTCAAAAAATATTTTGACCAATCTTTCTATAAGACTGTATCATGATATACTGACCAAATAATACAGATCATGGGATATTTCCAAAAATGAAATTCTGCCAAAGAAATACAGCTAGTACATCCATCATGAAGGGGAAAGGTTGATCATTGATTAGGTATTGAATGAGTTTATAGTAACAACTTAAGTAAATGAGGAGGGGATTTGCTAATTTTCTGTCTGAGTAAATACACTAATACCAAGCATCACATAGGTGGCTGTTAATCAACTCCCTCTGGCAGCAATGTGACAGAGACATATTGATCCAACCATGACTATATACTTCTAACATATGCAGTGTGGGCCCAGGGATTGGTTTCTTGCCACAGGATAAGTAAGGCATATTTCAGAGTAATTAGGAGGCAGCAAGGGATGCATCAGACAAGACACCATCTGAGGTCTGATGCAAGGAGCAATGTTACCTTGGTCTTTTTTTTTAAATTAATGAATAAATGAAAAAGATTTTAATATACTATTGGAGAGATTATCTGCTTAGGTGAATATTTTTTTTTTCCAATCTGAGTAAAGCAATCTTTTGGTCATTATTTTTGCCAAATGCTTTCTTAGCACACATTTCATGCATCTTCTTTGTTGCATGAACATTTTAGTACTACTTTTTGAATATCAAGTAAACAATTCATGTTTTAACCTTGATTATTTTCACTATAGAAGAAGGGATCTAAAATAGATAATATTAAAAATCCATCCCAACTCTAGATTTATTATTATGAACCCATATTTGAAAAAAAATCTTATTAGACATCCATTTACCTGTGCCATTAAGTGAGGTCTTGTTTTTGTTGCTTTGTTCATTCATTTCAGTTGTATTCAACTCTTCATGATCCAATTTGAGGTTGACAAAGATACTGGAGTGGTTTAACATTTCCTTCCCTAGATCATTTTATGGGTGAGGAAACTGAGGCAAATAGGATTCAGGTAACACAGAAGTGTATGATGTCAGATTTAAATTCAGCTTTTCTTGACTCTGAGACTGGTATTCTATTCAATGTGCCACCTACCTGCCCTTGAAGTCCTGTATTAAGCAAATTAAATATATTTGAGCACTGTTCTCCAGGAGTTAAGAACTCAGAGCATACATGGAAGTAATCAATCAATCAATCGATAAACATTTACTAATCACTTACCATGTACCGCACTGTGCTGGACCACAAGGACTCAAAGACAAAAACAAAACAAAACAAAAAACTATCCCTGTTTCCAAAAGGGTTATACCTGAAAAAATTTTATGTAAAGGAAAACCTATATGGCAATCAAATGAAAATATCAAGAATCACCTAAAAAAGTACAATGGAAAACACATTTGGTGCCTTTAAGGAGTTTACAGTCTAATATGATGAAAAGATGCTAACATAATATTACACTAAGTACAGTAGAAAAACTAAAACAAAATGCTAGGTAAAGCCTAAAAAGAAGACAATTACCATTTGGGAGTATTAGGGAAGGCTTCCTGTAAGAGATAATATTGAAAATTAGATTTAAAAAAATAAGTAAGGATTAAAGAGGAAAAAGAATGAAGAATTCATAATGTAGTATAGGAACAATTGAAACAAAAAATGTAATTCAATTTTATTCAGGGTCAGAGAATTGTATATTTTTTACTAGAGTATAGAAATTCAATTTCTCTTTGACTCAAATGTCCTCTGTCAATGATATGTGACATAATTGGATGTTTTTATGTAAACCAAAAGACAACTAAAATAGTTTTTACGCTTTTGACAAATCATAGGGGTATTTTCCTCATCCATCCCCTATATAGATCAAAACAAATATTCAGAGTATCAGATCCTACCAAATCCTTCTCTTCCTTTCAGTTTATATCTTTTTTAATCCTTGCATTCATTCTGGGAGTTTAAAACTACTTTGGAGGGAAACTGAATTTTAAGACTTTCAGCTTTCTCAAAACAACGCTGTACAACTGAAATATTTAAGGGAGAGGAACAGAATGAGAAAATTTCAACTGGTCAAAATAGGAAAAGTGGACTTTTTAAGCAAAATGACTCAAAACTTATGTCTTTTAATAGATATTTAAAAATGAATAACTAGATTGAGAAGACTGTCAAGCAATGATGTTAGCAACATTTATTAAGTACCAAGTGAGGGCACACAATACTATAATATGTACATGGTCAATCCCTACAAACAAGCAGTAAAAAGTCTATACTGTGGTACTTTATAAAAACAGAAAGGAGAGCCCTATAGAAAGACAATTTATACTGAAGAACTTCTGAGGAATGTTTAGGTGCCAGGCTTTTTGAAAAAAAAAAGTAAGAAGTATAGGAAAAAGAAAATACTCAAGAAAAAACATGTTCTTTTATTGTCTGATTCTAAGGTGCTAACACATTCTAAGCCCATGGTAAATATATAATACTGATATTGGAGAGCTAAAGGGCCATCAACAGCATCACAATTCCCTCTAATTTCAGAAAGGTAGCATTGTGTAGTCTATAGGGCATTAGGCTTGGAAACATCAAAGGCTGGGTTTAAATCCCATCTTAGACACTTATTAGCTTAGTGAGCCCCGGCCTACATTTTATGAACATTCATTTTCTACACTCTGGAATGGACTTTATAATCTCCTATGTCCCTTTCAACTATAAATTCATTATCTCATGAAATGGCTTATGGTCCTATGAATGATCTGGGTTCTTGGAGTGAGCTGATTCTGGAAGGAATTACTGAGCTTGATTCCATCAGATGAATTTCAGAGGGAGGAGTGAAATTAGTTTTAGGGGTGAAAAACTCCATACCTCTTAAATCTAAATAGCAAGAATGGGAGTGATAGAGCTTCTCAGTTCTGCTTTTTGGAGTCTTCTTTTCTTTGCCATGCCACCAGAAGGCACAGAGGAAGTTGGCAGATGAAAATAAAGAATACTCATCTGCTTCCAGAACTAAGAGAGGAACCATTGGTTTATATAGACCCTGAACACTAGCATGTTCCTAAAGAGTTATTTAGCAAGAAGTACCAGAGCAAGAAAAGTAGAAGTGGGGTGGAGAGGCAATTCTGGAAAGCCAAGAATTTGGCATGTGTCCCTTATAGGAGCCATATGAAAGACCAGATTATTGGGTCTGTTGATAAAGTAGCACCAAAACTGATAGAAGGAATATAAATGGAAGGAAGCAGGAGCTCTGGATTATCCTTCACAAACAAAAGATGGATTATTGAGAGTCCTGAGGGAAACATGTTGTTTAGTACTTTCAGTTCTGTCTGACTCTTTGTGACCTCATTTGGTGTTTTCTTGGCAGAGACACTGGAGTAGTTTGCCATTTCCTTCTAGTTATGTGTCTGAGCTAGTAAGTGACTGAGCCAGATGTAAACAGATCATTCTGACTCCAAGCCCAGTGCCTCTATCCATTGCATCACCTAGCTGCCCTAGAGGGAAATATGGGAAGCCAGAAATAGAGAAATATTCTACCAAGCAAGATTGAATGTTATTAAATTAAAAGTCATCAAACTAGAGAATTAAAAGAATCAATGAACATAACCTATGAGATGTTTTTTTTTTTTTTGGTC
Organism: Monodelphis domestica; assembly: GCF_027887165.1. Classification (NCBI taxonomy): domain Eukaryota; kingdom Metazoa; phylum Chordata; class Mammalia; order Didelphimorphia; family Didelphidae; genus Monodelphis; species Monodelphis domestica. The sequence continues at coordinate 322,433,290 of NC_077228.1, forward strand.
TTTGTGTCACCAGAACCTAGCTCAGTGCCTTGTATATAATAGGCACCTGAAAAAATGCCTAATTGAAGTGTAGATGATGTAGAAAGAGGATCATCCAAATATAGTTTAATGATCTCACTTAAGCGATCTAAGGGAAATTCTAAATCCCATCTCACCATAAATTAGATGGTGGAAGTCCCAATTTCAAATTCCCAATATCAGTAGCATCCTTTTAACTCTTTCTGGGTATATGTATACATTTCTTAGGCAAAAACTGGTTGCAAAAGAAGGGTAACCATTAATGTAAATTGGATGATCTGATTAAATCATGACCATCTAGCAACACCTACCAGAGCTCAATTGACCAGATGAAATGGTACTCTTTGCTGACAGACTTGCAGTGGGAAGAGGGGGATGAAGTTGCTGGTTCAAGTCATACTTCCTCAAAGAATCTCTATTCTTTAATTAAAGATACTCAGGAAGGAGAAATTCACCAGCTCTGCCTGAAGGCAGCTCATTCCACTATTGGATAGCTTAAATTATTAGAAAGACTTTCCTGTCAATGATACCTAAATATTGCTCTTTTTTCAACTTTCACTCATTTCTCTTGGTTTTTCTATGTGGAGCCACAACATAAGTGTATTTCTTCTTCCATATGCTGACTTGTTGAAGATGGCTATTTTGCCTCCTACCCAAATCTTCTCTTCTCCAAGCTAAATATCCCTAGTTTCTTCAACAAATCTTAATATGACAGGAACCCTTCTTAAAAAATTTGGAGCTGAATGATAGTTAGCGAAATGTATCCCTACCTTAGAGAAACAAGACAAAAATCTCCATTTTATAGGTGAAAAAAAAACAAAACCTAGAGAAATAAAATGACTTTTCCAAGAGTGCACAGCTAATTGGAAGCAGAATGATTAGAATTCAGGTCATATGCCTTCTAAGAATCTATTCCTTTTGCTATGTCCTACTGCCTATTCATAGAGAATGCCCAGTACTTTCAGTTCTCCAAATGGGAAGTCCCAAAATGGCATTTCAGCAAAGGATAAAAGAGCAGTCATCAAAACTTGGACAGGAAATTAGAGAATTATAGTGTTCCTGCCATTACCTCTCCTTCTTCCCCTTTTCAACAGAATTGCTTGACAATTTATTGTAATAGAGAAGCCTGGAAGAAGAAGAAAAATAATCTAACAGTTTTGGTTGACACATGCTCAGCATCTTATAACCCAAAGAAGTTCTCAATTTTTGGTGCATAAACTTAAAAAATGATATTACTACAATTAATTGGTTCCAGGGGCAGCTAGGTGGTTTGGTAGATTGAGAGTCAAACCCCAGATATGGGAACCTGTGAGTTCAAATCTAGACTCAGACACTTCCTACCTGTGTGGCTAGGTAAGTTGTTTAGGCCCTATTAGTTAGCCCTTACCACTCTCCTGCCTTGGAATCAATACACAGTATTGATTCTAAGATGGAAGATAAAAATTTAGTATCGATCTATTCATAAAATTAGATGACATAATCTCACATATTTTATTTTATTTTATCCATTTTAAAACTTTTTTTTTTCTGAAAAGCAGTTTGTAGGCTTTACTGGACTACCAAATATTAGAGGAAAAACATTAAAAATCTCTGCTGTAGAGTTTCCTAAACAACTAAGTAGTTTTTAGTCTTCTGTTAATAATCAAGCTAGAGAGAGTGAGAGTTTTCTGTCAAAGTTAACTGGTCTCACATTCTTATCATAAGAAGAGTTGAATTTAGAACAGCTGTTATATATATATATATATATATATATATATATATATATATATATATATATATATATATATATATATATATATATATATATATATATATATACTTTAATGCTTACTTTGGAGCAGGTGAAACATTTTAGAAATGATTTCTATTATACTGAGCACAACAGTTTAGTTGATTCCTTGTTTATTATTGAGTCTACTTGGAGGTGATTGTCACTACTTCTCATTCATTAGAGAAGGAAGGTATGATTATCTGCTTTATGATTCATTTCCCTTCCTTCCTTTCTTCCTGCCAAAGAAAAACAGAGAGCAACTAGACTGGGAATTATGCTGGATGGCAGATAACAAAACATTTAAACAGGTAATAGCTTTTATTTCTACTAATCAGTTTGAATTCATCTGTTTTGCCACTTTTACTCTCTTTCTACATCCAAAATATGGTCTTCCTCAGAAAAAGCTCCATCTAGCACTATTGTTGTTTGGTTGTTTTCAGTTGTATACAAGTCTTTCATGACCCCATTTGGAGTTTTCTGAGCAAATATATGAGAAGAGTTTGTCATTTCCTTCTCCAGCTTATTTTACAGATGAAGAGACTTAAGAGTTAAGTGATTTGTCCAGGGTCACACAGCTAGTAAATGTCTGAGGTCATATTTGAACTCAGAAAGATGACTCTTATGCCTCAGGGTCTGGCACTCTATCCACTGTGCCACTTAGTTGTCCAACTCAGCGTTAGAGAGCAGTTATTATTTTTATTATTATTTTTAAGTGCACATTCCAAGAAGCAGAAAAACAAGACATCAAAAAGTAGGTCTAAGTCTCCCATGGTAAATCATCCGGTTACATTCTGCCACAGTGAGGATGATACCAGTTTGGGGTAAGATACTTAACAGCTTTAAAATTTTGTATTATGCCATCAGAGGCAGCTACCATACCAGTGATATTAATAGTGAATGTCTAAATGAAATAGACTGACTGGAATGCCTTAAGGAAGGAGATTTACAGATAAATTCTTCATGCAGTAGGTTGATTTTTGAGAATTCTGGAAGGGAAACATATCTGTTACAGGGGAGGTAATATAATGTATTATGCAGGAAGCTAAGTGACTTGGTTTCTAGTCCTACCTTGGACATATACTGGCTGTGTTATGTTGGCTCAGTCACTTTCCTCTCAGTGTCCCCAGCCAACTCTCTAAGACAATAAATTACAGAAGGGCTGTGGACTTGCAATGGTAGTAGACAAGTCAGCAACAATAGTTCTTTACTGATAAAACCACAGGTTCAGGTTCCCTCAACAAACAAACACAATTCTGAGATTCTGAAGCTTCCTAAGTTTGATTAGATCTATCGGGCCATCCAGGGACAACTAGGACATCACAATAAATTCCCTGGCCCAAGGAGACAAAGGAAAGTTTACCTCCTCTGGTGTGTCAGGAGAATATTTAGACCTTGAGGAATTGTTGCTCAGAAATCAATCTACAAACTATATCCCTTTCACTTGTTTCTGATATATCTCATTGTGTGTGCTGCTAAGTGTTTAATAACTAGATCTCCAGGGGGAAAAGTACACATGGCACACTTTTAAGTTTAATCTGCATTATTAGCATTTTCTCCACCACCCCAGATAATCAACAAAAATGTCCTGATGTGTATGGCATTTGCAAATTTAGAAGGTGTAAAACCACACTGAAAATTTAATAATCGGCTTTCCCAAGCTGGCTAGAGATGTCTCCACCCCATCCTTATGAATCATTATCGGTCTGTGAAAGCAGAACATGTTGGGTTTTTTTCCTCCTATGAATGGTGCCATGATGGTTCAGCAGATCCATCTCTCTCTTCTTTTTCATCCAATATCAACCACATCTGTATATTTATATCTGTGCTTCTGAACCAAAAATATCTAGCACAAGGAGAGTTTCCTTTCCCTTACTTAGAAAGGGATCCCACCCACTAGCTACTTCAAATAAATCATAACGCATGCTCAGAATTTTATGTCCTGTGGTTTTTAGGAGTTTGAAAAGTGCATTTGTGATCCCCCAAAGGGCAGGAGCCCAAACACTCAGAGACAATGTATGTCCTTATATCTATTAATAACGCACTGTCTTACCAAAATGCTTATTAGTGCAATTTTTAAATGGGCCACCTTAAATATACATAGACAGTAGAGATTATGTATATAAATAGTGGTCTTGAATAATTAATCTATATATTTTCTCTGGAAAGATATATTATTTATAAAGCTATCTCAGGTATGTTTTTGTTTTTCAGGATTGGTTTATGCAAATAGAATAGTAATTGCTGCAGGTGGGTACTTGTAAGCAAAGGAGTGTTACCAGTTCTGAACATGGATTTTCAAAGCCTCTCTCATTTGTATTAGGTAATGTGGTTAGAATTTTAAAGGTTTGAAATTTTTCTCTACTTGGTGGGATAATAACAATCTGTACTGCATGTAAAACTCAGTACTGGAGTATCTGACATCATGGAAAAATGCTATAAACATTTCATATGCCATTCAGAAAGAATCAATTTTTATTTGCATGATTTGGATTCTATTTGGCACTATGTATTTTCTAGGGAATAATTAGTAAATGGTTGGAAGGTAGGGATTTGGCTGAAAGCTGCCAACCCAAGATGTTAATTTAGAATGCTAATATAGGGGACTGATTTTAGATTTGGGGGGTGGGGGAACATTCTCAAGCCAACCCCATGAAGGAGCCTGAAATGGTGAAGACAAACAATGGACTGTTCTTTTTGGGGGGATGTGCTTTTTGTAGATATCCTCATCTCTTGCATTAGTCAAACTACCTTCATCCTCCTTTTCCTACCCGTAAATCTGGAACCAATCAGCATTTTTGAAAACTGCCTGAACTATTCATCTTTCTGGGTTTGGGAAGGAATAATTAATGAATAGAAAGTGCTTTGCAAATGGAAAATGATATTTAAATGCAAAAAATCTTTTCTTGTGCTAATGAATGATCTCCTAATCAGTTCCATATATTAATATAATGTTTTCCCCTGATCAGTCAGTGACTTATGGAATATCTTTTGGTAGAGATAAATGCATGATTAAATATAGTTTAAATTTGTCATTTTCAATACTATATATAGAGTGTATCAAAGTCTAAGTGCAATTTTAAGCTTGCAACACTCAATATGTATCTTTGTCCTTAACATTTGAAGGATGACTCTGCTGCAAGATATTGAATTCCATTGGACGGTATTATTATTTGTCATCAACTATGTCTAGTAAACACTGTGGAAAAGTACAAATCACTCTTGTCATTTTAAAAGCATCAGATATGCTCGGTGATTTATTCACTTAATAGCTAAGTTAACTTAACATTCAATTAATGGATAAATAAGCATCAGCCGACAGCGTGGTTTCTGAATAATGGGGCTGGTTTATTAGAACTTTGATTTCAGATACCTGCTCCATCACAACTCACTCTCTTTGAACCCTAAGTAGAGAATTATATTTTCCTTACTTTATAAGGGTAATGCAAAGGAGAGAGACTGTATGGTTCTCTGGCTAGCATGACAGTCTTAGAGTCAGGGAAACATGGGTTGATATCCTGGTTAGATGTATACTGTTTGTGAGAGCCTGTGTAAGCCATTTAAACTCTCTTAGTCACATTTTCCTCATCTATAAAATGAAGATTATCATGATGACTGCCCCAAACTTGCAGGGTTTTTATGAAGTTCAAATGAAATCATGTATATAAAACATTTTGAGAACCTTAAATTTCTGTATAAATGGCATCTGTTACTAAAGATTGCTTAAAGCTCTCTTGAAGGAGTAACGTTTTCTTCAGCTGTACAATTGGATACAGACTGGAACATGGTATTCAATTAGTCTTTAGTTAATTGGAAAGTCTAGGAACTTTTTTCAGACAACAGCTAAACATTTTAAAAGTTTTCTATAAGATGTATTTGAAAGAAGGATTCTTGGAGTAATACTATTTGTTAGGAATCCTGAAGGCATTTAAATAAGGGTAGGAATGGGGAGGGAGGAGAATTGAAGAAAGAGACCCCCTTGAGGGACCTGGTGGTGCCAGTTCATGCTATTTTGATCGATATTCTTTGAAAGGAGTCAATGGGTAACATTTAGGCTCAGAGACAAAGAGAAGAGGAGTTAAAAAAAGAGGGAGGTGAGAACACAAATATTCACTTGCCTCTTTAGGATAAATGAAGAGAAGATGGGAGTGAGAATTTTTTTTAAACCCTTACCTTACATCTTAGAATCAATACTGTGTATTGGTTCTAAGGCAGAAGTGTGATTAAGTGATTTAAGTGTCTGAGGTCATATTTGAACCCAAGAATTCCCCATCTCTTGGTCAAGCTCTTTAACCACCGAGCCATCTAACTGCTTTTGCATGTGAGAATTTTGAAAAAACCCAGTGTAGAAGTCAAAATAAACATTCTGACAAATCTGGGTCTTGAGGGAGAGTGTGAAAATGATAGACTAGCTAGTATGCCCATCTCAGAGACAGGAGAATATGGGTTCTACCCTGGCTAGATATTTACTGCCACTGAGAGTCAGTTAAGCCATTTTACCTCTCTCATCCTCAGTTTCCTCATCTACAAAATGAAGGTTATAATAACTACCACACAACCTCACAGGTTGATGAATATATTAAAATTTAATTCAAAAGTCACCTGCTATATTTAAGGCATTTTTAACCATCTGTATTAAGAAATTATCTTTATTTTTAAATTTTGTAGATTGCACTTTAATCTATTACATCCAACATTTTTCAACAAATGTCTTCTTTGTAAAATATTATATTCATCCCATGACTTCTGTACAGAATTATAAGTACAACATTACTTTTAGCCTTTAAATTGCTTCTTACAATTCTCATAGTAAGAGAAACATTTAATGAGAAGATATGGCTTAAATTAAAAGACAGGTGTGCATGGCTACTCAATTAAACATACAAACCTGAAGAAAGAACAAATTAATGAAGTGACATGTCTTGAGGGAGAGTTGATTCTGGAGCCAACGATATCTGACTCTCTAGTCCTGATTGTGAAACATAACAGCTGAAGGACTGTGGGAAAGTCACTAAACCTCAAAGTGCTGTAGGCAACTCTCTAAGAGTATAAATGAAAGAAAAATGATCAATCTACATTGAAGGAGGGATTTCCTTGCTACCAACCTTCTATATCAATGAAATTACAATTCTTGTCCCTATTCCTATCTCTGGATTAGGCATTAGAAATGTAAAGAATAAAAATATGTAATCCTAGCTTTTGTGAAGTTTACATTTTATAGAGATTGCAACTCATTATCCATCTAATGCATACAATTAAGTAAATACAAAGTATCTAAGAAATGATCTCAGAATAGGGAAAAGTTTTATATAGGACATAAAACTTCAGATGTGCTTTTCTAGAGAAAGCTAAAGTTTTTAAGAGTCAGAAGTAAGGAAAGAGTGAAATGTGGATATAGGGTATCACTAGTGCAAAGCCATGAATGTGGAAGATGGAAAGTTGTATGTAGGGAGCTGAAAAGAGACAACTTTGGCTAGACTGGAGAGCGTGTCAATGGAAATCATATAAAATAAGCCTGGAAGTAAAAGTTAGATTTTGGAGATCTCTAGATTCCAACATGAAGATTTTGTACCATAGAGGTAATCAGAAACCACAAAAATATTTGAACAATGGAGTAGAGGACAGGTAATTTGGTAAAATCTGTATCAACTGGGTAATTGTGTGGATGGGAGAGGTGAAAGTTTGGAGACAGAGAGACCAATTAGAGAGCTTTTGCAATGGAGATTTGATAAACTCCTTCCCTAAGATAGTGGCTGTGTGATTGGAGAAATGAGAGTGGAAATGAAAGGTGTTATGGACGTTGGACTGACAAGTCTTGGAAACTAAGAGGAAATCTTGGCACCTACGTTGAAACCATTACTCAATTAAAGTGGGAGATGCTGGCATCATTAAATATATTCCACCTGTGAAGATTTCCTTAATCATATACAATGAGCCTATCTTCTCAAAGGCTGGCACTGGATAAGAAATTAGGAAGTCAATTGAATCCCAACTCACACTTAGTCAAAGGCATTGGTGGCTGACTGATGTTGACATTTTCACATCAGAAATACAAAAGCTTTGTCACTTTGATCAGTGTGTCTGGACCCACCCAACAAACACTCATGAAGAAGCAATACATTTCTACAGTGTCCTAGTCTATCCAAGCTTACTTTCAAAGACTAATTAATGGGAAAGTTCAATCTGAGGTCTGGCTAAGATGTGTAACTTTAAAACAAGTTACTAGAAAACATATAAGTTATAACATGAATTTCAGAGTGTTTTACAAATCTTAACTTGGCTCAGAATGAACTTCTAAAACTTAAGCAGGAAGAGATTTAAAGTAATTGTAAAAGACTGGCATTTAATATGCTGGTAATAACAAAAAAATACAGCATCTTCATTGCAGGCATGAAGTTGATTTTTGTTTCTTCTTCATGCTCACCTGATTTTCCTGACTGACGATTGTGTTGTACTTTTATATCTATTGATATTGTGTGGATACCAATCCAACATGTAGATTGTTCGTTTGCTTTCCTTTTTATACAACCAAAATAACTGGTTGTTGTTGTTGGGGGGTTTTTTGTCACACAAATCAAGATAACATTTTTGCTCATTATTCCATAGTTTGTGAGCAAAATTATGGTCTATATAGTCTAATCATGCATATCTCCATTGACTTTTCAGTAACCCCAAATTTTAATTCCTTGGAGACTGTTATATTCTGTATTCTGTAACTCACAGCTATAGGACATTATTTAAAATTCTTAGATGTTAAAAATTTTGACTTTTGTTTCATGGTGAGATTTGATTACTTCCAAGAAATTTGTCAAAATAGATGACAGATATTTCATGAAAAATATTAAATTAAGTACTAATAATCTAATAAAAATAGTTCTAGTTTATCCTTTCATTTCAAAGTAATACTTTTTGTCTCTATCAGTGATTGTCATATGAAAATATTGACAATGTGTGAAATTTACTTGATATGAAATGACATAGCAGAGTTTAAACATACTTTTGGAATATAAGCAGATTAACTTATTTCCTTAATTTGTAATTTTAAAAGTTAAATTAATTAATTTTGAATATTTTTCCACAGTTACATGATTCATGTTCTTTCCTTCCCCTCCTTCCATCCCCTCCCTTAGCCAATGAGCAATCCCACTGTGTTTTACATGTGTCATCAATAGACTTGTTTCCATATTGTTAATATTTGAAATGGAGGGATTGTTTAGAGTCTACATACCCAATCACATTCCCATCAACCCATGTGATCAAGCAGTTGTTTTTCTTCTGTGTTTCTACTCCCATATTTCTTTCTCTGGATATGGATAATGTTCTTTCTCATAAGTCCCTCAGAATTGAACTGGATCATTGCATTGCTGATAGTAGAGGAGTCAATTACATTTGATTATGCCATAGTGTATCAGTCTCTGTGTACAATGTTCTTCTTGTTCTGCTCCTTTCACTCTGCATCATTTCCTGGAGGTTGTTAAAGTTCAAATGGAATTCCTCCATTTTGTTATTCCTTTTATCACAATAATTATTCTGTCACCAAGAGATAGCACATCAGCCATTCCCCAATTGTAGGGCATCCCCTCATTTTCCAATTTTTTGCTACCACAAAGAGTGAAGCTATAAATATTTATGTATAAGTTTGTTTGTTTTTTGTTTTTGTTTTTGTTTTTGTTTTTGTTTTCTGTATGATCTCTTTTGAGTATAAACCCAGCAGTGCTATGCCTAGATCAAAGGGCAGGCAGTCATTTAAAGCCCTTTGGGCATAGTTCCAAATTGCCCTCCAGAATTGTTGGATCAATTCACAACTCTACCAGCAATGTATTAATGTCCCAAGTTTGCCACATCACCTCCAACACACTTATTACTTTCCTTTGCTGTCATGTTGACAATCTATTAAGTGTGAGGTAGAACCTCAGAGTTTTTTAAATTTGCATTTCTCTGATTATAAGAGATTTAGAACACTTTTTCATGTGCTTATTAATACTTTTGACTGAAAACTGACTATTCATGTCCCTTGTCCATTTATCAGTTGGGGAATGGCTTGATTTTTTGCAGATTTGGTTTAGCCCCTTATAAATATGAGTAATTAGATCTTTTGTCAGAAGTTTTTGTTATGAAGATTTTTTTTCCAATTTGTTGGTTCCCTTCTAATTTGTTTATACAAAACCTTTTTAATTTAATGTAATAAAATTATTCATTTTACATTTTGTAATATTCTCTATCTCTTGCTTTGTCTTAAAATCTGTCCTTTCCCATAGATCTGATAGATATACTATTCAATGTTCACCTAATTTACTTATAGTTTCCTTCTTTATGTTTAAATCATTCACCCATTCTGAATTTATCTTGGTGTAGGGTATTGTGATATTGAAATCACTTTAAAAGACTAATATATATTAATTTAAGGTCACCAAGGAATTCACTTATGTAATTCCTAAATGAAACACTCAAGTCAGCTGCCAACTCTTTTTATGGTGTTTAATTACAAACAGGAGGAAGAAAGCTTTAGAGGGGGAGAGAGAGAGAGATCGAGAGACAGAGAGAGAGAGAGAGACAGAGACAGAGAGAGAAAAGGGAAGGGGAGAGAGAGAGAGAGGTTTTAAATACCCACTCTGCTCAGGCTGAGCCAAAGCAGGCTTTAAGGCCCTGGATAGCCAAGGCAAGGAAAAATATCAGTCCTTATCACTCACATGACCAATCTAGAGAAAAACAGTCCGAGGGCTCCTCCAACTCCAAACACCACCCTCCAACTCCCTCTGGCCCTCCTCCCAGGAAGTCACGAGAACTCCAGAGACTGTTCTCTACCTCACTTCCTGTGTCTCACATGTGCCAGTGGTGGCTCTAGCTTGACCTAGGACTGCCCAGAGGTCTGTCCTTTATACACATGTTTGTTGAAGGCCATATTCTCAAATAATTAAATCTTGAGTTTTGCTACAGCCCTTCCTAATCTTGTTACCCTGAGTAGGGTGGAGACTGTAGTTTCCAAGACCTGATTCTATTATTCCAAGTATATCTATTGTTATTGATCAGGAAATAGCAAAATCTGATTTTCAAAAGAATGGTCTGAATAGGGTGGAGTAGTTTTGAAATTCACAGTATGAGATGTTGATTTAAACCTAATATCTCCCATACTGTTTTAAATTTTCCCAGCAGTTTTTGTCAAATAGTGGGTTTTTGTCCCCCAAAGTAGGATCTTTGGGTTTATTGTACACTATCCTACTAAGGTCATTTACCCCAAGACTATTACATCGATCCTCCCTTCTGTCTCTTAGGCAGTACTATATTGTGTTTTTTTTAAACCCTTCCCTTCCCTCTTAGGATTAATACTGTGATGATTCTAGGGAAGAAGAGTAGTAAGGGTTAGGCAGTGAAGTAAGGTCTAGGCATTGGGGGTTAAGTGACTTGCCCAGGGTCACAAAGCTAGGCAGTGTCTGAGGCCAGATTTGTACCCAGGACAGGGCCTTCCAACCCTGGGCCTGGCTCTCAATTCACTGAGCCACCAAGATGCCCCCCCCACCCCCAATATTTTTTTGATGACTACTGCTTTATAGTATAGTTTAAGATTTGGTACTCCTAGGACCCCACCATTCATATTTTTTTCATTATTTGCCTTAATATTCTTGACCTTTTGTTCTTCCAAATGAACTTTGTTATAATTTTTTCTAATTCAGTAAAAAATTTCTTGGTAGTTTGATAAATATGGCACTGAATAAGTAAATTAATTTGGGTAGGATTGCCATTTTTTCTTATTTTAGCTCATCCTACCCATGAGCAATTAATATTTTTTTCCAGTTGTTTAGATCGAGTTTTAATTGTGTACAAAGTGTTTTATGGTTGTGTTCATATAATTCTTGAGTTTGCCTTGGTAAATAGATTCCTAAATATTTTATATTTTCTAGGGTGATTTTAATACATTTGTAATTTTATTGGTATCTTTTGATAATTCATCATTATCATATACAAATATATCCTTTACCCCCAGTGACTCTTTAAACTATAACTTATTTTATTTTTTAAAAAAGTTACAAGGGATAGGGGAAAAAAAAACAGCTTAACATCATCCATGATGTCCATTAAGTCCGATAATATAAATATGTATTAGCTCTTTCGCCCTGGACAAGTCACTTCACTCTTGTCTGCCACAGTTTCCTCATCTGTAAAATAGAGATAATAATATCATCTTTCTCCTAGGGTTGAGATGAAGATAAAACAAAATTAAAAATGAAATGGGAGATGAGTGACACAGTAGATAAAGCACTGGGACTATATTCAGGAAGATTTGAGTTCAAATTTGACTTTTGACATTTACTAGTTATGTGCCCCTGGGCAAGTAATTTATCCTCTGTTTGCCTCAGTTTCCTTGTCTGTAAAGGAGGGATGGCAACACTACCTACTTCATAGAAGAGTGATGAAGGTCAAATAAAATATTATTTTGATGTGCTTAGCATTGTGCCTGGCACATAGACACTAATTAAATGCTTATTCCCTTCCTTTCTTTCCCCTCCATTATAAATTGTTTTGCAAATTTTAAAACACTATACAAATCTTAATAAGATTCTCCATATCTCAGGTGTTGTGCTAGTCATTGAGGATACAAAGTCAACAATAGGAAATCTTTGAAATCAAGAAGCTTAAATTAGTTAGAGGAAAACCAAATGTGCATGTCTTTTATATTAACTTAACATCTTCACAACCTCTGCCTCATTTATAGAATTGACAGAAAACTTGCCTGGTTTATAACTGTTTGCCATGACCAAATTATGAGTTTGTCCAGGTAAGTAGTAAACAAGGTGAGTTTGCTTTGTGTTACTGTTCTCTTTTCACAATAGATGCTCCATGAATGCAAATTATCTAACTTTTACTTATATAATTCCTGAGATTAGAAGAGACTAAACAAACATTGAAATATTGCTTGGATTTCATAAAGGGACTCCTAAATCTTATTGTATTCCTTACAAAGAACCTTTTTTCACTGTTTAAAGAGTAATTTATTAATAAATAAAATAATGCTACAATAAAGAAAAACAGGATCTATCTTCTGAATTATATAACCATATATACAATTACATCTCACACTGTAATACAAAGAATTAAAAGAACAAATTACAAAATTCGAAGTTGTCATTGCATAGGTGGGAAGAGAGAAATGGAAGGATTCATCATTAATTAAAACAGAGCAATGGTGAACTGTAATTATGATTGGCAACAAAATGGAATTCAGCAAAAGAAGGTAAGTCCGCTTTCTGGTGTACATAGTACATAAAAGGTCAGGATACAAGCTCAGAACCATTAGTGTCATGCAATCTGCTCTAAACATTACTGATTAGGTTTTTTTTTGGTTTTTTAATACGGGCTCCATCATGCATGCTCCTCTGATTAAATTGAGAGTGCTACATGTATCCCCAAACATTTATTGGAGAATTTAGGAATGTGGAGTGGGAGGTAGCTAATGAACCTGTGACATGGCATAGGTTTTAACCATTGGCTCAATTGACAATCATGTAATCAAAGAGGAGGAGGTTAATCAAACATGTGACTTTGCAAGGAATGTGGTCTAACAAGGTGGGAGCTAGGACTCTGTGGCAAATAATGTCCTGCTCAGGAATTCTTTTGTCCTTTCGACTGAAGACTTGGAAATACAATAATCAATGAGTAATATGACTATGAGTCTGGTATAAGAACACATAAGATACAAAATCAATATACCAATAATACTTTCAAGATGCTAATATACCTGGTATGCTACATATCCCTTTTTAGTTTAAAAATTAAGATGAGAGGGTGGGGGGGCAGCTGGGTAGCTCGGTTGATTGAGAACCAGGCCTAGAGACAGGAGGTCCTAGGTTCAAATCTGACCTCAGCCACTTCCTAGCTGTGTGACCCTGGGCAAGTCACTTGACCCCCATTGCCTAGTCCTTACCACTCTTCTGCCTTGGAGCCAGTACATAGTATTGACTTCAAGACGGAAGGTAAGGGTTTTTTAAAAAAATAATAATAAAATGAAAAAATAAATAAATTAAAAAAATTAAGATGAGAGTGTATAATGGTAAAAAGAAATTATAAACTAAACAAAAACAATAACAAAAATAAAAATGAGTATAGCAAAATTAAATATAAAAAGTTTATGTAAGACCAATAATAATAAAAAATTATGAAAATAACCATAACTTACTAGTGATCCTGAATTAGTGTGACATCAGTTCCACAGTCCTGTATGACAGGTACATTAATATAGCATTTTATCCATGCTCAGTCAGGATTGTAAGAAATTGCCAGACCTTTAAATCTAAAGAAAGGACTATAGTTTTAGGTGATAAGGAAATATTTCCTTTGGTCTGATTATGCATGGTGTCCTTAGGATATTGAAGCCAAGATGCCAGCCATATATATTTGGTTGGAACTTTGGTACCAGGCTGACCTATGTTTGAGGGAATCAAAACACTGTGTCCTTTTGCTGCCAGCAAGACCTTGGCGACTAATATTTATCTATCTTGTATGGATTATAGGCCTCTCTATGTCTTAGGTTTTCTGGCAAAGTGTAATGTATCCATTGCAATCCCTTCTTCTACAATCAGATACAATAACTCATAATAGTCCCATGAGGTTTAACAAATGCTTGCAGGTTCCTATAGTCTCAAGTTTTTTGGTTAGCATATATATTAAAGCTTATAAATATTGTAAACATCCTTCAGGACGAAAAATAATACTGCTTTCAATGTACTTCAAGTACTTAGAAGAAAATGTATAGGAAAATAATCTGAAAAAGTAATCAGGTAAAATAAAATTAAAATTAATACAAAATTTTAAACTCCTTGCTCACATTTCATGTGGCAATACTTTAGCTAAGCCAGTGTGTAATATAAGGATTTTCATTCAAAAATGGTTTCTATTTCCCTAATTTAAGTTGACCAAGATTCACATTGTGAGTATACAAAATTTTTTAGCATGTAAAAGCTTTTCAAAAACATTAATAAAATTAATGCAAATTTTAAAAGGTACCAATTTTCCCATAAACATTACATTCTGTGTGTTTGTTGCTCTATGTCTTCATGTTTTAAACAGAGAATAATGAGAATGCAGTGACATTGCTACATGTGGCTGAATATTTCTGATATAAGCCTTATTTAAACCTCTTCTTTTGCATAGTATAAGTAAACCAATCAATATAACAACCAAAAATATGACATTGCCAATGTTTGTAAAATTAATTCTGCCAAACCAATTTTTAGTGTTAATATAAGCTAAAGTTTATTCCAATTTAGAAGCAATTTTTACAGCTTCTTGTTCACATACCATTTGGTCCAATTTCTTAATTTCTTGTTGTAAATGTATAATATCCAATGGGCTGTTATGATGTCCCCAAGCACCTTTAATGTGCTGTAACATGACTGCCATTCATATGGAACATTATCATATTTTAAAGGTGTAATACAATATCCTGTTTGGTTGAAATTACATATATAAGTAATTCTAGTGTGTAAAGCTTCAATCTCTATTCTTAGCCAAAATACAGCATTTTTCAAAATTTCTATTTCATCCTTAAAAGCAAGGTCAAGACTTTGTTGTGTGTGCCACTGTTCAGATGAATTAGATAAAACCTCTTGTATAAAACCTTGGTTTTATATAGTTAGTCAACGCAATTGTCACTGTTTTTTTAATATTAAAAACAATTGGACTTCCGGTCAAGATGGTGGCTTAGAAGCTGCGAAAGTTCAGACCTCAGAAACCCTTCCTTACGGATCACAAACTGAGAGCTCCTAGGACACTGAAATTCAAGATGAACAACAGGACAGACCCGGGGAACCCTCCTCCTGGACCTGGATCAAAAGGTACGGCCCCCCAAAAGCCAAAACCCTAGATTACTCGGATCTAAGGGGCAGGCAGAAGGAAGATCCCAGGACCCATCCCCCCTAACCCAGAGTGCTGAGCCCATGGCAGCAGCAGGAACTTCAGGGTTGGCAAAAGGGTCCCAGGGCTGGCTATTTTGAAGAACTCACCTTGAAAGCAACCTGAGCCAGTCTCTGGGATGCCCAACACAGATGGCAGGGAAGCATAGAGAGAAGGGGGAAGCCTGTAGACCCCTGGCTGGGTCCTTCCAACTGAGGCTCAAGGGAGGTCCCAGCTTTAGGGCACCAGCTGAACCCAATCCCATCAGGAGCCCTCAGAGCTACTGAAAGGAGAGAAATCTTAGGGCCGGCAAAGGGGTTGCTCCGAAGAGCTTACCTTGAAAGTAACCTGGGCCAGTCTCCAGGCATTCAACATAGATTGTGGAGGAGGAGGTTGGTTTCTTTTTCTTTTTTTTTTTTTGGCTCAGGGATCATTTGGCCCACACCAGCTGATCCTAATCCTATCAGGAGCCCTCAGAGCTTCTGAAAGGACAGAAACAGGGCCGATGAAGGGCTTACCTTGAAAGCAACCTGGGCCAGTCTCTGGGCATTCAACACAGATTGTGGAGGAGGAGGTTTTTTGCTTTAGGGCTCATTCAGTACAAACAAGCTGAATCCAATCCCATCAGGAGCCCTCAGAGCCCAGGGAGGCCATGACCCCTCCCCCCTTAGAGAGCAGAGTCTTCTGAAAGAACCAGCTGAATCTAATCCCATCAAAAGTCTCCAGAACACAGGGAAGCCCAGGCCCCCCACCCATCCTCATTGACTGCTGGACTTTAAGCCAATCAAAGGCCTCCAGAGGACAGGGAAGCTCAAACTCCCAACAACCCACCCCCAGAGACTACACCAAGAGATCTTCTGTTAAAGCTCCAAGAGGGGAGACTGATAGAAGTCCCCAAAAAACAAATAAAATGAGAGAAACAATAGCACAGACAAATACGAGGAGGAAAGAAGGGGTGAATTTGAGCAAACAACAGAAAAAGAAGAAAGAAACTACAATAGACAGCTACTACTCAGCAAATGGAACAGAGGGGGAGAGATCAGCAAACGACAAACCAGAAATCCCAGCGAATTGGATACAGGCTGTGGAAGAACTCAAAACACAACTAAGAGAGACTGAAGACAATTGGGGAAAGAACTTAAAAATTAAGATAAGTCATCTGGAAACAGAGACACTTGAACTAAAACAAGAAAATAGTGTCTTGAAAGCCAAAATCAACCAGCTGGAAAATGAGGCAAAGGAGATGAAAGATGAGGCAAAGGAGATGATAGACGAGGTAAAGAGGATGAAAGATGATCTTCAATGAAAATCAGACCAGATGGAAAAGGATGACCAAAAAGCCAGTGATGAAATCCAATCTTTAAGAACCAGAATACAACAACTGGAATTAAGTGACCTCACAAGGCAGCAGGACACTATAAAACAAAACAAAAAGAATGAAAAAATTGAGGAAAATGTGAAGCATCTCATTCACAAAACAGACGATTTAGAAAATTGTTCAAGAAGAGACAATTTAAGAATCATTGTACTACCAGAAGACCATGACAAAAGAAAAAGTCTAGACATAATACTACAGGAAATTATTCAGGAAAACTGTCCTGAGATCCTAGAACAAGAGGAAAAAGTGGAGATTGAAAGAATCCACAGATCACCCCCTGTATTTAATCCCCAACTGACAACACCAAGAAATGTTATAGTCAAATTCAAAAACAATCAGATGAAAGAAAAGATATTACAAGCTGCCAAGAAGAAGCCATTCAGATACCCTGGAAACACGGTGAGGTTAACACAGGATCTGGCTGCATCCACACTGAAGGACCGAAAGGCACGGAATATGATATTCTGGAAAGCAAGGGAACTAGGTCTACAACCAAGAATAAAATATCCATCAAAACTGACTATATTCTTACAGGAGAAAGTATGGTCATTTAACACAACAGAGGAGTTCCAAGCATTCATAAATAAAAGACCAGATCTGAACAGAAAATTTGATGTCCAACCACAGAACTCAAGAGAATCATCAAAAGGTAATTAAAAAAGAGGGGAAAAACAACAACAACAACAACAAAGGTTTTTTTTAAGAGACTCAATAAGTTAAAATGATATGTATCCCTATAAGAAAAGAGGTCATTGGCAACTCTTAAAAACTGTTGCTATCACATGAGCAGCTAGAAGAACTACACTCAGAAGGAGCAATGACAAACTGTATAGGATGAAAGGACAAGACATAAATAGGTATATAGATATATGCATACATAAATACATATACATGTGTATGTATGTATATATATATATATATACATGACTAGAGCTAAAAAAGAAAAGAGGTTATGACTAAAAGAAATGGGAAAATAAACAAATGGGGGTAAATTTATATGTCACAAAGCATCTCATGGCGGGAGGGGGGAGAACATCGATACATTGGAAGGGTAAAGAGGATGGAGACAGGAAATACTCAACTCCTACGTACTTTGAAACTGACCCAAAGAGGGAAGAACAACCCAATCCATTGGGGAAGAGAATAGATTTGTGCCCTATGGGGGAGTAGAAGGGTAAAAAATGGACTGGTGGGGAGGGAAGCAGTACAAGGGAGGGAAAGGGTGGGGGAAAATTTTAAAAAGACTACAGGGGAAAATAAGAGAGGGAATAAGAAGGGAGGAGGGTAGAAAGGGAAGTAAAATAAGGGAGGGAACAATTGGGGTGGGGGCTGACTATAAACAAGCATTGGTATAGAAGGAAATAGTGAAAGAAGAAAAGGCAGGATCAGGAGTAGAAATCAAAATGCTGGGAAATACACAGCTAGTAATCACAACTCTGAATGTGAATGGAATGAACTCACCCATAAAATACAAGCAAATAGCAGAGTGGATTAGAATCCAAAATCCTACCATATGCTGTTTGCAAGAAACACACATGAGGAAGGTAGATACGCATAGGGTGAAAGTAAGAGGATGGAACCAAACCTATTGGGCATCAAATGATAAAAAGAAGGCAGGAGTAGCAATCATGATATCTGACAAAGCCAAAGTAAAATAAATCTAGTTAAAAGAGATAGGGAAGGTAATTACATCCTGATAAAAGGCAATATAGACAATGAGGAAATATCTGTACTCAATATGTATGCACCAAATTGCAGAGCATCCAAATTTTTAAAGGAGAAACTAGAGGAGCTCAAGGATGAAATAGATAGAAAAACTATACTAGTGGGAGATCTGAACCTTCCCCTATCCGAACTAGATAGATCAAATCAAAAAGTAAATAAGAAGGAGGTGAGAGAAGCAAATGAAATCTTAGAAAAATTAGAGTTAGTAGACATATGGAGAAAAATAAATAGGGACAAAAAGGAATACACCTTCTTTTCAGCAGTACATGGTACATTCACAAAAATTGACCATGTGCTAGGGCACAAAATGATTGCAAACAAGTGCAAAAGGGCAGAAATAATAAATGCAACCTTCTCAGACCAAGTGTAATAAAAATAATAATTAGTAAGGATACATGGATAGATAAATCAAAAATTAATTGGAAATTAAACAATATCATTCTCCAAAACCAGCTAGATGAAGAAGAAATCGTAGAAACAATTAATAACTTCATTGAAGAAAATGACAATGGTGAGACATCCTTTCAAAACCTATGGGATGCAGCCAAAGCAGTACTCAGGGGAAAATGTATATCCTTGAGTTCATATATAAACAAATTAAGAAGGGAAGAGGTCAATGAATTGGACATGCAAATTAAAAAACTAGAAAGTGAACAAATTAAAAATCCTCAGATGAAGACTAAATTAGAGATTCTAAAAATCAAAAGAGAAATTAATAAAATTGAAAGTCAAAGAACTATTTATTTAATAAATAAGACTAGAAGCTGGTACTTTGAAAAAACAAATAAAATTCACAAAGTACTAGTCAGTCTAATTAAAAAAAAGAAAGAAAAAAACCAAATTGACAGTATCCAAGATGAAAAGGGAGACCTCACCTCTAATGAAGAGGAAATCAAGGCAATCATTAAAAACTACTATGCCCAATTATATGGCAAAAAATATGGCAATCTAAGTGATATGGATGAATACTTACAAGAATATAAATTGCCTATACTAAAAGAAGAAGAAATAAATTACCTAAACAACCCCATATCAGAAAAAGAAATTGAAAAAGCCATCAAAGAACTCCCTAAGAAAAAATCCCCAGGTCCAAATGGATTCACAAATGAATTCTATCAAACATTCAAAGAACAGCTAACCCCAATACTATACAAACTATTTAACAAAATAAGCCAAGAAGGGGTCCTACCAAATTCTTTTTACGACACAAAGATGGTACTGATCCCAAAGCCAGGCAGGTTAAAAACAGAGAAAGAAAACTATAGGCCAATCTCCCTAATGAATATAGATGCAAAAATCTTAAACAGGATACTAGCAAAAAGACTCCAGCAAGTCATCACAAGGGTTATCCACTACAATCAGGTAGGATTCATTCCAGGAATGCAAGGATGGTTCAATATTAGGAAAACCATCCACATAATTGACCATATAAACAAGCAAACCAACAAAAATCACATGATTATTTCAATAGATGCAGAAAAAGCCTTTGACAAAATACAATACCCATACCTATTGAAAACACTAGAAAGTATAGGAATAAAAGGGCCTTTCCTAAAAATAATAAACAGTATATACCTAAAACCATCATCAAACATCATCTGCAATGGGGAAAAACTCAAAGCCTTCCCAATAAGATCAGGAGTCAAACAAGGATGCCCATTATCACCTTTATTATTTAATATTGTACTAGAAACACTAGCAGTAGCAATTAGAGAAGAAAAAGAGATTGAACGTATTAAAATTGGCAATGAGGAGACCAAACTGTCACTCTTTGTGGATGATATGATGATTTACTTAAAGAATCCCAGGGAATCAACCAAAAAGCTAATCAACAACTTTAGCAAATTTGCAGGATACAAAATAAACCCACCTAAGTCATCAGCATTTCTATATATCTCCAACCCAGTTCAGCAGCAAGAATTAGAAAGAGAAATTCCATTTAAAGTCACCCGAGACAATATAAAATACTTAGGAATCTATCTGCCGAGACAAACACAGGAACTATATGAACACAACTACAAACACTCTCCACACAATTAAAACTAGATCTAAAGAATTGGAAAAACACTGAATTAAACACAATTTTTGTTATCAGGGCTACTAGTCTCTGTTGTGGTTTATATATTCTATCCCCTTTTCTTATGAGAGCCATACCAATGTCTATATAATTGTTATCAGTAGCATTTCTTACAATCCAAGTTTGAATTTTACAATGTATACAAAATGAATTCTTTTTGTCAGTACATAATGTAGACATACAAAATGCTCTTGGGGACTAAAAACCAAATCTAACAACAGGACAGAGCTAGGGAACCCTCCTGCTGGACTCAATTTAAAAGGTACACCCTCCAAAAAGCCTGAATTCTTAAAAAATCAGGTTTAAGGGGAAGGAAGAAGGAAGATTCCAGGACTCCTCCTCCCCACAATTCTGAGCCGCCAGCATTGGCTGGCATCTCTGGGCAGGCAAGGGAGCTAGTGCTGAGGGAGTACCTTGTTGGCACAGCTTTGCCAGACTCAGGGTGTTGAACACTGGGAGTGGGGAGGCAGCTGGAGAAGTGCCGTGCTGAGAAGGAAGCCTATTCACAGCCAAGATACTCCATCTTGCCCCACTCCCTCCCTCAGGTTTTGGCCTCAGGGCACATCCAGCTCTGCAGATCAACTCAGTTTGGCTTAATCTTATCAATAGGACAGATAAGAAGCCTTCAGAGGACAGGGAAGCTCAAGCTCCATCCAACATTCCTCCCCCACAGACTGCTCCATCAGCCTATATATATATATATAGGCTATTGGAGCATATATATATATATATATATATGTGTATATATATATATATATATGTGTGTGTGTGTGTGTGTGTGTGTGTGTGTGTGTGTGTGTGTGTATAAATATATATAAAACTAGAGGTAAAAAAAGAAGTTAATACTAAGAGAAATGGGAAAACAGTCAACATGGGGGTAAATTTATATTTCATAAAGAAGCACATGGCGGGAGCAGGGGAGAACACTAATACACTGGAATGGTAGAGAGGTTGGAGACAGGAAATACTTAATTCTTATGTGCTTTGAAATTGATTCTGAGAGAGAAGAACGATCAGATCCATAGGGGCAGAGAATTGATTTGTGTCCTATAGAGAAATAGACTGGTGGGGAGGGAAGCAATACAATGGAGGGAGAGGGTAGAAGAGTGGTTTAAAAAGACCATAAGGCAAATAAGAAGGGAGGGGAGGGATAAAGGGAACTAAAATAAGGGTGGGAATTAGGGGAACTGATTAAAAAGAAAATACTGAGGTAGAAGGATGAAAGAAGAAAGGACAAGACTAGGGCAGGAAATAAAAATGTTGGGGGAATCCACAGATTGTAACTATAATTCTGAATTGTAAAAGAGAGAATATACATGCAGGCAAAGCACATCATCTGTCAGTCAAAAAGAACATTCCATGGCCTTTGGCTTCTCACAGAGCT
Organism: Monodelphis domestica; assembly: GCF_027887165.1. NCBI lineage: Eukaryota > Metazoa > Chordata > Mammalia > Didelphimorphia > Didelphidae > Monodelphis > Monodelphis domestica. The sequence continues at coordinate 322,455,527 of NC_077228.1, forward strand.
ATAGAGAAGAAACTGAGGCTTTGACTGGTGTGGCTGATGGTGGGGAAGAAGGTAATTGTGTCTCTGGACTTGAATTAATCAAGTTGGGGGTTACTTGGTGGATTGGCAGAAGAAGAAAGAAGACAGACAGTTGTCCTCATATCTCTATGACTGACTTTGTTTCACAAAAGTGACTGGATTGCCATTTCCCAATATCCTCTAAACCAAGGTTCCTTGTGGAGAATAGGGAAAACCCCATCTGTCTTACCTTATCCTCCATCTGTGTCCTCTCTTTCCCAAATAAACCCTTATTTGAGTTAAAGAAGAGAAAAGAGTATTTTCTCTAAAGCATCATAGTTCAACCTGAGTTACTTAGAAGAAGGTTGAAGGGAAAGAGGGAGGGGAAGTTGAAAGGCTTCTGAAGTGGGAGGAAAAGGGAGGAGGGTAGGCAAACATTGATCCATTAGTTATCCAGAATCAATCAATATAAACCCTCAGAATATCTATTTATTACAGAATGTGAATAGGATGAACTCACCCATAAAAAGGAAGCAAATAGCAGAGTGGATTAGAAATCTAAATCCTACCATATGTTGTCTTAAAGAAACACACATGAGGCAGGTAGACACACACAGGGTAAAGGTTAAAGGATGCAGCAAAATCTATTGGGCATCAACTGAGAAAAAGAAGGGAGGAGTCACAATCATGATATCTGAAAAATCCAAAGAAAAAATAGAGCTAGTTAAAAGAGATTAGGAAGGCAATTACATCCTGATAAAAGGCATTATGGATAATGAGGAAATATCAGTACTCAACATGTTGCACCAAATGGCATAACATCTAAATTTCAAAAGGAGAGGCTAGTGGAGCTCAAGGATGAAATAGGTAGAAAAACTATACTAGTGGGAGACCTGAACCTTCCTCTATCAGAGCTAGACAAGGGCCTGGTGAATTCACAAGTGAATTCTATTAAAAATTCAAAAAACAACTAATAGAAATATTATACAAACTATTAGACATAATAAGCAAAGGTATCCTACTAAATTCCTTTTATGAGATAAATGTGGTACTGATTCCAAAGCCAAGCAAGTCAAAAACAGAGAAAGAAAATTACAGACTAATCACCTTAACAAACATACATGCAAAAACCTTAAATAGAATACTAGCAAAAAGACTCCAGGGGGAAGCTTGGTAGCTCAGTGGATTGAGAACCAAGCTTAGAACCAGGAGAACATTATACACAGATTGATACACTGTGGTACAATAGAATGTAATGGACTTCTTTACTAGCAGCAATGCAGTGATCAAGGACAATTCTGAGAGACCTATGAGAAAGAACACCATCCATGTTCAGAGGAAGAATTATGGGAATAGAAACTCAGAAGTAAAACAACACCTTTATCACATGGGTTGATGGGGATATGAATGAGGATATAGACTCCAAATGATCACCCTAGTGCAATTATCAACAATATGGAAATAGTTCTTGATCAATGACACATGTAAAACCCAGTGGAATTGTGCATCGGCTATGGGAGGAAGGTAGAAGTAGGGGATGGAAAGAAATGGAATCTTGGAGCAATGGAAAAATCTTCTAAATTAATTAATTAAATAAAATTTTCTGAAAAAAGAAAAAAGAGCACATAAACATGTATATATGTATATATATGTATATATATATATATATACTGCTTCTCTTATGTTCTTTTTTGAGTTATGTTTTTTACGCTGTTTAAGCCAATCATGTCTTCATTTCTAGTTGACTTCTTTTCCTATTTAGATGAATATTAAGCACTTTTAATTCTAGAATCATAGGTTTAAAACTATAAGAAATACTAAAAGCCATGGTGCCCAATACTCTCATTTTTTGGATGAAATTAAAATCCAGGGTGGTTATATGGAATACTTAACATCACACATGCATGATGTGCCAGACTTGAGACTTGAAATTGTCTTTTCTTGAAACAACACTCTTTTTACTGAACCATACTATCTCCTTATTACTTTCTTTAATTAAATTGGAAAGGAACCTTAGAGGTTATGAGTCAACCATTCACTTTATAGATAAGAAAACCAAGCAGAGAGGCAAAGAAACTTGCCCAGTGTCACTCTGTTTGTGAGAGCCTGGAGCATGTTTCTTTTTTCTAATTTAAATTTATCTATTTATTACATTAAAATACTCAGGTAACTCTCTCCCTTCATCTTGTTTCCCCATTAAATAAGGTATTATTTGGCAAAAAGATGAATGTATACATATGTACAGATATACGTATATGTGTATATATATATTTATATATATATACATATATTGCTTATTTCTATATATTGTTTTTTTCTCTGGCAGTGGATATACACAAATCATTTTTCAAACAACATTTCTGTTGCTGCATATATGCACATTTCACTCTTCATAATTTCATGTGTGTCTTTCCATGTTTTTTTTCCAAAATTAACCTGTCATTTTTTACAGCACAGTAGTATCCCATCACAATCATTTGCCACAACTTGTTTAGCCATTCTCTAGTTGATGAGCATCTCCACAATTTCCACTTTTTTACCACCAGTCTTGTTATAAATATTTTTGAATATATATATTCTTTCCCTTTTCTCCCATCACCACAGGAAAGGAACCCAAAAGTACTATTGTCATATCAAAAAGTAAACACAGTTTTATAACCCTTTTGGGCACAATTCCAAATTCTTCTTCAAAATGTTTAGATCAGTTTATAGATTCACTAGTAGTATTATTGTCCCCATTTTTCCACAACCCCTCTAACATTTATCATTTGCTCTTTTAATCATTTTAGTCCATTTGATATCTCAGAGTTCTTTTGCTTTCCATTTCTCTAATGAATAAGGATTTAGAGCATTTTAAATAGTTATATGTAGTATTGATTTCTTCTTCTAAAAACTCTCTGTCTATATCTTGTAACCAGTTATCAATTAGGGAATTGCTCAGATTCTCAAAAATTTATCCAAGTCCTCTATATATTTTAGACATGAGACCTCTAGCCAAGAATTTGTCTGTACAATTTTCTACAACTTATTGCTTTTCTCCTAATCTTGGCTACTTTAATTTTATTTATACAAGACCTTTTAAAATTTAATATAATCAAAATGATCCATTTTACCTCTTAAAAAACTTTTGATCTCCTATTCATGAATTATTCTTTGGCCCATAAATCCAATAGGTAATGTTTTCCCTATTCTAATTTGCTTATGATATCTCCATTTTGCCTAGGTTATTTATCCATTTTGACCTTATCTTGGTAAATGATGTAAGACATTGGTCTATATCTAGATTCAGCCAGACTCTTTTCCAGTTTTCCCAACAATTTTTACCAGGTTTATATAATTTTCTACAAGTGTTTGTTATTCATCTATTCTATTCCACTGGTCTACTTTTCTATTTCTTAGCCAGTACCAGATAGTTTTGATAATTACTGCTTTATAATGTAGTTTTAAATCTAGTACTGCTGGATAATCTCCCTTTACATTTTTCCATTCATTCTTTTGATATTCTTGACCTTTATTTTTCTAAATGAATTTGATTATTTGGGGCAGTATTTTAACTCAGCTCTCCCTGAGTACACATTTAGTACTTTGCCATGTTGTTAGATATCTTAAATATAGTACATTTTATTTTTGGATCATCCATTATCTTTAACCAGAAAGTAGTCCTTAGTTGAATGGGAGTAAGCCATTATTCCCATCTTAATCATAAAGTATCAGCAAAATAATAATAAATTAGTAACAAAGCATAAGTGCCCCAAGTATTCATCTTTTTCTCTTCAATTTGAAAAATACAAAAAGTGATTATTAAACCTGTCAGAGTCGATTCTTCTGGTTTAGAAATATCTTGTTGCATGTAGAATCCCCAGTAAAATCTCTAGGGAATATTGCTCCTTCAAAATGATTGAAATTTTCACTTGCAGATTAAGTTCAGATGAGTATGGAATATTATATTTCTCTACTTGGTGTTTTTTGGAAGGCATTATTCCTTAGAGTACTTGAACATGATTTAAAGCCATGCAGTCTTAGAGCATGAAGGGTCCTAATTCATTCAATTCAAACTTGTAACTTTATGTATCTAGAAACTGAGACCCAGGAAGCAAATGACTTGCCCAACAACTTAGAGGAAGTGGGTAGAATAGTCATAATCAAAAGTCAATTCTTTTTATGACTCCAAATCATTTTGCAGAATTATATTGTATAATTAAATGGTTACATGGTTATCAGTTGCTGCCTACTTTTTTCCATCAACTTTTACCTTCAATTTTTTCAGTTTTTTCTTTAAAATTTATTGTGTAATGAATATAATTTGTCCCTCTCACTTAGAACTAGGCTATTATTTCTGCCCTTCAGGGACTTAGGGTGACCTTATAGGTTGGGAATTTCTTCTCTACTGTCCTGAGTTTGAGTTCTCACCAGCTGTATTCTCCCCATTGTTAGGGACCAGTTACTCATACCCCAGAGCAAAAATGTGACAAAGAGCAAATGGGACAAAAGAGGGATTGCAGAAACCTACTATAGACTTTTAAATGTACCTGAAGCCAAACCCAAAACACCTTCCATCCACAACATGGTTAGTCAACCAGAACCAGTTAAAGACTAGCTGGATATATTCCACAGTCTATCCAATGTAAATCTTTAATACATCATCATGACTCTCCCCTAAGTAGCTTGCTTAGCTTCTTCATGGGAAGAGAGGTGAATAAGGGAAATTTACTTTACTTTGGGCAACATGGATAAAAAGGTACACTAAAATAAGAGAATAATGGCATGGTAGAGACTGTCTTGGATTCCCAATTAGATCTGATAGGACAAATCATGTAGATATGTGGTATATAAACTTCCTATATTGGGGGGATCACTTCCTCACACTACTAGTTCTGTTTTTATATTTGTAAGGGGCTTGTCCAAGATGTAACCAAATCTAACAAGGAGGAATACTGTGTCTTGTCTTTTCCTACTGTGTGAATGAGAACAGCCTCCTTTGATTGGGGGCTTAGCAAAAACAGGAAGGATTTTTTAAATGGCCAGATTGGGGCAATTTCTCTCTTTTCCTGAATGTGCTTTTATCAGTGATCTTTTCTGTTGCATCCACAGGGTAAAGATACTTTGATTCACAATGTGGGCATCACCCATTGATCTAGGAGGGAAGCAGCTACCTTCCTTCTCTCTCTTTTACTCTTGTGCCCAGAGAAATGAGTAAAAGAGGTTTTTCTTCTTTTCTTTCCTCATTTGTCTTTAGTTTTAGGTTCTATCATTGGGCCAGGAGTTCTGGGGATAGCAACCTTAGGACAAAGATTACAGGTGGAATGTTGTAGCTAGCCAGCCTCACAGGGTTGCTCTGAGAAGCCAGAGTACCCAGGTCTTAAGTACCAGGGGGACTTTGGACATAGCACTGGTAGTATGTACCATATGGGAACTGAGCTAAGCTGTGAAGCTAATAGCCTTCCTCTCTTCCAAGGCTGGGGTGGAATAGGTACAGGAAGAATGACTAAGTCCTCCAACATGGGTTCAGAGGGAGTAATTTGGGGTGTTTGTAATTCAACCTTTTGAAGTAAATAGTCCTTGATAAACTAATCTGACTCTTAATTGACTAAATTAGGTGGTCTTCATTTTTTCTTAGGGGAACATCATCAATGAGGGCTGAAATCATTGGCAGAAAGCCTAGTTATACCCCAAACATGTTTAATGGTACTGAAGGATGCTGGGAAGGGGGAAAATGCAACGTACTGGAACTTCAAGTAGAGAAGTCAGGGTAGTCAGTATTACATGTTCATTCTTCCACATGTAAGACTGGTAGAAAGTTTGCTGGACTTAGAGTCAAAAGATTTGGGTTCATATTACAGCCAAGTGGCCTCTGGCAAGTTATTTAACTTCTTAACTGGTCTCTTATCTCCATTGTCTCCTTTTGATTCATCTGTATAGTCCCCCTATCAGTTTCTGTAAAGCATAGCTCTGACCAGATCACTGTCCTCTTTAAGATGCTTCTCTGGTTGCCCCTTGGCTCCATAAAAGATAAACTCCTTTGTTTGACACTTCAAAGCCCTTTCACAGTCTACCTTTCACGACATTTTTTTTTACATCACTCCCTGTCATGGACTTGACATTACAGCCAAACCTACCCATCTGCTGTTATCTATACATATCATTCCATCACATCTCTTTGTGCTTTTGCACTTGGTATCATTTCTCTACTTACTTTTGCCTTTAATGGCTCAGCTCAGGTGCCACCTCCTACAGGAAAGTCCTTGGATGATTTTCACATTTGTTAGGGAACAACTTGCCAAAATGACTTTATTTTGTGTATGTGCACATATATATGCAACATATATGTAGACACCTAACATTTACTTATCTAGATGTTCAGTTTAAGGCAAATAATATTTCTCTAGTGCAGGGTTTCCTTTTTTTATCTTTGTATTCCCAGATTATACTGCATTTTCTTTCAAGTATTAGATGCATATTGAATTGAAATATCTCAGCCTCAATTTCCTCATTTATAAAAACTAAGTTCTTGGAAGCAGCTAGGTATGAGTGGTTAGAGTACCAGGACTAGATTCAGGAAGACATGGGTTCAAATCTGTCCTTAGATATTTCCTAGCTTTTGACCATGGGCAAAACACTTAACCCTGAATGCCTAGCCCTTGGCTCTCTTCGGTTTTAGACTTTATACTAGGACAGAAGATAAGGGTTGGAAAAAATAAGTACTTGGACTAAATGTTCTTTAATGTTCCTTCTAGCTCTGAATTCTATAATCTGATAATATTATGGTTTTTATTCTGCCTAAATACACACACATTTGTAGGGACAGGTAGGTGGCTCAGTGAACAGAGCACTGGACCTGGAGTTAGGAGGAGCTGAGTTCAAATTTTGTCTCAGTTACTTATTAGTTATATGACCCTGGGCAAGTCACCTGATCTCTGCCTTAATCCAATGAAGAAGGAAATGGGAAACCACTTCAGTATCTTTTCCAAGAAAAACCCCTGGATAATGGGATCTATGGGGTCACAAAGAGTTGGTCACTAAAGAACAACAACAAAAAATATTCCTACTTATGTGTAGCTAGAAAGATGATTGGATAGTCAGATACACGTGTGTCTAAACATATACATATACATTTTTATTTGGCAGAGTTTTTGCTCTGAACCTTTAGGATTCCCCTTCTTAGTCAGTGTTTTAAGTCTGTAGAAAGAAAAGGCAGTTAAAAATAAACTCTCCTCCTCTTACTTAATTTCAACAAATAAAATAAAATGGCTGTTTAAATTACATGGCTCTCATGGAGCGATTTCCACATTGGCAAAGCCATGGCATACGCACTTGTTAGGAGATAATTACCCCAACAACAACACGCAGTTCTATGGAGTCCTTTACAAAAGAGTCACAGGGTGCTTTGCAATTAGTCCACAACAAACAGCCCTGTTTTTCTTTAAAAATTGTTCAAATGTGGGAGCGGACAGATATGTCTTTAGTTGCAAGTGCCCAGACTGAAGGGCACTATGAATAGCATCTGGGAAGAAATGGCACAATTGGGAAGCAGAGCTGCTCTGAGGAACTAGAGATTATGTGTTGGACAAAGCAAATATCCTGCTGATTCTGACCTTAATGAGTAACCAGGGACATATGGTAGTGACAAAAGATCTAACAAATTTACTGGGCTGCAGCCATGAGCTGCCTCATCAGTGAGTGAGACAATGTTCAAGTCAATACTTATTTTTAGGAGGAGTCAATGCAAGGGATGTCTAAATGAAGGTGTGTACCCAGACCAGTCACCCATTAGTGCTGCCTGAGACCAGATGTTCCCAAAGTCAATGATATGGGTCACAATGGGTTAATCATTATAGACAAAGTAATAATTACATAGCCATAGAGGCTATGCCCAGCCACATTCAAATCAGGCAGTTAAGCAAATGAATCATGAATCTAGAGTAGGCAGGGACCGCAGAGGCCATCAATTCCAACACCTCTCATTTTTCAGCTGAGGAAACAGAGGTCCACAGAGGTTACATAGCTTGCCCAAGGCCATATAGGTAGTTAATAGCAGAGGCAGAGTCCAGGAGCTTTAGTTCCCCTGTATCTTGATGCCTATATAGGGAAACAGATGCAGGGCTTAGTTTGAGGGTATGTGGAAGTATCTAAGAAATATATACAGTGAAGTCAGGATTTGAGTTTTTAAAAAATGAATAAAGATAAGACTTTTAAGTTTTTAATGGTAGTATCGAAGAAAGGCTCATGATTTTAACTTCCCTAACAACTTTTTTTGTTTTTTTTTACATTATTTTATTTGGTTATTTCCAAACATTATTCATTGGACACAAAGATCATTTTCTTTTCCTCCCCCCCCACCCCCCACCTTTCCCATAGCAGACGCACAATTCCACTGGGTATCACATGTGTTCTTGATTCGAACCCATTTCCATGTTGTTGGTATTTGCACTAGAGTGTTCATTTAGAGTCTCTCCTCAGTCATATCCCCTCAACCCCTGTAGTCAAGAAGTTGCTTTTCATTGGTGTTTTTACTCCCACAGTTTGTCCTCTGTTTGTGGATAGTGTTTTTTCTCCTAGATCCCTGCAGATTGTTCAGGGACATTGCATTGATCCTAATGGAGACGTCTATTAGCTTCAATTGTACCACAGTGTATCAGTCTCTGTGTACAGTGTTTTCCTGGTTCTGCTCCTTTTGCTCTGCATTACTTCCTGGAGGTTGTTCCAGGCTCCATGGAATTCCTCCACTTTATTATTCCTTTGAGCACAATAGTATTCCATCACCAACATATACCACAATTTGTTCAGCCATTCCCCAATTGATGGGCATCCCCTCATTTTCCAATTTTTGGCCACCACAAAGAGTGCAGCTATGAATATTCTTGTACAAGTCTTTTTCCTTATTGTCTCTATGGGGTACAAACCCAGCAGTGCTATAGCTGGATCAAAGGGCAGTCTATTATCAGCCTTTGGGCATAGTTCCAAATTGCCCTCCAGAATGGTTGGATCAATTCACAACTTCACCAGCAATGAATTAGTGTCCCAACTTTGCTGCATCCCCTCCAGCATTCATTACTTTCCATAGCTGTCATGTTAGCCAATCTGCTAGGTGTGAGGTGATACCTCAGTTATTTTAATTTGCATCTCTCTGATTATAAGAGATGCAGAGCACTTTTTAATGTGCTTATTAATAGTTTTGATTTCTTTGGCTGAGAACTGCCTGTTCATGTCCCTTGCCCATTTATCAATTGGAGACTGGCTTGATTTTTTGTACAATTGATTTAGCTCTTTGTAAATTTGAGTAATTAAACCTTTGTCAGAGGTTTTTGTGAAGATTGTTTCCCAATTTGTTGCTACCCTTCTGATTTTAGTTACATTGGTTTTGTTTGTACAAAAACTTTTTAATTTAATGTATTCCAGATTATTTATTTTGCATTTTGTGACTCGTTCTAAGTCTTGCTTGGTTTTAAAAACTTTCCCTTCCCAAAGGTCTGACATGTATACTATTCTGTGTTTGCCTAATTTTCTTATAGTTTCCTTCTTTATGTTCAAGTCATTCACCCATTTTGAATTTATCTTGGAGTAGGGTGTGAGGTGTTGATCTAAAGCTAATCTTTCCAACACTATCATCCAATTTTTCGAGCAGTTTTTATGAAATAGTGGATTTTTGTCCCCAAAGCTGGGATCTTTGGGTTTGGCATAAACTGTCTTGCTGAGGTCACTTACCCTGAGTCTATTCCACTGATCCTTTCTGTCTCTTAGCCAGTACCAAATTGTTTTGATGACTGCTGCTTTATAATATAGTCTGAGATCTAGGACTGCAAGGCCCCCTTCCTTTGTATTTTTTTTTTCATTATTTCCCTGGATATCCTTGATCCTTTGTTCTTCCAAATGAACTTTGTTATCAATGTTTCTAAATCAGTAAAAAATATATTTGGAAGTTCAATGGGTATGGCACGAAGTAGATAAATGAATTTGGGTAGGATGGTCATTTTTATTATATTGGCTCATCCTACCAATGAGCAGTTAATGTTTTTCCAATTGTTCAAGTCTAGTTTTAGTTGTGTGGAGAGTGTTTTGTAGTTGTGTTCATATAGTTCCTGTGTTTGTCTCCGGAGACAGATTCTTAAGTATTTTATGTTGTCTAAGGTGATTTTGAATGGGATTTCTCTTTCTAGTTCTTGCTACTGAGCTGTGTTGGAAATATATAGAAATGCTGATGACTTATATGGGTTTATTTTGTATCCTGCAACTTTGCTAAAGTTGTCGATTATTTCGATTAGCTTTTTGGTTGAATCTCTAGGATTCTTTAAATAGACCATCATGTCATCTGCAAAGAGTAATAACTTGGTCTCCTCCTTGCCTATTTTAATGTCTTCAATTTCTTTTTCTTTTCTAATTGCTACTGCTAGTGTTTCTAGTACAATATCTAATAATAGAGGTGATAATGGGCATCCTTGTTTCACTCCTGATCTTATTGGGAATGCATCCAGTTGATCCCCATTGCAGGTGATATTAGTTGATGGTTTTAGATATATACTGTTTATTATTTTTAGTAATGACCCTACTATTCCTATACTTTCTAGTGTTTTCAATAGGTATGGGTATTGTATTTTATCAAAGGCTTTTTCTGCATCTATTGAAATAATCATGTGATTTTTGTTAGTTTGCTTGTTGATGTGGTCAATTATGTGGATGGTTTTCCTAATATTGAACCAGCCCTGCATCCCTGGTATAAATCCTACTTGATCATGGTGAATAACCCTTCTGATCACTTGCTGGAGTCTTTTTGCTAGTATCCTATTTGAGATTTTTGCATCTATATTCATTAGGGAGACTGGTCTGTAATTTTCTTTCTCTGTTTTTGGCCTGCCTGGCTTTGGAATCAGTACCATGTTTGTGTCATAAAAGGAATTTGGTAGAACTCCCTCTTTGCTTATTATGTCAAATAGTTTGTATGGCATTGGGGTTAGCTGTTCTTTGAATGTTTGATAGAATTCACTGGTGATTCCATCAGGCCCTGGGGATTTTTTCTTAGGAAGTTCTTTGATCGCCTGTTGGATTTCTTTTTTCTGATATGGGATTATTTAAGAAATCTATTTCTTCTTCTGTTAGTCTAGGCAATTTATATTTTTGTAAATATTATTCTATATCACCTAGGTTGGTATATTTATTGTCATATAGTTGGGCAAAGTAGTTTTTAATGATTGCCTTAATTTCCTCTTCATTGGAGGTGAGGTCCCCCTTTTCATCCTTGATGCTGTTAATTTGCCTTTCTTCTTTCCTTTTTTAAATTAGATTGACCAGTACTTTGTCTATTTTGTTTGTTTTTTCAAAATACCAGCTTCTAGTCTTGTTTATTAGTTCAATAGTTCTATCACTTTCGATTTTATTAATTTCTCCCTTAATTTTTAGGATCTCTAGTTTGGTTTTCTTCTGGGGAGTTTTAATTCATTTGCTCTCAAGTTTTTAGATTTGCATTTCCAATTCCTTGATCTCTGCCCTCCCTAATTTGTTAATATATGCACTCAAGGATATGAATTTTCCCCTAAGTACTGCTTTGGCTGCATCCCATAAGGTTTGAAAGGATGTCTCACCATTGTCATTTTCCTCAATGAAATTATTAATTGTTTCTATGATTTCTTCTCTAACTAAATGATTTTGGAGTATCATGTTATTTAATTTCCAATTAATTTTTGATTTGGTTCTCCATGTACCCTTACTGATCAATATTTTTATTGCTTTATGATCTGAAAAAGTTGCATTTATTATTTCTGCTATTCTGCATTTGAGTGCCATTTTTCTGTGACCTAGTGTATGGTCAATCTTTGTGAATGTGCCATGTGGTGCTGAGAGGAATGTGTATTTCTTTTTGCCCCTATTTATTTTTCTCCACATGTCTATTAATTCTAAGATTTCATTCACCTCTTTTACCTCTTTCTTATTTATTTTTTAGTTTCATTTATCTAAATTTAATAGTGGTTGGTTCAAGTCTCCCACTAATATGGTTTTACTGTCTATTTCCTCCTTCAATTCTCCTAGTTTCTCCATTAGAAATTTGGGTGCTATATTATTTGGTGCATACATGTTGATCAGTGATATTTCCTCATTGTCTATACTCCCTTTTAACAGAATATATTTACCTTCCCTATCCCTTTTGATCAGGTCTATTTTTGCTTTGGCTTTGTCAGATGTCATGATTACCACTCCTGCCTTCTTTCTATCAGTTGAGGCCCAGAAGGTCTTACTCCATCCTTTAATTCTGACCTTGTGGGTGTCAACCCACCTCATATTTGTTTCTTGAAGACAACATATGGTAGGGTTTGGGGTTCTAATCCAATCTACTATTTGTCTACATTTTATGGGTGAGTTCATCCCATTCACTTTCAAAGTTATGATTGTCACTTGTGGATTCCCTGGCATTTTGATATCTTCCCCTAGTTCTGACCTTTCTTCTTTAGCTATAACCTTTTGAACCAGTGATTTACTTTAGGTCAGTCCCCCTAGTCCCCTCCCTTGATATGCTTCCTTTTCTAGCCCCTCCCTTTTTATGCTCTTTTCCCCTCCCCCCTCTCCTTCCCTCCCTTTTTATACTCCCTACCCCCTACCCCTCCTTAATTTTCCTTTCTTTCTTACCCTGTTGGACAAGATAGAATTCAGGATCCCACTGGATCTAGATGTTCTTCCCTCTCAGAGTTGATTTCACTGAGATTGAGGATTAAGTAATACCACTTCACGCTCACTTCCTCTCCTTCTCATATGAGAGTTCTTCCCCTCCCCTTCCCATGTGTATCTTTGTATGTGAAAGGTTATTCTATTTATTTCCCCCCCTATTTCTTGAAGTAAATCTTAGTATCATCGATGATTCCCCCCTCCTTTATTCTTTCTTTGCCCCTCCTTCACCAAAACTTCATGATGCCCCAATCTTTCCCTATGCATGATTCTTCTAACTACTCTTATGATGTATACAATTTTTGAGAGTTACAAAATACATTTTCCCCACATATTAATATATATATAATTTGATGTAAATGTAGTCCTTATAGTCAACTTAAAGAAAAAGATAAGATTTATCTCCTTTTCCCTTTCTTTCATATTTACCTTTTCATGTTTCTCTTGCTTTCTGTGCTTGGATATCAAATTTTCCAGTAAGTTCTGCTCTTTTCTTAGCAAATGCTTGGAAATCTTCTATTTTGTTGAATGCCCATACTTTCCCCTGGAAGTATATAGTCAGTTTTGCTGGGTAGTTGATTCTTGGTTGGAGACCTAGCTCTCTTGCCTTTCTAAATATCGTGTTCCATGCTTTGTGGTCTCTTAGCATGTTGGCCGCTAAATCATGTGTGATCCTTATAGGAGAACCTGTATATCTGAAGCTCCTCTTCTTGGATTCTTGTAGGATTTTCTCCTTTGCTTTGAAGCTCTTGAATTTGGTGATTACATTCCTGGGGGTTGTCTTTTGGGGATTTACTATAGAGGGTGTTCTATGAACCCTTTCCATTTCTATTTTGCCTCCTTGCTCCAGAACATGTGGGCAATTTTCTTCTATAATCTCCTGTAGTATAGCATTGAGGTTTTTATTTATATCTGGTTTTTCGGGCAGACCAATAATTCTCAAGTTGTCTCTTCTTCCTCTGTTTTCCTGGTTTGTGACCTTATCAGTGAAATATTTTATGTTTTCTTCTAATTCATTAATTTTTTGGCTTTGCTTTATTAATTCTTGCTGTTTTGCAAGCTCACTGTCTTCCAGTTGCTTATTTCTGGTCTTTGGGGACTGGATTTGTTTTTCAGCTTGTTCTACCTTTTTGTTAGAGACTTCCAGCTCTTTCTCCAATTGTGAAGTCTTGTCTATCAGATTGGTGATCTCTTTCTCCCATTTTTCTTTCCAGAAGGTTTCCATCTTTTGGATAAGCTCCAATTTGAGTTCTTCCAGAGCTTGTAGATAATTTCCATTTTGGGAGGCCTGTTTTGATTTTGTTTGGATTTCATCCTCTTTCTCTTCTTTTCCTTGGGTACTCCTGCCATAAAAGTTTTCAATAGTCATTTTTTCCCCCTTCTTCTTGGAGGCTTGATTTTGGGCTTTGTGAGCCATTCCTTTGGTTTTTTTATTCCCCTTTCCTTTTTGGTCTGGGGTCTGGGTGATATGGGCGGTTTTTCTGTGAATTTAGGTTGCCTCAGACTAGTTCTTCCCAGTCTCTGAGGTTTCTTAGAGTGCCAGCCCCTGTGCTCAGCACAACCACCCCTGGTTCAGCGTGCCCACCCCCATGCTCAGTGCACCTGCCCCCGTTCTCTGTGGTCTCTTCTAGCCCGTGCCACTGAAGGGTGGAACTCTGGTATTCCCTGTCACTTCCCAGGGAGCCTGGCTTGCCCCTCCCTTTACTACAGTGAGGGGCAACGCTTTGGCCTTAGGCAGTTTTTACAGACTCGAGACTCCTCACTGTTCCCAATTTTCAGGGAACTGTCTGTGTGCTCTCCAGTTCCCAGGGTTCTCCTGAGAAACTGCCCTGAGAGGTCATTTCCTAGCAGTCTTTAGATCCAAAGGACCCTGGTGTGGCCCCCCAGACAGAGACATTCCTCACTCATTCATTTTCCCAGTGAGCGCTCTGATACCCTACTCTTGTTTGGTGGGGGAGGTGGGGGGAAGGGCATCTTAGTTTAAGTTTTTGTGCAAGCTTTTCCTCCTTTTTATAGTGTGGAAATATTCAAGCCCCACGTACCTTCATTTCTGTGGGGTACTGGAGAGTCCCTCTGTTCTTCCAAAGGTGATTTTTATGCTCTTTTGAGGTAGTCTATTTTGCTCGGTGCTGGGGAGAGGAAGCAATTCATGTCTCGATTGCAGCCATGTTTACCTGGAAGTCTGTCTCTTCCCTAACATCTTACAAGAGAACTTCTATCTTTTAAATTAAATCGTCTTGGATCTTTTGTTTATTCCTCTCTACTTAGTCATCCCTTTTAGATTAAAAAATTCCTGAGTTCAAATTTGAACTCAAATACTTTGTATCTGTGTGACCTGGGCAAGGCACTTAATCCTATTTACCTCAGTTTCCTCATCTGTAAAATGAACTGGAGAAGGAAATGGCAAACCACTTCAGTATCTTTGCCAAGAAATACAAAATTGGGTCATGAAGAATCATATATGACTAAAAATGATTCTCATAATCAGCATGTCCTTATTGCATCTGTTGTCAACCACTAAGTTAATAGATACTTATTATACACTTCTGTATACCATACACTATACCATATAATTAGATTACAAATTGAAACAAAACCATCCCTACCCTTTAGAAGCTCACATTCTTCTGGTGGAGACAATAGGTATGTAGCTAGTTACATACAAGATGTAAACACAGTTAAATGAAAGGCAGTATATAAGAGAATAACATTTGCAGCTAGAGGGACTGATAAAAGTCTTTTGCAAAAAGGTTGGATTTTAACCAAAACTGCAAGGAAGTCCAGAAAACTATGAAGTTAAGTTAATCTCTACTGAAATGTATAATTTAACCTCTCATTGTCCCAAGACAACTCTGTAAAACCAATACTTGTAGAAGAGTTGCTAATGTCCTTTTTTATTACAGATGTTCTCATCTAGAAGTTTTAATATCCATAAAATTGAAATTTCAGATGAAATATTGATGCATATATTGGAGCAGAGGGGAGAGAGAGAGAGAGAGAGAGAGAGAGAGAGAGAGAGAGAGAGAGAGAAGGGAGAGAAAAGGAAGATGGAAGAGGAGGGAAATGCAGAGATAACTAAGATTCAGATAGGTTAAGAGATTTACCCAAGTTCTAACAGGAAATAAAGGACAATGACTAAATTTGAACTCAAATCCTCTTTTTCTAAATTTGTGTACTCTACAGTATATTTCACTGGATTATTTTTAAAACAAGGGCATGGATCTAGCCTTAAGATGTAGATCCTTTCAAGTTTTATGATGTTGTCATCATATATTCCACAGCACTGCAATCCATAATATTTAGAATGAATCCATTTCATAACAGTTTCCAGTAAAAAGAATAAAAATGATGATTAAGATAATCAGAAATCTGTTTTGAAAAATATTATATTATAAAATACACAAACATTGCTAGATACAATGTTCTGTTAGCATGATTCCTATCCGGTTGGAAAGACAAGCTGAATATACTCAAGACTAACCTAAACACTAGAGGGAAACATGGGAAATTATAAAATTAGTATTCAAAATCATAGATGTCTAGACAAGAACAAGAAGAACCATGACCTTCATAGAAAAAGTGCATCTCAAACTAGGCCTCCCTAATGAATGGAAAGAATTATATAGGCAGAGAAGATTTAGAAAGCTTTCTTGATAATAAGAATAGCATTAAAGGAATGAAAAATAACCCCTGAAAAAGAACTCAGAAATGAACTCATTTCTCCAAATCCTGGATTAGGCCTTGAGTCTAGTCAAAATTTGAGACGAATAACATCTGTAATTTTTATGCAGGGGAGGAGAATGTCTTCCCTCTTAGAAAAAATACAGTGTACTGTTAAGATCTGGGGTTGTACAGACTTGTTGATGGAAACCAAACCAATGTGCACTAGCCATCTTTTCAATTGCACCACTCTCTTGAGAAGTATTATTGAAGTAGAATAAAAAAAAAAAGGCAGAGCCAGTGGTCATGTGTGTTTGTTGTCTTCAGGAGAGCATAATTGCTCAGTGTAAGAGGAAGTTTGCTAATTAATTCATGCTCCAAAGTAGTGATGAACACAAATTCTGATCTAGGAACCTTATTAATTCTATAGTAAGAGTATTTGAGGGGGCAGCTGGGTAGCTCAGTAGATTGAGAGCTAGCCCTAGAGACGGGAGGTCGTAGGTTCAAATCTGGCCTCAGACACTTCCCAGCTGTGTGACCCTGGGCAAGTCACTTGACCCCCATTGCCTAGCCCTTACCACTCTTTTGCCTTGGAGCCAATACACAGTATTGACTCTAAGATGGAAGGTAAGGGTTTAAAAAAAAAAGAGTACTTGAAATCTGCCTAAAACTCCTAGAAGTAGGTTCTTCTTCATTCCTCTTTCTCTTGTCTATTAGATGATAGTCATATTATCATGAGCCATCCTCTGCCACTGCCCCCAAATGTGAACCTTAACTTGGCCATGACTATTTCAGTGAGGAAGGAAAAGGTCAAACCCTTGGTTTTCAACCAGTAGTGCTGGATTTACACTGAAAATGGACGAAATTGTGGAGGTTTGTTTTTCTCTTTTCATTCTTTACTTACTCTTCTCTTCCATCATCCGTTCATCTCACTTTTTTTAATATTAGAAAAACAGCTCAGCCTAGATTCTAGAGACATGGTTTGAACTCTAGATCTACTACTTAACAGCTATATGATTGACCATTGACAAATTACTTAATCTGGTGCCTCTGCTTCTTCATCAGTCAAACAGGAGCAATAATATTTATAATAACATTGCCATGCCATGTTGAGAGAAAAGCACTTTATAAAAACTATGGTATCATATAAATAACCAATATTATTATTTTCCTTCCTGATTTTGCTATTAAAGTTCTCCCTATAGTTTCCAACAACCAATGAATCAATCACTATTAAGCACCAACTATATTCCATGCAATATGCTAGGTGCTGGGAGGATGAATACAGAGTCAAAAACTTTTTCTTCTCAATTGTGGTATCTGTTGGTGATGGAATACTATTGTGCTCAAAGAAATAATGAACTGGAGGAATTCCATGTGAAGTGGAACGACCTCCAGGAATTGATGCAGAGAGAAAGGAGTAGAACCAGGAGAACATTGTATATAGAGACTGATATACTGAGGCAAAATCGAATGTAATGTACTTCTCTACTAGCAGCAATGCAATGATCTAAGACAATTCTGAGGTACTTATGAGAAATATTCTCATTCAGAGGAAGAACTGTGGGAGTAGAAACAGAAGAAAAACAACTGCTTGGTTCTCAAAGAATCTACACACACACACACACACACACACACACACACGTTATTCCTCCTTCATTTCTGAAATGGAACAAGGAGATCAAAGTGTGATGTCTTGCCTTGCTTATGCATTGAATTTAAGTGAGGGAGAGTTGGACAAAGTCATCAGCCTCACTCCCTCTTTCAGAGTCTATTAAGTGCAGTGGCAAGACAAAAGTCAGGACTGACTGACAATGTTATTTAGGTATGTATATAATGAAAAAATTAGAGGACAGGAAGGAACAACTGACCAAATGGAAAACAAAAACTTCCTTAGAAAAAGAAAAATTAAACAAATAGTGATCCTAGAATCTGACAAAAAAAGAGTATTTGACAACCTTTATTGTCTCCATACCTAGTGTGGGATTGTACAATGGAGAAAGCAGTCATCACTAAGAAAAATTTTCTTGGGTTGACGACAATGAATCAGAAAGCTGTCTGCTTGTTTAAGAGCCTTATATAAGGAGATGAGTGCAAAGGGCCATACATTCTCAAAATCCTCAAATTCCCTCAGTGGTATCATTTTTCATGACAGGCCCTGTGCTAATGTTATCTTTGAAGGGTAGCAAAGGGGGAAGAAGAGATTATTCTTGGGTTATAGAGCTAGTATTTATACAATGTGCTAAGGCTTGTCAAGTGCTTTAATAACATCTCAATGATCCTCAAAACAATGCCATGAGGTAGATACTAGTATGATATGTCTTTTATAGTCTAGGTTAAATTAAGTGATTTGTCCAGATGTCACACAGCTAATAAATGTATGAAATATGAATTGAACTTGACATCAAGTCTACTCTGCCTCCTAGCGAGCCCTAAATTAGTCTTTGGAAAGATTGTCATCACTATAGATACCTTTTCTATATACTCTGCATTGGATTTATTGGGAGCAAAAAATAATTATTTTTATTGATTAAATAAAAACCATTAAAATTCTTACATATTTCAAAGTGTTTAATAAAATATTAGTATTTTTCTGCCATTGCTTTTTATACTGTTTTGGCATAAACTTGATAAGATTTTAACACATTTAATTCTTTGTCATGAAACTATACATATCACATCTGATCATGTGTCCTTTGACAAACCAGTTCCATTTCTCAAATCTAGTGTTGATTATAGCCCATTGATTTTTAGTGGATTTAAATTCAACAAATTATCAGGCCATTGAAGCTTACTTATATTTCTTGAATAAATTTCTAAACTTTTTATGATATATGACATAGTATAAGTCCATATATCCATCCCATTTCCTTTTGGGGGATTTCTGTAATACTAATCACAATATTATTATCTTCATCAAAATTCATCATTCCCACTATTGGAAGCAAGATTTCTAGGCCTGCTAGAAAAAAATTCTACAAACAAATTTTGGGGAGTATGTTTTATTGTCTAATTATGATGATTGGATTTTGTAGTCTCACACATTTTCTGGCAACAATTTTTATAGTCTTGAAAAATTGTTTCACCAGTGAAAATTACCTTTTTCTAGTCTTTAAGATTGTGGTCTTTGGATTGCCTCATCTTCGACTACTTAGTACTACTACTAATAATAGCATTGATTAATAGCTTTTAAAAAACTGGTCTCCTTGCTATTCTTCTAACTTTAAGAGGTTTATGCCATCCTGTAGAGAGATCAAAAACAACATCCACCATCCATTGGTTTTTGCTGGTTTTTGAAGATTAATTAAACTATTTTGAGGCAATTACTTGTTAATTCTTGGTGTTGTTTTCAACTTCACTTTCCTTTCCCCTTTAGCTTGATTGATGTTGTTTTACTGTAGAGTTCAGTGATTACTGAAGTGCTTGATTTCCCCACAACAGTCCTTACAATATTCTATTTGAAGTGTTCCCTTTGAGAGTTAAAAGTTTTGTATATTTTGTTAGTATGATGTCTATTCTCTTAAAAAAAAAAAACTTACCTTCTTCCTTAGAATCAATAGTAAGCATCAGTTCCAAGGCAGAAGAGTGGTAAGGAGTAGGCAATTAGGCTTGAGTGACTTGCCAGGGTCATTATAGCTAGGAAGTTTCTAAGTTTTTTATACCTATTGTTAAAAACTACAAAATTAAAAACAGTATAGAAGAGAGGAATAAAATGTATCACATGAAACCTAGAGAACTAACTAAAGATGCAATTTCATATGATAGGGGTTATACATTCCAAGTCTGCATAGGGCCAACAGAAGCATACATACATCTCTGATTTTATAACAAAATGAAAATTTATCAAAGTTATTTCTCAATCCAAGTAATACATGTACCACTATAATTTGAGGCTATGGAGTTTTTGACATCTTTTTTCCCTTTCAAAAATGTGTAAATCATAACTCTCTTACAATTACTTAGTTCCCTTTCTGAGAGAAATTTACCTTATCCATCCATTGTAATATGAATCATAATAATTAACCATTCAGCAAACATTTATTAATTTACCACTATGTTCCAGGCATTGTCTGAAGCACTGGGGATACCAAAACTGAAAATGAATCAACCTTATTCGAATAAGCTAAGTTTCAACCAAGGTGAAAATCTGTGCTCTCAAAAGGGAAACCTGAATTGTTTTCCCTGAAGGTTTGTCACTCCCTGTGTGGGCAAGTCACTTAAGCTTAGGCACTCACTTTCTTTACATATTAGAGGATGGTTTTGGACTATATGATTTGCATTGTCCCTTTCATCTGTCAATTAACAATCTAAGGAACAATTATAGTAGTGGAATGTCACTTTAACTTTTCTGTTGATTTATAGAACATCAACCGAATTAAGAGGAATGGAATTCTGAAAGTCCTTCAGAAAATGAAAGAGTAGAGATGGCAAATCTTAAGAAGGCAAATCACAACAGTTATTAAAATACTTTCTACTTTTCAATGGTCACTCATTAGGTACAGATTTTAATTGAGCAGAGAAAGCAGTTGAAGCTGTTCATGCCTTGGCATCCTGATTTCCAAAGGTACATTACCTGATTTCGTTTTGGCTTGTGATTTCTCATTTTTTTCATTTCCTTATTAAAGAAGCAATAGTGGGAAATTCACAATGACTTGTTACATTTTTTTCTTTAAGAAGAGGTGTCCTGGGGCTCTGGGACTGCCTAGGTTACATGAACATGCACATTATGCTCTGCCAATTTTGATGCATTTTTATTTCTTGTGAAATCACTGTACCAGGAAAAGTCAAAAGGTTTCTTACCATAAGTCAGTGATGTAGCACAAAAACCTGAGCATTGTCCTTTGTCAGGGAAAGGATCATTACTGCCTATTTTTTTCTTCTTTTCTATACAGTAAATTTTGGATTGTTCATAACCACCCTTTCTCTCTGCTTCAAGACAGAGATACAAATGCCCCAATTTAAAAGCAAGGGTTTTATATACCCTGATAGTGTTCATTGTCTAAATTTAACTGTAGAACATGGACAGGTTTTAAATTAGAAAAGTGTGAAAACAAATGGAATTCAAAACAAATATCTTATTTTGGAAAATTCTTGTGACTCTAATGCTTAAGAGTTGCAAGAATATTCTTAACTTTGTTAAACTTTTTTTTTTGAGGGGAAAGATATAAAGAGAAAACTTTGTTATTTCAGTGATAAGATTTTTCTTTTCTTAACAGTTGAATTGGTTAAGATTTGAATTTTGGCTTCTTTTGAACTAATACTTAATAGTCTAGCTCAATTAAGGTTCCATGACATAGGGAATCTTTCTTGAATAATGCTTTGGTTTTTTTTTTAGCAGTTTGAGTAGATGACAGTTAATTACCAAGCAAAACTCATAACGAAGTCACCCTAAGTTTGAAGAATGACGTTTGAAGCCAAGTGTCAGGAACTGTGTGATTAGCTGAAATTTTTGTTTAAGGAGGCATATACAGTGATACAGATAACATTCAAAAGGGGTGACTATGATATAGAAACAGGTTCTAAAATAAGCTAGACATGGAACACCGTCAGAACACCATCAGTGACATATACTGATGGTTCCCAGAAATTTTGACCCAAAGGATGTGGCATATGGAATATCCCTAGAACAAAGAGCAATTAGGGAAATTATGGAGTAGAAGATCATAAAATGAGGCTATTTTATATCCAACATTGCTGCATATGAGAATTTTTTGATGTGCTTATGATTTACATTTATTTCATAGGAAAATGTCTTTTAAAAAATGAAAACATTTTCATAGAAGCCCTATTTAAATCATCGTGGTTTCTATACCACTACAAAAGTTAATTATAGCACAAAGGATGCTTTATTAATACTATTCCCCCAAAAGACGTCAATAATAGAAAATTTATCATGTACATAAGGCCAGATACTCCTTTATTGTGCTAGATGTGCTCTCCGCCTGGTGTCTTGTAGCCCAAAAGAGGAACAGAGACATCAATAAATAATTCTTCATTGTTCAGAATGAACATGAGAAAGAGTCTGAGTAGAATGAAGCTAGGGAACTGGCATGATGAGGAATAAGTAGGAAGTGTGGCCTATTCAGATTTCAAGGCATCTTATTCTCCTAGCCCAAAAGGACACTTTCACATCTATGAAATACTAAATTACTTGTCTTTTAACCAATATTACTGATAGCATTGGATTATGTAAAAAATAGACTCGAATACAGGACTACAATCCCCACAAGCCTTTGCTCCACTTCCCCAAAATGCTTTGTAATCTCACGGGAATTCTGAGGTGGGCCGAGATCGAGGAAGGCTTTAATCTGGTAGCAAAGGTTTTTGGGTTCTTCTTTTGGACTTCCGTTTTGGAGCAGATGCATCTCTTGCGTGATGTGAGGTTATTTTGTCTAGGCCTCTGGCCTAGGCACATGTTTCTTACTTGTATATTCTTTAATCTTTAACCTTTAATAAACCTCTAAAAATATAATACTCCTTGCAGAGAGAAACTAATTTCTACCTGCCTCAGTCTCCCCATATTCCTAAATTTTAATCTTTACAATTAAAAAAAATCCTTACCTTCTATCCGAGAATCAATACTTTGAACTGCATCTAAGGCAGAAGAGTAGTAAGGACTAGGCAATGGTTATTAAGTGACTTGCCCAGGGTCACATAGCTAGGAAGTGTCTGAGGGAAGACTTGAACCCAGGACCTCCCTCCTCTGGACCTGGCTTTCAATCCACTGAGCCACTCAGATGCTCCCTGTAGCACTGGATTTTAAATAAAATTTAAAAGATTCATTTATGTGAATAGCACTAATTTCATCTGTATATTTCTCATCATGATAATGTTCTCTTTTAAACTTGAAGAAAAAGTAAGATCCAGAGATGTCCTATCAAAAAATAGCCACTTCTTTATCAAAACAGCCTGATTTTTATAAATGTTTCTAACTAATTTCATTTATACAAATTTAGCACAGCACAGTGCCTGACATACACTAAATGACAAATAATGATTTTTCATTTATTCATCGCAAAATTGGTTTCTGGTCAGTATTAAAAAAAAAATAGAATGAGATCTTTGGTTCACTTGAGTTTGCATTTGTCCAAGTATTCAAGGCAAAAAAGAAAAAAGAAAAAAAAACACAACCTAATGAGATTGATTCAAAAATGAGGAAAATGTTTATTGATTTGAAGTTTTATAGCTTAACCTGAAAGGATTATTTAATCACCAGATAGACCTAAAAATCATAGTAATGATAAAATATTAACTTCATAAATATGAAGCATCCTGGTGGCTAAAAGCTGTATAATAGTGTAATGTGGAAAAGATGGAGGAATCTTGGGTAGGCAGATCATATTAGGGAAGTGACTTTAATTATGTTTTTTAAAAAATCTAAAATGATACATATTTTGTTCTTTTAATGTTAAGTACTAGAATTTCATTTAAAATGCTACAAAAGAAAATATAAAAAAAATACTGCTCACAGTAACTCTGTGAGCAGACGCATCTTCAGGTACCAGTCAGCCAAATGTCAGCTCAGCCCTCTTCTTCCTTGGGATGAGAGCCAGTGCATATGGTCATGTATTACGGGGTCTCAAAACTGTGGGAGATCTTGAGTCCATATGCGCTACAGTACCTAGGAACAACTGGGCCTTGGTTAATGATGTAGTAAGAACCTAAATTTGTATTTACCTAGGTTCTATTAAATCAAATCCAAATCTGACTGCTATTTTTACCACATAGCTTAAGGTTTGCAATTTGTTAACGTGGTGTCAAAAATAAACCCCACCTACTGGAAATAAATATGGGGTGACCTATGCTACTTATACTTTCTCTCTAATGATTCTAATGAAAATTTAAACATAATAAAAACACAAGTTACAGAAATATTCAGAGAGGAGGAATAGTGAATATGATCTTATCACTGTATTAATGATGAATGAATGAAGGAGAATTTATAAAATGCCTACTATATGCCAGGCATTATTATAGGTATTAGGAATAAAAATATGAATAACAAAATGGGAAAAGAACTTAATTTTCTATTGTGGGATTCTGTACATGAAGGAGGGAGGGGGAACCAAGAAAAGATATTTTGCCCTGTCAAATCACAAGGATTATCATTAAAGTTTTGAGGTAGTTGATTGCTATATTCAAGAATAACATTGATTTGATGAATGGGGATCACAAAAAGAGGAGAGAATACACTCTCATATTGGCAAGATGCTTTACTAGGTAGAATCTGGTTTCCTGACAAATTACCGGATGGTATATGAAGCATGGTCTGAGTTTTAAGACCTTTGTTCATGCACAAATTATGATAACTTAGCCCTATAATGGAGTGCCAAAAAGTGCAGATGAACTCCTATAAGGCATGAAACTAGTCTCTTGGAAATCTCTATCCATATGATCATTATTTCTTTTGGGGGAGAAATTGACATGGGTATAGTGGTAAGATACTCAGACTGGGTAGTCTCTGGTCTACTGGTAGATATAGCAATATTATAGTATAGTTAGAAAGTAATTTTGATGAGAGCATAGACTGACAGACACTTCATGTGGGGCATTACAGAGAATGGAAGAGTAATGATTAAGATTACAGCAGAAATGTGAAAAGAAGAATAAAGAACAGAGCCAAAGAAACAAAATGGAGACCGGAGAAGTCAATAATCAAGTTTCAGAAATGTAAGCAGTTCATTCATTTAGTGCATTCTCCACTCATTTCCTCTCAACTCCCCCAGCAAAAAAACAAAAACAAAAAAAACAGCCTCCCCCAAACAACAACAACCAAAAAACCAACAAACCCCAACACCACTACAATATGAGTTTGTAATGGATGAGATTGGTTCTTTCATCTTCATATTCTTGTCTACTCCACAGCTGACCTCTTAAATGAACCATGTCCTCTCCTCTTTTAGTGCTCTCTCTGGCTTTGCTTTCAATATACAAATCTTTCAGGATGAAGCTGGATGTGTCAAGTGGGAGGAAAGCATCAAAGCATTCTGAGAGAGAAATAGCTTTAAGTTAGATTGTCTGCTTATGTCATGATTCACCAAGTGATGATGTGTGACCTTCTGTTTCACACTGGCTGTCTTAGATACAGTCTAATGCAGTCAACAATAAAGATTCTATAGACATTTCTTTTGTGATTTATGTAATGGCTGGACTATATGGCTTGAAGTATTATCTAATATATTATTCTGTGATCTAAAAAATAATCAGTAAAAAAGACACTCAGAAGACATTTTCCTAGCTGAGACTAATAATACAACATATATTAAAAGAAGGGAGGAACAGTCTTGTGTGAAAAATTATTTATAGTTCAATGGGTCAAGGATATCTATTTTCATCAATATGTATCTGTCCTCTTTCTGCCTACAGAGATTCAAGACATACTATGGAGATGGAGGATAGAGAGCTGGCCTTGGCATGATGAAGACCTGGGTTTAAGTTCTATATTGGCTACATCATAGTTGTAGAATCATAATGAACTCATTTTGACTTCCAGGACTCTCCTCCTTATTTTACAACTTGTGGAAGAGAATGTCATCTGTGTTAGTAGAATTTATTTCTATAAGTTTCCTACATCAAAAAGTTGTAGATCTAGAACCCTCCCATCCCCTTCTTCAAATTCCCTCTGTGTTAATCCTAATTCCTTCCATTTCTTTAAATTATTTCTATTCTATATGTTGATGAATAGATGTCATGATTTTCCATGGTCAAAAATGTATCCATCATTGTGAAGCTGAGGCTCCCTGAACTGATCTGGGCTGTTTTTTGGAAAGTAGATTGTTGTCACAATCCCAAACAAAAGCCTTTCCAGCTTGGTAGAATCTGTCTCC
The DNA here is from genome assembly GCF_027887165.1 of Monodelphis domestica. Classification (NCBI taxonomy): domain Eukaryota; kingdom Metazoa; phylum Chordata; class Mammalia; order Didelphimorphia; family Didelphidae; genus Monodelphis; species Monodelphis domestica. The sequence continues at coordinate 322,481,659 of NC_077228.1, forward strand.
ATTGGCACAATTGTCGAGAGTGTGTCACCTGATGTAAAAATGTTTCTGAAGCCCATTTATTTTTTTGGCTGCTGCCTGCAGTTGGAAGAAACCAAAGCTCCTTAAATAGAAATATTTTTGCATATATTAATTAGGTTAAGTTATCAAGCATTTATAAAGTTCATACTATGTGCTAAGTGCTACGATACAAAGGGATACATAGAAAGGGAAAAAGACAAAAACAGCCCCTTCTCTCATTGAACTGACAGTCTAATGGGATGGGGTAGAAACATAGTATTAAAAAATCATCTAGAGGTGGCATCTAGGTGGCTCAATAGATATAGAGACAAACCTAGAGACAGGAGGTCCTGGGTTCCAATCTGGCCTCAAAGACTCCTTAGCTGTATGATCCTGGACAGGGCACTTAACTCCCATTGCCTAAACCTTACAGCTCTTATGCCTTGGAACCAATTCTTATTATTGATTCAAAGCCAGAAGGTAAGAGGTTTTTTTAAAAAAAAATATTATGCATATATAAGATATTTATGGTAAATTGGAGAACATTAACAGAGCTATTCTGCTTATGTGTTTCTGTACAGTCTCTTCAGGCTTTAGTTTCCATATGTAAATTGAGGAAGTAGGATTTGATGGCCTCTGAGGTCCCTTCTAGTTTTAAATCTGATGTTCTTCCTACTTGTGTAGAAGACAGTTTGATAATCATTATGTCATACAATGGCTGAAGGAAGCATTAACTCTGATCCTCTAAGTGAGATCTCTCATATCAAAGACTGCATTTAACTGGTAAGAAACCAATTAAATGTCCAATTAAGCTTTAAGTAAATGATCCTATCTATTTAATTTCTTTGACATGGGACAGAAACCAAAAAGGCTTGAGGCTTTCATTGAATTCATATTATACATCACACACACATTTGAATTTAGTTCTTGATCTAAGAAAGTGAAAAATGTTCCAGCAACATGATATATATTTAGATCACTGAAGTGTTCTTAGCCAATTAAGAGGAAACCTTTACTTGGACAGCTAGTAAATCTTTTGGTGAATATTAACTTTTATGTTCAATACTTAATTGACTTTGAATGTTGTTTTTTAGTAGACAGCATGCAAAAGAAAGAAAACATATATTTGAGTTTTTGGGAAAATTTTGAACAAGCTGTTTTTCTTTAAGTTCAGACTATTTAAAAGTTAAGTAGAGTAGAGATGGAGAGTTCTTTGATTATGTCTCTTGAATATTCTAAGTTCATCTACTTTATCTAAAGACTGAAATAATTGCTAAGATTTAGGTAGAGTCAGAGGGATGGAAACTTGATAATACAAATAAATCTTAATCTGTTGAAATGTATAGAGAAAAGATACTGAATGGAATCATGTTGATGCGTCCCATAACAGTATAATTGAGATGTTGGATATTCTTTCCAATAGGACTATATTTTCTGGAAAGTATAGCTAACTAGTTTTTGTAATGAGAGCTGATGGCCAAACCAGGAGGTCAATTCTGGGTTAGTGACCTGCTGTCAGTGGATAAAATACTGGGCCTGAAGTTAGGAATAGTCATCTTCCTAAGATCAAAGCTGTCCTCAGACACTTACTACATGTATAACCTTGAGCAAGTCACTTAACCTGTTTGCCTCAATTCTCTTATTGGTAAAACGATCTGGAGAAAGAAATGACAAGCTATTTCCTTGTCAAGAAAACCCCAAATGGAATCATGAAGAATTGAACATAACTGAAATCCCTAAACAACAACATCATACTCTGCTACTTGAAAATCCTCCAGAGTAGATGGAAGAATTTAGAGAATATGGTACTTCCTTTTTAAAACATTACCTTGCTTCCTAAAAGGAGAAATTGCTTACAGTCTGGTCTAATACTTTGTGATTGTCTATATGACTTCCTGTATGATTTAAATTTTTGTAATTACATAGCGAATTTAGACTCACCGCCAATGCCTCTGGTGAAAGAGAAATTAAAAATTAAAATGAAGGGTTAGGCTATGTGATATCCAAGTCCTCTTATAGCTCAATGATTCTAAATAACTCACTCAAAGGAGGAGGTATAAGAAGTCAAACAATAATGGAGGACAGCCTCTTTATTTCTACTCTCCCTACAGATTCTTAATGGTGCCCTGTATCTTGAAATCCACACTTAAGGATAAAACTTTGTTTCCTCTCATTTGAATTTAATTTGCTCTGTGTGGGGACAATTTTTACTTTTCTTAAGCAAAAAACTTAGCTGAATGTATGATCTAATAGTAAATTCTTAATAAACATCAATTAAGACTTCTATTATTTTGAGCAGGTAATTATAGAGAGAGTAGGTGAGAAAAGGAGAAATTTGATGTGAAGATTCCATTATTAATCAATAAGCATTTATTAAGTACCTACTAAGTGCTAGGCACTGTTCTCTTCTAACACTTTTGTACAATAACCAACTCCTTAGACATTTATACAGCTGTTTTTATTCATCTTCAAGACTTTTTCATCATGCTAGAGAAGTTTCCTCACCCTTTCTCTGATTCATTAGTTATTCCAAGAAGTTACATTTTTTTAATTTAAATATTTTCCCATGGTTATATGATTAATATTTTCCCCCTTCCCCCCAAGCCAATAAGCAATTCCACTGGGTTATACATGTATTATCTCTTAATACCTATTGCCATATTATTCATTTTTGTAATAGAGTAATCTTTTTAAAAACCAAAGCCCCACATCCAATACCCATGTAAACAAATCATAGTTTTCCTTCTGCATTTCTACTCCCACAGTTCTTTCTATCAATGTGGATAGCATTCTTTCCCAAAAATCCTTCAGTAGTATCCAGACTTGTTGCTTTGCTACTAGTAGCAAAGTTGATCATATATGATCATCCCACGATGTTTCAGTTTCTGCATGCAATTTTCTCCTGGTTCTGCTAATTTTGCTCCTCATAAGGTCTTTCCAGCTTGTATGGAAATCAAGCAGTTTATCATTACTTACTGCACAATAGTATTCCATCACCATCATATATCACAATTTGCTTAGCCATTACCCAATTGAGGGACACCTCCCTCATTTTCCAATTTTTTGCCACCACAAAGAGTGCAACTATAAATGTTTTTGTACAAATGTTTTTCAATATCTCTTTGGGGCATATCACTCAGAGTGTCATTGCTGAATCAAAGAGTATACATTATTTTAAAGCCCTTTTGGGCATATTTCCAAGTTGCCTTCCAGAATGATTGGATCAATTCACAGCCCTACCAGCAGTGTATTAGTGTCCCAATTTTGACACATCCCCTCCAACATTTATTATTTTCTTTGCTGTCATACTGGTCAATCTGCTAGGTGTGAAGTGGTACTTCAGAGTTATTTGATTTGCTTTTCTCTAATCAGGAGGTATTTAAAACATTTTTTTTCATAGGATTATTGATAGTTCTGATTTCTTCATCAGAAAACTGCCTGTTCATTTCCTTTGACCATTTGCCAAATGGGGAATGGCTTGATTTCTTGTACATTTTACTTAGATCATTATATATTTTGGAAATTAGACCTCTGTCAGAGGTTTTTGTTATAAAGATTTTTTCTCAGTTTGTTGCTTCCCTTCTCATTTTGGTGGCATTGGTTTTGCTTGTACAAACCATTTTTAATTTAATAGAATCAAAATTATTAACTTTACTCTGTAATATTCTCTATCTCTTGCTTGGTCTTAAATTCCTTCCTTTCTCAAAGACCTAACAAGTATACTATTCTATGTTCACCTAATGTGTTTATTTCACTCTATATTTGTCATTTATCCATTTTGAATTCATCTTGGTATAGGGTGTGAGATGTTAATATTAAACTAATTTTCCCATACTATTTTTCAATTTTCCCAGCAGTTTTTGTCAGAGTGAGTTCTTATCCTAAAAAGCTGGGATCTTTGGGTTTATTGAACACTAGCTTGCTGAGCTAATTTACCCCTAATATTTTGCATTGATCCACCCTTCTATTGTCATTTTTATTACATTAGCTTGTCCTACCCATAATCAATTAATGTTTTTCTAATTGTTTAGATCTAGTTTTATGTATGTGAAAAGTGTTTTATAGTTATGTTCATATAATTCCTGACTTTGTCTTAGCAGATACTCACAAATATTTTATATTGTCTAGAGTAATTTTAATTGGAATTTCTCTTTCTAACTCTTGCTGCTGATGATTGTTGGGAATATATAGAAGTGCTGATGATCTATGTGGGTTTGTATTGTATCCTGCTACTTTGCTAAAACTATTAATTATTTTTAATAGCTTTTTAGTTGATTTTTCTAGGCTTCTCTAAGTATACCATCATATCATCTGCAAAAAGTGATAGTTTAGCTTCCTCATTGCCTTCTTTAATCCCTTCAATTTTTTTTCTTCTCTAATTGCTACCACTAGCATTTCTAATACAATATTAAATAATAGTGGTGATAATGAGAATCCTTGCTTCATTTCTGATTTTATTGGGAAGGCTTCTAACATTCCTCCTGCAGATGATATTTGTTGAATGGTTTTAAATAAATACTGTTTATTATTTTGAAGAATATTCTTCTTCTATTCCTATATTTTCTAGTGTTTTTAATAGGAATAGCTATTATATTTTATCAAAGGCTCTTTCAACATTTATTAAGGTAATCATGTGATTTCTGTTAGTTTGGTTATTGATATGGTTAATTAGGTGGATGGTTCTTCTAATGTTAAACCAATCTTGCATTCCTGGTATAAATTCCACTCAATAATAGTAAATAATCCTTGTGATAACTTGCTGTAGACTGTTTGCTAGTGTTTTATTTAAGATTTTTGCATCTATGTTCATGAAGGAGATTGGTCTGTATATTTCTTTCTCTGATTTTGGTCTTCCTAGCTTGGCAACCAGGACCATATTTGTGTCATAAAAAATAATTCGGTAAGACTCTTTCTTTGCTTATTTTGTCAAATAGTTTGTGTAGTGTGTCAAGGGAAGTTCATCCCCTCCCCCTCTTGGAGGACCAACTGGTTGTTCAAGATTCCACACATACCACAATTGCAACCTGAATGTCAATAGGAAGATGCTGGTAGGCTAGGCAACACATGGTCTGAGAACTTAAAGGATGAGGTTTAACTCTGTGCTTATCTACCTTTTCTATTAATAAACTTTATAAAAATAATAACTTGTAGATATATTAATTTCAATTATAACAGATGTCAACCACCTTGGTTTATTTTGGATTCTTAAATTCCTCTGAGAGGAGTTTTGCTTAAGTCAGTGGTTCTCAACCTTTCTAATGCCGTGACCCCGCAATACAGTTCCTCATGTTGCAGTGACCCCAAACCAAAAATTTATTTTGGTGGCTACTTCAAAACTGTAATTTTGCTACAGTTATGATTCGGAATGTAAATACCTGATATGCATTATGTATTCTCATTGCTATAAATTGAGAGGTTGAGAACTGCTGGTTTAAGTGCTTAGGAAAGTGTAGGCGATATTTAGCCAGCTGCTTGTCTGCTCTGATATGCAACGTACCTTGGCTGGGACACAGAAGCCTTGGGTTTCTTTTTGAGTCTATCCCCAGATCAGTGAGCATTTCTCTCCCATGTGGTTCCCCCCTGCCCCCATTTCTTTAGCTTAGGTGAGGGTGGGGCAGTAGAGAATGGATCACAAGGCTTTCTGCAAAAATGGGCTGAGCCTTTTAAACACCAAGCGCCACTAGGACCCAATAGTGACTCCTGCTCTTTTACTTTCCACTGTGCCTATACAGAGATAAAGCTGATGCAAGGTCCTAGTTGCTATTTCACTTGGTCCAGTGCAGCACAAGGCGGGGGAACCCCTTGAGCTAATTCTGGGGGTACTCCCAAGTTGTGGGGGATTGGTGACCCAGCCCACCTTCAACTCAGAGATTACCATCCCGTGCCTTCCACCTAGGGGTAGTTGGCCAGCTTAGTCCTTGCCCCTGAGCCCCAGTGCCTGCAACTTTGAAAAAAGGTGGTGTTTCTGAACACCCCCCTCCATATCTTTTAGCTTGAATGCAATTGGGGTGGTAGAGGAAGAAGTTCAAGCCATTGGTGCAGATGAGATACAGTCCAGCCCCTGACTTTCCCCAGCTCACAAAACTGGCAGAATGCTGACTCAGGCTCCTAACTGCTGTGAGTGTATGTCAAGAGGACTGGGGACACAGCATGCATGGGTGGCCCCTTAAGGACTGGTGTGAGGAGATCTTAAGACCCAGTGCCCCACCTCCTACAAACCCTACAGTAAGGGGATGTAGCAGAGTGCCTACAGCAGTTGGGAATTCCCTTGCTCAGTGGATTGAGAGTATAACCTGAGGATGGGAGATCCTGGATTAAAAATTCAGCATGGGTTAAGTGAGTTACTGGAACACATGACCAGTGGCTAACCTCTGGGAGAGGGAAAAGGACTGAACTGCAAGGAAGTTTTCTTTTGATTTTTCTTTCCTCCCTTCCCTTCCTCAAACATTCCTTAGGACTGAGCTAAGAGGAAGTGCTTTTTGGGATTCTTTTCTCCTCTCCCTTCCCCCCTCTCACATTTTTTATGGGGTTCAACTCTGTCTCCCTGATTTTAGATAAGACCTGCCCTCAAGTTTCTTACCCTCTACATGCCATTGTAGTGCCACCCTGTGGCAAGAAGTAAAACTGCAGGAAATTTAAAAGAAAATTCCTTTGCTACTGTTACTAGTAATCTGAAATAATGGTATTAAAACGAATACATTAAAATAAAAGGCTTATTAATAGTTAAATATTAATAACATTGAATTAAAATTAAAACCCAATTTCTCAAATTGAACAAAGCCAAAATTAATTGAATTAATTAAATGCAATATTCAGGAATAATTTTAGAACATAATAGCATTAATAATAATACCAATGACAATAATTATTAATTTTCCAAAACCATTATTAGTCAGTAACAACTATTATTAATTATTAACAATAACAAAATTGATAATTTGTACTTGTTTTTTATGGTTCTTTACTATTATTAATTCTTAACAACAACAACAATAATTATAATAAATACATATTAATTATTGGTACTTTTGCTGTTCAACAATTACTTAGTTCTTTATATTATGTTTTTTTTAAACCTACTCTCATTGCCTTCCACAATAACATTGAAGAAATTTGTGTCTCCATTACTTTATGTTTTAGGAATGTTTCATTGTATAAACTGGCCATCTAGCAATACTCAGCCTACCTTAAATAGGCAGATTAAGACAGACAGACTAGACACTATGTGAAATACTACAACAAATAAAGGGAAATCAGGAAATTTTCCTCCAGATTCACCCCTGTGTAAACTTTTTAATTCTTGGGGTGATCCTAATCTTCCCAAGGAGAATTGGATGACAAAAAAAGGAAGCTAAAAAGCTTTGTAAAGCCTGGATGGACTAATATTTTACATGGCGAAAGTATAGCTTTTTTGGCTTCAAGATCTTAAAGGATTTGAAGTTAGCCATTAAAAATAAAGATTCCAAAGATAATAAACACTGGTTTGTGGGCATATCATGTAGATAAATCAACCATTCCCTCCAGTGAGGAAACCAATCTTTCTTTGGAACCAGACCATTTTGGCGTAACTCCTTCAGTTCCTCCTCCTGAACCCTTGATTAGATATAGCAAGAAACATACCCTATCATCCCATCAGTACTGTGAGAAGGTTTTTCTACCTTCTAACCCAAACCAGGACTTGAAAACTTCACTTCCTTTCCCTGTCAAACCTCGCAATCCACCACTCCTTCCACCTCTTTCCTCCCAATCTCCCTCTCTATCCTCACTTACCATCCCACTACTCATACCCTCATGAGTTTCCTCCTCTTCAATACCCAGTGCCCACCCAACTCCCCTATCCCCATCTGTACCATACCTGATACCTACCTTATTATCCTTTTCCCTACCCTCCTTGCCCTGACCAATCCCACCCACTTTACTCTTCTCAACCCATCCCTCAGTCCCACCCCCTCCTCTCCACCCTGCCCCAACCCCACCCCCAATCTTTTTGCCCTGCCTCTCCACTCCTTGACCAGTCCCTCCCTCTCCATTCACCCACTCCAACCTTCCCCTACTAGCCTTACTATAACCCACTCCATTGAAATCCAGAAAATGGGCCAAGCAGCATTTATCTCAGATGATTCAAATAAAAGCCTTTTTTTCCCTCTGAGATATATTCATACTTATAATAGGCATGGAGAGTTAGTAGACATTAGATATCATACACCTTTCTCTCCACAGGACATTGAGAGATTCAAATAAAAAATTTCTTCTTTAAAATCTGAGCCTATGCTCTTGATAATAAGGTTGGAAGCATTTTCCACACATATAATCCCACGTAGACTGATTTGGAAGATTTGCTCCAGGCTTTGCTAACAGAAAGGGAAAGAATAGGATTCTTTCGCTTATTATTCAGACTCAGGAGAGGGAACAACTCATTGGCCAATTGAAGATCCCAAATGGGACACAAACTCAGAGCAAGATTAATTACAGCTATGCCAGGTTAGGGATGCATTGCTAAAAGCTATGACAGCTTGTTCTGATAGAACTGGTACATGGGCTAAATTTGAAAATCTTAAATAGGAAGATAATGAAAACCCCTCTCAGTTCATGGATAGGCTTATTGAGCTGGGAGGAAGATACATAGCATTGAATCTTGATAGGGAAAGGGATATTAGACAAATCAGAATACAATTTGTGAAAAAAACAGCTGTAAGGTAGTTAAGAATTATTTTATTATTAGCTATCCAAATTGGCCTAATATGGGCCTTGAAGAATTGAAAAGAGTGGCGGTTTATGCTTTTGAGGGACATAAGGAAAAGGAGAAAGAGAACACTGATTTAATGGAGACATTGAGGAAGGAAATAAATGAATTAACCAAAGCAGTTGGAAAGGCAAAGCAAAGAGAGATCATAGTTCCCATACAAGAATCCACAAAACAACAACTATCATGTTATTTTTTGGAAAGGTGTGCCATGTAATTATGAATTATAAGAAGAGAAATCAGGAAAATGGAAATAGGGAGCTTCAGGAATAATTATAATGATAGGAGGAATGGTAATTCTAATGAGACAAATCAAAACTCACACCCAAACATCTATATTCAGTGTGGAAACCCTCCTCAGTATGAGGGACCCCAGAGGTGTAGACAGAGAAATTTAGATGAGTGAAGGTTCTTGAGAGAGAAAGGAACCTTAAAGAATCTGAAGGTGAGTTTCAATCCTTATGAGACTTCATTGCCTTATTAATGTTAACTTTTTCAGTTTTTTCCCCTCCCTATGATGAAGTCTCTGTAACACTATTCTAAATACAAGATGTATGTAACTTACTTTTAACCACTTCATAAGTTATCAAAATAGAAATATTCTGTCTCACTGTCTTTATTTGTACCTCCCATATGACTGTAATGAAGATCATATCATCATGAAAGCCCATAAACAGTCTTCTGTTCCTTTTTTGCTTTTGTTAATTGTCACACTGAGATGATGGATGGACTCCATCAAACTGCTTTCAACCTGTATACAAGTTTTGGAGAATTTAATTATTTAATAATTTAAATTGATTTTAATGGGTCTTCAAAAGTGATTTTCAGCTATCTGGGAGCATCCCTGCCTCTGACTGATCATTTGCCTGTCTCTGAGTTATTTGTAACAAGAGATAAGGGTCCATTTGTAGTTAAAGTTAAGTGCAATGGCACTGTTTTATTTTCCCAGCTCTGCATTTATTGAACATGTAATGGATAAGACATCTGAAGTGATTTTTTACTATTTAGTCCTTGGCTCCACATGAAAATGGGTGGGACATATTGAAGACAATTCTATTTCACTGTTGCAGTCTCATACCAAGAGGGAAGGAGGTGCCCAAGTGGCTTACTTACCATGTGATGTGTTATAATCTCATCCAGGAGGTGGGAATGATTTTTACTGTGAAGTCTGGTAGTCTCAAAATGGTTTTGTTATATTTGTAACTCTTCAGCTTATTCTACCCTTCAACCTGAATGATCTAGATTCTTCATCAAATTTTAGATCCAAAAGGTTTTCATCAACTGTACAAAGGTTTCTCTGGTTTTGGAATGGTGGTAAAAATAAACTTTGTTAAAAATATCTCTTAAAGGTTTTAAAGATTGGCTAAATCTGTAGAACTTCTGAAAAATATTCATGATGTTAAAGGTTTTTTACATGTCACACAGCAAGTAGCAATAGAGATTTTGGTAGAATTCACTTGTGCATCTGGACCTAGGGATTTTTTCTTAGAAAGGACCTGGTTTTTTCAAAGTACCAGCTCCTAGTCTTATTTATTAACTTCAATAGTTCTTTTATTTTCAATTTTATTAATTTCTCCTGTAATTTTTAGATTGGCTAATTTAGTTTTTATGTGGGAATTTTTAATTTGTTCTCTTTCTAATTTTTTCAGTTGCAAACCTAGATCATTGATCTCCTCCCTCTCTATTTTGTTGATATAAGCACTCAGAGATAGAAATTATCCCCTGAGTACTACTTTGATTTTATCCCTTAGATTTTGATAGGCTTTTTTCACATTGTCATTCTTTTCAATGAAATCAGTATTTGTTTCTATTATTTGTTTTTGAAATCACCAGTTTTGAAGAATTAGATTATTTTCCAATTAATTTTAAATTTGCCACTCCATTAACCTTATTAATGATAGTTTGCATGGAATAATGATCTGAAAAAGTTGTTTTTATTATTTCTGCTTTTTTGAATTTGTTTGCAATGTTTTATGCCATAGTACATGTGCCACACCATGTGCTCCTGAAAAGAACATATATTCCTTTTTATCCCCGTTTCTTTTTCTACAGTTATACATAAATGCTAATTCTTCTAACATTTCATTTACTTCCCTTTGTAAACTTAAACATTAATATAAATAACTCCAAGTATTACATGTTATGAAGTTTATTATCTAATAAAATGGAACCACATGACTAAGTTTTTCTATTTGCCCAAAAAAGACCATGTTCACAGGAAGAGAAGAGAAGCTAGACCAGGAACCCCACCCAATTTATCTTCTGTATACATCAGCATATAATGACAGGAAGTGAGTGGGCTCTGGGTAATGTAGTTTGAAGGTACACAATTTTCCAATTACACATCCCCCCATGATCATTTTAGGAGACCAGTCTGTCCAAAGGGGATCATTTTAAACATAACCAACTTATAAATTGCAAGAATTTGTAGATAAAAGGAAAAGAGAACAAAACCAATGATTTCTAGGTGTATTGACAAAAAGCCAATTAGGGGGAAGTCCCCTTTAGCATAAAAGCATACACTCAAAGCAAGTGCATTAAACCCCCCATAGTTCAAATTCACCATAATTCAAAGTTCACTCTGGATCTTCTAGATGCAGCTTGTGGTCTCTGCCAGCACTTTCATGACTCCTTCTCCAAAAAGTTCACCTTCTGGATTTGGGGAGGTAGCAAGTTTCTTATCCTAAAATTACTCTTACAAGAATTTAACCTTTGTATTATAGGATAATAACACATTCCATACTAAGGAGGATACTGACAAACATAGGGATCACTTAGGGATACATGGCTGAGTTATGAGGTATATGATACATATATAAATATATATGATACATATATGTGTATATGTATCTACATATATATATATATATATTGGCAAAAGAAATCAAAACATCAAAAAATTCCAAATAAAACAGAAAAAAATAATTTCTGAATGAAATATAAATTATCAAGGTCTTATGTAGTGTGGAAAGGAAAAAAGACTGACAGTTGGTGGGGGAAGGGGCATCTGGGAGTGGCAGTTGAGCCTTGTGACTAGCACTTCCTTCCTGCCAGGAGTGGCAGTTGGGTCTTGTGACTAGCACTTCTTTGCTGCCTGGTTGGTCTTCCTTCCTGGGGTTGAAGGAGAGAGGAGCTTGTTCAACCCAGTCTGGGGTGGTGTGCCTCTACTTTGTTCAGCCCGAAGACACAGGCTTCTGAGGGTTAGAACTGTTCTTGTTTGCTTTCTATCTACTGCTAAGATTCTGAATTAGACAAAGCAGGACTGATATAGAGTAGACAGGAGTGGGAGAAACCCTCTGCCAGCCTCTGGGGCCTGACCTTAACTCTGAAACTAAGGAAGAACTCCAATCCCAACTGGTTATTAAACTTTATATTATTTGAATTCGCAGTCAGATAAGTGAACTATCTTTTCTGGGCATAGAGGGAGCTGAACTTCAGTTCAGTCATTCAAAGACAAACAGATCTTGTTGGACCCCTGCTGCTTCCTCTCAGCAGGGGGCATCTCTCTCCTTTGCTTCACTGAGCAATATTCACTCTCTCCCCTCAACTCCTCCTTATCCCCATACAAACCTCATATTATTCCCTTGGGTTTTTCCTATCCTCCCCATCTCCTTTCCCAATAAATATAACATTAGAAAACTTCTAAGTAAAAGAAAAATAAACCTATTTCAGGTCCTTGAACCAGGGCCCAATTAAAGTGATTTATGTTACATAAGACTGTAATATCAATTATGCACTTACTAAATCAGTAGCCAGGACTACAGAAAATCTGCCACACTATGAAAGACAGAAAAGGGACTAGATTTCAGCAGCAAATTGGGAAATAGCTTTCCCAGGTCTGATTTTATCTTTTCACTAAGGGATACTGGGGCCAGGATGGCAGTCAAATTGAGATACTTGGTGCAAGGAAGACCTGCCTTTGACATATGTCAAAATAGTCACAACCTTAAACAGCAAACAATTTCAAGTCCTCTTGTATTGGCTCAAATATTTATCAATCCCACTGGTCTCTTTGACCTTGTGCTCAAAAGGCACTATGCAGTTTAGCTTTTTTTGCTTCTTTGGCATTGTGAAGTGGCTCTTTTAGTATTCCCTTTTCCTGGAATTAGGCAGAATCATTAAGCAAAGTCCCATAATATTTTTTAAACAATCATTTGCATTATTTCTATAGTCTAAAACTTTTTGGCTATGCAATGACATTAGGGTTAATGGACATTTTTAAACTTACCCTAGTGAAAAATTAAAAAAATCTTAATAATATTGGTAACACATGCTTTGAGTTCATGAAAGGAAAGGGAAAAAACCCTTAAATACTGTATTGTACATACCAGGACAAAAAATAATAAAAATTAAATATATATATATATATATATATATATATATATATATATATATATATCTTACCATCAGTAACACACTGTGTAAGCCAAAGAAAGGTAGAATACAAAGGTTTTGCACTCCAAAATGAGATTCATATTCTTTTTAACTTGGCCATGAACCAGTGTGTGAGTACAAATGATTTTCACAAAGTAACAGCTTTATAAAACATTAGATACTGCACATTCAAAGAAAATACCAGAATTCACAAAATTAACAATAGCCCAGTTAATGATAACAGCAAACAAAATCACTATCATATAAGATTCACATGAGTCTCTGTATAGATACTTGCTGTGTGAAATTTAAAAAGCCTATGTACTGATGGATACCTGTCACAAGTTCTAGAAATGTAGCAAATCTTTCCATCTTGACAAAGATATTTTTTAACAAAGTCTATTACTGCCACCATCCCAAAATTTGGTGGTGAAGCCTAGAAAAAAATACAAACCTCTGTACTGCTGATAAAAATCTTTTGGGTCTAAAACATCACTAAGAGTCTTGTAAATTCTGGTGGAAGTATATTAAACTGAAGAATTAAAATGTGTGAATTTCAAAACTACTCCACCCTATTCAGACCACTCTTTAGAATTTTGCTATTTCCTGATCAATAACAATAGAGATACTTGTAATAACAGAATCAGGTCTTGGAAACTACAATGTCCACCCTACTCAGGGTAACAAGATTAGGAAGGGCTGTAGCAAAACTCAAGATTTAATTATTTGAGAATATGGCCTTCAACAGACAAGTGCATAAAGGACAGACCTCTGGGCAGTCCTAGGTCAAGCTAGAGCCATCATTGGCACATGTGAGACACAGGAATTGAGGTAGAGTACAGCCTCTGGAGTTCTCATGACTTTTTGTGAGGAGGGCTAGAGGGAGCTGGAGGGTGGTGTTTGGAGTTGGAGGATCCCGTGAGCTCTTTTTCTCCAAATTGGTCACATGAATGATAGGAACTCATCTCTTTCCTTGCCTTGGCTATCCAGGGCCTTAAAGCCTGCTTTGGCTCAGCCTGAGCAGAGTGGGTATTTAAAACCTCTTTCCTTCGCTCCCCTTTCCTTCTCTCTGTCTCTGTCTCTGTCTCTGTCTCTGTCTCTCTGTCTCTGTCTCTGTCTCTGTCTCTCTCTCTCTCTCTGTCTGTCTCTGTCTCTTTCCCTCTAATACTTTCTTCCTCCTGTTTGTAATTAAACACCATAAAAAAATTGGCAGCTGACTTGAGTGTTTCGTTTAGGAATTAGATAAGTGAATTCCTTGGTGACCTTAAATTAATATATATCAGTCTTTTATAGTGATTTCAATATCACAAATGTCATGCAGAAAGTACTTTGACTTCATGCTTTGTATAAAACTTTTGTGGCAGGAACTTCTATTTTGTTCTCTACCTTTAACTTAACATTATTTATTACACACACACACACACACATACATACATACATACATACATACATATATATATATATATAATATATAGAAGCCACTAGATATCAAATATCATTTCTTAACACCCTTTAAAATCAATTGAGATATTAGCTCATATAAATTCTCCAAAGGTTGTATAAAATTGTGACCAGTTTTGATGGAGTCCATCTATCATCTATGTGACAATTAACAAAGGCAAAATGCAACAAAAAGGCCATAAAGGCAATGTGTGACCTCTATGGATCAAGTGAGAACTTCAGTATCCCTAAGGACCTATATTTTTTTTCCATGAAAGGGAGTTTGTGCAAGATATTTATGAGCTTTTACAATGATGGGTTCTTCAGTATAGTTATAGAGAAAGGTACAAATAAAGATCATGTAAGAGAATATATATAATAGGCACAACAGAGTAACTTAAAATGATTCAGTGTAACAGTGTAACAGAATAATATTGATTAGATTAATAATGAACTTAAAAAGAAAATTAAATCTTAAACAATCAGCAAAATAAAATAAGCATGACAGGCAGTGAATTCAATAGTCCTTTCCAATTACAATAGACTTATTCACTACTATGGAGGGGAAACAAAACTCAAAAAGTTAATATCAATGATATTCCAGATATCTTTAAGGTTTCTTCCCCTCCCCAGTATTATCATCCATTCAGATTCCTTTTGTCACACCTCTGGCATTCCCCATACCTACACTGAGCATAGTGTGGAAAAATTTCATATTAGGTTTGGTGCAGAAATTGAGGAGGCCAAAATTACAAGAGGGTATAAAGAGATTGATCTCCTGTATGAATCTTAAAATTAGTCAAGCTATCAACTGCAAAGTATACAATCAACACAAAAACCACCATGAACAGAAGAAAGAAAAAAACATCCTTAAACTGTAACCTGCATGAGCTTGATAAGACTCTCTGAAAATGGAAGCTGTTTGAGATTTGTAGGAAACTGGGCCATGCTTACAATCTCTACTTATTAAATTGGTTTCAAATCTCCTTTTGGTTTGAAAGAGCAACCTTCTTTCGTTTCCCCCTATAAGTAAAAACATCAGGGGCTACTTGCTACCCCCAGAGGCAGGAGTATGGAAGCCTTCCTGCATTAGGGGGCTGGGGTTGGGGTGGGTGTGTTCACCTGCTGAAAATCAGCTAGCATAGGCTTGAAAGCCCATGGGGGAGGTAGGGATTTCACCCTTCACCCACTTCTTAAGAACTCCTAGGTTATGTGTTGAAAAGACACAGCAGGGAGGTCTGTTCTCAGGCAGACAGAGGCAACAGGCTGCGTGGACATCTCAGGCAGTAAGTGGAAACAGTGGTTCTTCATGGCAGGCAGATGGGTGAGAGAAGTGGCTTGTCTCTCTTTGCTAAGAACTCCTGGAAATGCCACTCAAATGAAAGAGGGCAGGCAGGGCAGCTCATGAAAAACAAACAAACAAAAAACCAAACAAACAGCAGAAGAGGCAGGAATAGGTAGTGGGGCACCAGAAATGACAGGAGAGAAACTATGACTTTTTAAATTTTGTCTACTCCCTATGCTTTACTCAAAAGTTAATTTTTTTTTGAAAATTGTATCCTGAAGTGGTAGCCATAATTTCAAGCTTAAAAATTAATATACACAATAAGTGCAAGTATTATATGTCATGAAGTTTATTATCTAACAAATGGAACCATGTGACTAAGTTTTGCTACTTGCTCAAAAAGACCACTTCCACAGGAAGAGCACCACAGGAAGAGAAGAGAAGCTAGACCAGGAACACCACCCAATTTATCAGCACATAACAACAGGAAGTGAGTGGGCTCCTGGATAATGTAGTTCAAAGGTACAAAATTTTCTAATTACACACCTTACTTATTTATTTTTTGGTTCAATTTATCTAGTCCTGATAGGGAAAGGTTTAGGTCCCCATTAGTATTGTTTTATTATCTATTTCTTCCTTAAGTTTCTTTATTTTCTCCTTTAGAAATCTTGGATGCTATACCATTTGGTGTATAAATATTTAGTGTTGATATTATTTCATTGTTTATAGTACTTTTTAGCAAGATGTAATTTCCTTCCTTATTACTTTTAATCAGATCAATTTTTATTTTAACTTTGTCTAATATCATGATTGCCATTCCTGCTTTTTTTTACTTTAAAATTTGCATAATAATCACCTCCAGCCTTCTACCGTTTCTCTGTGTGTCACCCTGCCTCAAATGTGTTTCTTGTAAACAACATATAGTAGGATTCTATTTTTAATTCACTGTGTTTTCTGGTTCCATTTTATGGGTGAGTTCATCCCATTTACATTCAGAGTTATGATTACTAACTGTGCATTGGGTTCCATCTTATTTTCCCCTTTTGATCCCTCTCTATTCCCTTTCATTCCATTCCTCATCATCAGTGTTTTGTTTTTTTTATCACTCCTTCACTTCCCTCTCCCTCCAGTTACTTCCCCATTCCCTTGTCTTATTTCAAATCTACTTCCCTGTATTGTAAAATAGAATTCTATACCCCAATGAGTCTGTCTGTCTGTCTATCTGTCTACACACACACACACACACACACACACACACACACACATACATGTATTTCCCTTTCTGAGTCAGTTACAATGAAAATAAAGTTTGAGCATTGCCTATCACCACTCTTATCCTCCCCATAATAATTTTCACCTCTTTATGTTACATAATTAACCCCCATTCTATCTCTACCTTCACTTTTCTCTCAGTGCAATCCTGTTTTTCACCCATTGATTTTTTTACATATCATACACATACATTTCCTATTATACAAATATATCATTTCATGTCACTACATTTACATACATATCATATCATCATATGTCATCATATCATCATGATCAGCATACTTCTCCACTCTCTTACAAAGTATATTCCTTCTATCTCTTCTACTATGTAATGGAGAAAGTTTGTGGGTGGTAAAAGAAACAAGATCTAGGAGAGACAACTGATGATTGACTCAGATTGAGGAGAGGAGGTTTAAAGAATTTTCCCCTTCAGCCTTCCCTCCTCAGCTATGGCTGCTCTCACAGATGGGCTCTTGTCCTCCTCCACTACTGGAGCCTAAAATATTTCTTCTTAGGAATATGTCTCTTCCCCTTCAGCTGTTCCACTCACACTTGATTCAAATTTGGGAAAGGATAACTGTTTTAATCTAAATTAATTCAATTAGGGAAATGCAAAGAAATGGCTGACAGGGAAAAGAATGGAAAAGGAAAATGGGGAAAAGGGGGTTCCTTTCTCTAGCCTCTCTCCCTCCCTCCTCAAGTTTGGGAGGAACTCAGGCTTTGGCAGCCTGAGCCCCCTGAGAGATAGTCAGGTTGACTGACCAAGGGTTTGGCCCTTTGGCCACAGTTCAGACCCAGGACACCAGGAGCTATGAGGTACAGTTTTGACAAAGGTTTGAAATGTCTTTCTTCAGATCTTCCTTCAGTTGGGAATTTGGGGGGAGAATGTCCAGTCATCAGGAGATGGATATCTCCAGGAGAAAAGCTTGGCCAGACCTCCCTGGCCTTGCATTCCTAGTATGAATGCAGAAAAAACCTTTGACAAAATACAACACTCATTCCTATTGAAAACTCTAGAAAGTATAGGAATAGAAGGACCTTTCCTAAAAATAATAAACAGTATATATTTAAAACCATAAGCAAGCATCATCTGCATGGGGATACATTCAAAGCCTTCTTAATAAGATAAGGAGTAAAGCAAGGATGCCCATTATCATCTCTATTATTTAACATGGTACTGGAAACACTAGCAGTAGCAATTAGAGAAGAAAAAGAAATTGAAGGAATTAAAATAGACAATGAGGAGGCTAAACTATTACTCTTTGCTGATGATATGGTGGTCTATTTAAAGAGAATCAACTAAAGAATATCAACTAAAAGCTAGTGGAAATAATCAACAATTTTAGCAAAGTTCCAGGATACAAAATAAACCCATGTAAAGTATCAGTATTTCTATATATTTCCAATAAACTCAGCAGTAAGAGTTATAAAGAGAAATCCCATTTAAAATCACCATAGACAATATAAAACATATAGTAATCTATCTACCAAGACAAAAACAGGAATTATATGAACACAACTACAAAACACTTTCCACACAATTAAAAATAGATCTACATAATTGGAAAAACATTAATTGTTTATGGGTAGGATGAGCTAACATAATAAAAATGACAATCCTACTAAATCTAATTTACTTATTCAGTGCCATACCTATCAAACTTCCAAGAAACTTTTTTATTGAATTAAAAAAAAACTATAACAAAGTTCATTTGGAAGAACAAAATCAAGAATATAAAAGGAAATGAAAAAAATGTGAAGGATGAGGTCCTAACAGTAACAGATCTTAAACTATACCATAAAGCAGTGGCCATCAAAACAATATGGTACTGGCTAAGAGACAGAATGGAATAGACTTGAGGTAAATGTCCTCAGCAAGATAGTATATGATAAACCCAAAGAGCCCAGCTTTTGGGACAAAAACCCAATGTTTGACAAAATCTTCTGGGAAAACAGTATGGGAGAGATTAGGTATAGATCAATATCTCATACTTTATACCAAGATAAATTCAGAATGGGTAAATGACCTAAATATAAAGAAGGAAACTATAAGTAAATTAGGTGAACATAGAATAGTATACCTGTCAGATCTATAGGAAAGAAAAGAATTTAAGACCAAGCTAGAAATAGAGAATGTCATAAAATGTAAAATGAATAATTTTGATTACAGTGAATTAAAAAGGTTTTGTACAAACAAAACCAATGCAACCAAAAATTAGAAGGGAAGCAACAAATTGGGAAAACATACTATAACAAAAACCTCTGACAAAGGTCTAATTTCTCAACTATACAAGGAACTAAATCAATTGTACCAAAAAAAAAATCAAGCTATTCCCCAACTGATAAATGGACAAGGGATATGAATAGGCAATTTTCAGATAAAGAAATCAAAACTATCAATAAGCACATGAACAAGTGTTCTAAATCCCTTATAATCAGAGAAATGCAAATCAAAACAACTCTGAGGTATGTAACATTTAAAATAGTTGTCTGCCATAAACTGTTATAATTAAAATGGTTGATGTTATAAATTGTTGTAGACATAAGAGTGGGTGAGTAAATTTGACCGCAGAAAATATGTTTCACTACAGTGTCTTGGTTTTTAAATCAAATATAAGGTGGTCGCCAGGGAATATATTCCCAATCATGAATATGCCCAAGTCAACTGGGTTTTATAGAGAATTTAATTAATAATAAAATGAGTAATCAAAGAAAGAGAGAGAGAGAGAAAAGTATAAGTATGAAGGGCCTTAAGCCAACATGGCCTAGACCTGAGTCTTAAGAGAGAGAGAATCAGTCACTCAGTCTTTTATCACTCACCACAAGGTCTGTCTAAGCAAGGATTCTAGTGACACCAGGCCAGCTCCATCTCAGCGGATTCACCAGAGAGAGCTCCAGCGAGACCTCCTTAGAGATTGTCCTCCAAGATCTTCCCTTTTCCAGAGCCTCTCTCAAGAGATTCTTCCCAAGAGATCCTCATAAGAGATTTCTCCAAAAGAATTGTCCTCTCAAGAGATTCTGCTTTTTCTTATATAGGGATTTTTCTCCTATGTCACCTCCCCAAAGTCCTTACATCTAACAATCACTGTAGACGTTTTCCAAAGGACAACCCATTCTAAAAACACTGCTGGGTCGACTTAATCCCTTTAGTAAGTTTGAATCAGAAAAAACACAGCTGAGTCGACTAATCCCCTCAAGAGAAAACCTCTAAGCAAGTTTTCACCTCTTTGCTCCTGGCAAGTTTACAAGTTGCCCGACCTTTATAGGTACCTAGCATCCCATTGTATCAATTCTAAAAATAGGCATGGCTCAAAGAATTCCCTGCCTCATCATAAGCATAGGTCTAAGTACTTTCATTGTTTAGCAAGGAGTTTTCTCCCCTAAAGCAGTCTTAAGTACAGGTGGAGTAGAGGTCCTCCCATTTCTGATCCTGGTGAGTTTTCACAGTCAAAATGGGGAATGTTCCCAGTAGGGAATTGTTCCAATTGAGAATTCCCCATTGGGGAAAATTTTTAACATTCACAAGTCTGAGAAATTTCAAGATTTACAGGTACCACCTCACACTTAGCAGACTGGCTAATATGACAGCAATGGAAAGTAATAAATGTTGGAGAGGATTTGGCAAAATTGGGACACTAATGCATTGCTGGTGGAGTTGTGAATTGATGCAACCATTCTGGAAAGCAATTTGGAACTATGCCCAAAGAGCTTTAAATGAGTATTTGACCTTTAACCCAGTCATAACAATGCTGGGTCTATAACGCAAAAAGATAATGAGGAAAAATAGGTGTACAAAATATTTATATTTATGCTCTTTGTGGTGGCAAAAAACTGGAAAATGAGGGAATGCCCTTCAATTGGGTATTGGCTGAACAAATTGTGGTATATATTGGTGATGGAATACTATTGTGCTCAAAGGTATTATAAACTGGAGGAATTTTATGTGAACTGGAATGACCTCCAGGAATTGATGTAGAGCAAAAAGGAGCAGAACCAGGAGAACACTGTACACAGAGACTGTGACACAGTGTAGAGTAATGGACTTCTCTACTAGCAGCAATGCAATGATCCAGGACAATTCTGAGGGACTTAGGAGAAAGAATCCACATTCAGAGGAAGAACTGTGGGAGTAGAAACACAGAAGAAAAACATTTCCTTGATCACATGGTTTGATGGGGATATGATTGGGGATGTAGACTCTAAATTATGACTCTATTACAAATATTAATAATGTGGAAATATGTCTTGATTAATGATACTTGTAAGACCCAGCTGAATTGCTCGTTGACTATGGGAGCAGTGAGTGAGAAAGGGAGAGAAAGAATATGAATCATGGAACCATGGAAAAATATTCTAAATTAATTAAATAATTTTTTAAAAAAAGTGATAGGATAGAGATGAAAGAAAAGGTAGCTCTGAAGGAAAAGATCAACTCGAGTCTTTTTTGGACTTTCCCACTAATTCCCCTAATAGAGATATTTTTTCCTCCCTCCTTTTTCAGCTTCATTTCATATTTGTTCTTCCTTGATTTGAGCTCTTTGAATGCAGAGGTCATTAAAAATGTTTGTTTTTACTTATATTTTCAGTGTAGCAGAACACCTTGCAACATTGTAAGCCTGTTTGTTAATAATTGCTTGTTGACTGACTGACTCTTTGAAGCTTAAGGGCCAAATATGTCCCTTAATTTTCATGTTTCCTTCTTTTTCAGCATTGGGAATTTATTTTAGAAAAAAGCTTATGAATCCAGTGATAATCACTCTAAGCCTTCAGTTAGAAACACTTCTAACATTTAAGTATAAGGTCGGGCGCTGTCTAATTTGACATTTTTATCTATCTCTGGTTAATTCTTGGCCTCTTTTTGTTTGAGGAACAATTCACCTTACCAGAAATGTTTGGATAAAGAACCAGCAGATTGGATTATATACAGGATGTTCTCAAAGTCTTGGTAGTTTTAAGCTTAAAATATGGAACCCACAATTTTAATCTTAAAACTGGTCTACTCTTGTAGAACTTGTATCAAATTATTTACTATTTGTGGGGTTGGAGAGGGGAGATTAAGAGAGAGAATCTGAGTTGTAAAATTTCAGAAAACAATTGTTAAAAACTGTTTATATATATAAAATTGAAAAAAAAATATAAAAAGTTAAAAAATAAAACCTAGTCTAGGACTTTGTTGCTACCAGGTAGTGCATATGAATAATCATAATAGAGAAATTGAGAAAAGTGCCTATATTTTCTTGGAATTTTCTACTAGCCAGATTTTCCTCAGTTATAGAGCTCATTGACCTTCTTTATAGTTCTCTTTTCTACTAAATCTCAATGTTATCTTTGGTGTTCCATACTCATACTTGTTCTCTCTTCTCAGCACCAAGCTTCTTCCTTTTATACAAATTCATTAGAGCATAACCAAGTTACCCAGCAAACAGACAGACTCCAAGAGTTGTAGAAGCCTTTTTCACACTTGTTTCTGATTGATTCAATTAAGAAAATGTTGCATATTATTTTTAAGTGGGTAGGACAATAAATGAAGCCTTCCTTTGCACTGGGCATTAAGGGCTCTAAGATAAAAATGAAAGAAAAAAATAGTCCCTGGCCTTAGGGAGCTTACTTTATTTCCAGCCTTGTTGTACATTACTCCCTCCTATACCCTTTATTTTCTGGACAAATTGCCCTTCTTGCTGGTCATTAATACAGTTCACTCTTATATGCATGTCTTTCATCTGACCCTGTGCCTAAAATGCACACTTTCTTAATTTCTAAGTCTTAAAATCCTCAGTTTCTTTTGAGACTCAGCTGCAATTTTATCTATATGGGGAAAAATGTAGAGCTGTCCAAAAATGGAATAGGCTACATTTAGCAGTACTATGTTCTCCTTAATATGAGGTCTCTGGAAAAGACCAGGCTAATACTTGTCAGTTCTATTATAGAATGAGAGTGTCTTTCCTATGTGGGTTGGACTAAATGGCCACAGAGGTCCCTTCTGCAGCTAAAATTCTCTATCTACTGGTTTAGAAATTACCTCCCTTTGTGCAGCTCTGCAATTTCTCTGCAAGATATTCCTTATCATTTTCTTGTGGAAGTGAGGAGTTCAGTGTCTTGCCCATGGTCACATTTCCAGTATGGGTTAGAATCAGGCCTTTCTGACTAAAGACAAATATTTGCCGACTGCACCACACTGACAGATTCTACTTCCTATTTTCTTCTCTTCTGGTGCAAACTTTAAAAATCTAATAATGTGTACATTTGGAGTCAATTATAGAAGGCAATAATTTCTAGTCACTAAAAAAATAATACTCCCAGAAACTGTTTCCTTCTCCACTTTTTCCTTCCCTGTTCCATCCATCCTCTAGCCAAATATGGATAAATCTCCCCACTAGAGCCTTAGAAGGATGTTGAAAGAAACTAGAATGAAGTCTTGTCTGTTTGATACTTTTCTACACAGCTCCACTGAAAGGAGCAATTAACTACCTCTGCCAACAAGCTCTTTCCCAACTTGTAGAACATTAGGGAGGGTTGATTCTATTAACAGCAGCAAGCAAGTTCTGCAGTTTGGTTTTATACTGCACTGAAAAGCCACACATATATATTCCTGACTTTTTGTACCTTGGGCATGCTCTTTCTGTTTTATAGAAACAGACACTGAATTGTTGGATTCACTGTAATGTGAACTTTTGGAAATTAAATGATAAAAGCCTCCCCTATATCTCAAAGCTATATATAAGTTGAAGGTAAGGAAATCTCTGGAGGAGAAAAATTTTGAACTTTTAGAGATAGACAGAATTATTTCTATTCAAACCAAAGTGTGCCCACTTTCTCTATCCAATTTGAAGGATGAGTATTGGATGGTGAATAGAGTAATGAACTTGGAGTAAGGAAAGCTGGGTTTAAATTTTCCCACTGTAACCCTTCTATGACTGGTCAGAGTAGAGCTCTATCACTGAAGGAAAGTGATATAATATGTCCGTGTTAGAGTTTCAATCTATAATAAGGAAAGAGAGGGGTTGAACTTGATGACTCAAAGATCCCTTCCTGCTCTAGCCTATTGCCAAAACATTAATTCACAAAAGTTCAGGTACTTTGAGTCTTCTCCCTCTATAAGCCACCATTCATACTGCTGATACAATATCTACCTAATTCTCAAGAGCTACTGATCACAGCTTCTACTTGGCGTTCTTCAATGCCTTTCCATTGTCTATAGGATCAAATCCTTATCCTTTATTCTAGCATTTAAGGTTCCATATCCTCTCATTCCAAATGCTTTCACCCTTATTTTCCTCAGTCCTATTCTGGTCTCTACTTCTGAGCGATTTTGTAACATTACTACTACCATGACAAAAATTTGTTTCATCTACATTTCCACTAGTTGAAATTCTTCTCTTCCTTCAAGATAAGACTTACATGGCACCTCTTTCAGAAAGCCTTCTCTGTCACCTTGTCCTGCCCCCATGTGCAGTTAAAAATGATATTCTCTGCTTCTAATTATTATGAAAAATTTACCAGACCTCTCCACTTTATATCAGAAGTATCTATGTACATTTTATATCTGCCTTATTAGATAGTAAGCTCCTTGAAGTAAAAGGCTATGCTATATTCATCTTAGTAGATATTTAATAAATATTTGTTGAATTCAGTGGAAAAGAAGAAATACATCAACATTTGCAACTTTAGAGAAGACTCCAGGAGTAGATCATGGCCACTATCTCCCTGGACTTTCACTAGATGAAATCAGACACTATCCACAAAATGGGACTTTCTGAATGTCTAGGTTGATGACAAGTTCAATTATCATTTATATCCCAGAAGAATAATTTGCTGTTCTTAAAACTATCTTGTGATGATCATAGGATCATAGATTTAGAACTAGGAAGACCCTTGAAGGTCATCAAGATAAGGAAACTGAAATAATGGAAAGTTTAGCACACCTAACAAGTGTTGAATATTAAACTTAAAGCCAGGTTATCTTGACAACAATTCCAACATTCTGTTGGTTGCATTATGTTGTCTCTAACTGATATAGCCTTAGCATTTGAGGGGCTAAACAGGAAATCTCATCTCCTTTCTGTGAATTCTTTGTGGAATCTAAAGTACTGAGGTGATGAGGGGGAAAGATTTATTTTTCCCCTTCCTTTTTGGGAAGGAAACTTCTGAGTAGACCAACATCACTAATAATTTCAAGTCTAGAAGACATTGCTGGAGGGGCAGGTAAATGACAGAACTGGGTTGTTCTTCTCCCCTAGGCCCTGGAAAAATATTTCTATTACTAGAACTTGATATCTCTGAAGATTCTGAGGCACAATGGATATGTTTAATGTTAACAAGTCTATTCCTGAGACTACATTCCTGAGCATTCAAAATCATCTGCAGGATTACGTTCTCTTGCTACAGCTCACTTTTGTTTCCAGTAAAAAATGGACTGAGAGTAGCTTCAGGATATTGGGGACAAATCTTTAACAGAGTGCAGAATCCTCTGAATTTGGGACAATGTCCCCTATTCTTCTTTCATTAAGAAAGAATCTGAGAATTTTATGGCCTTTCCAAGTTCTTAATTAATTCCTTCCATTAGTCTCTAAAAGAACCTGCAATTTTCTCTTCTGGATATGTATGGTTTTAAAAGTGAGCTGATTAAAAAAGAACACTATATTCAAATGCCTGAAAAATAATAGTACTGTAGTGCATGGAATATATTTTTTGAAATCTCTCATAAAACAAATCATCACACTAATCTCTTCCTTTCTTCCTAGAATGGTTCACTGTATAGTTATTCTTTCAGTGTTCTATGTTCACTTTGGCTAAAAGATTGTAAGGAGAATTCATCAACATTTTTATATAGTTAAACAATTCTTGCTAATGCTCCTTAACTTGAAATAAAAATAGGTGATTCTTCCCTATTCCCTATAGGTGATTCAATTAGAGTGACTGGTAATGGCAGATTCCATACCCTCCTAATCCCCTGTCCAAGAAATTTATACTGAAATAGATACTAAAACAGTCATATTTATGGAGAATTTTTTGGTTTATAATGCAAATGAAACATTTTTCATAAAAACCAATATGACTAAAAAAAGTTACGAAAGTCATCTGTAGGATAAGCTGAAGATTACCTATAACAACAAAATTATATAATGGAAGAATGATTGGAAAAGAGCAGGAAATCTAGTGACTGATTCAGTTTGGAAACGACTTCAGTTTCTAAAATCTAATGTTTTGGTTTATACTTCTCTCTCTCTCTCTCTCTCTCTCTCTCTCTCTCTTTCTCTCTCTCTCTCTCTCTCTCTCTCTCCCTCTCCCTCTCTCCCTCTCTCCCTCTCTCCCTCACTTTCCCCTATCTCCCCCCCTTCTCTGTGTGTGTATGTATATGTATGTATGTATATGTGTAGTTATTTGTAGATACCAACAGGAGGACTATCACCTCTGTTGTGAGAACTTTCTGAGCACTTTTCAGGGTTGCTTATCTACTGCTGATGTCTACCTTTCACCCAACTCTCACCTGTGACTCAAAGAAAGTATAATATGTGAAGTTACCACACCCTTGTGTTGGCAGGTGGTCCAAACCAGATTGAAGGTAAATGATAGGGTCCAAACCATTAGTGAGTTAGTGGGGTGTCTTTTAGCTGGTGAAGGATTCCTTTGATATAATGGGCAGATTAGAATAATTTGTTCTAATGGCCATGAAGGCAGCTGAAGCATGGACTGTGGATCACTTAGAGTTTGGTCAGACATCAAAGAAGTCAAGGTCATCCTCTACGTCCCAGACCTTTGCCAATTTTCTTTGACTTTCATTCTATCCCTCAATTTCTAGTGATTCTGGAAGAAAGAGTGAGACTGATGAATTTTCACAATTTTCCCTAACTTAAATCCAACTTATGGGTAAGTCAAGACATCATCTTGGTGATATCATTGGTTGTCTTCAAAAACAAAGACAAGAGGCAATATTAATCTTGCAAATAAAATTACACATTTATTGAGGTCATATACTATTATATAAAAAGTACAATGAAAATAGTGTTGTAAGGGTTAAATGGTAGGAGTTTGACAAAAGTGAGGAGAGCAGTTGAATAAAACACTTTGTTTGTTTAGGAAGATAGGTAGTTAGTGAATCAATTTTAGATAGCATAGGTTAGATAGACCTGGTCTTGCCAGACAAGAAGAACCTGTCCTCAGAATACAAGCAGAAGTAGGGTATTAGAATTTTAGAAAGTATTAGGAATCTAGCTATAGTCATAGGGTATTAAAAATAATAATCTCCCTTTGTATTTTCTATCTGTTTATAGGAGTTTGACAAAAGTGAAGAGAGCAGTTGAATAAAATACTTAGTTTAATTTGAGAAGTACAGATAGAAAATAATGTTCTACAATTAATACTGTGTTAGAATTCAGGTCAATTCACAAATCTATGAAAAATAAGCATACAAATAAATTATTTGGTTCTCACAACTGAGAAATAAAGACTGCATGTTATACATGTGAGATTCTGATTATAACATGTTAAAAGTTCACAGCATGGATAAAATAGAGCAGAACTAGAATGTGTGTCTTTTGGATCAGTACAAATACTCTTCTATATATTGTATATTAGATATGTTCTAGGATTACTTGTTTTTATATGGAGTGTAAGATTGTATTCCTCTTTAAAATAGTTGTTCTCCCTTGTCAATTTTTAATCTTTCAGACCTCCTAAGCTAGTTTTCAGAGGTGGATCTATCAGGTGACCTGATCTGGGAATCAGAATTAAATATAATTGGAAATGTTTAACAAAATAAATATAAATATGAATGTTGATTTGTGGTTTTCTAAGTCAATATGTTGTCTGTAGCTTTCTCTTTCTATTTGAGTTTGAACCGGCTGGATTAAATGACCTCCAAGGACCTTTTCATATCTGAATCTTTGTTTTATGCTTTACCCTTAGCAATCTAACCACATGATCAGGCAGATTCTTCCAGTAATTAAGTAATAATTAATTTGCATGAGAATCCGAACTACTCAAGTTTATTAAGTAAAATTATACTGTAAGGAAGGCCAATATTTAGTGGAATTTTACTTCAAGGCTGGTGGCCTGAAATAGTGCAACTTCTATGAAGTGTGGGAGTACTTTGGACAAAAGGAGATTCTAATTTTAATGCATTCTGAATGACACCCAAAAAAGGTGTTATGCTATAACAAAAGTTGGTAAACATATTTGTATGTATAGGTTCTCCCTGTCCTTTCTTGGAACTTTTTGTGGTATAGGTCTAGCATCTATATTTCTAGGTCCAAAGGTATGCACAGTTTAATTACTTTGGGAATTTAGTTCAAAATTGCTCTTTAGGTGACTGAATGCATTCATATCTCCACCAACAGTAAAATATTGTGCCCTTCCAGCAACTATTATTTACAAAGAATTTTTATCATCTTTATTAATCTAATGTTAAATAGAATATCTGAGTTTTATTAATTTATATTTCTTTAATCATTAATGATTTGGAACATTTAAAAACATCTGGCTGTGAGCAAAGGTTTTTTGACTAAAAAGGAAAAAAGAACCATAGTTTCTCTTAATATTTATAAAGATGGAACTCAGTTGTAGAAGTAATCTTATTTTCAGCTGGAAGGATTCATATAAAATTACAAGTTGAGATAAAGTAGACTATATTAACATCATAGATAATTATATTTCCATTCTATAGATAAGGAAAATGAAGCAGAGTGAAATAAAGTGGCTTCCCAAAGTCACATATAATGAAACATCAAAGGCAAGATTTGAACTTTTGTTGCCTGACACTAGAACCAGTGTTTTTGTCCCTTTTATTGACTGGGTCTTCTGACACTATGTTCTTCCATTGACATTCATTGCAGGAAGAAACTTTGATCATCACTCAAAGATATCGTCTCATGTTTATCTTCTTTTTCTCATACAGAATTCTGGAAAAATTATCTATACTTATTGCCTCTCTTTCCTCTCCTTTCCCTCATTTATCTTCCTTTATAGAGTCTAACCTCTGATCTCATTCCACAAGCACTCTCTTGAAAGTTTCAAATGATTTCTTAATTTCCAAACCCAATATCTTTTTCTCAGATCTTTTATTTCTTGAACTCTGTGTAACATGTTACATTTGTTAACATTTTGATAATCACTGTTGAGCATGTTTTCCACCTGAATACTCTCTTCTCTGGGTTTTTAAGACACTATTATCTCTTGGTTCTCCACCTACCTCTTGCTTTT
Organism: Monodelphis domestica; assembly: GCF_027887165.1. Classification (NCBI taxonomy): domain Eukaryota; kingdom Metazoa; phylum Chordata; class Mammalia; order Didelphimorphia; family Didelphidae; genus Monodelphis; species Monodelphis domestica. The sequence continues at coordinate 322,510,968 of NC_077228.1, forward strand.
TTCCCCACTTTCCTTTGCTTTCACAATATCCATATGCTATTCTCTAACTATAACTATGCTCCAAGTTCTGTTCTGAACACTCTTTTCTCTGTAATTCTCTTTCTTGACCACTTCACCAATTTCTATGAGTTCAATATATTTTTATTGGACAATATTATTTTATTAGGCATTTTGAATAGGATAGCCACTTCAAGTTTAGCATTTCAAAAAAAAGAATTAATTAATTTCTTTCCAAAATCCATTGCTTTTTCAAATGTGCTTATTTCTGTTAAAGATATCACTATTATCCCCATCATACAACTTGGACAACTCAAAGTCACCTTTGATTCATTTTTCTCTCTCAACCCAGCAAAACTCCAGTTTAGGCTCCAATTACCTGACTTCCCAGCTACTGCTACAGCCTCCTAATTGGTCTTCCATCCTCAAGTATTTTTCTGCTTCAGTCCATCCTCCATATAGTTGCCAAGATAAAATACCTAAAACATGGATGCATCTGAGAATCCCCTAGGACCAAATACAAACTCTTCTCTTTGTCTTTTAAAGCCCTTTACAGCCTAACTCCAACTTGTATTTTCAGGCTTATTATACATTATTCCACTTATTGCACTTTACAATTCAAACATACTAGCCTGCTTTCTTTTTTTCTGCACATAGCTCCCACTTCTTTGCTTTTGCATAAGCTGCCCTCCATGCCTGAAATGCACTCAAGTTATATCAACAAATATATATTAACAACAAATATTTGCTATATGATAGGCACTGGGGTGAACATTGAAAATGTAAATAAAAGCAAAAATGAGAACAGTCCCTTATTTCAAGGAACTTACCTTCTAGTGAAGGAAGAACACACATAAACAGAAGATGAAAAAGGGAGGATTAAAGGGGAAAAGATGAAAATGCACAGGCAGGCACCTAGTAGAGAAACTAAAGAGAGTCAGGATTGGAACCTGGAGAGGAATGAAAAGTTGGTTGGCCGGGGCATTTGCCTCAAAATTGAGATTGTTGGAATAACCTGACAATTAGAGACAGAAGTTATGGGAGTGGAGAGTACTTATAGTGTGTGAAATAGTCTATAGTTGGAATAACTTTCCAGGGTGAATATACATAATTTCCTTCAAATTTTGTTTTATCTGATGGCTATATACAACCTTTCTTGATCCTATCTTTGCCTAACCTCGAATTAATGCCTCTCAATTACTTTGCACTTATTTTGCATATATATATATATATATATATATATATATTCCATTTATTCTTATGTGTACATACATTTTCTCACCCTAAGGAATTTAAAATCAGAGAGGACAACAGAAGTTTTATTTTTGCTTTTCTTTTCCTAAAACTTCACATAGTGCTTAGCTGCTAGGGTATACGTGACTGATAAAAAACAATAGAAAAGTAATAATTACTTTTTTTTCAAAGTTTTACTTTGCAAAATTTGTCCCTTTGATTTGGATCTTATGAGCAAATATAGAAATTCTAAGGCTTAAAAAATGTATTGGTGAGATATACTTTATTTGTAATAGATCCAACAATTTCTTTTTTTAAACCCTTAACTTTCATCTTGGAGTCAATACTGTGTATTGGTTCCAAAGCAGAAGAGTGGTAAGAGCTAGGCAATGGGGGTTAAGTGTCTTGCCCAGGGTCACACAGCTGGAAAGTGTTTGAGGACAGATTTGAACCTAGGACTTCCCATCTCTAGGCCTGGCTTGCAATCCACTGAGCTACCCAGTTGCCCCCAGATCCAACAATTTCAATGTAATATAAGTTCAATATAATTCAACATTATGAGATGTTGTTCAAAAAAAGATAGCATGATCCTAGATTTCATTGAGAGGAGTGATAGTGCTATAGTACATTGCCCAAGGGTGAGTGAAACTGGAATATCATGTTCAATTCTGGGTATCATTTGTTAGTTAAAGAACATCTATAAGATAGTGTCCAGGATGGTGAGGAACCTTGAGATGACGCCCATGAGGAGAAATTGAAGGAAATGTGTATGTATGTATGTATGGAAAAGAGAAGACTGGGGATAGGGATTGGGGCAAGGATAAGAGTTATCTTTACTAATATGAGGGAATGGAAAGGGAAAAGAGTTTAGACTTGTTCTGCTTGGTCTAAGAAGAAAGAACTAAGAACAGTGTATAGAATTAGCAAATACATAGGTAGATTAAGTCTTGATGAAAAGAAAGTTTCTTAATAATCATCATTATATAGAAATAGGTATATAGAAATGGAGGTCAAGCAAAAAATGGATGACAACTTGTCAGGGATATTCTAGAGGGGGTCCTTGTTTAAATATGAGTCGTATTAAATCACAGCTGAGGCCTCTTTCAACTCTGAGATACTGTGATTCTATCTTTGTTGCTTCATAAGAACCCTATAATTTCATCTCTAAGCTTTATACAGTTTTTGTTTTCATATTGTCTCCTTAATAATTCATTTACCCTCTTTCTCTTTTCCCCAGTTACTAATTCATTTAGTGCAGATGGCTGTATCACAAGTAACAGTATCATAATTGTTATGATCGGTATTTTTTTGGCAGTCACAGTTAGAGGAGGAAAATATCTATACCCTTTCCCAGAAGGAAATTCTAAATGAACCCTGCCAGAACCAAAAAAAAAAAGAGTATCTCTATGTTACTCGTTATGGAGGAAATGCTAACTTTAGTCCCATCCTACAATGGGATGTTCATGTAATTGAATATATTATTTCGGAATATGAACAAATTCAAATTTTTATTGTAATTCTTTCATCTCCAATGTACATTTGAACCACTATCACAATGAGACAGTTTATCTGTGGAAGCAGAAAGACAGCATCTGCTCTCTGTGATCCTACCAAAGCATCAGTCTCTTCCCTTCTCTGAGGCTTCCTGTGGACAGCACAGAAAACCAGGAATAGTCCATATATCTAGTCTGTTCTTTATAATTAGCCTTGCCACTGGAGCTAAAGAGCTTTATGTCCTGACAAGAGGAAGAACAAGACAGCCAAATGAGTCCTTGTTGTGGTATAATAGAGCATTATTGTGAAGTGTGGTTACATTGTTGACTTTCTCCATTTGTATCTTTCCATTTTCCTCCATTATGTACATTCCTCCAGACAGCACAGAAATTTGTTAGATATCTCAAGGAGTTTATACCAACATTTTTGGTGAGGATGACCGTATCCCAAGGTCCGTGGCAGCTCCATCTTTGGTAACATCTGAGTCCTTGCCAGTTCTCTTAGATCTATTGGGGTCTTATTAGAATTTGTTGGAAGCTATCCTGAGTCATTGCCGGGCTTCTACAACCATTCTCATGTTTTAACTTGCTAATAAATTATCATTAAAAAAAAGTGTCTATATTTGGAACCAAGATGAGGTCTTATTATCCACAGGACCATAGAATGTTAGAGCTAGAAGAGACTTTAGTGATTATCTAAACTACCTCCTTCCCTTTACTTTTAAAAAATCTTTACTTTCTGTCCTACTACAACTCTAAGCCAGAAGGGATAAGGCTAGGCAAATGATATTTGAGTGACTTGCCTAACCTCACACAGCTAGGAAATGTTTGAAGTTAGATTTGAACTCAGGTCTTCCTGACTTCAGGCCTGGTGCTCTATCTACTACACTACCTAGCTTCCCCTTTCCTACACTTCTAACATAGGAGGAAACCTAGACCCAGCAACTCACAAGTTGATTGATTTAATGATTGTTTATATGTTGACACCAAGAGAGGCATAAAAAGGGCCTGTTTGCTCTGAGGCAATTAGAAGTATCTTGAGAGATGCTTTTCTGATTACCCAAAGCAAAGAATTCTTTATCACTGATACTATTCTCCAAAGAAGATATGCATGGATGACATTTACTTATGTTGTGCCAGGCACAGAAAAAACAACTACAAGCAGAAGAAAAGATAGTTCCTATCCTCAAGCAGCTTAAATTTTCATGAGGGAAGACAATACAAGTGGAAGGTAAAAGGAAGAAGAAGGTATTCATTCACATGAGGTCATGGTAGAGAAGTCCAGAAAATCAGGAATGGAAGCTGAGAATGGACCAGATAATATAATTATATTTATGCATATTATAGTTATGTACATCCCTATTTTATGTCTATCTCTGTCTCTCTTGCCTATCCTTCTATCTGTCTATCCACATGAACCATAAATTCAACAGGGTGATGGAAAGAGCAGAACCCAGAGTCAGGAAGATCTGGGCTCAATTCCTGTCATTGACAAATACTATTTCAGGACTTTGAACAAATCATGTAATTTCTCAGAGCCCCTGGGACGTTTCTAAGACAATAACTTGAATAAGGAGTTTCTTCACCAGGAATTCCCTACAGTGCTAAAATCATAGGTTCAGACAAAAATAGAAATATGTTCTCTGTGTGTACATGCATGTATTCTTTATGCATAGCAAGTGTCTCACAAGCAAAGAAGGTTTCCCTCATTTAAGTACTCATAAATAATAGGTGACAGATTTAGCCGAATGAATTTTTGTCAATATCCTGGAACCTAGAGTATTTATGATTGCTAATCAACTAGCATTTTCCCCAATTACTATGTTCCTGTTGAACCTAGATTCTCTCTCTTTTTAGTTGGCATATGACATATATAATTTCTAGCTAATGTCCCTACAGCTAGGATCAGCTAGGTGGCACAGTAGATAGATTGCTGGGCCTGGAGTAAAGAAGACCTGAATTCAAATCTGCCTCAATACACTTACAATCTGGGTGACCCTAGAAAAGTCACTTAATACCATTTGACTTAGTTTCCTCATTAGTAAAATGAATTAGAGAAGGAAATGGAAAAACATTCTAGCCAGTCTTGTTGTTAGAGATCCCATATGGGTTTATGAAGAGTTGGACAAAAATGAAATGACTGAGCAAAAATAAATATGCTCCCACTTCATCATATCTCTTCCTTTTCATCCTAATATGCTACTTTAATAAATTATCTATAGGAAGGGTTATTACATTAGCAAGCAATTTAATTAGATTAAGTAAAAGGATAATGAAAAGCAAGTAATGATAATTATATCTCAAAACCAATAATTATCTCACTTACCCCAACAATACTTAGGACAGATCTCTCACCAGTAAGGTTTATACAAATTTCCTGACTTTTGCTGGATGGAGGGAGGTGGAGAATATTAGTCACTCATTATGGGAAACGCCATTGCCAAGAAGTAAAATGCTTCCCTTTGACTTTAGCAGCAAGAGGAAATTTTCAGCTACAACCCAATGGATATCTGCAATGATTGTTCATCTTTTCAATTGGACAAAAATGCATTCACCACAGACTGACCTATGCTTCTTTGGTTATCCTCTATATGCTTCTGCAGGTATAGTATATGCTGTCCTTTACTTTCTCTGAGGGAAAAAGAATGCCCATGGAAGAGACTTCTATCAAACTACAAACATCACCTTACCTGTCATTTCCCCTCAGACACTGCCCAGGACCTTGAACCCAAGAGCTGTGGGATAATCGATGATTCTTGCCCAGTTCCTATAGCCAACGTCCTGGGATTCAGCCCTTAAAGATTCAGCAACCATTTTTACAGGTACTACTGATGACAAAGGGAAGAAAGTTTTTGACACTAAAGTCCTTGGCACTGTCAAAAGTGGTTCAATGTGAGAAATGTGTGCTTTTATCAGTGGAAGAGATCTTAAAGAAGAAGATATCAGAGATTAACATGCTAGTGCTATTTAACCACTTAAAATCAAATGGCTTTTATAAAATGATTTTTACTTCAGAGATATACAAGAACAAATGCCCAAACATGTCCCCACAAGTGCCTTTAGGACTTACGTTTTCACACACCATTTGAGTCTTGGGAGGAATAGGCTCAAAACTTAGCACAGTTCCTACATAGAACTCGTCTCTCCAACTTCCTATCCAGATGTTCATGAACTTGTGTCTCAGCTACTGTTGAGTTGAATTCCCAAAAATCAGTTCCAAAGGTTGTTCCTAGCTACAAAGGCATCTGTACTAATCCACTGTCTATAAAACTTAGCCTTGGGAATGATGGATAGTATACCAAGAGAGGCTCTAGTCTCTTCACCCGTTAAGGTGTTGATGCTTCTCTAGCTAAAATCAAACCTGAACTGTGACTTCTGGGTTCCTGTGGCCTATTCTACTAAATTTTTGAAACATAGATGTTATAAGCAAAGTAGTACTTGAGATGCTGAAGAAAAAAATAAGGCAAAAAGACAATAGCTAACATGGAAACACCTTTTTGAATGCCTACACAAGTGATGGACAACCTTTTGAGCGTGTCAAAATTTGCCAAAAAACTGAGCATAACTCGGGTGGTGTGTCACTTTGAGAAAAAAAACACATAATTTCACGATATTTATAGTTTAAATAACAAAATGTGTAATTGTAATTTATAACTATATTTAATAAACCAAAAACTATTTAACTTACCTACTTAGTTACTTCTTTGTTCATCTGTCAGTTGATTTCTTTTGTTGGTCTTGATACTATTTAACTTGTGTGGGGTGCTGTGAACTAAGATAAGTGAGGAGGAGGGGGAATTATTTAACTAACCTGCATATTAGTGACTTTTTTGTTGCTGAAATTCATTGGCTAAATCTTCAATTAAAGGTTGGTATTTTGTACACTTCAAGCCCAAGCAAACATTACTAACTTCATCTGTCAATCTGTTTCTTTTGTTGGTTTTGATATTATTTAACTGCACCTTCATGGGAGGCCCACAAGCCACTGCTGCAGGCAAGGCAGGGGCATGGCCATGACCATGGCTGTGGGGCATGCCTGGTGCCTCCTGGGCCCCGAGGTGCACTGAGCCCTCATGCGGCTATGAGTCATCAAAAATGGCTACATGTGTCAGTGCTAACACGTGTGTCATAGGTTCACCATCACAGGCCTACACAATTAATGAGACTTGTATTTGACCCATTGTTAGTGAAATGGAACCAAATATAGTATGCCTACACATGTGCCACAGTCTGTCTCCCCAAGGCACTGCCATTCCATGTTATCTTTTATTTCTCAAGAAATAACTCCCTAGCACACTTCATGGGGAGATGTCATCTGAGATACTCTGGCCATGTACTAGGACCATATTACACATATCCATATGTACACTCATTGTGAATAAAAAAGTATGTAGGTCAGTTTCAATTTGGGAGTCAAAAAGACTGTTATTACAGTCATTTATTCTCCCAATGTCCTTAGGCAACTCTCTAAGACATTATGTTTCACAAAAAATGCAAAAAAATGCTGATTTTTATAAGGGAGTAGATCCATTAAGAATTCCCTAAATTGGATAAAATCACAGATCCAGATACTTTCTCTGTATCTGTCTCTGTCTCTGTATGTCTCTTTCTCACCACATTTAAGAAATTGTAAGATCAGAAAGGTTCACATTTCATCTAAAAAAACCCTATATTTTAAAAACCAATTATTTTCTCAGTGATGTTATAAAATTATGAACTATAGAACACTTTGATCCAAGGGACAAGAGAAAGGAACATGGTGCATATCCATAGCTAGTATACTTTCAAAACAATGACATATATATAAGAAATGGTGTAAAAGATATCATCTAGGACCATGTACAACCAAAAATGAACTAGATCCACGATGTAATTAGAATCAGACACAACAGTACATCAGTTTGATTGTTCCCCTTGAGGTATAATAAAAATCAGAAAAAAGCTTCCAGAACACTAAGTCCAAAGTGAAACAATTTTAAAAAGACAGATAAGAATCACAAAAGAGAGCATAGTATGATGGATTTCAAGGAGACCTCAAAGCTATGGAAATCTGGGTTCAAATTCTGCTGTTAGTGCATAATTTCTATGTGATCCTGCATCTTCCCAATGCTCCAGGCAACTCAAGAAAACCAATTAAGTTATAAAGAAGTCTGTAGAGTAAGTTTCCTTGCCCAAGAGTTCTCCGTGTTAGTGAAATCATAATTTTTATTCTAATTGCGATCTCTAAGAATCACACAGTAAAAGGGATTTTAGAGAGCCTGTTTTTCTCACTGGCAGAGGAAATATTTTCACTGTTGAGGTTCCAGATCTATTCAGTTAGTTCACATGAGATTCATTCATTTGCCATTTGCAATGAATTGTGCTACACAGTAAGAAATACAGGAAGATAAATAAGAGAGTTTCTTCTCTAAAGTTGTTTATACTCTAGTTGGCCCAAGTTACATTTATATACATACACGCAAATTTAATATAATGGATACATACATATATGCATATAAAACATGAAAATTTAGAAAGAGTGCATATATAACATACCTACTAGACCATAAACCATTTAAAAGAAAAAAACCTATTTTATCTTTGTTTCTTTTAGTGTGTAAATATATATACACATATGTGTATATGCACACATGTGTACATATACACATGTACATATGTACATGTCTTTCATAAAGAATGGAAATGAAAACTAAATGTGATTTTTAAAAAAGACCTGTGATTTCATTGGTTCATATATGGAATCAGCAGGCGCAGAATCTGCCTCTATCAACAGGGCTCAACACTGTTTCTGAAACTTCTAATCTCAGTGAGTTGGCAGAGCACTGAAACATTATGTGACTGTTCCAGGTTCTCCTAGCTTGTGATGTGTCAGAGAGAATAGAACCAGGTTTTACTAGCTCTGGCTAGCCTCTCTTCACTGTAACACATTTGTTCTAAGAGTATTTGAGTAAAAAGGCAATGATGAGTTCAGATGCAGAAATCACTACCAGCTTGGAGTGGAGAGGATCTAGAAGGGCAGAGCAAAGAGGTTCATGGAAGACATTACATTTGGGCTATCCCAAAGAAGACTGGTAGAATTTCATGCCACTGGTGGGATAAAAATGAAGGATATTCTCAGAATACTGATTAGTCTAATTTAGCTTAAATGCCAAGTATGTGAGTTAAGACTGTGTGAGAGAAAAGGTATAATGGAGCCAGATTGATGAGTACTTGCAATGCCAGAAAATGGAGTTTGGTCTTTTTTTCCAGTAGGTAATGGGGAGCCAGGGAAACTATTTGAATTCAATGGCATGTATGGTTAGAACTAGGCATTAGGAAATGTTATTTGCTGGACAAAAAGACTATGTAATAATACTCATTCAGTCAAATCAATCAGTTTTTTACCAGCTCCCAGATGTCAGGCACTGAGTCAGGTGTGGATCACTTAGGAGGCTGTATGACTAACATAAACAGAGCTAATGAGGGTTTGACCTATAGTGTTGGTGGTAAGAGTGGTAAAGTGAGTATAAATTAAGCAGTATCACAGATAGAACAGGCAAGATGGTGATTATTTGAAATATAAGATGAAGTGGACAGAAGAAATCAAGATTTTCTTAGGAGGAGAAATGTAACCTTCCCATACCTGGTCATTACAGAAAATCCCCCCTAAAAGATTGACATTTTAAAAAGGAGCTGAACTGAATTTAAGAGGAAACATTGGGTCATGAGTACCAGTGCTGTTAACTTTTAGGGTGTTGGAGCATTCTTCCTCTTTGGATGCCTAGACAGGACTGAGAGATGCAAACTGTTTATACACTATCCATTCAGGAAAAAATCTCCTTTCCCTCACCTTGGCAACTTCAAGAGTAAGGATCATCTGGTCACACAGATGAGGAATCAGCACATGATCAAGTCTGCCTGGTGCCAATCTGTCTGCTGGAGACTGACTGCCCTAGAGGAGGAGACAGACCAATTGAAGCACCCTGAGTTCCTGAGTATCCCCAACTGACTGGACATCGATCCTACAGGAAGTGAGCTCTTGAGGTTTGGCTTGCCTTCCAAATGGATGATGGCTGTCTGTTCTGGGAAGGATTTGCACTTGAATGAAAGATACACTCTGAAAGCTTTGATGTACTGGATTTTACTACTTTCTAATATCATGCATAAATAACTGTGTAAGGTTATGCCTTATTGAATGATCTCAGTTAAAATACAATAGGGATGGCATAGGATTGAAGTTTTCCCATAATGGGGGTCCTACTCTAGCCTGTTTCTAAGGCTGACATAGCCATTTCAGTCAGATTAGAGAAATCTACATCCAAACTCTAGGAGTAAAATGAGATTTGTTGCTCTCAAAGTGAGATTTAATGGGAAGGAGGCAGCCAACTCAGAGACTCAGAAAGAGGTCTGTGACTGTTTCAGAAGCCTTTGTGCAAAACATTTCAGAACTCACTGCTAAGAACTCAATTGTTTTTGAGGTTGATGGTTATTTCTGGTGTTGACTGCTGAAGTTGACAACAACTGTGATGAATGCCTGACAACACTGGAATCTTGCTGAAGAGCTCTACACATTACCACCGAAGACTTTAATATCATTTACAATTTAGAGCTATGATTTCATTGACATAGGAATTTCGTAGTGAGGAAACACCTGCTACCAAATCAGATCAGTAACTGTTCTGGAATGAAAAAACTTATTTGGGGTACTAAGTGGTTAAATGACTTACCCATGGTTTCATAGACAGTAGAGACTAATAGAGGCAGAATGTAAACACAGTTCTTCACAACCCCAATGTTAACTCTGTCTACTACCTCATGCTTCCCCTTTAATACCATTAACTTCTAAATAAGAAAATATTTTATTATTTTTGATTATAGATGTTCCAATTATAATAACATTGACTTTTATCATCCAATCTTACAGCCAAGGACTAGAGAATTCACCTTAGACTTTTCCTATTAAACAGAAATTTATGGAGACTACCCAAAACATCCCAATAAGTCATCTAAAGATGATCAGTACAGAATTTCTGATCAGCTACTTATAGGGAAAACAACTTAAACTCTTTGGGCCATGCCTTATCCTTTTCCTTATTCACCCTCTTTAGAGCTCTTGCTTGAAGAACTGGAGTTTACCAAAATAAACAAACTTTTGAATATCTTTCAGATGTTTACCTCTGGGGTCTTGCTATCATGATTTATTTAAATGAAAATATAGTGCACACATGTTATGAGAATACAGAAAAATTATTGTGTAAGATGCAGATTTAAAAATAGCTTGTGCTTGAAAAGCACATATGGAAATAAAAGATGTAGAGAAATAATAGAAAGAAGAGTGGTCATTAAGAATAGCTCTAGCAGGCTAAGCAATATCTTTGTAGAATAAGCAAGAACTAGCATGTTTGTATTTTAAGTTTATTATATTTATGAGCTTCTTTCAGTTGACAATCTTTTTGAGCAATCATCAGGTTTTCAAGGACCTGACTGAACTGCTTTTTAATCATTCAGTCAAGAAGAGAGCTCTAGCCATTACCTGTGCTCTTTGAGATATTTCCAATGTTTTTTCTTTCTTGGATTTCTAGAAACTGGGGCAGGAAAGGGGAGATGATATTTCTTCCCTCTTCTCTTTCTCCTTCCTTGCCACTAATAATGTTGGCTATAACATGTGCTTACCCAGGCAAGCTTAAATTTTTGGCCACCTTGATTTGTTTTCTGTTTTCTTCCCTGAGCATAGTCTAAGGAGTCATCATTCTTAGATATGGATAACTTAGCTATTTTTGTTTTTATGTAATTTTAGTCATTCCCAATTCTTTGTGTCCACACTTGGGAGAACTTTCGGCACAGATACTGGAATGGTTTGCCCTTTCCTTATCCAACTCATTTCACACATGAGGAAATTGAGGCCAACTTGGATTAGTGACTTGGTCAGGGTCACATAGCTAGTCAGTGTCTGAGGTCAAATGGATGAGACTTCTTGATTCTAAGTCCAGTGCTCTATCAGTTGTATCATCTAACTCCCTGAAATCTAGCTGTAGACCTACAGAAATAAGACTCCCAGTCTCCCAGGAAATAATATACTCAGTTTCTGAATCCTTATTCTAAAATAAGCTCTCTTAATTGGTGGGTGAGTTATAACTAATCTGTCCCATGATAGCATCATTCTAGAGCAAGCTAGGCATCCTCAGTCTTGTCAACTTTGTCACCTGTGTGTATATATACCCTTGCTTTCCACTTTTTTAGTTATGGTAAAACAATCTAATCAATATTCCATTATTTTTCATAAAGGCATGCCAATAAGCTGTCCTATGGATCAACTTATCATTCCTATGACTCAACAGACTAATACACCCTTCCCTGGCTACCTCTCTACTAAATTTTTTGATTCTCCTATTAGAATGTAAACTCCTTCAGGGCAGGAATTGTCTTCACTTTTGTATTTGTATATCTTGTACTTAACTCAGGCTTAACAGGTGCTTCTCAGTCAGTATTTCAAGTGATATAATTTATATGGATATTTAATCTTCCAGAGTCTGTGTGTATCGTAAATAGAGCATTGGAATCAGAAATATCAATGGTCAAAGGTTGCATATGACCCTTACTAGCCATGTGACTATGGTTAAATCATTTAACCTCTATTGCTGCTGGTCACTCTTTGATTTGGCTTTCTTCATAGGCCAATTGGTACAGGAAATTTCCTAAGTTCATGAAACCCTAGATCCTTCAAGTACTTAAATTTGAGGATTTCTTTTTAATTGTTTAGATCAGATGTTATCTGGAAACTGAATAAGTTTGTCATGTGTGTTTAGATAGAACTCGTTTAAATGATTATGCATCACATTTAGGAGGTCTAGCAGTATTATAAGACTTGGTGAAATTGGCACAATGTCATCCTCAAAAACGAACATCTGGAGAACTTTATGCAGAATGAATCCTTCACTCATCCATTTGGAATTGGCACTGGATACCCTCCATGCTAGACAAGGTTATGTATCCTTGTTAATGTCTCATGTTATATTAATGAACAGAAAATAGTTGGATACAGTTAGCTCTGTTGTATTTTTCAAGGAATCATATATTTATTTATACATACATATATACACATGTATATACACAGATGTTTATATACACAAATATGTGTTTATAAATATTCACATATATAAACATGTGTTTATATAAATTATGTAGGTGTATATATTATTACCAATTGTATATAAATCAGATCAGACTAAATATTTGGGTAAAATAGCTTTGGTATTAGGTGCTATACTCAGTAATTCAGTCATTCTGGCTCTAGTTCCTTTTACTTAATTCAATATAAAAATCTAGAGACAATAATCCCTGTGTCCCTGGTTTTGGATTGTAGGCAAGGTTAGTTGCTATTTTATCTTTTGGGAAGCAGAACCAATACATAGACTGGAGTGGCAGTGAAGCATTTAGGAGACATGCATCTCATTAGTCCACTAATTAAGTTAATTATCAGTAAGACCTTTATTAGACTGACTTAGTGTCTGGCTCTATCTCTGCACCTTGAAATTTAAGTTCAAACTAGTGGCATAACCATCAAACAATAAACCCAGAGTGACATTGTACCTTTCCATACCTTTCTCTCAGCTATATTACTATAAAGATGTGATTCATTGTAAAATATTATTTGTGAAAGTCTGGCCAAGTGTTCCCTTCTTATACCTTCAACAAGAATGTCCTGGGTCCATGTATAGATTACTAGCATAAAAACTTGCAGAATGAGAAAAGTAGGTATTATCAGCACTCAGATACTCAAAAATGGATATGTATTTTCATTGATTTGTATGTCCTTCTTCGGTGTTAGAACTCAGACTTATCCATTGTTCTCTATGTTTCAATCCTTGTCCATGACCTCATTGTTTTATTTCAAAGCTTGCCAAAATCTGCCAAGTGCCTCTTCATTACTCTATAAGGTAATTTTCAGTTATTTGGAAACTGTGGTATTTCATTTCTCATAGCCAAATAACATCTGTAAAAATTAATAACCACTAATTAGTAATATTTTAAGTGATTTCCTTTTATCTTTTTTTTTAAATATATTTTATTTGATCATTTCCAAGCATTATTCGTTAAAGACATAGATAATTTTCTTTTCCTCTCCCCCCCCACCCCCCATAGCCGACGCATAAGTCCACTGGGCATTAGATGTTTTCTTGATTTGAACCCATTGCTTTGTTGATAGTATTTGCATTCGAGTGTTCATTTAGAGTCCATACTCTGTCATGTCCCCTCAACCTCTGTATTCAGGCAGTTGCTTTTTCTCGGTGTTTCCACTCCCATAGTTTATCCTTTGCTTATGAATGGTGTTTTTTTCTCCTGGATCCCTGCAAGTTGTTCAGGGACATTACACCGCCACTAATGGAGAAGTCCATTACGTTCGATTATACCACAGTGTATTAGTCTCTGTGTACAATGTTCTCCTGGTTCTGCTCCTCTCGCTCTGCATCACTTCCTGGAGGTTGTTCCAGTCTCCATGGAACTTCTCCACTTTATTATTCCTTTTAGCACAATAGTATTCCATCACCAACATATACCACAGTTTGTTCAGCCATTCCCCAATTGATGGGCATCCCCTCGTTTTCCAGTTTTGGGCCACCACAAAGAGCACAGCTATGAATATTTTTGTACAAGTCTTTGTGTCCATTATCTCTTTGGGGTACAGACCCAGCAGTGCTATGGCTGGGTCAAAGGGTAGATATTCTTTTGTTGCTCTTTGGGCATAGTTCCAGATTGCCCTCCAGAATGGTTGGATCATTTCACAGCTCCACCAGCAATGAATTAATGTCCCTATTTTGCCACATCCCCTCCAGCATTCATTACTTTCCTTTGCTGTTATGTTAGCCAATCTGCTAGGTGTGAGGTGATACCTCAGAGTTGTTTTGATTTGCATCTCTCTGATTATAAGAGATGTAGAACACTTCTTCATGTGCTTGTTAATAGTTTTGATTTCTTTATCTGAGAACTGCCTATCCATTTCCCTTGCCCATTTATCAATTGGAGAATGGCTTGATTTTTTGTACAATTGATTTAGCTCATTATAAATATGAGTAATTAAACCTTTGTCAGAGGTTTCTATGAAGATTTTTTCCCAATTTGTTGTTTCCCTTCTGATTTTAGTTATATTGGTTTTGTTTGTACAAAAGCTTTTTAGTTTGATGTAGTCAAAATTATTTATTTTACATTTTGTGATTCTTTCTATATCTTGCTTGGTTTTAAAGCCTTTCCCCTCCCAAAGGTCTGACATGTATACTATTCTATGTTTACCCAATTTACTTATGGTTTCCTTCTTTATGTTTAAGTCACTCACCCATTTTGAATTTATCTTGGTGTAGGGTGTGAGGTGTTGATCTATTCCTAGTCTCTCCCACACTGTCTTCCAATTTTCCCAGCAGTTTTTATCGAATAGTGGATTTTTGTCCCAAAAGCTGGGATCTTTGGGTTTATCGTATACTGTCTTGCTGAGGTCGCTTTCCCCCAGTCTATTCCACTGATCTTCCTTTCTGTTTCTTAGCCAGTACCAAATTGTTTTGATGACTGCTGCTTTGTAATATAGTTTTAGGTCAGGGACTGCAAGGCCCCCATCATGTGTGTTTTTTTTTCATTATTTCCCTGGATATCCTTGATCTTTTGTTCTTCCAAATGAACTTTGTTATAGTTTTTTCTAAATCAGTGAAGAAGTATTTTGGTAGTTCAATGGGTATGGCACTAAATAGATAAATAAGTTTGGGTAGGATGGTCATTTTTATTATATTGGCTCGTCCTATCCATGAGCAGTTAATGTTTTTCCATTTGTTCAAGTCTAGTTTTAGTTGTGTGGCGAGTGTTTTGTAGTTGTGTTCATATAGTTCCTGTGTTTGTCTTGGGAGATAGATTCCTAGGTATTTTATTTTGTCTAAGGTGATTTTGAATGGGATTTCTCTTTCTAGTTCTTGCTGCTGAGCTGTGTTGGAGATATATAGAAAAGCTGATGATTTATGTGGGTTTATTTTGTATCCTGCAACTTTGCTAAAGTTGTTGATTATTTCAATTAGCTTTTTGGTTGAATCTCTAGGATTCTTTAAGTAGACCATCATGTCATCCGCAAAGAGTGATAACTTGGTCTCCTCCTTGCCTATTTTGATGCCTTCAATTCCTTTATCTTCTCTAATTGCTACTGCTAGTGTTTCTAGTACAATGTCAAATAGTAGAGGTGATAATGGGCATCCTTGTTTCACTCCTGATCTTATTGGGAATGCATCTAGTTTATCCCCATTGCAGATGATATTAGCTGTTGGTTTTAGATATATACTGTTTATTATTTTTAGGAATGACCCTTCTATTCCTATGCTTTCTAGTGTTTTTAATAGGAATGGGTGTTGTATTTTTTCAAAGGCTTTTTCTGCATCTATTGGGATAATCATGTGGTTCTTGCTAGTTTGCTTGTTGATGTGGTCAATTATGTGGATGGTTTTCCTAATGTTGAACCAGCCCTGCATCCCTGGTATGAATCCTACTTGATCATGGTGAATGATCCTTCTGATCACTTGCTGGAGTCTTTTTGCTAGTATCCTATTTAAGATTTTTGCATCTATATTCATTAGGGAGATTGGCCTATAGTTTTCTTTCTCTGTTTTTGACCTGCCTGGTTTTGGAATCAGTACCATGTTTGTGTCGTAAAAGGAGTTTGGTAGAACTCCCTCTTTGCTTATTATGTCAAATAGTTTGTGTAGTATTGGGATTAACTGTTCTCTGAATGTTTGATAGAATTCACAGGTGAATCCATCAGGCCCTGGGGATTTTTTCTTAGGAAGTTCTTTGATGGCTTGTTGGATTTCAATTTCTGATATGGGATTATTTAGGAATTCTATTTCCTCTTCTGTTAGTCTAGGCAGTTTGTATTTTTGTATATATTCATCCATTTCTCCTAAATTGGTGTATTTATTGCCATATAATTGGGCAAAGTAATTTCTAATGATTGCCTTAATTTCCTCTTCATCAGAGGTGCTGTCCCCCTTTTCATCTTTAATGCTGTGAATTTGCTTTTCTTCCTTCCTTTTTTTAATTAGATTGACCAGTACCTTGTCTATTTTGTTTGTTTTTTCAAAGTACCAGCTTCTTGTCTCATTTATTAAATCAATAGTTCTATCACTTTCGATTTTATTAATTTCTCCCTTAATTTTTAGGATTTCTAATTTGGTTTTCTGCTGGGGGTTTTTAATTTGATCGCTTTCCAGTTTTTTCATTTGCATTTCCAATTGATTGATCTCTGCTCTCCCTTGTTTGTTAATATAAGCATTCAGGGATATGAATTTACCTCTGATTACTGCTTTGGCTGCATCCCAAAAGGTTTGAAAGGATGTTTCGCCATTGTCATTTTCCTCGATGAAATTATTAATTGTTTCTATGATTTCTTCTTTAACTAAACGGTTTTGGAGTATCATATTGTTTAATTTCCAACTGGTTTTAGATTTGGTTTTCCATGTACCATTACTAATCATTATTTTTATTGCCTTGTGATCTGAGAAGGCTGCATTCATTATTTCTGCTTTTCTGCATTTGTGTGCTATGTTTCTGTGACCTAATGTATGGTCAATTTTTGTGAATGTGCCATGTGGTGCTGAGAAGAAGGTGTATTCCTCTTTATCCCTATTTATTTTTCTCCACATGTCTATCAATTCTAATTTTTCTAAGATTTCATTCACCTCTCTTACCTCTTTCTTATTTATTTTTTGATTTGATTTATCTAAATTTGATAATGGTTGGTTTAAGTCTCCCACTAGTATGGTTTTATTGTCTATTTCTTCCTTCAATTCTCCTAGTTTCTCCATTAGAAATTTGGGTGCTATATTATTTGGTGCATACATATTGATTAATGATATTTCCTCATTGTCTATAGTCCCTTTTAACAAAATATAATTACCTTCCCTATCCCTTTTGATCAGGTCTATTTTTGCATTGGCTTTATCGGATATCATGATTACCACTCCTGCCTTCTTTCTATCAGTTGAAGCCCAGAAGGTCTTACTCCATCCTTTAATTCTGACCTTGTGGGTGTCAACCCGCCTCATGTGTGTTTCTTGAAGACAACATATGGTAGGGTTTTGGATTCTAATCCATTCTGCTATTCGTCTACGTTTTATGGGTGAGTTCATCCCATTCACGTTCAAAGTTATGATTGTCATTTCTGGACTCCCTGGCATTTTGATTGCCTTCCCTAATTCTAACCTATTCTTCTTCGGCTCTACCTTTTAGTCCAGTGATTTACTTTGAAACAGTCCCCCTTGTCCCCTCCCTTGATGTTTCCCTTTTTAGTCCCTCCCTTTTTGTTCCCTCCCCTTCCCCCCTCTCTTTCCCTCCCTTTTTGTTCTCCCTCTCCCCCTCCCCCCCTTGGTTTTCCCTTCTCCTTACCCTTGTTGGGTAAGATAGAATTCAAGATCCCAATGGGTCTGGATGTTTTTCCCTCTCAGAGTTGATTTCCCTGAGATTGAGGTTTAAGTAAATCCCCCCCCCCCCTCTCTTCCTCTCCTTCTTATAGGAGTTTTCTTCCCCTCCCCTTCCCATATGAATCTTTGTGTGAGAATGATTATTCTATTTGGTCTTTCTTTACCCCCTATTTATACATTACATTTTCCCCACATATTAGTATGCATAGGTTGATATAAATGTAGTCCTTATAGAAGAGAGTTTGAGTAAAAGAAGAAGATAACATTTTCCCCTTTCCTTAATATTTACCTTTTCAGGTATTCCTTGCTCTTTGATTTTCGGTATCAAATTTTCCACAGAGCTCTGGTCTTTTCTTTGCAAAAAGTTGGAAGTCTTCTATTTTGTTGAATGCCCATACTTTCCCTTGGAAGTATATAGTCAGTTTTGCTGGGTAGCTGATTCTTGGTTGGAGACCCAGCTCTCTTGCCTTTCTGAAGATCATGTTCCATGCCTTACGATCATTCAGAGTAGAACTTGCAAGGTCTTGTGTGACCCTGATTGGCATTCCTTTATATCTAAATTGTCTTTTTCTGGCTTCCTGTAGGATTTTTTCTTTTGTTTGATAGCTTTGGAATTTGGCAATTACATTCCTGGGAGTTGTCTTTTGGGGGTTTAGTGTAGAAGGTGTTCTGTGAGCTCTGTCAGTGGATGTATTGCCCCCTTGTTCTAGAATCTCTGGGCAATTTTCTTTGATTATATCTTGTATCACCATGTCCAGTTTGGTGTTTATTTCTGGCTTTTCTGGGAGTCCAATTATTCTTAAATTGTCCCTTCTCCCCCTATTTTCCAGATCTATCACCTTGTCGGTGAGATATTTTATGTTCTCTTCTAATTTCTTGGTATTTTGGCTTTGCTTTATTGATTCTTGCTCTTTTACACGATCGTTGTCTTCCAGCTGCCTGATTCTGGCCTTTAAAGCCTGGTTTTCTTTTACAGTTTGGTCAAACTGGTTTTGTAGATGCGTGAATTTCTTTTGCATTATTTCCAACTTTTCCTCCCAGAAGGCTTCCATCTTTTTGGTCATTTCTGATTCAAATTCTTCATAGGTTTGTGGAGAGTTTCCATTTCCTTTGGAAGGTTTTGGAGCATTTTCTTTTATATTATCTTCTATCTGCTCTGTATTTTGTATTTTGGCTCCATAGAATGTGTCCAAAGTCGCCCCTTTCTTCTTATTTTTCTTGGTATTTTGGGGCTTCTGTGCTTCTGTGGAGTTTTCCATCTCTGAATGTGGAGGATTGGCTTTTCTTGTCTGTCTCTGGTGTTCAGAGGCTTTAGTCCTGGGCAGATGGTTCTATGACTTTCCCTGGGTTAAACTGAATATGCCTCACTGGAACTGGAATGGAAGGGTCGGACCACGTTGCTTTCCGGAAGTTGCCTTCAGAATCGCTGGCCGTGAGGCTGTTTCGTCGGCCTGCGGGGGGATGGGCTGCAGCTAACCCAAGCTCCGAGAGCAAGGACTTTCACTGAGACTTGGATAGCAGGATCCAGCCCGTGAGGCTGTCTTGCCCGCCCTGAGGGTTGCTGTTGTTTCGACCAGCTCTCTGCAGCGGAAGCCCCAGGCAGTAACTTTCACCGGGACTGTAGAAGGCCCTGAGGGTTCTGCTCTCTGAGCCTAGCCGGCAGGGCTGCGGCTTCCGGGAGCCTTGGACTCTGCGCTCCTACCCCTGAGGTCCGAGGGATCTCGGGTTCTGGCTTTTGAGGGGAGCCGTACCTTTTGAACCGGGTCCAGGTCCAGGAGGAGGGTTCCCAGGGTCTGTGCTGTTGATCGTTTTGAATTTCGGCGCCTTAGGAGCTTATAGTTTGAGATCGGTCGGGAAGGTTTTTCCGGAGATCTGAACTTGAGCTTTCTCTAAGCCGCCATCTTAACCGGAAGTCCGATTTCCTTTTATCTTAAGTAATACTATCCATGTTTTAGTTTTCTAGGTACTTAGTATTCTTCTCGCATTCTGATATCTTGGTTTCACTGATGTCACTGGTTTCAAAACTATCTCACCTCCAGCATGGAATTACTCTGGATTCATTTCAGGGATTCTTCTAATCTTTGTTCTTCTTAGTGCCATTTCTACTTCTTTATAAAGCACATGGGAGGTTCAAAACATTGGCTCACAATCTAACAAAAGTGTTGTATAGGTGAGAATCATGGAATACCAGGATCTCTGAAAAATTAAAGTATGATTCACCCAAAGAGCATTTGAAAGGTTTGTTGTAGGGGTAAGTATGCTACAAGATATTACTATTGAATAATTAACTATGCACAAGCAGCTATATTAAAAATATAATAAAAATATAGATTTCTAGAATAAAGACCAGCCAGAATATAGGGAGAACAAGGGATATCAAATAAACCATCCAGTGTCTGTATTTGTATTCATTTAATGTCAAGAGATCCATAAAAAGGGTCTTTATCCTGTGAAGTGAATACCTTGTAGAATATTTGTTGAAGGATATTAAAGAGTCACACAAGGAAAGAAGATATGGACTTGTTGCATGTTCACCATCAGATTGTCTTGACTGGTAAGACTACAGATTCATCAGTGTCAAAATATCAAAGATTTTTCATTTTGAAAAATGATAACTGTTTGCGGAGGAGTATTTAAAATCTGCAGATGTCACACCAGAACTGTAAGCTTCTTGAAGGCATAGGTCATGTTTTATTTTTTTTCCTAGAGTTGTTACTGTTTATTTTCTGGTATACTCATAAAAGGCAACATAGAAATGTAGTAGACTGCTATCAGAGAAAGGAAGACATCAAATACTTCCTCTGAAAATACTAAACAATAAGACGTTAGAATGTAGGCATGGAAAGCTCAAACTTCTCTCAGCATCTTCTCCAACCAACCTTAAAATAACACTTCAAGATGAATGTTTGAGTGACAAAATCAACAAGGGGATGGAGAGAAGCAATTTTCCTGCAGAAAACAACTTGGGGAAGATTGGAAGAAAAGTCTGTTTCACTGGTGTGAGAGTGGAGCACAAACTGTAGTAAGACCTCACCAAGGAGTACCTGTGCAGATCAACAGCACAACCCTCCCTCAACCCCTCCACTGCTTAAGGTTTTGAACCTGGACCCAAGTAACATCAAGACCTGAGCCATTGCCTAAGCCAGCTGCAGAGCACCTTCATGCCAACGTTTGAAGTTGCCCTGGGGCTAACTGGCAATGAGGCTCCAGCTCCTAGCATAAGGTAGTTCACGGTGTACCCAGATTGACTACAGTGCCTGCCCAAGTCTGAAGTGAGGCCCCATTCCCCAGCACAAGGTAACTCACAGTGCTCTGGACACTGCAAATGATCAGGCTCTGGGGGAAACTGAATCAGCAGTGGGAGGTAACTTTCAGAGCTCTCAGCCCACTGGCCATCCTACCACCATAGAAGAACTAAAACTTGCAGAAACCCAGAACTACCAACAAAGAAAACCTGAAGTCACCTTGGAACAGAGCCCACCTTTGAGATAAAAATCAAAATCAAGAAAAGGCCAGGGAAAATGAGCAAACATAAAAAAAAAAATAAACACCTAACCATAGGACATTATTATGGAGAAAAGAAGAACAATGCACAAACTCAGAGGGGAGCAGTAAGATCAAAGTAACTACATGCAAAACTTAAAAAAAAAATGGAAATTGGTCTCAGACTCTAGAAAAGCTCCAAAAGGATTTAAAAATTAAAATGAGAGGAGAGAAAAATAGGGAAGAACAATTAAAGCTATGCAAGAAGAAAATAATGCCTTAAAATAAAGGTCCAAAATCCAATGAAAAATAGAGCTCCTTAGAAAGTAGAATTGGCCAAATGGAGGAGGTTCAAACCACACTGACAAAAATAATTCTTTAAAAACTAAAGACATGAAGGAACAATAAAACCAAATCAAAAGAATAAAAAAGTAGAAAATATGAAATGTCTCATTGGAAAAACAACAGATCTAGACAATAGAACAGGAGAGATAATTTAAGAATTATTGGATGATCTGAAAGTCACAATAAAAAAGCCTAGATATCATATTACAAAAAATTATGAAAGAAAATTCTCCCAATATTCTTGAATAAGAGGGTAAAATAGAAATTGAAAGAAACCACTAATCACATTCTGAAATAAGTCCCTAACTGACCACTCTCAGGAATATTATATCCAAATTCCAGAACTACCATGCCAAAGAAAATACTGCAAGTAGCCAGATATCACAGAGCCACAGTCATGACTACATAGAACTTAGCAGCCTCTATAGTAGAGGATCTAGAAACTGATACTCTGGGAGGCAAGGGAACTAGATTTAGTGCCACAAATCACCTACCCAAAAAAACGAAGTATATTCTTTTGGGGGGAAATGGTCATTTCATAAAACAGAAGGTTTCCAAGAATTTCTGATAAAAAGACTAGAAGTAAACAGAAAATCTGATATTCAAATACAAGATTCCGAAGAAACATAAAAAGTTAAACAAGAAAGAGAAAACTTAAGGGATTTAATAAGGTCAAACTGTTTATATTCCCATATGGAAAGATATTTGTAACTCTTAAAATTTTTATCATTATTAATTACAGAATGTGTGGGAGGAAATTGACTAGGATTGCATGATATCCAAGAAATATCAATAAATAAGATAAATTAATATCAAAGAGTGAAAAAGAGAATTGCACTGAGAGAAAAGTTTGGGGGAGATAGAACTGGACAAATTATCTCACCTAAAGA
Source organism: Monodelphis domestica (assembly GCF_027887165.1). Taxonomy (NCBI): domain Eukaryota; kingdom Metazoa; phylum Chordata; class Mammalia; order Didelphimorphia; family Didelphidae; genus Monodelphis; species Monodelphis domestica. The sequence goes on from NC_077228.1 coordinate 322,533,834, forward strand.
GGCCAAAATAATTTACAGTGGAGGGGAGAATAAGGTTGTTGCTAAGCAATGTTTAAACCTTATTCTCATTGGAATTGGCTCAGAGAGGGAATAACAAACATACTCATTTGGCTGTAGAAATCTATCTTACCCTATAAAGCAGTAGGAGGAGAATAAGAAGATGGAGTAATAGAAGAGCGGGTGAAGTAGGAGAGGCAGTGATTAAAAGAAAATACTGAACAAGCTTTATGACTATGAACAAGTATGTTAACTTCTCTATGCTTCAAGTCACTAGGGTTATACATTTCAGTTGATTTGCCAATCAATGGCAGTGGAGGGAATTTCTACACCAGGTATTCTCTATAACTTTGAAATCAAAGATGTATACAAAAAAATAAATCCACAATGGCTAACCTAGGGCTATGTACACATGTGAAAAATCGATCAATGTTTTCATAATGAATATATTTATATTGGGAAAAGCTGATAGAAATCAGTTTCTAGAAATGCTGAGTGTGTTTGCTGAATTCAATATCCTTAAGTATGAAATATTATTTAAACACATTTCAGAGTATATTTTTCTTCTGTCTCTAAGGTACTTTTAGTTATTTTATTTACTTAATTGAGTCAGGAAAGTACTGATACAAGACTATCTCTGGCATTATCTTTTAAAGAGAAACTAGACTCAGGAACATGGAAACAGGTTTTTGAAATAAATGGGGTTTTTTGTAACACAACTAATTGTAACTTGTAGGACTGAAAACTTTTTTGCTCTGTAGAACAAACTAGGTTTGTCCATTTTTGTTCTTGAAACCAGTTATATAGAATCTTTGATTCCATGCTTCCATTAACATGCCTCAGCATTTTAAAACAGCATTTTCCAAAGTGGGGTCATTGAATGACCCCAATGATATGTCTTCACCTGAACAGAGACTAGGAGGATAGGTCGCAACTCACTTTCTCTATTATTCCTAACTGTGTAGCTTTTTTTCCAAAACAACCACATATATTTTTTACTCAATCATCAAACACAATCCTAGTCTGACTACCCTTTTCTGCTACTCTGTAAATTGTCAACCTTCTCCTTTCAGCTTTTCAGGACAAGAATACCTAATTGCAACCCAGGCACCAACAGGAACAATTACAGAAATGCCATTGAGAAAATTTCCCTTGCCCTTCAGTATTCCTACACTTTCTTCCTTCTCTTGACACCCCAGATAACCAAATATCCTGTGGCAGGTGGCCCCGAGAGGGTAGGCTATGTGTTCTATGGAAATGAATTATGAGTAAGATCCCTCACCCACTTTTCACTTTATGTGGGACAGTGAGTTGCACAGTATGAATAGGCATTAATGGCTTTCAATCTGCCTCACAGATCTCTTTACATTGTCTTTTCCCACATACCCACTCTTTTCCCAAACTTCCCTAGTTCCGTCTCCTTCTAATTAGGCATTTCACAGCCTTGGTGTTATTCATAACTCTATATTTTCATTCACTCCACATAGCCAAACAGTTGACAAATCTTGCCTTTTCTGGATGTACAACATCTCTCCCATTTATCCTCTGTTCTCTGCCCATATAACCTTCATGCTAGTTCAGACATTCATCACTTCCTGATTAGACTATTACAGTGGTGTCATTATTGGTCTTCCTACTTCAAAACTGTCTCCACTCTAATCCATCCTCTATACTTGTAGCAAAATGTTTTTCCTAAAGTTTAGCTTGTACCAATAACAACTCTTCCCACCCTTGCTACTTAATGAATTTCATTGGCTCCCTATTCATTCTAAGACTACTACAAAAATATTCTAAATTAATTAATTAAATAAAAAATTTCAATTCAATAAAAAATTTAAAAATTAAAAAAACCCAGTAGAATTGTGCATCAGCTATGGGGGGGGGGTGGTGGGAGGAGGTGAGGGAAAGAACATGAATCATGTAACCATGGAAAAATATTCTAAATTAATTAATTAAATAAAAGTTTTCAATTCAATAAAAATAAGATCTACTACAAATTCCTCTCTTTTGCTTAAAGTCCTTCACAACCTGTTGTTCTCTTCTTACCTTTCTAAACTTATTACACATTATTCCTATCTTGTACTCTACAGTCCAAATATGCTGTCCTTTTTTATTAAAACATTTTCCTTCCATCTTAGAATCAATACTATGTAAACATTCCAAGGCAAAAGAGTGATAGGGCTGGGCAATGAGCATTAAGTGACTAGGAAGTGAGGAAGTATCTAAAGCTAGATTTAAACTTATGACCTTCTATCTCTAGTCCTGCATATCATCCCTCTTGTTCTCCAGAATACAAAAACATAGCTAAAACAAGTGCATAGGGAATTAAGGTATGATAAATCTCTGAGTTAAGATAGAAATCAATTTTTGGTTGTTTGGAAGCCTGTCCCTCTTAATCTAGTTTTTTTTTTTTTTCTGAATTCCTTCAAATCTCAGCTAAAGCAAAGGGAATAAAGTGAATTTGGTTTTTGAGCAATAGTCTTCAAACTTCAAAAATAATTAGTGGTAATATTAAAACTTTTGTGAGAAACCTTTCCCAGTCTGCCTGGATTTTAGCACTTTCTCTCTAAGGCTACCCTTAATTTATCCTGACTTTATCTTGTTGGGACATAATTGTTTCCATGCTGTCTCTTTCTTAGTGCAGCTAGGTGGTAGAGTGAATAGTGGCACTGAGTTGGAAAGGAAGACTCATCTTCCTGAGTTCAAATGTGGCTTCAGACACTTAAAGTGTGTGACCTTGAGCAAGTCAATTAATGACATTTGTCTAAATTCTTTATCTGTAAAATGATCTGGAGAAAGAAATGGCAAACCACTGTAGTATCTTTGCCAAGAAAACCTAAGAATGGGGTCATGAAAAGTCAAACACAACTGAACAATAAAAATTTCCTTTAGATTCCAAGTGCCTTCTGGGCAAAGACCTCCCCCTTTCTTTGTATCCTTAACAATTAGCCCAGTCACTTGCACTTAGTGTTTTAGAAATATTAGTTGGCTTGACTTAGATATAGGGTTTCTTCAATAGGTTAGTACATTTTGATTGTTTAAGGAGACACCAATCTCAGCATGACTAATGGAAGATAATGTAAATTTGAGAATTGTAATACATGGATGAAGAATGCAGGGAGAAAGGTGATGTTCTCCAAAGGGCCTTCCAAGATGAGATCCAAAGTGTACGGATTAGTTGATATTTATCCAGGATTAGTTGATATTTATCCAGAGATATTCATGTATTCTTATATACTAGAAAACTTTTCTACAGGGGAGTAGAAATAATTGTTCACAATAACAACAGCTCCTATTTATCCAGTTCTTTAAGGTTTGAAAAATGCTTTACTCTAGCAGAAAGTAGGCAATGCAATGTTTATTATCCTTCATTTAAAGGTGATTAAACTGAAGCTCAGCAAGATTAAGTGATTTGGGCAGGATCATTGACCCAATGAGAGTCAGACTTGGGATTTTACAGGCTGTACCAAAAGCTGCATAAAAAATATCCAACATTATTGGTCAGGGGACATGTAGGGAAGTCTAAGAAGATGACCACCTGGGACAACATGAATCAGAGGGGAAGAATGAGTTAGGATTAGTCATAGTGTGTTTTTAGAGTTGGAAGCAATCTCTGAATTCCAGTTCAATCACCTTAATTTGTTCCCTAGAAATCTTGGGCATAGGGACAAATCAAGGAATTTGCACAAGGCCACGCAGTTACTCAGTGAATGTTCTGAGACTAGTATGGGGGACATTCAACTCAATCTAATTCTCTAATATACCACAATTATTCCTCTAGTTTTTATACACAATGCTTTAGGTTGAATAGTAAAATTAGAGTTATTCTTGGGAGCACTTAAAAAAAGTGAAAATGTTTTTACTTCAGATTTTCCTTGCCTTCCAACCTCCCCCCCCCCAATAATAACTTGTAAGTTCTAAAAGTGTTGAAACCTGATATGAAAGTGACAAGGCAAACATATCTCTCTTTTTCTCTAGAACCATTGAGTATAGATGTACTTTCTCTGTTTCCAAAATGGGGATGTTACTGTTATTTTTTTCAGATCCGTAAAAAAATGGGTCAGTTTTAAACATTCCTCTGGCTTTTAAAATACATAAAATTGCAAGCTAGCCTTAATGTCTTTTTTTTAAATAGTAGGCATTTAAAAATTACTTTGACCAGCTTTTGCTGATCTATTCCCTGTTTCCATGGTGCTGTCAGCTGGCAGAAGAAAGAAAGCTTGGAAGTTTCAGAGATTTTTCTTAGAGGCAATGAACATCTTGCAATATCATGTTGCCTTACACCTACAGACTAAATAGGAGCTTGTTGTGTTAACTCTAAAAAGAACAATAGAAATAGTATTTTCCCTTTATTACATACTTTCTCTTTTGAATTCCAGTGGAAATTAGAGACAGTTGGCAGTGACCCATTCATATTTGACATCCAAGGGGTCAGTGACAAATATACCAACTAAAACGTCTTGATATCTGATGTTTATTAAATCACAGACCTCTTTCAAGGAAAGTAGACCTTTCATTAGGTTTCTCAAAAGTATGTTTTCTGACTTTTAGCTTGAGAAACATAAACATCATGAAATATGGTCAAGGAAAACTTAACTAATAAAGTAGTTATTATTATTGTTGCATAGGACTTCAAGATTTTCAAAGAGATCCACACCTTAGCTCATTTGAACCTCACAACAACTAGGTGCAGTAAATGATACTATTGTTTTGATGTAGAAAAGAGAGATTTGAAGAGATTAAGTCACAGAGGCAGGGAAGACCTTGGGCAGAATTCAAACCCAAGTCTGCATGGCTTTGAATCCATTTACATGATTTTGTGATCTCATTAAAGCAAGTGTTACCTCCATGCAGAACATAGCCCTTGCAGACCTTCTAACCAATACTCATTAATGTCTTATCAGATGCTCCACTCTGTGAAAATCTGAATTATCTCTGGTTTCTTAACTTTAGTATATCATCCATGTAGAGTGCAAACTGGATTCCCATCGCCTTTGCTTATAATTTCTTTTAGTCAAGTCTTCTGGATCTATTTTGTTCTTTTTAATTTAAGCTACAGAATATAAAGTATTTAATCCCTTGGGAATGTTATCTTGTAGCACAATGGGAGCAACCTATAATTATCTGTTTACAAGACTATAAAACTAAATACTTAGACCTTTTAAAGCTATTATTATAATACTTGGATGCATTATATTTTAGCTTAGGTAGAAATTTATTAATTAAAATAATTTAAAGTTAGTCTATCATACATAATGGATCCCCCCCCCCCAAAGAAGGCATTAAGGAGGAAATGACATATTGCTCCAAATATATCTGTATGTATATGTGTAAATATAAAATAAATATATATTTGCATATATATACATGATTATGAACATAAATTAAAACACAAAATGGAAAGAAAATACTCACTAAAAGTGTTTACCATTATCATTAAAGAGATTCCACTGAGAGTCCAAGTTGAAGATGGATTCCCTATAAAACATGAGGTCCTTTAGGAGCTCTTTTTTGGATGGCATTATGGTCATTGAATCAAGCCTTAGAACACTGCAAAGCCTCTTAAAGAAGATTCATAGTTACTCAAAGTGTTTGAATTACCTACACAGATACAATCAAGGAGGAAAATGTCTATTATCCAGATATTGTCCTCCTTGATTGTGTCTGTGTAGCTGGGTCAAATACTTTGATATATATATGTATATATATCAGATATTGTATCAGCATTTGTTATTGCTATTTAGTTGTTTCCAGCCATGTCTATTTCTTTGTGTCCTTATTTGAGGTTTTCTTGGAAAGTTATTGGAATGATTTTTCATTTCTTTCTCCAGCTCATTTTGAAAATGAGAAACTAAGGCAAACAGGGTTAAGTGACTATCCCAAGATCATACAGCTATGACCAGATTTGAACTCAGGAAGTTGTCTTCCTGACTTGAGGCCCTGCATTCTCTCTGCTGTGCCACCTAGCTGTCCCATCTATATCTAATCTGTATCATATATACCTCTACCTATATTTCCTTCTTTTTTTCCTTCTCATTTATTTAATTAAAATTATTTTAAAATATTTCCCATGTTTACATGATTCATTTTGTTTCCTTCCCCTCTTACCTCCCCCCTCTCAGAGCCAACAAGCAATTCTACTGGGCTGTGCAAATGTTATCATTTGATACCTCTTTCCATATTATTCATTTTTGCTTATCTATATTTACTTCTATTTCTATTTATAGACTAGAGTTAGTGATAGGGATTGGACTTATAAGTTCATTTGTATAAAAGAATTATTGAAGCTCCCACTAACAAAGCAGGTCAAGGCTTTCTCTTAGTTTTATAATCTATAGCATTGCAAAATTAAATGACTTGTCCAGTCAGGCAGCCAATATATGCCAGAGGCAGGACTTGAATACAGATTTTTCCTGTCTTTGAAGCCAAATTTCTAGACACTGTGCCATGCTGCCCAGATATACATATTTATAGATTGCTTGGACAGATATTTTAAATGGAAAATGAGCTGGTACAAGAACATGGAGCAGCCAAAGACTCTTTTAGACTGACTTTAGGAAATTTTGAAGTTCTTTTAATTACCCCAATTTTTCTCTAAGACAGAAGCCAGTATTTTGACCACCTCTATTCTTCTATTGTTGTGGTATGTCTACAAATTACTACATATCAATGTTCAAAGGATACTAGTTGAGTATTATTCAAAAGGAGATAAAGATGCATATTGAATATGAACAAACTATAGCTTATTATCCTTATTAGTTACCCACTATTTTTGTTATTAATATTATTATTATAAGCCCTTGTCTTTGGTCTTAGAATCAACTCTAAGACAGAATACCAAGGGCTGGGCATTTAGTCTTAAGGAACTTGTCCAGGGTCACACAACTAGGAAGTGTCTGAGGCCAGATTTCTAGCCAGGTCCTCCCAACTCCAGGCCCAGCTCTCTATACACTGAGCTACCTTGCTACCCCTGGTCACTCACTATTGGGACTGGGGATAAAGAACTGTCCTCAGAACCAGAAAAATATCTGCTTCAACTGGCTTGTTATCACTGGGCAAGTCATTTTAACTTCTCAATACTCTAAGTAACCTTCTGTAAAAATTAAAATGAAATCACAAGGCTTCTAGTAGCTTTATAACTTTATTAAATCAAAGCAGCAGTAATAGTAAAGAGAGGGAAAGATAAGAGAGAGGTAGAGAGTTACCTAGCTTATTACTCTATTGGCCAACATGATGGATTGAAGCTCACCATCAACAAGAGTTCATTCAGGTTCCTTGCTCCAGCCAGAAGACCCCAAAGACCTCCTGCTCTTCTACTGATATGCTGTTTTCTCCAACCACTAGCAATCACACATGACATCTCAGGAACCAACCATAGTTTTGTAATTTGCCCGAGTCATTCAGAGAGGCAGTGCCTATGGAATCAGCTTCCTGTCTTGGTTCTTTGGTTCTCTAACTTCCTTTCTCTGAGGGCCTGTCTGTACTTGCATATCTCAGTGTTCTTTGACTTCCAGGTCACTGAGGGGTGATGTTAAGCAAAGCAAAATAATGGAGAGAGAAATTCTCTTCCAACACTTCCAAGACTATAAATTGCCAATTAAAAAAAAAAGATGCTGACTTATATTGGTAAAGGGAGTTTCTTCATCTAAGAATTCTTTATATGAATGAAATCATAGGCCCAGTTCATATTTCCTATGTACTAGAAGCTAGAGATATCACAACAAAATTAATCAGTTGGGTCCCACAAGGAACTCATGTTCTAATGAGAATGTGGGAAGAGAAAGAACAATATATGTTTGCTCAGGTTTAGGGACACCCATGGTGAGTACTCAACTGGAGGTCCTAGGAACACCACCAAGTAGATAATGGTACCTAAGATAAGCCTTGAAGGGAGCTAGGAATTCTAAGAAGCAGAAGTGAAGGGAAAGAGACTTCCGAGGATTCAGGGTAGCCGAAGTGAAGAGATTAGAGAGCTAGGAGATGCAAGTAGGACAGTTTATCTGTTAGTGGAATGTTATGAGGGGGAGTTATGTGAAATCAGTCTAGAAAAAGAGAATGGAGCCAGATTGTAAAGATCTTTAAATGCTAAACAGGAGTTTCTATTTTATTCTAGAGGCAAAGGATCCCTGAAGTTTCTAGAACAGAGAAATGACATATTTGGTAAATCTTCCTTATGTTTAGCTGCATTTTTCCTCTCTGTAAGTTTAAAGTGAGACATGATGGCATAATGGATAGAAATAGGGTCTCCTTGAGTGGGGGTGGTAGGGAGGGGACAGAATGGAAGAATATATTGTCTACTATATGTCATGTGCTGTGTTAAGTGCTTTATAGATATTATCTCATTTGATACAAGAGCCTTGTGAGGTAGGTGCTATTGTTATACTCAATTCATATAGTTGAAAAAACTGAGGAAGACAGAGGTTTAGGGACAAGATGACCTGGGTTCAGGTTTAGCCTCTGACATTTAGAAAAATATGTGACTGTGGGCAAGTTGTCTCAGTGATCCAGGCACTCCTTTAAGACTATAAGTTGAAACTCAGTTGCTCATCTGAAGATTTGCCTTTGTGGATAGATTTTCCATACTGGGTCCAACTTAATCAGAGGTCTATAACAAAAACAAAGACTTTTTCTAACCCTTATTTTTAGCTTTCCTCTCTGGGGACAGACAAAATCAATCTGATCCATCTTCTGTGTGACAGCCCATCAGTCATTTGAAAATAGCCATCTCTTTGCCCATGTCTATTCTTCTCTAGACTATACATCTCTAGTTCCTTGAGGCAATCATTGTATGATATAGGTTTGATTTCCTTCAGAATCTTGATTGTCCTCCTCTGAGCACAATATCCCCCTCAGAATGTGATCATCAGAATTAAATACAAAACTCTACAAAGGATGTGGTATTTGCAGAAAAAAGTGAGATGATTACATTTATTTCTGTTCATGAAGCCCAAGATCACATTCACCTTTTTGTTGATAGCCATGTCACATTATTGACATGCATGGCATCAGCAGTCAGATAAATCTTCTTAATGTTTTCCAAATTAACTGATGGCTAGTTGTTTTAGCCTAATTTCTTTTTTATACTTTTAGCTTTTTTAAAATCAGGAATGTATAATTTTACATTTATTTTTATTAAACTTTGTTTTGTTAGAGTTGCCTTATTATTTTAGTCTATATTTTTAAGGAATTCTCATTGTTATTCAAGATATTAGCAATTATTCCCTGGTACAAGTTTGATATTTCAATTCTGTGCATTGCTTTTGAATTCAACTCAATTCAGCATATATATATATATATATATATATATGTATATATATATATATATATATATAAACATTCAGTACATACAATGTGAAAGGCACTATTTTAGGTACTGCTTATATAAAGACACAAAATAGGATCTTTTCTCAAGAACCTTAGAGTCTAGAAAGTGAAAGCCTAATATACAACTTGATATGAAATAAGGGAGAGTAGATAGTATATGGGGGACAAATAGTTAACAGAGTGCTTAGAATGCCAAAGCTGGAGTCAGGAGGTCCTGAGTTCCAATTGGAAATCATATACTTCTGGCTGTATGACTCTGGGCAAGTCACTTAGCCTCATTTCCCTAAGCTCCTTTTCTGTAAAATGAGTTGGAGAAGAAAATACGAAACCATTCTAGTATCTTTGCCAAGAAAACCCCCAAAAGAGTTCACAAAGAAAGAGTTGGACATGATTGAGAAAGACTAACCAACAAAGATAGAAAGTACAAAAGAGTGGTCCAGATAAAGGACAGTGAGAAATCTCCCTGGAATCTTTCCTACCTTCCTGCCTGCTAGGCTTACACCAAAGAAGTAGCCAACCTATTTAAGGCAATAGACAGAGTTTTGTAAAAGTAGGACATTTTCCCGAGAAAAATATCACAAACCAGAGAAGGGGTAAATGGCATGAAACATAGAAGAGTTATGGTGAAAGGGACTTGGAGAACAGAAAAGACTATTGTGCAGAAGGAGAGAGGCAGAGAAACCAGGCAACCTAAAAAGTGGGTTGTCGTGGAAAGTAAAGTAGAACAGAGGAAAGAATATCAGATCTAGAGTTAGAGTCTGCCCTCAAATACTGAAATACTTATTTAATATCTATGTGACTTCAGGGAAGTTGATTAACTACTTTGGGTTTTAATTTACTCATCTATAAACAAGCCTTCAGAACAGAAGACTTCTGAGGTTCCTTTCAGCTCAGATTTTTTGGTCCTCTGAATGAATTATTCCTGTTCTGTGTCTAAGCTTTCACAGAACTTCAAGTGCTATCATTATCAGTAGTCCTCTTAATTTTTTGACAACCTTAACTTCTCCCCTCCCCTTCCCCACATGCATTTTTTTTTTTTTGGTTTAAATTTTCTTTAGAAAACCAAGCTACATAGTGATGGAATACTATTGTGCTAAAAGGAATAATAAAGTGGAGGAATTCCATGGAGACTGGAACAACCTCCAGGAAGTGATGCAGAGCGAAAGGAGCAGAACCAGGAAAACATTATACACAGAGACTGATACATTGTGGTTCAATCGAAGGTGATGGACTTCTCCATTAGTATCAATGCAATTTCCCTGAACAATCTGCAGGGATCTAAAAAAAAATACTACCCACAAGCAGAGGATAAACTGTGGGAGTAAAAACACCGCTGAAGAGCAACTGCTTGACTACAGGGTTGGAGGAGATAAGACTGAGGAGAGACTCTAAATGAACACTATAATGCAAACTCCAACAACAGGGAAGTGGGTTCGAGTCAAGAACACATGTGATAACCAGTGGAATCATGGGTCGGCTATGGGAGAGGGAAAGGCGGGGGGGGGGGGGGGGGGGGGAGGGGAGGGGAGGAAAAGAAAACGATCTTTGTTTCCAGTGAATAATGTATGAAAACGACCAAATAAAATAATATTTAAAAAAAAAAGAGAGAGAAAACCAAGCTACACTGACAATTTGAAATCACCCAGTAGAACTCTTCCTAGGCTTTCCCCCTCTCCTTTTCTATTTAAAAATATTTCTTGGACATTGACATGTGTTAGCAGAAGATACTATGGTTTCTATCTTCATTCAGTCTCTCATTCCACATGCATTTATTAAGCACTTACTATGTGTAATGCCCAGATAGAAAAGGCACTGGGGAGATTCGCCAGATTTAAAATTTCTATCAGGTGCTATAATGCCTGAAATCTCAGTATTTCATTTTAAAAGCATCACTTTTCCCCTTCAGGCCAGTTTCAAAAATGCAAATGCCATTCTCTAGGAATGGTAACACGGAAGCCATTCATAGCAAGGTATGAATGGGAACCTCTTGCTTTCCTCTGGGCACTGGGCAAACACTGAGTGTTTGGAAGTAGGGAGTCTATAGTTTCCAGAGACTCTGCTTGAACTAGAGCTCCTGCTTACAATCAAAAACTGATTTTTCTCTTCTTGGTTGGCTGATGCTTTCTGAGCCAGTACTATAAAAGGCAAAACAAACAGTATTTCCCACTAACATCCCTAGAAAGAGCCAAGTGGTGATATTATTTATTTTTTAATGTCTAGAGTGGTGAAAGGCAGAGACAACAAAAGGAGGTATTGGGGTCAAGTTTCTGCTTGTATGATATTTATGGCGAGGCTGGAGAGAATATTTATAGTGAGGCTTTAGTACTGGAAAACCCATATTTACAAAAAAAAGAACACATTGGGAGAGGAAATGCCATTAAAAAGGATTCATGGCAGGGTTCCTTTAAGTAACAAGCTTCCCTAGTGAATTTAAAACACAATAGATTTAACATGCATTTTTCAAGAGTAGAGTTCTTATGGAAGATGAGCGATTCCTGGACCTGAAGTGGGTCAGCAAAGGAGAGGAAGGAAAGGGCTCCTGGCTGGCCACCCCTCCTTCCTATCATTGAAAGTTTATGCTGACTCATTACCCTCAATCATTGTTAGGGGAGAGTCTATTGAGGGAAGCTCAGTCTGTGTTACCTACTATTTAGCATATTTGTGATCCCTTTGGATAAATATCCTGTACAGGCAATTGAGGAGGAACTGGGATGCAATGACCTATTGCCTTTGGCTGACCTCGACCTCTCTGAATTGCTGAATTGTCTTTATTTCATTATGAAAGTTATCAATAGAAGGTGATTCCATCTGGAAACCCTTGCTCATCTCCAGTGCTCAGCCAGGCAACACATGGCTACTGTGATGTATTTTGTAATGACTAAAATTCTCGAAGGGCAGCATTTCTTCATTTTAAATTGATTTATTAATTTAATTTTAACTAACGTTATAATACTACTATTATATTACATAATAATAAAATCTTATAATATTGATAATTAATTTAATTTATTAATTAAGAAATCTTAGTCTGGTCAGTTGTCCCTCTCCACTATCCAAAAAGAAAAAGAGAGAGAGTATTCACTCCTTTGGCACAGCTATATGAATATATATCACTTTTGAGCCTACCTGAATATCCCAAGACATCTCTGATTGATAAATAGCCACTGAGGAGGTAGACTTAGAGCCTTAGACTTCCTTCCCTCATTACTTCATCACAGAAAGTGTGTGTCCTTCTTGGAATCCAGATGACCCAGCACATTCCACAAAGAGCTGGATTCCAATGTGGCCTCAGACACTTCCCAGCTGTGTGACCCTGGGCAAGTCACTTAACCCTCCATTGCCCAGCCCTTACCACTCTTCTGCCTTACAACCAATACCCAGTATTGATTCTAAGATGGAAGGTAAGAATTTAAAAAAAATTTACTTAAAAACTTATACATTCTTCATATAAGAAACTAGAGGAAGATTCTCAACTATATATGACTTCTTGGCAACATGGAACTCTTCCAAAGAGCTAAACAAGTTGTACAAAAACTCAAGCCATTCTCCAATTGAAAAATGGGCAAGGGACATGAATAGGCAATTTTAAGTAAAAGAAATCAAAACTATTAATAAGTACAAGAAAAAGTGTTCTAAATCTCTTATAACCAGAGAAATGCAAATCAAAACAACTCTGAAGTATCACTTCATACCTAGCAGATTGGCTAACATGACAGCAATGGAAAGTAATGAATGCTGGAGGGGATGTGGCAAAGTTGGGACATTAATTCATTGCTGGTGGAGATGTGAATTGATCCAACCATTCTGGAGGGCAATTTGGAACTATGCCCAAAGGGCACTAAAAGACTGTCTGCCCTTTGATCCAGCCATAGCACTGCTGGGTTTGTACCCCAAAGAGATAAAAAGGAAAAAGACATATACAAAAATATTTATAGCTACGCTCTTTGTGGTGGAAAAAAAATTGGAAAATGAGGGGATGCCCTCAATTGGGGAATGACTGAACAAATTGTAGTATATGTTGGTGATGGAATACTATTGTGCCCAAAGGAATAATAAACTGGAGGAATTCCATGAGGACTGGAACAACCTCCAGGAATTGATGCAGAGTGAGAGGAGCAGAACCAGGAAAACACTGTACACAGAGACTGATACACTGTGGTACAACCGAATGTAATGGACTTATAACTTCTCCATTAGTGGCAATGAAATGACCCTGAATAACTTGGAGGATCCTATGAGAAAAATCACTATCCACATTCAGAGGAAACATTGTGGGAGTAAAAACACAGAAGAAAAACAACTGCTTGAATACATGGGTCCAAGGGATATGGCTGGGGATGTAGACTAAATGAACAAGGGTAAACAACAACATGGAAATAGGTGCTGATCAAGGACACAAGTAATACCCAATGAAATTGCATGTCAGCTGTGGGAAGAGTGGGTGGAGCGGAGGGAGGGAAATAATGTGATTATTGTAACCAAGGAATAATGTTCTAAATTGACTAAATAAACTTATTCAAATGGAAAAAATACCAAAACAAAACATGGAACTTTTCCCCATTGATCAACCTATTTTGTTAAAGCTCTAAAAAGAGTATAATCTAATCTGATTTAGTTTGCCTATAGCATTTGTTTGTTTGTTTTAAGAGGTATAAGATTAGCCTCTTTTTGTTCAACTTTATGACATTGAAAGTATGCTAATAAGAATCTGTCTCTTTAACTCTGATGGATTAAGAATAATGTTCAAGACTGTCATATGTGGGTTGATTATTTCTGTCACTCTGACATCATTTTGCCTTTAAGAAAGCTTGTGAAAAACTTAGTGATTGTTCAGATTTTCATTGAGACCTGTTCCTATCTATTCTTGAGCTTAATAATAAAGTCTAAGTATCTTTATAGTTTCTACGTTGTGGTAAATGTAGTTTGGCCTCAGTTATCTACCATATAAACAGACAAGAGATAGTTCTTCCAGAAAATGTGGTAGTAGATACATATTAGGCTTTGGACCCACAGCTCCTAGAATGTTAACTGGACAAGCAAACACCAAACTACTTAATGGCTTTGGAGGTGAGAGGGGTAGAGGGAAGAACACACATATCCTTAGGGCAAGGGGTGATCTTCATTCCCTTTTACTTCCAAAAAACTTTTTCACTCCCATTTATTATGTAAGGAAATAAATTTTAGTATTGAAAATTCACAAATTCAAAATAAATAAAGAGATTAATTTCAATCAGAAAGGATACTTATTTTCTAGATAGTTCATGTACCTTCTTATCAAGTTTCTCTTGACCCTTGGTAATGTATGTATGTCCCTGGTTTGGTTACCCTTGCATTAGAGTTTGAACCCTCCCATTGATCAAAGACCTTGACAGCCAGAGATTTGAGATGAGGATTAGGATAAAATAAGACTGACTTTGTACCACACCTCTACCTCTTTCCCTGGGTCTCAAGATCCAGGGAAAAAATAAATTCTTCTGCTTCATTGGAAACATCTAGGGTACCCATGTTCCCTCTTTCTTCCTCAGAATGATAGGTGGTCTTCTCAATATCTTCAAATACATATATGTCACAGTATAATTGTGTTGTCAAATTTCCTATCACCTTATCCTCCAAATAAGCTCTCCTTGCTCAGAGATTCTCCCTACCATTAGAGAATTAATGCCACCTGTCCCTTTTATCCATATTTCCCTATCAGATCTATGCCCTGACAAAGGAAAAAGCGTATCTTATTCATTCCAAAATGGGATCTCCTTTTTCATAATTCATTTCCCAGAAGAAAAGGATGAAAGTTATGATAAGGCTTCTTAACTTGAGATCTATGAACTTTTTAAAAGTCATTTGATATTTGTATTTCAATATAATTTATTTTGAATTTCTTTGTACTTTATTTTAGAATATTATTCTGAGAAGAGGACTATAATTTTCAATAGATTCCTCATTTCCTAGGGGTGGTAGACTGGGGATATTTCAACCTTAAAAATAAAAGGCAACCCAGCTGAAACCCAGGCCAAACAATAAACCCCACCATGTTTTTGTCTTCATTGGTCTTTACAATCATAATACTTTTGAGGTTATAAACTTAGATCTGGAAGAAATCTCAGAGTCCACATAGTCCAGCCTCCTTAGTACAGAGATGAGGTCTTGTTATTCCATTGTTTCAGTCATGACCAACTGTTTGCAACCCCATTTTGTGATTTTCTTAGCAGAAATAATGGAGTGGCTTGTTATTTCCTTCTCTAGGTCATTTTACAAATTAGTGAAATGAAGGAAACAGAATTAAATTACTTGCCCAAAGTTACACAGCTAGAGTCCAAGGCTAGATTTGAAATCATGTTGGGTCTTCGCAATCCCAATCTACTGCATAATCTAAGTCCTCCAAAATGAGGTCAATGAGGCTATTAATTGAGACAATTGACACTAAGACTTCAATGACTAGTAGGTTTAACCCTAGAAAGGTGTATTTGCATTCTAAAAACAAAATTAATTAATTCAAATAGATATACAATTAGTGGCACATGTGAAGAAAAAGGTTTTGGAACTCAACCCAAAAAACAGGACAGGGGTTCATTTCACAGACAGATTTTATTGAACAATTACTTTTGAATGAAAACTTATTTAAATTAAACTTAGTTTTATATATAGGATAAGGTTAAAGGCCAGTTAATTAGCTCATCAGACTAATCAAGGAAAGACACTTGAACTACATGATTCAGAAACCTTAATTGCTGGATGCTTACTGGAATCCTTTTTGAGATACTAGGAAGGAACAAAGTAAACTATATTTTAAAGTGTTCTTTCTAAGCTTAAGAAGAGGAAATATAAAAGTATTTTTCCACCATCACAGGGGAAAAGTTATTAAAACTTGCTGTGTTTATCCTGAGGCTAAAATTCCATATTGTGCAGGACTCCTCACTGCTCTTCTTCTGCCTCTCCTCTAATGATGTGCACTATTTTATGGGTATCTCTCTATATTCTGTAAGGTTGGCTAGAAAGCAAAGCTCTTCATTTTTCCATTAATTCCTTCCCTAACCTAGGAGTTATATTCTGGTGAAGTGCTAGGAAGCCTCTATTCTCAAGGTACTCTCTGTGTCTACCTATCAGCTGAGCATGGCATGCTTATCTGTGCTTCTCCCTGAGTGTACTCACTGAATTCACCATATGAAAAGTTGAACTTATGGATTTCATTAGGCAGGATACTTGATTCTTACTACCTGAATATCTCATAATTTTGTATCTCATATTTATTATTAGCTGATTTGTCATAGAACTTTAGAGCTAAAAGCAGCCTTAAAAATAATCTAAGCCACTTTCCAAATAACAGAAGATCCAATATATAGATCTGGAAGTGAAAAGACACAGAGTTCATTAAGTCTAGACTTTTTAAAAAAAAAATCCTTACCTTCTGTCCTAGAATCAATACTAAATATTGTTTCCAAGGCAGAAGAGCTGTAAGTGCTAGCCACTTAGACTTAAGTGACTTGACTGAAATTGCACAGCTAGGAAGTATCTGAGGCCAGATTTGAACCTAGGACTTCCTATTTCTAGACCTGGCATTCTTTCCACTGAGCCATCTAGCTCTCCCCATTGATTTTATTTTATTTTTTAATTTAAAAATTTTAATTAATTAATTAATTCAGAATATTTTTCCATGGTTATATGATTTATGTTCTTTTCCCTCCCCCCTCATCCCTCCAATAGCTGATGCACATGTAACAATTAAAATAGTGGGAGCCATAAACTGTTACAGATAAAAGAGTGATTGCCTTAAATTGTGACCATGGAAATATGTTTTTTAATAGTAAAAATAAAGTGGTCGCCAGGGAACAATTCCCAAATATGAAATATACCCAAATCAGCTGGGTTTTATGGAGATTTTAATTAATACAAATGAAGGAATTAAAGAAAAGGGAGAGAAACAGAGTAAGAGGGAATAGTAGGAAAAGGGCTAGACCAGCTTAGGCCAGCCTTAAGGCTTAAGCCTTAAGAGAGAGATCAGTCAGTCTTTTATCAACTCACCACAAGATTTGTCCAAGCAAGACTCTAGTGTTCAGAGACCCACCAGTTCAGCTTTTGCCAGCTCCATCCAGAGAGAGTTCTCTGAGAGAGAGTCTTGCTCTCAGCTTCTCATCTCCTTTTAAAGAGAATTTTCTCCTATGTCACCTCCCCTAAGCTCTCACATGTACCAATCACAGTAGACATTTTCCAAAGGACAGACCATTCTTAATTCACACCTGAGTAGACTAAACTTTTGACTAAAATCTCTGAGTAAGTTCTCACCTCTTTGCCCCTTGTAAGTACAAGTTGCCTGACCTTTATAAGCACTTAGCACCCTTTTGTATTAGATCTAAAAATAGGCACAGCTTAAGAGTTTTTGCCTTACTATAAGTATGGGTTAAGTATTTTTCATTGTTCAGCAAGGAGTTTACAACTTTATCTTCCCCTAAGGCATGCTTAAGTATGGGTGAAGTAGAGTTCCCACATTCCTGATCAAGTATCTTCATTGTTTAAATGGGGAATGGTCTTAACCAAATCTTATGAAATAGAGTCTGAGAATTTTTAAGATTCACACACAATTCCACTGGGTTTTACATATATCATTGATCAAGATGCATTTTCCTATTATCGATCATTGAAATAGGGTGATCTTTTAGAGTCTACATCCCCAATCATATCCCCATCGACCCGATGTGATCAAGCAGTTGTTTTTCTTCTGTATTTCTACTCTGACAGTTCTTCCTCTGAATGTTGATGGCATTCTTTCTTATAAGACCCTCAGAATTGTCCTGGGTCATTTCTTTGCTGATAGAAGAGAAGTCCATTACCTTCAATTGTACCACAGTGTATCAGTCTCTGTGTACAATGTTCTGGTTCTGCTCCTTTCACTCTGCATCAATTCCTTGAGGTCATTCCAGTTCACATGGAATTCCTCCAGTTCATTATTTCTTTGAGCACAATAGTATTCCATCACCAACATATACCACAATTTGTTCAGCCATTACCCAATTGAAGCGCATCTCCTCATTTTCCAATTTTTTGCCACTACAAAGAGTGCAGCTATAAATGTTTTTATAAGTTTTTTTCCTTATTATCCCTTTCCCCCACTGATTTTAAAAATGAGAACATGGAGGGCCATGGAGGTGAAGTGTGTTAGCCATGGTAGCACAGGTAACAAATGGCATGACTAGAATTCAGACTTAGTTCTTATGGCTGTAAACCTAGAATTCTCTATACTACTTTATGAGATTGATAATATGTCAAAGTCTACATAGTTAATTAGTGGGGGAAACCTGGTAAAATCCAGGACTACCAACTTTTATTCCACTATTCTTTCAGCTGTCTGAGATGAACAATTCTAGGCACAAGGAAGCTGGGAATGATAAAAAAATTCAAGGTTTTTAAAATGATCTAATTAATTTATTTGACTCTCATAGGTCCTATAGAGATTATCATTCCCATTTTAAATGAAAGCACTAAGTCTAAGAGAGAATGCATTTACCTAGGGTCTCTAAACTAACACGTTTGTGGCAGAATTCAAACTCATCTTGCTAACTGTAGACCCAGTGCTCTATTCACTTGGGCACATCTACATTTACATATAGGAACTTTAGCTTTCCAGAAAGGAAATATGGGAAGAGATAGAGTACAAGATTTATAATCAGAAATACTGAACTATAAACCCAATCTAAGTTATTTACTGGCTATGTGACTCCAGCTGAATCACTCTGTAAGGTCCCTTCCAATTTTAATTTCCTTTTCTTCTTATGTTGTTGTCAAGATATTCTGGCCATTAGCCTCACCTCCTCACCTGCTCCCTCTGTCTTTGAACCCTATCTCTGGGTTCCTTGCTATGATGGATGAGTTTTTGTCTTACTTTTTCTAGAAGCTGGTCTCCATGATACATCCTGACGATCTCAACATCTTGCCCACTTTGCTTATTACTATTCCGACTCCTTTCCAGCTCCTGTTTTAGTGTTATCTTCCTCCATTAGCATGTATGCACCTTGAATCTAGGGGCTGTCTTGCATGTTTGATTTGCATTTCTAGCATTTAGCACAATGCCTGGCATTTAGGTATTGTGGTTCATATTTAATTTTCTCTTTTTAAAATTATTTTTTACAGATTACATGCCAATGCAATTGTTAATATTTATTTTCCGACACTTTACAACCTGTTTTCTTCCTTCCTACCATACCTCCCTCCTCCCTAAGAAAGCCAGTAATATTATATAGGTTTTATGCACATAATCATATAATTCATATTTCCATGTTTGTCATATTGCAAAACAAGTCACATAATGCTTACAATTGAGAAAAATTCATGTAGGAAATGGGTCAGACTTTGTCTGTTCTATCTATGGTGGTAGAGAGCCTTTTTCATTATGAGTCCCTTAGAGTTATCCTAGATCCGTGTTGGCAAACCTATGGCACATGTGCCAGAGCTTGCTTGGGAGGGGGGCTGCTCTATTTGCCCCTTCCATGCTTGTGTATGAGGACAATTCTCACATGACCTGTCCCTCTGCCCAGCAACCCAGTGGGTGTGCTTCCTCCTTCCCCTGTCTGGGGGTAAGGTAGGTGACTCACATAGGGCAGGAGGATTGCATTTTGAGTACTTGTTCTCTAAAAGGTTTGTTATCATGGTCCTAGATTCTTGCCATGTTGGTAGTAGTTGTCTTTCACAGCTGATCATCATACATCATTGCTGTTACTTTGTACAGTGTTCTCCTGGTTCTGCTCACTTCACTTTTCATCATTTCCTATAAGTCTTTCCAGGTTGTTTTTGTTATCATCTTGCTTGTCATGTCTTATAGAACAATGGTATTCCATTATAATCACATACTACAATTTCTTCAGCCATTTTCCAATTGGACATCCCTTCAGTTTCCAGTTCTTTGGCCCCTCAAAAAGAATTAATACAAATATCTTTACACAGTCAGATCCTTTTACCCTACCTTTCATCTCTTTGGAATATAGACCCAACAGTGGGATTTATAGGACCAATGGTATGCACAGTTTTATGGCACAGTTCCAAATTACTCACCAAAATGCTTGTACAGTTCAAGACTGCACCAACAGTATATTAGTGTCCCAGTTTTCCACACCCCACCTAATATTTGTTATTTTCCTTTTTTGTTATCTTAGCCATTCTGATAGGTGTGAGATGGTGCCTTTGAATTGTTTTAATTTGCATTTCTTTAGTTGATAGTGCTTTGGAACATTTCTTAAATAATTAAATATAGTTTAAATTTCTTTTTCTGAGAACTATTCAACTTTTGACCATTTGTCAACTGGAGTATGCTTTGTATTCCTATGAATTTGATTCAGTGCTCTGTATATTTAAGAAATGAGACCTTGTCATATTCTATATACTATCTATAAATATTTCTCCAAAGTTTTTTGTTTGCCTTTAGATCTTAGTTGTATTGATTTTCTTTATGCAAAAACATTTTTAATATAGTGAAAGCTTAAATCTCATTATATGCTCTATGTCCTTTGTCCTTTCTAAGAGGACCAATAATATCACAAGGGTGATCTTTTGACTTGCTTCTGAATTGGGCCCAAGTGAAACAAAGTTGCACAGTCATCATCCTCACTCTCTCATCCAAAGTAATCTAAGCCCAGTGGCAAGACAAAAGTCAGGATGACTGATGGCTGCTTAGGATGCAGTGGATGGCCTTTGCATCTTTGAAGTTTGACCATGCTTTGAGCATTCCACAGAACATGCTTCAGCAGCCTTCAAAGCCTTTGGAATAAATTATTCTCATCCACCCATTTAACAGGGGAAAATCTACATCCCTCTAATTTATCATTGGCTTTGAGACCTGTCAGTTACTCTCTTTAGCCTGTCTACTGAGGCAGTTTTACCAGGCTGTGGTGCCTGGCCATGATACAGCTTACTAGAGACACAGGTGAGAGTTGGGTGAAAAGTGGACTTCAAAGTTAGATGAGCAGCCCTGAAAAGGGCTCAGTAAATCCTCACAGCAGAGGTGTTATTTGTCCCTCAATATCCCTATACACGCAATAGTGGTGCGTTCTCCCCTCCCTCATATGTCATCTTTGGTCCTATGAGCCTTCTTAATTAGAAGAAGTGTTAGCAATCCTCTTTAAAAATGGATAGAAAAGAGTTTGGGTTGGGGAAAATCTAAAGATCCAGAGTAGAAATTTTCCGTTTGTTCGTATTTATCTCTCCCTCTTTTCCTTTTTTGGTCTTCTACCAAAATCAAAACTTGCTCCCATTGTAATATTGTTATTGTACTTTAAGACAACTAGAACAATTGATACTAACTTAAATGACTTATGGGCTTACCTGAAATTAATAATAATTTTTCAAAAGCTCTGAATGCAGATTTAAGATCACAATGAGAAGAGTCATTTTGTACCAGTAACACTTGTTACAACTACAGTATTAAATGATGTCTCATATTGGGTAGATTTCTAGTTTCTGAGATGTTGTTCTGATTTTTCTTGGTAGCATCAGGGAGTGTTGCTTGGATCGTTGCAACAATTGACTTGGTCTGATAGCCCACAATGTCACTGTAGTGGTGAATTTGTGACCTACTTTACAAAGACAATTGGAACAAAAATTGGAAGAGTAATCTCATTAAAAACTATATGAATGTAATAAAAACATACTAGGAATGTCAACAGGAAAGACATGAGGAAAGATGGTATTAAGGTAGCTATCAGATCTTTCACCATAGAGACAGATAATGAACTTGGGGACCCTGTTAACATGTACCATAATATCATTCATATAAGTATGGAATTCAATTGAAGACAAAGCAATGTCCACATCCAAGTAGGATTTTAATGAACAGTTATAAATGAATAATTGAATTTTCATTTTATAAAAGGGGCTTGTTAATGTAAATGGGTATTTAATGAGTGGAAATGAGGGAAAGAGATTTTTAAGGGGAGCAGAGGCCTGGGAGTATTTCTGATGTTTCATGCCCTTTCTAGGCAATTATTCTGTGCTTCACTGGGTCCTCTTCCCCATTCATCTATAACCAATAAAATATGTGGATTTGGCATTGCTTAGTAACCTGTACTTTTCACCAACACCACAAATATACACCTTTATGAAAATAAATACCCCTCCATATTTAATATTAAACTTGAATCACCTTGTAGAAATGGGAAGGTGAAGAATATAGGTTGATAAATACATTGAAGCTAAATGGGATGGATTTTCCAGTGGAGAATATCTCATGGAGAAGGCCTGAAATATCAGGAGTGTCCAAACATCAGTAAGAGGCCAGAAGTTGAACATTTGCTTCGTGTATGGAACATTGCCATTTAGAAGGACCCAGTCACCCTAAATATACTCATTTCAAATAAGATCATATTTGTAAAATACATAGCACACTTCTTGTCACACAGTAGGTACTTAATAAATACTTATTCCCCTCTCCTTCACTTCATTGTCTAAACCAACATTACTTTTTCTTTGGTATTTGTCTCATTATGACTTATGCCTTGTCAAACACCAGCCCTGGGTCACCCCACCGCCCCTGCCTTTTCCCTGCCTGTTTTTATGCAGCTAAGTGCCATTGGAGGCACTTCATAATGTGAAGGAGGAATTCACAATGGTACTGACTTGGCTTTATACAAATTTATACCATCTAATCTCCGTTGGGACTTCATGGATGGACTAAAATTCATTTAAGCTTCCCTAATTTATCAAACACTCCACAGCAGCTGTTCTAAACTTTCTCTCCTCAAGCCTCCTACACCATTCCCTCTCCTTCCCTCACAGCAGAAGACCTTGCCACCCACTTTATGGAGAGAAAAAAAGCCATCTGTTATGAGCTCCCAATTCTCCCATTTTCTATACCTGAAACACTTTTCTACATCATCTCTAATTTTGTCCTCCTTTGCTCTAGACTCTGAACAAGAGATGACCCTTCTTCTTGCAAAAACCAACCCCACTGCAAGTGACCTTCTCCTCACCAGTGTCTTCCCAATGCTTCCTCCTTTAGGTTAGTCCTGGCTCCCTCATCTCAATAAATCAGCCCGTTAAAATTTTGTTAAGCTTTGTGTTAAGTTCTGGTTATGTAAAAAAGGGCAAATGTTAGTCCCTGATATCGAAGAGCTCACTGGATAATGAAGGAGACTGCATGCAAACACCTTAGTACAAACAAATTTTATAGAGGATAAATAAAAAATAATCAACAAAGGGAAGGCACTAGAACAAATAGGGATCAGAAAGCTT
This sequence comes from Monodelphis domestica, assembly GCF_027887165.1. Lineage (NCBI taxonomy): Eukaryota > Metazoa > Chordata > Mammalia > Didelphimorphia > Didelphidae > Monodelphis > Monodelphis domestica. Next base: position 322,557,363 of record NC_077228.1, read on the forward strand.
TTATGTAGAATGTGGAAGTTTAAATGGGACTTAAAGGAAACCAGGAGTTTGATTGAGACTAAGTAGGACAGCTTTCTAGTTAAAGAAGAAAACCTTGTATTATAAAAATATATATTTGAAAATACTTTGAGTCAAATGATAGAGTGTCTTGTTTAAATAAAAGAAAAGTGATTAGTGTCACTGGATTGTAGAGTAAATAGTTATTGAAAAATGGCAAAAGACTTAGGGAGACTAGAAAGGTGGTGAGAAGGACCACCACCCTATGAAGGTCTTTGAATCCAAATAGAAGATTTTATAGTTGATTGTGTAAGTCATAGTTAGCCACCTGGGTGCCTACAAATATGTTCAGGTCATATTTTAATTAATAAAAAAGAAATCCTATGCTTCATCTTTCCTTGTCCTCAATCTCTCATCCTATATCTTTATTCCCTTTCTTAGTCAAGGGAAGAGGAAGGAAGGGAAGTACAGAGAGAGACAGACAGGCAGACAGAGACAGAGAGACACAGAAAGAGACAGAAGGCAGAAAGAGATAGAGACAGAGAGAGAGAGAGAGAGAAAGAAAGAGAGAGAGAGAGAAACAGAGACAGAGACAGAGACATATTTGTGTGCTCTCATTGCCTTAACTTTCTAATCTGGCTTCTGAACTCAATACTCAAGAGAAAATTGCTCTCTACTAATTACCTCTTCATTGCTAAATTAAATAGCATTCTCTAGACCTCATCTTTCTTGTTTACTGTGCTGTTCTGACACTACTAAGAATCCATTGCTCTTAGTTCCCCCAACCTTTGCTGCCTTTTGTGACTCTTCACTTTCTAGGTTCTCCTCTTTGTGTTTTGTCTGTTTCTCTTCAATATGTTTCATGGGATCATTATTTGTGGCCTGACCCCAAATTATGGGTGGTGTTTGGGGTATTCAAGGAGGACTAACACCTATTAATGAGCCCTTTTCAAAGATACTTATGTACCTTTAGAGTCCACCTTTGACCCAACTCTCACTTGTTTCCAAGAAGCCATGTAGCATGCACATTGGACAAACACTGATAAAGCCATCTCAGCAGAAAGGCTAAAAAGGAGGTTGAGGGCAACTGACAGACCAAAATCACATTGGTGAGTTAAGGGGATGTCTACTCCAAAAGTGTGAAGACTTCCTCCAACAAAACAAGTAGATGGAACAATTTATTACAAAAGCCATGAAAGTGACTGAAAAAGATGCTGTGTCTGGGAGTTCTAAGAGGTCCTGAAAAACATTCAGGGGTCCTGAAGGGCTGAGGACAATGAGACATGGGGAGAAGGATGATACCCATCAGGAGGGCCAATGAAGCTGGTAGTAATTAGAGATGAGGTTTATTGGTCACAGCTAGTAATTTTATAGAGAAAGTGAAATAGGCTAAGGGATTAGGTAAACTTTTTACATGGATAATGGTTAAAAACGATTTACAATCTTAATACAATGACTTAGTTTACCTCACCAAAACTTAGACAGTTTACTATAGGACAATGAATCACAAGTAAATATGTAACCATCTAGTTCGGATTCTCAGGGAAATGTTTGGCTTCAGTGGGTAGAACAAGAACAACAAGGGACAGTCAAGAACTTATCAGGTGCTTTGAATACTATCTCACATGCCTGGTTCTAGCTAGTGTATTAAGGAATTACTCTGAGAGGGAGATGATGAATTAAAGATCAGATCTGCCCACTTCCTCCCTTCCATTCCTCCTTCCTCTTCTCCCTTCCTCATCTTTCTCCTACCTCCCTCCTCCCTTCCCCCATCAAATTAGTTCTACAATTGGTATCACTAGAAATCTCCTTTGAGTATCTTGATATAATAGACGGATAACTCTCTCTTTAATAACTTTAAATAAAAGGGGTTTATTTAGGAGAAGGGGGAAATAGGGGCATTGAGGGCAGAGAGGGTTTGAGGTTTCCCTAATCCTAAAATAATTCCTAAATTGGAGGATGTGGAAGAGTCTAGATTTTGGGGAAATGGCCAACAGGTTTGAAGATTCTGTCACTTGAGTATTGTAGGGAGAAACCAGAGAGCAGGACTTTTCTGTCCTTCCTCTTTTCTGTCCCAAGGGCAAGAGACCAAATTTCTTTAGTTTGGTTCTCCTTCTTCAATTGTCCTTTCCCAGTCACCATTCCATTTTAGAATGTCCTCTGTGGGGTTTTCCTTAATGGACTTCCCTGACCAGCAGGGTCCCACAAGGGAAGGGGCTCACCTTTGTGATGGGACCCGAGGAGAGGTAGGAACCGAGAACCAGGGTGGAGAATGAAAGACAGGGACAAGTCAGTGTTTGAATAGGGCAGGCAATCCCTATGATACTCCCTTTGGTAGGAGAGTATGAGTACAAAGGAACATGAGGTGGATGAGGAGATTAAGATAGGGAATGCAGGCCGAGATGGTTACAGCCTGGGGGAAGGAGAAGGTCAAGAGGAGAGAGAGACATAGTCATTGAGGAGCCCAGTGGAGCTCCATGGAAGGGAGAAAGCCAAGAGGAAGTTCATGGGTTTGCCTCTGAATTTATTCCTGTCCTGCTTGGGCGGGACTCCCAAGCACGTAGTAACCACAGCACAAAGTATAGACACTTAAGATTGGGTGGCAAGGTAGAGGGAACACTTTTGGGTGTGTAGATTGCAAACCCGCTTTCCCGGGGAATTGAGTCCGAGCATGTTAATGAGTTTGTCTTAGCCAAGGGCCGCATGGCCAGTTCAAGGTTACATTCACAAGCCTCACTGGTATAACCTTATGCTTGGAGACACAGTAGCCATACAGTCATTTATATTTCATAGATGTGAATATGCTTGGGATGCTAGTCCTCCTTGACTGACAGTTCTGCAGCCTTTGGTGAGCCAGTACTGCTTCATGCTTTTCCCATCTCTCATCCACAACACTAGCTGATGGCTCTGATTTTATTATTTATTTATTTTATTATTTATTTATTATTCTCTCTACTGGGGGATACAATGCTGTGGAGTGCTCAGTGCTTGGTCACATATTACGGACAGCAAAGTTATCTACTGCATCCAGATCCATCACCAGCTATCTCAACTTTTTTCTTGCCATTGGGCTTGGGTGACTCTGGAACAGAGAGTGAGGCTGATGACTTTGTGTAACTCATTTAAATACAATTCATGAGCAAGTAGCATCACTCCAAGATGTTATTAATCATCTGCAAAAAAAGGACAACATTTAATTTTATTTTGGTTTTCTTTGGTAACTTTAATTTGGTTTCCCCATGTTTCTTATAGCTCAGACTTCATCAAACTGGTTAATTGTCAGCAACTTTCAGATTGTATCTCATAAAAATAGATGGGCACTAGGTAAACCCAAGGTCAAGCACTACAATTTGACTTTTTCTCTGTTCTTCAGGTGCAGACAAATAGGAATGTTCATTCCTGAAATACTGATAGACCTTCTACATAGTCTACAGCTACCTATGGTACAGATATTTCTTCCAAAGAATTATCTCATGAATTAGATGCACACAGAAAGACACTAGTCTCAATAATTTTTACTCTTCAACACCCAGACAATAGTCCAACATCTAAAGACCAGTCACATTGTACACTGGCTCCAAATAGATATAATATAGGGCAATCCCTCTCTGTTAAGCCTCCATTTACAAACATATTTAGAGTGATGAATTAAAGGTAGAAAAGGATAACAGGTTAATGTTTCCTTTCATAATTGAAGTCTAGTGGTCAATAGGAATTTATTTTGTGTTTATTTGAAGGAGATTATATAATCTGTATATAAGTCTATTTCTTTTTATGCTTGAGGTGGATAAAATACTATTGATACTGTAGCTTTCTCTCCTGAATCTTTATATCACAGTTGTGAAGTGAAAATTGTAAATTACTTTAACCTTCAGGGAGTCTAAGTATAAAAAAATGTTTTTAAGAGTATCACAGATTTCTAATCCAAAGGAGTCTTAGAGATGATTTAGTCCCACCCCACTAATTTTTCATATGAACAAATTGAGATGCCAAGTGGTATGACCTGCCTAAGGTGACACAAATCTTAAAGAGTAGGGCCTAGATTTGAACCATGGTCTTCTAATTCTGAAACTAAAGCAATTGGTATTCTCTTCTTTCTACATCAGCCAATTAAATTTTCATGAAGACTGATGCTTATATGGAATTCTGAAGTTCAATATGGCATTACAAGGTAATTTTCAGAAATTTTGTTGAATACAGAGCAAAGAATTTTTGCTGTTACGTTCACTGCTCAGGCCTATTCTTTGTTGATGTTCAGTTGTTTTTCAGTCACATATAACTTTTCATGAATCCATTTGGAGTTTTCATGACAAAGTTATTGCAGTGATTTACCATTTCTTTCTCCAGTTCATTTTACAGATGAGGAACTGAGATAAACAGGATTAAATGACTTATCAAGGGTTACAGATCTAGTAAATGTCTGAGGTCAGATTTAAATTAAGGTAGTAGATTAGTCTTTCTGATGTCAGACCAGGCACTCTGTCCACTGTGCTACCTAGCTACCCACAGACCTATGGACCTGAAACACTTAAGTTTTGAAAAGTCCCAGGAATTTCCTTTCTGGAAAGTACAGAACAACTGAAGAACCTGGTTCATTCACTAACAAGAGGTTTGTTCGAAAACATTGACTGAGACCTAGGAAGGTCTACCTAAATTAAAGCACTACTTCTCCATCCTTAGCAAAGGTCAGAGGTGAAAATTTACTTTTTTTTTAAAACCCATACCTTCTGTCTTGGAGCCAATACTGTGTATTGGCTCCAAGGCAGAAGAACGGTATGGGCTAGGCAATGGTGGTTAAGTGACTTGCCCAGGATCACACAACTGGGAAGTGTCTGAGGTCAGATTTGAACTTAGAACTTCCCATCTCTAGGCCTGGCTCTCAATCCACTGAGCTACCCAGCTGCCCCCAGGCTTACTTTTAATGATTAAATTTCCCTAGTTTGTTTTTGTGTGATCTTGGTCAAGTCACAACTTAGTATTTCAAATAAATCTCTCAGGCTGAAAATTGCAAAGCAGTGGCCCATCTTCACTGATGAAGAGAATTCTTTTACTGGGAGTTCTCTATACAGTGAATTCACATGTCCAGATCAAAGAAAAAATTGCATTCCTATTATTTTTATAAATCTCCCCCTACTTCCCACAGTATGTCCATTTCCAGCATCAATAGAGATGTATCCTTAAGAAGATGTTCAATAATCCATTGTTTATAATTAATTTTAAAAGCAGGGAACATTTTAACTATCTCAAAGATTTGATCTTTGCTTCTACACACTTGATATCTACTATTTCATTTTAACTTGCAATATATTTTTATAGCAGGAAATATGAGACTCAATTTACTCTTTGTAAAACATTGATGTGATGTTTCTCTCTGCTACTTTTTCTCTACTAGTTTATTTAGACTTTCTGATTGAGTCACTTTCCTCCTTTCTCCAGAAATGTCTCTGTAAATGTTAATTTCAGTGTGAGTTTTCAGTGGTAGTCTCTTCATTACATTGGCATTTTACAGTTTTATCCAAACTCTTAGCCAATTTTATGGCACCCTTTTATTGCCTTTTACCTTGCTTGAAACCAATAAAACTTTGTAATCAAAAAAGACGCTGAGCACTAGCAAAATGGCAGCTGCAATTGATTCCTATATGTGAGATAATTGGCTTTATAAGTTATTCAGGATTTTAGCTTTAATGACTTGTAACAAAGGCAATTCTCTCCCTAATGGATTCTAATTTTCTTAATATGGCTGTGTTGATATGTATCTTATGTGTGCATTTATTCTGTATGTATTCAGGTCACAGACATAGCCTATGCTATACTACAGTAGGTGGACTGTATTCTTTCCATGAAGGATGTATATCTAACATCACAGGGAGGAATAACAGCCGTGAAAATGTGAATCCCTTACATGATTCTTATAAACTTATTATGAAGTTCAGAAATCTCCTATCGGTCAGAAGAAGAGGCTATGTTACAGAAGAGCTCACAGGATCAGAGATCTAGAATTAGAATGGACCTTAAGGTCATCTAGCTCAATAAATGAGAAAAGTGATGTCACTTGTTAGGAGTCATTCAACTAAGAAGTGTCTGAGGCAGGATTTAAACCCAGGTCTTTCTAACTTCAAGTCCAATGCTCTATTCAATATGCAAGACTTAGTCCCATTGTCAAATCAGATATGTATTGTGAAATTTGTAAATCATAATTGATTCATTTAGACCTTTTCTTTCTATTGTCACTTTGACTAGCGAGAAGTTCCATTTGCTTAGTAGAGGGGGAGGAAGTCTGAATGCCTTTCCCTCATCTATTTCTATTTTCTGACCTCTAATATGTTCTGACCTTTGATATGATGCTAGGGCATCATGGAAGCAGAATCCCAAGGTTGGAAGGCACCACAGGGATGATCTAATCTGTCCCATTTCCTGAGGGACTTTCAACTATGAGTCTAATAAGTGGTCATCCCATCTCTGCTTGAATATTTCCAATGAAGATTATCTTCACTAGGCAGAATAGCAGTAAGGACTACTTAGAGGTTTAGTGACTGCCTGTGGTCAAATAGCTAAGAAGTATCCTAAGGTCATATTTGAATCCAGGACCTCCCATCTCTAGATCTGGCTCTTAATCCACTGAGCCACTAGCTGTCCCTCTTCATGTTGCTTTCATCATTAGAATTTTTTTCTTATGCTAAACCAAAACATATTTCTGTTTGGCTTCTACCCATTTCTACCAGTTCTACCCTTTGAATCCAAGAAAAAAAAAGTTAGTTCGTAGGACAGCCCTCCAGATACATGATAGTCACTACAATGTTTCTCCTAAGACTTCTCTTTTTCAGATACATATTCATATTCTATAAATGATTTTCTTATTTGAATGGTCTTTCCTAATCATAATCCCCCTAATCATGATACCATCCTATTTTTCAGGGGTGTATAAAGCAAGTTCAAAGTGGCTCACAAGGGGCTGATGGTGAAATTTACACTGTGAGCATTTGCACCTCAGGAACTGCCAAATAAATTATGACTTGATTTATTGTTTTACTGATTATGTAGACTTAAAAAGTGACAACAGAAATGTTAATAATTCAATTTTATATTAAAATTATCTCATACACACTTTTTGTTTGTTTGGAGAATTGACTCCCAAACATTCACCAGTATCCACTCTTCCTAAAATAGGTGCTAAAAATCAAAAACAATGATTTGGATTAAGGGGGACCATCACAAAATAAAATGGGTGTAATGGATGGGAGAATGGAGTCACCCACTATATTTTCTTTGAGACTAGAGAGTGAGAGAGGTGGGATGAAGCCAGAAGATGGAAAGAGGAGATAGATTGGTACTCCTCTCTCTTCCCCTAGTGAAGACAGCACAAGTTGAGTAAAGAGTCAAGGACTGCAACTGACTTTTTCCCCATGAGGAGAAAGTGTATCTTTCCTCCCCAAGCTTCAGTTCTCTTCCTAGGTGTTATGAGGCAGTCAATTTGATCTATAAAGGATAATTCTTTTATGCTAAAGGGACACATAAAGACAGGGAGAGCAGAGTTTGTTGAATAAGGGAAAGTGGGAAGTGGGAAATTCCTAAAAGCTAACAACTGACCTTCCTCCCCAAATCCTGAAGGTCAGGTTATCTGCATGACTCTCCTTGGTCAGTTGTGATATCTGCCCTAACTTCTGTCTACTCTAATTGTAGCATGAAGTTCAAAGGACAGCTTTAGGGGATAGAGAGGAAAGTGTTCTTTGGGTGAATGGCTTTATAATAAAGTCTTATCCTCTCCTTTTTATCTTCAGCTGGATCCAAGGGCTTTAGTTTCACTGAGAGATGGTCACTGTTCAGAGGTTTCTCTTAGAACAATCACTCTAGAGGAGTTCCCAATGAAGTTAACTGTTTTGAATCTTCTCAGCTCTTCTGTTTCTTCCTGGAATTCTCCATCTTCCTTGCTCCTCCCCTGCTCTTTTGCATGCTGTATCTGATTTTCCTCTCTTACATAGGATCATCACTGAACACAATCACTGTATGAATGTAACCCAATATATTTTATTGATTAAGCTTTTTACATCTCGTTACATCCATTATTTTATAAGAAGCTTCCCTGTAAAATGGTAGAAAGGTATTATCTTAAAAATTTCTACATAGGTTTTCCAAAATTATATGATCAATATTGTATTCCTTCCTTCTTCCCTCTCCCATCATAAAGCTGACAAACAATTCAATATGGGTTAAATACATGTATTATCATGCAAAACATATTTCCAAGTTATTCATTTTTGTATGCAAATAATCTTATAGATCCCAAACCCCCAAATATGCAACCAAATAAACAAGTGATAAAGCATAAGTTTTCATCTGCATTTATACTCCAGCAGTTCTTTCTCTGGGAGTATATAGATAACACTCTTTGTCATAAATCCCTCAGACTTGTCCTGGATCATTGTATTTCTGTTAGTAGCAAAGTCTATCACATTTGATCATTCCACAATATGAAAGTTACTGTTTGTAATGATCTGGTTCTGCTTATTTCACTTTGCATCAGTTGACATAGCTATTTCCAGCTCTTTCTGCAATCATCCTGTTCATCTTTCCTAACAGCACAATAGTATTCTATCAGCGTCATCTACCACAAGTAGTTCAGCCATTCCCCATCTGAAGGACAACCCTTTAGTTTCCAATCTTTTGCCACCACAAAAAGAGAAGCTATAAGTATTTTTGTACAAACAGGTCCTTTCCCATTTAGTTTTACCTCCTTGCTTTTTAGAGATTCAAAAAGACTCAGTAACTTTCTCTAAGGTCTCTTAGCTAGTAGGTATTAGTAGGAGGACTTAAAACTGTATTGACTCTCAATCTGAATCCCTTATTCTATCCATTAGGCCATTTATTTGGACAGGGGAAGTATTTCCATGACCTCAATGAGCTTTCAATCTGCTAAAACTGTCAACTCTTTTAGATGAACCTACTAATTCAGTCTTCTCCCATATTGCAATTGCAAAGATGATTTTTAGAACCTACTCATGAGCTTTCCATTTCTCCCTATGGTATATCATTTTATTGAATATGGCCCATTTTACATATTAACTGTCACTCAACCTGTTAGCCATCTTCACCATCATCAGATAGTTACCTAAAGAGGTCAAAATTATTTCCTGTGTCAAGTCTACTTATGCATCTCAGTAGTTCATTTTTCTAGTCAGGAAGTATTCATGAAAACTACAAGGTAGAGACTATTGTTCCCTCCCTGTTGGCTACTTATACAATATTCTAGATCATAATATTGATCTAATTTAAGATTTTTCTCCTAAAGAGTCCCATGTAAGAGAAAATATTACATAAGACACATATGTAAAACTACATATTCATCTTAGTCCATACACACATACATTTACCACTTATATATAATATGCACATATGCTTTCAATACTATATATATGTAAATTGTTTTTATATACTCAGAAAACCAAGCCAAATATCCTGAGGGATTTTTGTTTCCTACTCAAAAACATTTACATTTCCAACTCTTTTCCTGGATTTGTGCAAAAAATACACTATAAGGAGAATTTTGTATACACATAAACTATGGACAACTCTTGCTGAGTTTACCTACATTAGAATAAAAGTACTTGAAGTCTTACATGGGTATAGGAATGCAATATTTAATCCTTTGTGTCTAAATTGTCTCATCTCATTTTTATCAGGTCTATTCAGCTCTCAGTCTTCACATTTCTCATCTTCATTTTGGTGTTTACAGTGTTTATTTTTGGAAGGCAACATTTAGGAGACTAGACTCTGCTGCCTCAAGAACTATGAAGTGAGAATTCCATCACAAATTAAACATTGCAATCAAGTGGCATTTATTTTTCACACATCTTTTATTGAATTTTGTATTTTTAGATATTACCTTTTAGTTGACTTGCAATGAACAGGATATAAAACATTGCCAACAAATTTAAATGAACCTGTTAAATTGTGATAAAGGAAAAACCTGCAACTAACCGATAAGTTGTTTTTGTTCTTGGGAAGGGGACATGGGGTATGGGAGACATAGAAGGTAAAAAGTGATTGTATTAACAATTAATTGCACATGACCCAAAGGGCACAGAAATGATGAAAGATGCTTGTAAGTAGTCTGCAACATAACACTAATGGTGACTTCATTTGAGAAATGTCACTTAAAACAGCAAGAGTATGTAAGACTGGAAAAGAAAGTGAGCTGTTCACTTTGAAAAAAAAGAGACTCAAGACAGGATGAGAGAAGGGCAGCTAGGTGGCTCAGTTGATAGAGAGCCAGGCCTGGAGACAGGAGGTCCTGGATTCAAATGTGGCCTTAAACACTTCCTAGCTTGTGACCTGATAAAGTCACTTAAACCGAATTGTCTTGCCCTTACTGCCCTTCTGCCTTGGAACCAATATCAATTCCAAGAGAGAAGGTAAGGATTTAAAAAGAAAATGATAGAGAAAATAAAGGCCAGTATGATGCTATAAAAAGAACACTGAACTTAGAACTAGCCCTCAGTTCAAATTCTGCCTCTGAAGCTTATCATTGTTTGCCTATGGCAATCAATCAATCAATAAACAAACATTAATTAAGATCCTACAGTGTGCCAAGCATTTCTCAAGGCACTGTGGATATAAAAACAAAAGCAAAATCCCTCCCCTCAAGGAAGTTGCATTCTATCAAAAGGCACATATGGTCATTTTGATGGGAAGTACATTAGCATCTGGGAGCATCATGAGTGACAGTGCCCAGGAGGAAGTGCATTTCAGGGAGGGGGAATAGAGGGATTCAGGAAAAGCCTGGAAAATGTTTGGAGGCAGAAGATAGAATGTCATATGTTTGAAATAGAAAGAAAGCCATTTTCATATGAGCATAGATTGCCTAGGAAGAATATAATGCATTCTGATGTTAGAAAGACTCATTGGAGACAGTTTAGAAAGGACTTTAAATGCCAAATGGAGGAATTTATATTTGATCCTGGGGCAGCTAGGTAGTGACGTGAACAGAACGCTGAGCCAGGAGTCAAGACATGAGCTAAAATTTGGCCTCAGACATCTGTAAGATTAGCTGGAGAAGGAATGGCAAACTACTCCAATATCCTTGCAAAGAAACCCCAGGATGAGGTTATGAAGAATGGGACATAACTGAAACAAGTGAGCAACATAACAAATGTTGGATCCTAAAGATAATAGGGATAAGCAGGAGAGCTACATGATGAAAACTAAAGTTTGGAAAAATCACTGTGCCCATGATGTGGAGGACAGATTAAGGAGGGAAGAGGCTAGAGACAAGAAGAACTTACATCTTATTATGTACCTGGTACATAATAAGTATTTAATAAATATTGATTGATTGATATTATACATTCTTTGAGAACAGCATATATGTCTATTATATCTTTGTTATATCCAGTGCTCAGCAAAAATGCTTTCCACGTAGCTGACAGAGTGACTAAATTCTTTAAAAAATAGTTAATATTCTGGAAATAACATTAGAGATATTGGCTTAGAGTCAACATTATAGTAGACATAGATGCCATGTCTTCAAAGAACTTACACTATCAATCAATCAATATTTATTAGGCACTTATTATGTACCAGGTACTGTGCTAATCATGAGGCATATGAATTAAAAAAAAATAACAGTTCCTACCTTCAAAAGAGTTTACACTTTAATAGGGGCAGATGACTCACAAAGAAGCTGAAGTGGTGGGACAGAGGGGTGGACTGGGAAAATACCTGACATGAGGACACAGTAGAAAGTCAGAAAAGTAGCAAAGTAGAGCAGCCAGGTGAGAAATGAGGAGGGGTTCAGATCCAAGTTCCTTCCATAAATAGAGATTTTAGAGTTTGTGGCTCCACCCTCTCCTTTTCAGAGGGACAGAGGGTGATGATGAAGTGGAATACCAAGACTGATAGGATCTTGTAATACAATGGAAGTCCCTTGTTGAAATATAAAATATAGTTCCATATCTCTGTCTTTCCACTCCATTTTTGTGGACAGAATGCTGGATTTTGTGCTGAAAAAACAATCTCACCTCTACAATTTATAAGCAGTTAGATATCAGGCAAGTCACTTAAACTCTCTTATACTCACCTTCCTTATCTATGAAATAGGGATAATAATTGTATCTTTGGTACTTTACAGGGTTATAATGAATTTCAAATGAGGCAATAGATGTAACATACTTTGCAGTACTTAAAGTGATAGATAATTTCCAGTTATTTCTCTAAAAGTGTTATTATTCTTCACATAATTCATTTGCACTGTCAGATTGGAAATGACCAGAGGTTACTGGAAAGGTTTGAACTAGAGAGAGAAAAAATAGTCTTAGCTTAAATAAAATGTAATAATAACCTGCAAAAGGCCTTTAAACCTTGAGAGAGGACCTTATACTGCAGAAAGATCCCTTCCTCTGGGCTTTGCCACCAAGTCTCAGATATCTTTCCAGAGTGAGCATAAACCTTATGGTCTTCCTGAATTCATGATTGACTCCAACATGACCAACATCCAGTTCCTTAATTCAGAATATAAAATGATTCTGTTGAACTGCTGGGGGAGAAGTCATCTTTTCTGCTATCTGTATTGCTTTCTTCTTTTTTTTCATACTTTTGGGGTACTGAGTCAAAGTTACTGAGTTGGCAGTTGCCCTTATATAATTGATAACCGATTGTCTTCTATGAGTTCTGAGGGCCATCGGTAGCTCAACTTCAAGACTTCCTGTCTTTTCAGAAGCAGAAAATGGAGGGGAATCAAATGTCAGGGGAGAAAGGCATCTTTGCTTAACTTAAATATAAATTTTATCCTGTTGGGTGCTCAATACAGGGTCCAGATCAGATACTGGGGGATGACAGTTACCAAAAGAGACAACCTTGGATTAACCATATCATTTGGTCCCAAAACTCTCCTGGATCTGCTTCTCACTTTTTTGACTTTGCTACAAGTTCTCAACTGCTTTTTCATCCTGAAATATTCTTCTACCTCTGGCATCCCCTTATCCTATAGGTGAATTCATCCTGGAATCTATTTTTGAGGAAGGACACAGACCAGGCATACTTCATTTTTTGCATATTGCCACTGCACCCCTTGCATGGGTACCATCTTCCCCAATCCCTCTGCTTTTTAGATCCATCAAACGTATGATCCTTAAGGGTAGGGCATATTTTTCTTTTTGTTTGTATTTCTATCCCCAATGTTTACTACAGTTTCTGGGACATAGTAAGTGCATACTACTTTTTTGTTGACTTGACTTTGCCATACCCTAAGCATTAGTTCAGTCTTGTTCTTGAATTTAAACTACAACTTTCCATTAGATATTTATTTTGTACTGGCTCTTGCCCTTTTTATGTTGAAATACTGAGAATGATAGAGCAAAACTGATTTTCAGGCAGTGAAAAATCTATAAGATGGTAAGGCAGCACTAACTGCCCACAATGAGTTCAAATCACCAGTCCCAGATAAACTAAATCCTAGAGAACAGAATGAACTGGCAGATGTGATTACAGAGTTTTGAAATAACTCAGACAATTGAAGAGTGCTACAGGACTATAGAATGACAAATGATGTCTCAATTTTCTAAACAGGGAAGAAGGTTGATTCTACACACTATAGAATAGTAAGCTCGACTTCTATTACTGGTAAAATTCTAGGACATATTCACAGAGATGATTGAGAGTGCTTAGAAAAGGACACAATGATCACAGAGAGCCAGAATGTCTTTTAGCAGGATCACACCATGCCAGGCTGACATCATCTACTTTTTGACAAAATAAATAGATGAGGAGATCATGGAAACATTTTACATATAATGTAATGAGATTCCAACAAGTTATTTGTTAAACTCTTTCATGCTATATAAATTAATATAGTAGAATTCATTGGACTAGATGATAGTCCAGCTAGGTGAATTCAGAAATGTTTGAGTGACCAAAGCAAAGAGTATTCATCATCAGATCTGTGTTAATTGGGAGGGTGCTCTCCAATGTCCTAGAAGTCTTTGTTTGCTATTTACATTGGTGACTTGGATGAAGGCACAGACTGCCTATTTGTTATATTTACAAATGACATGAAGTTTGGAAGGATAGCTAACATATTGGATGACAGTGCATGAATCCAAAAAGATATCCAAAAAGTTAGAATGTTATGCCAAATTCAGTAAGATGAAAGGGATAAGAATAAAGTTTACTCTTGATTTTTTTAAAAAAGCAAAATTTTAAATACAGGTTTGGGGAGATGTGACTAGATAAAAATTTCTATGAAAAAAATCTTGGTAATTAATGGATTACAAATTCAATATGAGTTAAATGTATTGGCATGCTGGTAAAGATTTAACAACCAGTTTTCTAGGAAAAAAGAAATCATCATAAAATGTTAAATTTAATTTGTAGTATAGACATTGTTTCCATTACTTTTTGAAATCTAAATAATCCACTAAATAATAAATCAAAACCATATTTGCAGCAACTTATGATTTCACAATGGAAAAAAAATAAAAATTGACTTGTGAGCTATTTCAAGCTGACTCCAGCAAACAAGAGTCGCAAATGGTAGCCAAAAATAAATAAATAAGGCTAATCCTATAAAGTAGGTCATTCAATGATATAATTTTGAGTTTAAAGAACAAGGAAAGTCATAGTTCCCCTTATACTTTACCCTAAACAGACTAAATCTGACTACTGGATTTAGTTCTGAATAGCATATTTTAGAAAATATATAGGTAAGATGGGTGATATATATATGCATATATATATATATATATACACAAAAGGATAACTATAATGATTAGAGAACATGAAGGTTGAATTAAAAAATTTTAGTCTAGAGAAGAAGGATGAGGATACATAATATAGAAGATAAAGTTCTGAACATGGAATCAGAAAGGGTCAAATCTGGCCCCTGATACTAAATATATGACCTCAAACAAATCACTTAATCTCTTTGTCTCAATTTCTTCATCTGTAAAATAGGAATAATAGCATAGGTAATAGTGACTTCATCATATTCTCATGAGTGTAAAATGAGATTATATAGTGTACATTTATTATATTATGGGATGAACTGGGTATTCAGGGAAGACTAGTACCTATAGTGTGAGGTCCTGTTGAGGCCTTTTCAGGCCTGCTTTTCTCTTTTAATATCCACTTGCCACGTAGCTCTCACCTGTGACTCCAAGAAGCATACGTAATAACCACCCTTTGGTAAACCATCCTGACAGGCATACTAAAATCAGATTAAGGTTAACTGAGAGGCCTTAGATCTGTTGGTGAATTAAATGTTTACCTATCATATCTATCAAAAGGTCAAGACTTCCTACCCCATCAGAAGAAAAATTTGTTCCAGTGGCTATGAAGGTGGCAGAAAAGCAGGTGCTGTGGAATATTTAAGAGCTTAAGAGTTTTGTTAGACATGGAAGAAGCCAAATTTATTCACTGAATCCTGAGTCATCACCAGTTATCTTAACTTTTGTCTTTCCACTTGACTTTGATTACTCTGGAAGAGAGGGACTGATGACTTTGTGCAACTCTGCCTCACTTAAACCCAATTTAAGTGCAAGTCAAAAGATATTATCCAATGATGACACTTTAATTTTGGTCCTCTTGTAGCATGAAGGACAAAAACCAACCACCAGCCATTTTATGTTGTGTGTATATATGTATACATACATATAAACATATCCTTATGTTTATATTATATATCATACTTTATAAACTCTAAGAAAATTTATAAAAATGGTAGCTTCTATTGCTTGTAGCACCTAAGATCCCTTTTATTTTCAGAAAGCTATCCTAAGTTCAATAAAGTCATAAGGCTAATACTAATTCAAAAACATAGTTCAGAAACCTTCACTGCTGTGTATATTTATTTTTTATCAGACATCCAGAACATATAGGAGCTAAAAATACATATAATCAAAGAGTCTTATAAATAATGATAAGAAAATGTTCTATCCTTATTCTTTCCAATTCATGTCCCCATGGATTATACACTTCCTTAGATTTGTAAAAATTAAAATTAGTTTTAATAAATAAAATATTATATTTTAGAAGATTTATTAATGATTATTAGAAATCAAGGAATAAAGAGGATTCAAAATAAAGATCATTTACCCATATCTGATCAGCCAATTCAAACGTCTGCCATACTACCACCAAGCTCGGGACAGGAAGTAAAAAAGGTGGGATCCTTCATGTCCCTGCCTAATATTCCATGTCTACAAGAAGTTGGTGGGTTCCTGGAAAATGTAGTTCTTTTTTAGGGTAACAGATTTTCATTTATACAGATTTCATGTCAACAGAAATGAAAGGTCCATGTGCAAGAACAAGTGGGACAGGATACATATGTGGGAAACGAACACTCGGAACCCATGTGCCCAGGGTACATAAATAGAAGTCATTTGCATAGGCATACCTGTGGCCAGGTTATAAGTGTGTCAGGGACACTTCACACCTCTGGCATTGCAGGGCTCCCAACATCTTCTTGTCATGGCATTATGCAATTTTCTGCTTCTCTTTTCTGGGCACATCATCTCTGCTTTCAATGGCATTATCTCTGAAAGGGAACTCCACTGACCATGCGTAAGTCAGACTTCTCTGCTACCATCTCCTAGCATTCTACTCTTCAGGGTCATGTTCTATCCAATTATTGAAGTCAGTGTCCCCTGAGCCTCACAGACCATCATTTAGGAGCCCTGCTAATTAAAAAAAATTGTTGTTGTTGTTCATCCTCAGTTTTTGAGACGGTCCAATGGCATCACAGGGTGACGTCTTGACTTGTATGTGAGTCATCATCAGTCATCAAAATTCAGTGGCAAGACAAGTCAAGATGACCAGGTGATGACTTCAGAAGCAGTGAATGATCTTGGCTTCTTACATGTCTAACCAAGCTACAAGTGCTCCACAGTGCCTCCCTTAGCTACTTTTGTGGCTGTTGGAACTAATTGTTCTCATTTCCCCATTTTGCAAGAGGACATATTTACATATTTTGGGTAGACACCCCCTAACTCATTGACAGGTTTGAGGTCTATCAGTCACACTTAACCTCATTTAGTCGGAATATGGTCTTCAAAATGTCAGAGATTAATAACTAGAAGGGATTTTGACCTATCGGTCATCAAATCCCACTCAGTTTTATAGGTGAGGAAACTGAGATCTAGTAACTTTCTGAGAATCACAACATCAAGAAGTCTTAAAGGCAGAATTCAAACCCAAACCTTCCTGACTTCAGGCCCAGTGCTCAACCCATTATACAACACTGTCATCATTAATTATGTTCTATGTTCCAATTTATTTTAAGAACACTTTTCTAAATATGTTTTTATGAACCAGAAGTGTAGAATGTTACAGAAAAATAATCAAGAGGGCAAAGTAAAAAAGTACAAAACAGTACAAAAGAATGAATAGGAGCAGAGTTCTCTGACTTATAAAAACACATACGAAGATGTTGAAAACTAGAGAAAAATGATTCAAATAAAGCACAATCACAAATCTCAGATGATTCTCTATAGAGGAAGCATAACATGAGTATCTGTTTCTATGGAAGAAATATATATTTTAAAGCCCAGAACTGTTTTATGACCTTTAATCTTTCATCAATTCTGACTAAACCGAGACATTTGCTTTTATGGGCTTAAATAAAATTGCCTTGTTTTAGAATATTAATGAGATCTCTTTTAAGTCACATACAATTGGTCTGCTAAGTTTAAATTTTAATCATGGGAGAATAATAATCTTCAAACTGTAACTAAAGTATGGTATGTTAGTGTGGAAAGAGCAAGAGAAAAGGGACTAACCATAAAACAGTATGGTATAAGTGTCTAACACTGTCGTTTGAATTAGAGAAAGCCTCAGTTAAAGATTTCTATGAGCATCACTGCATAATCACCAACGTGCTCTACATGCTCATTCAGTGGCATTTGGCTCATTTCCAGGGATGTGTGTGTGTGTGTGTGTGTGTGTGTGTGTGTGTGTGTGTGTTTTAAATAATTTTTAGATAGATCCTTAGAAGAGGCAATGCATGAAGTATTGTACTTGGGATCAACAAGATTTACATTCAGATCTTGTCAAATAATTACTAGCTGTTTCAGTCTGTGCAATTTAGCCTCCTTGGCCTTTGAATTTTTCATTTAAGTGGGTTGGACTTCATAGTCACCATGGTCCTTTTGGCACTCAATTTGTGATCCTAGATCTTTCTGTGTGTTTCCATAGGGACCTGGAAATAGTTTCTTAGACAAGTTTCTCAGAAAAAATGATAGATTTAGAGTTAAAAAAGAATCGCAGTGTCTTCCAGTTCAAAACCCCTCTGTTTTATAGATGAGGGAGGAACTGAGAGGCCTAAAGAAGTTAAGCAATTGCCAAAGGTCACATAGCTAATAAATATCAAAGTTGAAATTTAATCCAGGTCTTTCTGCCTCCAAGGCCAGCTCTCTACCTATAGGTCATGCTATGTTCAAAAATGAAAATTCTCTATTTTGGAGCTCAAAAATACCTTAATAATCACATAGTACAACCACTTAGTTTTCCTATGAGTAAACAGAGTATCAATCTGTTTTGTTTTATACAAGCACTGTGCTAGAATCAGTCATTTCCCTCAAGGAGTTGCTATTGTTGTTTAGTTGTATCCAACACTTTGTGCCATCATTTGGAGTTTTCTTGCTTAATGATACTGGAGTAGTTTGCCATTTTCTTCGCCAGCTTATTTTGCAGATGAGAAAACTGAGGCAAAGAGGGTTAAATGACTTGTCCAGAGTAATACAGCTAGTAAATGTTTGAGGCCAGATTTGAACTCAGGAAGATGAATCTTCTAGTCTTCTGGGCTGACATTCTATCTACCATGCCACTTAGGTATCCTGGACACCAACCCCAACCCCAACATCAACATCAACACTAACACCAATACCATTACAACAATAAGCACTGTGCTAAAAGTTTGTTCCTATTCTAAAGGAAATTATATTCTAATAAAGGGAGACAAAACAAATGGAAATGGTGGCAAGGGAAGGTTATTTTGACTTAGGGCTATAGAGATAGTGATTATAACCAAAGGAGAGTAGGTTAACGTACTTTTTACCCCTGGAATTTTTATTTAAAAAATCATATTCAGTGCAATAGGGGAACTTACTACTTAAAAGATTTCTGTTTTTGCAAAGCTGAAAGTCTTTTTACAGAGTGAATAATTACACTCCATTTTTTATTTTGTAAATATAAATTTCATATTAGACTTATGTCTATATCCTTGGCCTACTTGTCACAAAAATAAAGGAGTTATTGGCAGATTTCTCCATCAGAATCCTGTTTTTTATTCTGTTGTAAAGAAATACAATATCTTAGCTTGCAACTATGTCACTTTCTAGGAACTGTCATACAGGAAAGGATAGTGAGGTGTCAGGAATGACTGAAACTCATCTCACTACAGAAAATATGCAGCGTGATATGGCATTCATGACAATTAAAATCATGAAAAAGTAGGAATCTTTTAATAAGTTAAGGATACTAAGGCTCAAACAAGTGATTAAAGTTGATGATATACATATAATTATAAATCTAGTCAATAGATCTGCTGACTATCTTCTCCATTTACCAAAATGGCCTAAATTTTGTCAGTTCATCTTAATTTTTTCACACACTCTCTCTATCTACCTACCTATCTATCTATCTACCTATCTATCTATCTATCTATCTATCTATCTATGTATATATAATTTTCTTATATTTTTCATATAATTTTCTTAAAAGTGAGAAACATTTTTTGTACCGGATCAGATGTGTTAAATATGTGGCCCATGACACTTCCAAGTGTGATCTGAACTAACTTAAAATGTAATTTAGAAATATTTAACAAATTCTATAAAGCTGTAATAAAATAAATATAATGACCACCATTTATGTTTCAGTTTTTCCTTGTCTACTGCCACAGTCAGACAAGTTTTATTTACCACATAAATATATCATTTTTAGATTACATGTCGGGGTAAAGAGACAGAATCCTGCTGGTAGTTCAGGAGTAAGAGGTGAAGCATTTGGAGAAGACATAATGTGAATTCAACTGGGGGTAGAAGCCAATCCAATTTGACTCTGTGTGTATAAAAAGAGACCAATGAAGGACTTATAATTATGAGAAGACAGATTAGAAAAGTAGGTTTAGGGAGAAGAACATTGTATTTGAGGTTTGAAGAGGTGGGTTTGAATCCTGCCTCTTTCATTTGTATGTCATTGAGAAAGTCTCCTAAATTCTGTATCCATCAGTTTCCTCATAGCTATAATGAGATCTCTGAAGTCCCTTTGAGCCCTGAAATCTTATGATTCAATGAGGCAGCTTGGAGAATAAGTACAGACAAATGAGAGTTATTGCTAAAACAAATAAGTATTTTAAAGGAGGGCAAATGCAGCTTCTAGATTCAAAACTCCTCAAATAGTTCCTTCATTTTGGTGTCATTTTGTATCACAATTAGCCCTGCTTATGGCTAGCTGATAGACTTGTGAGCTAGATAACCAAAGATCCCAATAGAACAAAGAAACTTGGCTTCAGAAACACATCAAATCCTTCCACTTTGCTTCTTTTTCTAGTTCTTCAGTGAGTGGAAACTATTGATCTATAAGCATCTCTGACTTGGGAAGTACATTTTCTACTTCACTGCTCACCATCTGCACTATGAGACGTGCCAAGACAGTGATGGTTCCTGTGTCTTATTTTATCTTTGTATTTCCAGGACCTATCAAAGTCTCTTGAACAGATATTAAGTACCTAATGAATATTTGTTTAGTTATAACATTAGAGCTTAGAGATGATCTAGTTCAAACTATTCATTTCACATTTGAAAAAAACTGAAGCCTAAAGAGGGGAAATAACTATCCATAACCATATAGCTAGCTATTATATAGTAGAGTGGGAAAAAGGATTGAACTTGAAATCACAGGACCTTAGTTCTAATCCCTGCTCTGCCACTTCCTACCAGTTTGACCTAGAGCAAATCATTTGACTTCTCCAGATCCTAATCCTCAGCTGTAAAATGAAGGCTTTTGATATGATTGATAATCTCAAAAATCCCTACTGAACTTATCCTATGGCCTCATTAGCATATCTAGAAGTTAAACCCACATCTTCTGGTTCTGGACCCCGTACCTTCATAGTCTACTAATCTATTTCCTATATCGTTGTTGCTGGTCAGTAATGGAAAACAAACCAACAAACCAACAAATAAGTAAAATGAATATGAATACATTTTCAATGCATATCCAACCATTCTCATTTACCACCACAATGGAATACAAATGGAGAGAGTATATCAAACTTTTTTTTTTTGGGAAATCTAACAAGAAGAAATTTGATTTAAAATTTTAATTTTCAGTTCCACATTCTCTCCTGTTCTTTGCCTTTATTCTTGCCTTGCAATGAGGATATTATTGGTCTGGCAACATTCTCTATAGGACAGCCACCAGAATTTGAATAAGAAAAGTTCTAGCCATTGTTTCACCAACAGCAGGCAAAGCTACATGAGAAAAATCATGTGGTTGTTGCTTTGATTTTCCTTTTGTGACACTATGATATTTAGTGTGATCCTTTCAGAATTCAGTTCACTTGTCACCTGCAGTGTGTGGGTGGCTGGTGACCGGTTAGTCAGCATGCAGGAATTGCTTCCATTCACAGTACCATTTATGGGAATATTTATCATACATTTTGGTAAAGAAGTGAGTAGAAGATCAGTTATTCTGGTCTAAAGAAGTGTCAGTTTGGGTGAATATTAATTCCATTTTAATTCATTCATATTTTCAAGTGCGTACTATGTGCAATGAACCTTGTTAGATGCTGAGGATACAAAGAATCCTAGAAGAACCCTGGAAAACAGTATTATTTTGATTTTAGAAATATATCTTTGTGAGAATTATTCTCATATTCATGATTGGGATGTCAGAATACATTAAACAGAAGAAAAGAACAACCAAAGTAAATGAGCCTGGCTTTTAAGGAGCAGCATACATAGCTGATAGAGAAATAGTACTAGTATAAGGAAGACTTAGGTTCCAGGACCTTATCGGATATTTATTATCTGTATGATCCTGATTCAATCATTCACTGGTCAATGTCTTCAGGAAACAATCTAAGATCATAGGTTACAGAATAGAATTCATAGAATGTATTTTATTTTTGATCATTTGTTATTCCAATAGAATCACTGGTCCAGATCCTCCTCCCCATGCAAAAAGCCCTGTTATTCAAGATAAAGGAGAAAAAGACTTTTTAGAACTCTCTAAGAACAACATGAAGCATTTTTTAAAAAATTCCTTTATGGTGATATGCTCAAAAAGACTAGTTGATTTGTTTACTTTATAGATACTACTTTTTCAATTTGATTTTTCTTGGTAAACCATTACCTTCCATCTTAAAATAAATACTATGTATTAGTTCCAATGCAGAAGGTTAAGTGACTTCCCCAGAGTCACATAGCTAGGAAGTGTCTGAGGTCATACTTGAATCCAGGACTTCCTGCCTCCAAACCTGTCTCTCAATCCACTGATCCACCTAGTTGACCATAGATATTTTTTAGAAAGATCTTCTATGATGGTACATAGCATGATAGGATCATAAGATTTAGAATTTAAAAATACAATCCATTTTCTTTCCATTAGTATGAGGAAATTAAAGTAGAGACAATTTGGGCAAATTTTCCAAAATCACAAAAGTACTTAGTAACTGAGTCAGGAGATAGACTTAGGTCTTATTCATTCTAAGTGTCAAATGGTTCCTATTGCATGCCCCAAGAAGGTTAGAATTTGGTGGTAATCATCATATGAATATGCATACATATGTGTGCATGTGTACATATGTATGTATATATATGACAGCAATGTTTTCTCATTCTATAGGAAAAAATAAAAATTTCTGAGACATAATAAACCTCTATTTATTAAATCCAGTTCTTAGATAATGTTCATAAATAATCTGATGTATAGTTGTTATTAAATCTTGATGCATTCATTGTGTTGTATTTTTATATGCTGAAAGGATAGGACTATCTATGCTTATTGAAGAATGTTTTATTTATGTATCTTAAATTCACTTTCTTTGAACTGAGTATCAACTAAGGACTCCAGTATGTTGAGTATACAGTTAAAAAACAACAATCCCTGATACAGTTAACTATCAAGTTATGAGGAAGATATATTTATGGAAAATACCAAGTAGTATGAGACTTTGTAAGAAGAAGAATTAAATCAATAGAAAATTGTGGGAAAGAGGCTTATGATCCCAAATTGTGGGATTTCTTACTTCATAAAGAAGGATATGTAAATAGAAAATACTTCAATGAGATGAAATATTGAATTTAAAGACATCATCTAGGGCAGCAACTGCTAATAAACATTGATCTGGACTCAGAGAAAAATAGTAAGCTGGATGCCCCTTTGGGAACTAGCATAATTCTTTTAAAAACCCCACACTCCTCCCTGAAATGGAAGACAATTTTTTAGTGTGGTCATGAGTCATAAAACATATTCATGTTCATCAGAAGCTTCTGAAGAACTGAAGATGAAAATCTCTCAAAAGTTAATGGAGAATTGTGTGGTGGGAATGAACAAAATGAAAACCCTTTATAAAAAAGAGAAATATTGTGAAGAGAATATTTGATTAGAAAAAAGAAAAAAAGAAACAATGGGCCTCACATATACCAAATGAAATTATATGCTCTGTTGGAACCCATGCAATGTGAAGAGTACTAGAACCAGACCTTTGACATATTGGTGTATTCTTTGAGTTAATTCTATCGGTAGACATAGATAAGAGTCTCACAGAATGGGCAGTTGTGATCTGCATCATTTGAGAGAATATACATATTAATGAGATCATGGATCCATTGGTATATTAAAATCTTTACCCATTTATTATAAACTGAATATTAGAATGTAGCAGGGTGTCAGTGTCAAGCCATTTAGCATAAATGACTGATGTTAAAATTATGACTCTGTTTCCCATGATGATGCTCCAGCCACTTGACCACAATCTAGTTTCTCTCAGTGATTTATGCCCTCTCTAGACCAGCTTTTTAACTGTGAATTCCAATTTATGGAATTTATGGCAACACCTGAAATTTATTGAATCTTCTGTTTCAAAGTGAGGCTAAAGAAAGGGACTTGAATAGATGAATCCTTGTATCTCTGTGAAGGATGGTTTAAAATCAAAAATATCAAAAGAAGGAGACACGTGTAGCATGAAGTTTAATTAGCAATCCAGTTGTGAAATTATTAGGTAATTTTGAACTTAACTATCCACCCTTCCTCCAATCAACATGGCCTCCTAAATGATCAAACTCCTCAACTCTCAACATTTATTGTCTCACTCTACATCAATTACCCACAGGGAAGGTCATACCTCAAATATTACAGTTACCAATAATTGTGCCACTACCATGATTCTGAACTATGAAGTTCCTCACTCTTATTGGAGTATCCTATTCTTCCATCTCATTCCTCTTAAATAGCTTCTTTGTACACACAACTTCCAAACCCTTAACCCCTATTCTCCCAATCTATTATTCCTATTGAAGTTTTATTTTCTTTAAGAGGCTTGGCCCTGTAGTCAACCTATAGTCATCATAACCATACATTGCTTTTTCTACCCTTGACTATCTCGCCTTTTGTCTTACCACATTTTATATCTATGCAATTCTCAAACCTAAATCAGCTCCTACCTTCTTCTCTATCCATATTCCTGTATTGCTGTTCCTTTCTGGGGGAAGCCGAATCACAATGCTGACTGGGTATACTACAAATCATGTAGTCTGATCTCAATGGAGGTCTCACTGCTGAGTGACAATCTTCTTATTCTTCCCTGATTGGCTATCCATCACATTCTCCACAGCAGCTCTTTGATAGCTTCTATTCTCTCATCAAGCCCCAGATGCCTCCCCATCTTTCTTAGCAGATGGCACATAACAATAGAATCCAGAATTTCATATTTGGAAGTGATCTCAAAGGTCATCTAGTCCAATCCATATGTGAAAAAGAATTCCCACAACAATAGACTTACAAGTGAACAACCAGTCTCTCTCTGAATAGTCCCAGTGAGGGACTCACACAGCAGTACATCACTTTGAAATAGTTTTAATTTCTAGAAAGCTTTTCATTATATCAAGCCTACATTTCCATTGCAGCAACTTCTTAGAGGTAGCTGGTAGCACAGTGTATACTCTATAGAGTTCTGTGCTTAGAATCAGGAAGTCCTGAATTAAAATCCGGTCTCAAATAATTACAAGCAATTTGACATTGGTCAACTCATTAACCTTTGTTTGCCTCAGCTTCCTCAAATGTAAAATGGGAATATTCTAGCATCTACCTTGCACTGATGTTGCAAGGATCAAATGAGATAATATTTGTAAAAAAGTATTTAGCACAGTGTCCAACACATAGTAGTACTATATTCTCTTTCCTTTCCCTTCTTATTGATCACCTCTCATTCTGACCTATTGGGTTAAATAGAACAAATCTATTCTCTTTCACCTGGAACCTCTTTAAATACTTGAAGACAG
Source organism: Monodelphis domestica (assembly GCF_027887165.1). Classification (NCBI taxonomy): domain Eukaryota; kingdom Metazoa; phylum Chordata; class Mammalia; order Didelphimorphia; family Didelphidae; genus Monodelphis; species Monodelphis domestica. Next base: position 322,582,853 of record NC_077228.1, read on the forward strand.
ATATAATGTCATTCTTACCCAGAGTCTTCTTTTACTCAAGCTAAGCATTCCCACTTCATTCAATTGATCCTTATATAGTTTATCCTTATATGAACTCAAAGGCCTTCACTGTTCTGGTGGCCTTCTTTTAGATGTTATATAACTGAACAGTGTTCTTTCGGAAATATGAACAGAACGCTATATAAGTATTCTATATGAGGACTCATCAGGATACCAGAGAACTTATCACCTCCTTATATCTGGAAGCATTGCCTCTCAGAATTCAGTGCATTATCCCATCAGCTATTTTTTTTTGCTATACCATACTTTTGACTCCATAATACATGAAAAGCTCCACAATGGTTTTCAGCTATGCAGTTTTATAACCCTAGCTGCCCAGTTTTGTGCTTATGAAATCTTAATTTTTTTTCTTGAACCAAGTATAAGACAACTTTTATGTCTATTTAACTTTGCCTCATTGGGTTCAGACCAGTGGTTTAGCCTGTTGAGACCTTTGTGGATCTCAAGTCTACAACTTAAGGGGCTAACTTTTCTTAGTTCTGCATCATCTTCAAATTTTATAATATTCAGAAGTGTCCTGTACCCAGATTGCACGAGCTGATTGTTAAATGATCAGTGTGAACATTTGCCCCCATGAAAATTGGCAAGTGCTACAAATGAGGGTTTGATTTATTGTTTTGTTGGTTGTCCAAACTTAAGAAAGTAATGGAGAAAATGTTTCTAATGCAGATTAAACTTGTGTGTCATTTATACAGTTTGATTTCTGGAAAACTGGTTGTTAAGGATTTACCTGCTTTGCCCTGATGCTATCCAAATTATAGATAAAAATGCTAAAGAGAAAATGACCAAGCACAGGTCCCTAGAATGTCTCACTGGAGACTGCCAACATGTTATTGATATTTAGTAGTTATTGTTTATTCTTGGGGGTTTATCCATTCAATCATACATCCATCTATCTAAATGATATATTGTCCAACTGACATCTCTCCATCTTTTCCATAAAAATAATGTGGAAGACTTTAAGTACTTTGCTAAAATCTAGCTAGACCATATCTATATCATTTTTTTGATCAACTTCCTTAGTAGCCTTTGCAAAAAAGAAGAAAGAAATCAGATTAGTATGGCAGAAATTGTTCTTGATGAAGCCATTATAACACTTTAACCTCTTTAAAAATCATTTTAACTTGTAATCATGGAAAATACTCTAATATTAACCAATTAAATAAAAATTTCAAAAAAAGTTATTGATAGATTGCAAAAAATAAAATAAAATAAAATCATTTTAAGCCCTATGCTTTCATTTTATAGGGAATTCCCTGAATGGAAGTTCTTCCCATGGATGGAGTAACTTCTAGTATTTAATAATTAGGTGTCTGAGGATACTAACAGATTAACTAACTTGTTTATGGTCATACTGTTAATATAAGTAAAATATAGGGTTTGACTGGGTCTTCTGCATTTGGAGACTAGTTATTTACATTATAACTCTTTTTTTATTCTAAAATTTTACCTGTGATAAAAATCAAGCTCACTTGCTTATAGTCTAAGTACTCTGTCTTACCATTACCCCTCTTTTAAAAAATATTTTATTTTTCCAATTATATGCCACAACAATTTTTAACATACATTTTTTGAAATTATAATATCCAAATCATCCTTCTCTCTCTCTTCCCTCCCACCTCCCATAAATGGTAAGCAATTTGATCTGGATTACCCCTCTTTAAAAATGAAAAACAATAAAACAGGGCAACATTTGTCCTTTTTTCAGAACTTTGATACCTTTCCCTTTTGCTACAACTTTTATACACCAATAACAGTGGTTCTATATCAATTATGGGAGTACTTTCATTTCCTAGAAGTGTAATTCACTTGAGCCAGGTTACTTGAGATCATCAAGGACATCTAAGTACAGCTTTACTATCTCTTTCCTTGTCTTGTATATCAGTTCCCTACAAACTATTTTTCTTCTGACCTTTACAATACAAAGATTGTTCTATTGGGAAGAAAAAATAAACAAAAGGAAGAATAATAAGAATTAGATAGTTCTGTCTTACTTCTTTCATTAACTAAAATTATCCCTTCGAACCCAAGAAGTGGTTCTGTACCTTCTTTGATTGTCCTTTCCCCCTCATTATAGTTACAACAAAAGAAAAAAGAATAGAAAAAAAATCTTAGCTTTCCTTAAAACTTAACCTAATTCTGAAATCTAACATTTTTGATAAGATATTTAAAACATCACTAGATTTTAGACTCATTCTCTTTTTAAAAAAAGTTGCATCCATGTGTTTTGTTATTGCATTACAAATATTGAGATTGTCCCATTCCATGAGATTTATTTCCTAAAAATAAAACAACTAAGCAAAAGAAGTAAAGCAATAACTAATCTGAAAAAGCATTCAACATCACACCTGTAATATCCCAGATTCATTTTAAACTTTTACAATTTTTTAGTGTCAGATTTTCTCCCTCCCTTAACTTCTTTCCCCACCACTGAAAAAGCAAGAAATATGACAATATGTCACTGAATATTGTAGCAAGGCAAAGTAAAAGTTGCAATCATGATTGACTATAGGTGATCAAACATGATCTTTTAGTTGATACTGGAGCCAGTAAATTAGTTTTGCAAAGTCTTCCTAAGAATTGTAGAGCTGTTGGTACAGTCTGGAGCTGAAAGGTGAAGAAGGAAAGTGTGTAGCTGAGACTTCTTGAAAATCCATCTATCAAGCAACAGACCTTTGAGGATCAATTGGCTGAAGTTGAGAGGAAATCTCTAGTCTTCTGGTGGACAAATAGACTGGGAGAAGACCCCTACCTTGCTGAGACCATCTGAGGATACCACAGCTTGAATTCCTGATATCTGACCAACCATTGACAGTGTGTGTGAGAATTCTGGGTAATTGTTCCCTTGATACATGTTTTTAACTTTCTTTGGATCACCAATAGAATAACTTAATAAATTCTTGTCTACTGACTTACTGCTGCCATACAATTCTGTCTCTAGGAGTTTCCTCCTAAACTGTTTTTTCTCTTACTTTCATTTTCTATCTCTTCCTATCTAATCGAACTTTCCTTACTTCATATAAACATAACCAGACCTACTCTATCATTTAAAGTGCTATTTATGCCTCCCATCCCCTCAAACTATTACCCTATACCTCAGTCAATTAACAGACATATGTTAAGCAATTAACATGTTTGAAGCAGTAGTCTCATTTTATCCACAAAATCTTACATGTACTTCCTGCATATTTTCATTTGGAATGGCACACAAGATTTGCATTTTTGATCAAGGTGGTTACTTGGAGTCCCCTGATATCCCTTACTTATGAATAAAAAAACTCCAGTGGCTCACAATTACCCCCTAGAAAAGCATAAAATCCTCTTACTGGCTTCAAAAAAATTCTCTTTCATTACTCTGAACCTGATAAGCATTAACAAACATGGACATTTCTACATTCAAAGAATGGAAAAAAGACCACATAGGAAACCATGAATCTCCATTGCATACAGCTTTCAAAACATGTATTTCAAAGTTAATATAGTAATTAGAATACTGCTTTGCTTTTCTGGGCCTCATTCTGTATTTTCTTTTGCTCTCTTATTTGTATTTTTAAAAGATTCATTAATGCTCTTTTCTTTCTTTTTTGATGTGATTATCATTAAACCTTTCTTTTTCTATCAACAAGAAACTAAATAACTTTTAAAATAAATTTCTCTCCCTCCTCTCTCCCCAAGGCTTATACATAGGTTGCATATATTTTATCATATAATACAAATTTCCCTTTTTATCATGTTGTGAAACAAGACTTATATTGCTTACACTATTGTATTTTAAAGCCCTACATACTCTATCCTTTCCCTGCTAACTTTCCAGTCTCCTTATACCTTATTTCATACTCTGTGATCCATTGACAATGATCTCCTTGCTGTTGCTTACACACGACACTCCTTTTGACTCTCTGTATTTTCACTGGCTCACCACATGCATTGAATAATTATTTTCTCTCCTCCTTTCTGCTCCCTTGGCTTCCTTAAAGTTTCACCTAGCCATACCTTCTGCATTACAAGCCTTTCCCAATCCTTCTTAATCTTAGTGATTATCTTCAATTTATTCTGTATTTTTTCTCATGTAATTGTTTACATGTGGTTTCCTCCAATATAAAATCCTCTTATTAGAGCAAGTTCCTTGAGAGCCAGGACCATTTTCCCCTCTTTTTTAATATCCTCAGAGTTTGGGACAGTGCCTTAACACATAGTGAGTGCTTAATTACTTAGTAAATGCTAATCAATTGGCTGATTTGATTGATTTATTCTTATATTACTATAGAGAACAAAGACAATGTATGATAGATTTGGAGAAGGGGGAAAACCTTTAGGGGCTGACATAATGAAAAGTATAGGTGAAACCAATAAGCAGAGATAAAAGGTTCTTAAATTATTGGAGAAAATAAATAATAGTCATGGGGGATTAAAGACAAGGCTAAGATTAATCTTCAAAAGCATCTGAGCAGATCATATGTCCAGACTCATAATTTTAAGTGCCTTTGGTCATCTGAATGAGTCATATAGGACAATAATATCTTCTGACCTTGATTAGACAAGATTCATGCAGCTCTCCTGCAATAGACTCAGATAACTGAGTCTGAGTTTCAGAATTCTACCACACTAGATGCAGACTGTTTTCAGGGTCATCTAGAGAGAAGACTGCAAGGTGATATAGCTAGTTAGAATTTATATAGTGCTTTCAGGTTTCCAAAATATTTTGCAAATATTATTTCATTTGATCACAGCATATATGTATTGTTATAATTCTCATTTTATAGGTGAGGAAACTGAGGGTAAGATAACTTAAATGACTGACCAAGGGTTACACACTTATTAAGTGTCTGATATCATGTTTGAACTCAGTTCTTCCTGACTGCTGGGAGCCATCAAAACCATGCTGTTTGACATGATCGATGTGGAAACCAGGGACTGCAAAGCAGCCCCCAGGAAGGATGGAAGCACACACTGAAACCACCCAAGTGACTTTCATTTTTAACATCCCCTTATTATTGGAATTGCTATGATTATTATTCTTACTGAGACCCAGAAAAAATAGATGAGAGCAACATGCATACAGGGTTAATACAGATGTCCCACTCTGTCCCCCTAGGATACTACCAGGTAAGCCCACTTACAAAATTAAACATAAGAATTCTTATACACCCACTTAGATAGGACCCTCTTTTCTAGGCATAAAATCTTCTGACAAATCTGTGCTCTGAATTCCCTAACCTATATCTGGGTCATGTTGATTCTACCCACTGATCCTGCATTTAGCAACAATGTTTCATTAACTATCTCCCTAGGCTTCCTGTCTGTTGTTAGATGCTATGGAAACATGTATGTTGAGAATGAAACTGTGTGCCAAGTATATGTGTAATCATGAGGGTATAAAATAAAGTCAGGTCTCAGCCAAGGTGGAGCAGTTTATCCTGTGAAATCTGTGCTGTGGGTTGAATGTGAAAGCTTTGTCCCATCCATCATTTTGCCAACCCCGTCCCACCTCCAAGACCCCATCCCCTGAGGGAGGCTGACCCACCCCACAGCACCTGATTCCATATCCACTGCTCTATCCATTATCCACCCAGTTGCCTGTAAGGTGCTTTAGGGAAGGTTCAGTAGAAGTATGCCTTAATCAGTTCTGTTGCAAAACTGTCCTCTTCATGAAGCTTAAGATGAAGGAGCTTATATTCCATTTCTTCTTGCTCTCTTAAGTATATGTTGTATAATCCATCTTTAGGAAGAGGTTTTCTAGTTGCTGAAGATAATCCAATTTAAATAACAATTGGATAGTGCTTAAATTCTGATCTTGCCTCAGGAAGTGGGTATATATATATTTTTTTCATTGCAGAATGTCTCTATTTAGGCATTTTGAAAAAGTCTAGGCCTAATAAATATTCTTTCCTTAAACATATTTGTGTGAGTATAACATAATATATACTATAGTGAAATTATATGGTTTTATTGTTATTCAATTATTTTTCAGTGATGCCCTACTCTTTGTGACCTATTTGGGATTTTCTGGGCAAAAATATTGAAGTGCTTTGTCATTTAATTCGTGAGCTCATTTTACACATGAAGAAACTGAGGCAAACAGGATTAATTGACTTGCCTAGAGTCATACATCTAATAAGTGTCTAGGTCCATTTTTGAACTCAGGAAGGTAAGTCTTAATGACTCCAGGTCCTGTACTCTATCTAGTATACAGCCTAACTATTCATATTGTGTGTATGTGTGTGTGTGTGTGAGAGAGAGAGAGAGAGAGAGAGAGAGAAGCTTTATGTATAAAATATAAACTATATTATGTAAAGTATACCTGTGTATGTACTATATATAACATACTATATACCAAATAGGATATAATCCCATAATATTTGTAACTACATATAATATTAATATATTGTCTAGGATATATAGATATTAGATTGAAATATTATAATGTATAATATGTATAAAAAGTTTTGGGGTACCTACATACATTCATTCATAAATGCACGTAAGGACAGAATATTTATTAGGTACAGACTTTTAAAAATACCTAAATTGGGGCATTCTGCAAAAGATAGTATATAGAATGTATATATGTATATATTCATGCATATTATAATGTAATATGTGATCTATACATGTATGTGTGTAAATAAAATATTTTGCTCTTCAGAGCAAAATACATTTACTAAATAATTAGTTTTACTTCAGTCAAGTAATTTTGTTTCATTTAAAGTAGAAGCTGAGCAATCTTCTCCACTATAAAGGTGATTTTTATTCCATGGCAGTCACAAGTCATGACTATCCTAATAAATGTTTTGCTGCCCATTTGGATTTTGAACTAAGAAACCTTGCATTTGCAAATATGGAAACATCTTCAATGGATGAGCTTTTATTTGTAGAATTTCAACTTAAATAGAATGAGTTTAAAAAGAGAAAACGTTGCAGGAAACAGGAGATTTCCCATTTTAGCAAAATGCTCTAAGGTACAAAATCATCAGAGGGAAAATAACAGACTACCTATCAGAAGTGGAGGAAGATGAACCAATAGAGAAGATGCATTTATTACTCCACAGGAACTCACTAAGTGAAAACCCTAGAAGCCTTTACATTTTCTGGAATGACTATTTCATCAGGAAACATGATCTGGCAAAGCAAGAAGTAACCTCTTCGGGATCTAGCTGACCTCTCCCTTGAAATAGATGGAGAATCAAGGTAGCTTCCAATACTACCACCATTACCAACATCCTACCTGGAAGAGGTGAGGAAGATTGCAATTAGGATAACGATACTATTTATGTACTACAAAGAACAGATGTTGAGTCCTTCAGTCACAAATGGCACACTCTCCTGGGGAGATTTTCCACCATGTCAGTTTTGGAAAGTCCAAAAGAAAACGTTAAATGAAATTTAAAAAAATGTATCTGCTTGATGAATGAGTGTGCCCTTTTTCAAAATGTGGAGGTTACCTTTATCTAGGCTATTAGAGAAAAGGGAGAATAGCTACTATTGGCAGTCTATAATGATGGACCCTGACCTCATTGTGTTTAGGGTTACTAGAGGGAGCAGCATGAGGACAGAGATGCCTAAAGTACTCATCAAATAGAAAGAATATTTTTGGTTCTCTTTTTTGCAGAGGTGAGGAAATATGGATATAATCCCACAGACTAGAGGTGTCAAATTGACTGCTTATTAAGTATAGTGAGCCTGTAATGCTCAGGATTGTGATCGAGATTAAAATATATTTGGAAATACTTAACAAAATAACTTAAATAAAATGGAACATAGATACTGTTAATGTGTGGTTTTTAAGTCACTATACAGCCCTCATGGATCCTTATCCAAAGAGCTCAGTGTCCCTCCCTTTCTATTTGAGTATGACAAAACTACTATTGTAGAATATTGTGAATACTTTTAATCACATAGTATGTATTTGTTAGTTGTGTCATCTTATTTCATTTTTGCTTTGCTTTTCACTTTTTATTCTTTGTTATAAGGATTGGATCTTTCCTTATTGGAGGGAAAAGACATTTTAAGGAATGAAGAAAAAACTAAGTAGCATCTTGGATAGAATGCTGGAATTGGAGACAGGAAGAACTGAATTCAAATCCTGCCATAGTCACTTGCCATGTGACATTGGATAATTAATTTAATCTCTCTTAGCTTCAGTTTGCTTATTTGTAAAATTGACATAAAAGAAACTTGTTTATGAGTTTGTTGTGGTGAAAAATAAAATATATGTAAATGGTTTTGAAAACTATGAGATATACACACATACATATGTAAAGTAGACATATATATTACAGATTATTATTATAATCACCTAAAAGCAAAAGGTAATCATAAAGTTAAGTAAAAATAAAGGAATGATACAGTTTTGACAAAGTGGAAGACTTCCTGTTTTTTGTTCTAGAGAAGGGATCTGTGAATTCGTTTTGAAAAAAAGAATTCATAATCATGCTTTAATATAAGTATTTTCCTTTGTAAACCACTTACTTATTTAATTTAAAAATATATTTGTGAAAAGGAGTCTATAGGCTATACTAGACTATATAAAGGATCTATGACACACACACAAATTAAGAGTATTTGCTCTTGAGCAAGATGTTTTTATAAACTACATAACTGAGAAGAAGAAAAAAGAAGGGAAGAGCTAGATAACTAACTCAAATAAAAAAAGAAACAGAAATTAATAAATTAAGTGCATTTATAAACTAGAAAAAGTAGTAATAAATTGTAGGGCTTAAGGGTGAAGGAAAAGGAACCTATGGAAAGGTTACCTTAGACCAAATTAAATTATCTAAAGGGACAAAGTATTATATTTATTGGGAGAAAAGAAATTTTTAAAAATCTTAATTCAGAAAAAAAAACAATATTAGAGGAAAAAATGAAGGAAAATATAAACATAAATCTTAGAAATTTAAATTGATTAAAAAATCCAACTTAAAAAGTTATAAACTGAATAAAAATAATCTAATAATGTGTTGCTTACAATAAATACACATTTAAAGCAAAGATACAGAATAAGAATAATGTAATTGAAAAAAATAAGTCCTATGCCGCAGGCATATTTTTTTTAAAAGCAATAGTTACATTGCTTTCCATCAAGGAAACAAAAATTTCCAATGTGATTTGAGATGAGCAAGGAAACTGCATTTTGCTGAAAGGAACATTAGAGCCCAAACCAATATTAATGTTTATTTTTTTCTCCAAATGCTATATAACATCTATATTAATAATGAAAAAAGAACTGATTTACAAAAGATATAAAAATGCAATTATAGTTAATGTCCCTCTCCCACATTTGGACAAATATAACAGACAGATAAAATTTAAAAAAGGAAAAAAGAAGGAATTGAACAAATTTATGGAGAAAAATTTTGCTAAAATGCAAAATTGTATTTCCCAGATAATAGTATTAGAGAATATGTTTGTTTTTCAGAATCACATGAGATTTTCATAAACATTGACTCTTATTGGAGCATAAACATATTACAAATAAATGTAAAAATTCAGAAATAATAAACACATTCTAAAAAGATCATAACAAAATAAAAATAATAACCAGTACAATGTACAAAGTACCATGAACACTAAAAAAATCTTCACATATCTAAATGAACTGAAAAAAAGAATCCTAAAAGATGAATGGGTGAAAGACAAACCATAGAAGCACCTTATATCTTCTCATACTTTATTTCTCCTTTTCTTCAATATCCAGCAACACCTGCTTTCTTGATGATCCTAGAATATGATAATCAATCTCTTGACTACATCATGTCTTTCCATATGAACAGTCATCCTTCCCAGAATGCTTTCCTTCCTAACCTTTATCTCCTGTTTCCTTTAAAATAGCTAAAATATAAACTTTTATATTTCCTCTTTCTCCTCTCTTGTGCCTTCACTGAAAGATTAGTTCCTTTTAGTCTGTATATATTATATCTTTATAAAGTCATTTGTAAGTTGCTTACCTAATAAAAATGCTGTCTTCTTGAGGGAAATGCTGTGCTTGATTAAAAGCATTTTGTCTAAATGATGGATTCTGTACCTCTTCCAGTAGTCTAGATATCTGACAAATTAATTATTTTTTTTTTCAAAATCAAACTAAATAAACATTTCCAAATACACAGAAAAAAAAAGATAGTACACAAATGAAACCACAAATTGCCAGGAGCCATTAAATACCATGCTATTTGACATGGTCCACGTGGAAACCAGTGACTTTGGGTTGGAAATGGAATGTAAACCCCCCCCTGAGAAACTTTCATTATTAACATCCCCTTATTATTGGAATTGCTATGATTATTATTCTTACTTAGCTCAAGGAAAAATAGATGAGAGCAACATGCATACAGGGTTAATACAGATGTCCCACTCTGTCCCCCTAGGATATTACCAGGAAAGTCCACTTACAAAATTAAATCTAAGGATTCTTATATACCCACTTAGATAAGACCCTCTTTTCTAGGCATAAAACTTCTGACAAATCTATGCTCTGAATTCCCTAATCTATATCTGGGTTATGTTGATTCTACCCACTGATCCTGTATTTAGCAACAATTTTTCATTGACTATCTCCCTAGACTTCCTGTCTGTTGCTAGGTTCCATGGAAACATGCATATTGAGAATGAAATTGTGTGCTTAGTAGATGTGTTATCAGGAGGGTATAAAATAAAGCCAGGCATCAGCCAAGGTGGAGCAGTTTGTGAAAGCTGTGTCCCATCCATCATTTTGCCAACACCTTCCCACCTCCAAGACCCCATCCCCTGTGGGAGGCTGGACCACCCCACAGCAACAAACCTTCTATATGTTCAGCTCATTTTTCTTCATAGACATAAAAATCTTGTCCACAAATGTCCCAGGCCCTCTCCACCCTCTTCACATCACAATAGATGTAGTCAGGGAACTCAACATATACATATAAATTAAGCCACATTTCATATTTCTGTTCACTTTTTGGAGGGTTATTCTTCCAGCATTAATTCTATGGCTGTGTATAATATTTTACTGATTCTAACCATTTCACTGTTCATTTACTCATGTAGTAGTTCTTTCCAAATATAAAGACATATTTTTGTAAATCAGTATGCTCATATTTCATAGAAGTAATTGATATATATATATGATAGGCAATATTACTTATAAAATAACATATCAAAATTTCAGATTGATCTCTATTTGAGGGGAAAATAATATCTCTAAAATATGTCAATAAACATAACAGAGAATTAGAAAATCAACAAACATAAAAGAGGAAATATAAAAAATGAGAGAAGAAATAAACACACTGGATAAGAAAAAGCTTTAGAAATTATTTTAAATAATTGGTTCTTTAAAATGATAAACCATTATCCAAATTGATTAAAGAGGAAGAAAATCAAGTTAATAAAATAGTGAAAGAGTAGTGGTGAAATAACAACATATATGTGTATGTTCTAGAACCTACTATGTGGAATTATATACTAACATAACTAAATATACAAAAGAAATGGTGGCTTAACTTCAAAGTATAAACTACTGGAAGTAACAGAAGACTAAATAGAGATCTCAAATAATCAGATCTCAGTAAATGAAATTGAACTTTTTGCTAAAAAATGTATTAAAAAATCCTTATGGTTCTAATAAATTGATAGAATTCTAGTAATATTTTAAAGAGCAATTAATACAAACACAGTATTTCCTAAAAGTTTTAAAATCTTTAAGCTATTTGCTAAGTCCTGATATTGTGAACTTTAGATTACTCCACCCTACTTAGTCTAACAAAAACAGGAATGTCTACACTTATACTTAAGGATTAAGTATTTTGGAGGATGGCCTATGACTGACATATGATAGCAAATGATAAATCAGAAACAACTCTAGACCCCTGGGCTGTCCTAAGTCAAGCTTAAGCTACCATTGTCATATGTGAGACACAGGAAAGTGATGTAATAGTCTATATATTTCATGTCACTTCCTCTGTCTGGCCTCTTTTGGTGGAGAGGCGGCTCTGGCAGCAGCTTGCTGAGCATTTCGGCATGTTGGCATGGTGGCAGCTATTGTCCGGTTTTGGCAGTGAGTTTTCCTTGATACTAAACTGGGAGAAGCTGAGTGGCCTAGTTCGGGTGAGGCATCTTCACTGAGCTCTCTCGGAGTTTAGGCTGATTTCTTTCTCCTTTACCTTCCAAACACTCTTAGAAAAGTCTCTAATCATCTTCAAAGACTTCATGGCGGAGGTCTTTGAACTCCCTCTGGCACAGGCCAGGCAGAAGAAATCTTATACTCTCTTCTCTCTCTTTTCCTTAATTCCTTCCCTCTATATTATTTAAAATCACCATAAATTTCCAAACGGACTTGGGTATTTTATTTGGGATTTTCTCTGGTGACCAAATTAATTTAGATTAGCTCACAACTCTAAAATTATCCTTATAGTCTGGCAACCATGAAGGAATGACCAGAACCCTCAAATTTCTGTGAAACCTCTTTCTTTTCTCTCTTTATTACTTCCTCAAGTCCAAGTTTTAAGCAGTTTGAAACACAGCTGAGAGATTAGATGAATATAATTTTTCCCCTTTTCTCCTTAATTTGAATTGAAAACAGCCATTTAAAAAAATTCTAAAAGTGGTAGAACTGGGGAAGCTGTTTACATATGAATCCCTTTTCCCTTAAGGAAAAAACAACCCAATTAGGCAACCCTCACTGACAATACTGCCTAGATAGTACTGACAGAAACCTGGAGGAAGCTTAGTTCTTGTCCTGCTCCCCACATGTCTCTAGTTTTAAAATTAAGTGAGAAATTAAAAAAAAAAGCAACAACTTGTGAAGCCCACTAGGAAAATAACCTATATATATATATATATATATATATATATATATATATATATATATATATATATGTAAACACTATATTCTATGATTTATATGGTGGTTGAAGAATTAGGGACATTAAAAATTTCAGAATACCTCCAATTTCTTATGATATTAGGTAATTTCATTTTTATATTCCTAAATACTGTGATGAGAAAAGCTAACTTGAAAAAATATGATGCTAAAAACCTGTAAAAATCTGAAGCTAAAATACAGGAAAACATGCAAAAATTTGAAGCTAAAATACAGGAGAACATTCAAATCCAATTTGATAATTTAAAATGCTTCTTACAAGATCAATTGGCAAATATTGACCCCCACCAAAAACATGTCAGAACCTGACAAACCTGTTTATGAACCTCTAAATGAGGAAATTCCCTCCCTCAAAATGTAGATGTAAAATACCTATCCTGTAGCTCAGCTAACAGACTTGTTCTCTCATGGTCTGCAAAGCTTGGCTGAACTTAATCCCCAAGACCCTTCTCCTGAAACCCAAACTTCTGAAATCCCAGTTTTTCCTGTTCCTTCTCCTACCCAAAAACCAATCACAGCCCCATGGAAATCTCATCCTTCTGAAGAAATTTGCTCTAGTCAAACGGACCCACAGGTACCAAATTCAACTAGAGGTCTTTTTCCTCTAGGAGAAGTACCACAAATAGGATGCAATGGGGATGTGGTGACTCTAAGGCACAATATACCATTTACTCCCCAAGAAATAAATGAATTCACACGAAATGTTCCCACATATGAACAAGATCCCTTTCTGGTAACAAAAAAGATGACAGACATTTTTTTCAGTATTATCCATCTTACAAAGACGTTGAAAACTTGCTACAGGCTTTTTTAACCGAACGTGAGAAAAATAAAATAATTTCTCATGTCAATAAAACCTGGGGGCACAATGCAACACACTGGCCATCTCAGGATCCCAAATGGGACTATAACAACTCTGAGGATTATTTACAACTATACCGTTGTTGGGAGGCCATCTTAACATCCCTGAGAGAGTATGCTGACAGTACAGATAAGTGGACAGAATTTGAAAGAATTAAGCAAAATGAGGAAGAAATACCCTCCAGATTCACGGTCAGAATAATTGTTTTTGGGAGCCAATATCTGGATTTTGACCTTTCTAATGAAAATTGCATAAGACAAATTAGAAAGCACTTTGTCATTAACCCTTGCAAAGTAATCAGGGATTATTTTACAACACATTGCCCAAGATGGCCACAGATGGACCTTGAAGAATTGTGAAAAATGGCTCTATGTGTTTCAAAGGGAAACAAAGAAAAGGAGGAAGAGAATAATGATCTCATGGAGGAAATTGGGAAACAATTGACATATTTAAAAGATACGATTGCTAAACTGGAAAGAGGGCATGATACTCAACCAATGACACTTGCCCCTCTCCAGGTTTATCTCCAGATTATCGATCCATTACCTGCCAGTTCTGTGAGAAGAAGGGCCATAGAATGATAGAGTGTAGAACTTTATTCAAGGCAATCAGAAGGAATATGCAATTTAATAGCAATTACAGAAATGATAATTATATAAATAATTATAATAATGATAATGGAAACCACAACTTTAGGAATGATAAACCATAGGAATAGATATTGGGAAAATGATAACTCAAACCAAATGACTCCACAACAATAAAACTTAAGTGGTTCTCATCCAAAAAATACTCGGGGTGCTAATGCCCCTCAGGAGGGTACCTTTTGGGGGGTGCCCAAGGAACTTCCCAAATACTATGAAGGTGTGCGGGGAGGGCACAGGAATAAGAGGATACAATCTTCGATTTTCTGGGACCCTGATGTCCTACTACCCTTTGTCCCTATCCACTGCCCCCCCCATACTGATGAGCCTCATGCTACCTTAAAGGTGGGTAACACCTATTATGATTGTCTTCTGGATACTGGAGCTTCCAGGTCAGTATTAAAGAGTACACATTATTTATATTGCTATTCCATTGGCTCAGAGAATGTAATGGGAATGTCAAGGATACCCCAAAGAGTTGAAAAGCTTTCCCCTAGAATGGTGTCTATAGGACCCCTAGAAGTACAACATTCCTTCCTTTTGATGATTGACTCCCCTTTAAATTTGCTGGAGAGGGACCTTCTATGCAAACTCAGAGCTATAATAACTTGCTCCCCAGATGGTTTCTTATCATTGGAAGTATCTAAAGAATCTTTAAAATTACTCCCTATACTTCTCTCAGAGAGTCAGGAGGGAAAAGATCATCCCACCTTTGTAATACCTGCAGATATACCACAGTCTCTTTGGGCCACATCTTCTTCCAATGTAGGCTTACTCAAGTCGGCTGTTCCTGTGCAGAAAAAAAACTAAATCTAGCCCACCTCCTTCCATTCCTTAGTATCCCCTCTCAAAAGAGGCAATTGAGGGTATAACCCCAGTAATAACCTCATTAATTGAACAGGGAATAATAATCCCTTGTAAATCTGACTACCATTCGCCTATCCAGCCTTTTAAAAAACCAAAAATAGGGCCCGATGGCAAGCACCTCTACAGATTCATACAGGATTTGAGGGCTGTGAACAATCATATTATAAAGAGACACTCTGTTGTTCCAACATGCATATGATTATTTCTTCTATTCCTAGCACAGCTACATACTCTATAGTAGTGGACTTGTACTCAGCCTTTTTTTCCCATAGACATACATGAGAACTCCAGGCATATCTTTGCTTTCACCTGGAAGGGTTCCAAGGATACATGGAGTTGCCTGACACAATGGGTCGTGGAAAATTCGAGTGTACTTGCACAAATTTTGAGACAATATACTGATAATATAACATTTAAAAGCAGTAAATTAATCAAATACATAGATGATTTGCTCTTGGCTTCAATGGATGCAGAAGCATGTCAGGAAAATAGTAAACACCTTCTTTTGAAACTACACAAAAGAGGGCATAAAAGCTCGAAGAATAAAGTTCAGTGGTGTCTCCCTAAAGTAGAATATTTGGGGTTCATCCTGACTGTGGGTGCCCACTCTATTTCTCCCAAACAAATTGAAAATATTCAAAACTTAAGAGCTTCTACCACTAAGAAACAGTTGAGAGCAATTTTAGGAGCAACAGTGTTTTGTAGACAATGGTTTCCTTGCTATGGGGAAATTACTAAACCCCTTATAGTACTAACAAGGGATTCAGTCCCTGAACTCCTTAAATTAGAGCCAGAACACCTGTCAGCTCTATCAAATCTAAAACAGGATATCCTGTCTGCTCCTGCTCTAGGCATCCCAGGTTACAACAACCCATTTACTTTGTATGTACATGAGTGAAGAGGGGTAGCTTCAGGTGTTTTAACTCAGACTCTGGGAACTTCTCAGTGCCCAATTGCTTATTATTCTGCCCAACTGGACCCAGTAGCATCAGGAGCAACAATATGACTTAGAGGAGAAGTTTCTATAGGCTTACTAGTGACAAAAACTGTTGATCTAGTATTGGGATGCTCATTAACAATTATGTGCCCACATGAGGTAGAAGCATTGTTGCTAAGGCATAGAACACAGGCATTCTTGGATCAGTGACTTACAAGTTATGAAATAACCTTGTTAAAAAGCAAAAACATTACCTTGAGTTGCTATTCAATTTTTAACCCTGCCACCTTGCTTCCAGATTTACCAACTTCAGAAGAACCATTACACAGTTGTGAAACACTAGTGTCCATGGCAGAAAAGCTTCAAGATAATCTCTTGGACACTCCATTAGACAATCCATATTGTAAAAAATAGACTCGAACTCTGGACTTCAATCCCCAGAAGTCCTTGCTCCACTTCCCCAGAATGCTTTGAATTCTCATGTGGGCAGAGATCAAGAAGGTATTTAACCTGATTACAAGAGCTTTTGGGCCTTTTTTGGACTTCTGTTTTGGAGCAGTGGCATCTCTTCCATGATGTGTGGTTATCTTGTCTAGGCCTCTGGCCTAGGCACATGTTTTTCCTTATCCTGTATTTTCTTTAATCCTTAATCTTCAATAAACCTCTAAAAATATAATACTCCTTGCAGAGAGAAACTAATTTCTACCTGCCTCAGTCTCCCATAAATTTTAATCTTTACAATATCTGGTCTCATTTACTGATGGTTACTCTTTTATGAGGGATGGTATACACTACACTGGAGCTGCTGTAGTCACAGAATTTGCCACTGAGTGGTCAGCTTCACTGCCCTCAAATATTATCACTCAAGGGGCAGAACTCATTGCTCTGAAACACGCCTGACTAATTGCCAAGGATAAAAAAGCAACAATTTATACCGATTCTAGATATGCTTTTGGCATTTGTCACTCAGTTGGGATGCTATGGCTATAGAGAGGATTTTTAACCACAGAGCGAAAATCTATAGCTAATGCAGAAATTATTAATGAAGTTCTTTCTGCTCTCCAGCTGCCTGAAGCTCTAGCTGTAGTTCATTGCTCTGCCCATACAGGTGGCACGGACCTTGTCTCTGGGGGAAATGATCAAGTAGATGCCCTTGTAAAGCTAGCAGCCATAGAAGGGCCTGGATTAATTTTAACATTAATAAGCACTGATGACTTAAATTTATCACTTTCCTATAATGAAAAAGAAGTGGAAAAATGAAAGCAAAAATTCAAAGCAAAACAGATTAATGGAGTATGGGTGTCATATGAAGAAAACCCCTGCTCCCTAGAAGTTTCTATCACCAAATTTGCCAATATATTCATAAAAATGGTCACTATGGTACCCAGGGCATCATGGACTCTGTTAAGAGAGTATGGCTAGAGGGGATGCCCATCAATTGGGGAATGGCTGAACAAATTGTGGTATATGTTGATGATGGAATATTATTGTGCAAAAAGGAATAATAAAGTGGAGGAATTCCATGGAGACTGGAATGACCTCCAGGAAGTGATGCAGAGCGAGAGGAGCAGAACCAGGAGAACATTGTACACAGAGACTGATACACTGTGGTACAATCGAATGTAATGGACTTCTCCATTAGTGAGAGTGTAATGTCCCTGAACAATCTGCAGGGATCTAGGAGAAAAAACACTATCCATAAGCAGAGGACAAACTGAGGGAGTAGAAACACCGAGGAAAAGCAACTGTCTGACTACAGTGGCTGAGGGGACATGACAGAGGAGAGACTCTAAACGAACATTCTAATGCAAATATTAACAACATGGCAATGGGTTCGAATCAAGAACACATGTGATACCCAGTGGAATCACGCGTTGGCTACGGGGGGTGGGAGGGAGGAAAAGAAAATGATCTTTGTCTTTAATGAATAATGCATGGAAATGATCAAATAAAATACTATAAAATAAAAAATAAAATAAAAATAAATAAATAAACAAAATGAGAAGGAAAAAAAAAAGAGAATATGGCTAGCCCCTGGTATAACTACTATAGCCTCTAAAGTGTGTATAGCCTATCAAACATATAACCAACATTCATTTCAGGACAAAGCCTTTTGTGGGCATCCTCTGGCTTAATTAACTTTTGAGTACCTACAGAAACATTTCATAATAATGCCAAAGGTTGGACATCATAAATTTTGTCTAGTCATAGTAGATCAACTGGCCAGATGGCCTGAAGCATTTCCTGCAACCCAAGCAACAGAGCCTTTTGTTGCTAAGGTGCTTTTAAAAGAGATTATTCCTTGCTTTGGCCTGCCAGCATGTATTGATTCATATAGAGGAAGTCGTTTTACTGATTTTATCCAAATCAAATGTATTCTTGCTTGGGGATAACTCCCAAATATCATGTATCATATCATCTCCAGAGCTCAGGCCAAGTTGAAAGAATGAACAGAGAACTTAAAACTATAATTGACAAATTATGCACTGAGACCCATTCAAAATGGCCTGAAATTCTCCCTCTGGCCCTATTTTATCTTAGAATCAGGCCTAAAGGAGAACTACACATCTCACCATTTGAGATGCTTTTTGAACATCCACCTATACAGACTAAGCCTTTCTCCCCTGCATATACATCACTATTAGGGGGAAATACTACTATTACTTCCTATATACAGGAATTACAGCACAAATTGCATAAACTCCATGAATCTAGAGCTGCAGTACCAGCCAAACCACTAGACTTTTCTCTTCATGACCTAAACCCAGGAGACAAAGTGTATACTAAGAATTTCCAGTGTACTGGAGCAACTCAGCCTTACTGGGAAGGGCCATTCCAAATATTGTTAACTACTCCAACATCTATAAAGATTGG
This sequence comes from Monodelphis domestica, assembly GCF_027887165.1. NCBI lineage: Eukaryota > Metazoa > Chordata > Mammalia > Didelphimorphia > Didelphidae > Monodelphis > Monodelphis domestica. The sequence goes on from NC_077228.1 coordinate 322,601,950, forward strand.
AGAGAAGGACTCTTGGATTCATTACTCACATGTGAATAGAGCATCTTCTGTTGAGACTGATTGCCTGTATCCTATCATACACATTGGAGATAATAATCCATAGACAAGTGAATACTGTTTTCAGGAACATATTGAATTCCTGGTTTCCCCCCTTATTTTTATTATTTCTTTTTTCTCTTCTTTTCTCTTCTTTTCTTTTCTTTTCTTTTCATTTCTTTTCTTTTCTTTTCTTTTCTTTGATTAGAATATTTTATTTTCCCCCATTTTTTCTTATTTCTTGTACTAAAGGTACATATTATTGGTTTTTTTCTACAGTAATGGAAGTTTAATATATATAGAGAGCTTTATATTGTTTTTTAGGTTTGCAAAAAACTGAAAATAGTCAATGTTTCTTCAATGGAGAATACCTAAATAATATGTAGAATATGAATATAATGGAATAGTACTGTGCCATAAGAAATAATGTTATGATTAATATATGAAATAATGAGAAAGTATTGAACTGATACAGGGTAAAGTTAGCACATATATGTGTTTTCATATCATGTACATGTAGTACATATGTATGTGCATATACACAGATATATACAGTATAAATATATATTGTAGATTTTAAAATTAATATCCAAATATTATATTTTGTGATTTATTAAAAATCACTACAATAAAAAAGTTAGATTAAACTCAGCATCAAGTGTAAGAGAAGAGAGAGAGAGGGAGGAGTTATCAAAACTTATATACAAATGTGTCTATGGGATGTGGTAGAGAGAGGAGATGAGTTCTGGTTAATAAAAAAGGAATTCTGGAGAATTTAGTTCAAAGGTAGAAAATTTCCCCTTATACATTATTTACACAGACATGCAAATTTTATGTAATTTTGCACTATTAACTTTCTATTGGTTGTTCTAATGTATTTTGCTGTATTCAATATGTATATGTAAATATATATATATATGTATATACATAAACACAAATATATATTGACTACAATAATGTAAACTGGAAGAAGAAACCCAACAAAACAATAGAAAATGAATGCTGAAAAATTATACAGATTAGTTATCTTCCTTGTCAAAGAGATCAGAACACTTCTCTTCCCAGTATTTTGTAGACATGGGAAGGCCATAGATTTGGAAACATTTTGTGGATTTTAACATTTTTTATGTACAGTATTGATTTCTGATAATTTTTCCACTTCAATTTAATTGAAAATATTCTTTGTTATATAGGATGACTCCCTAGGAAGGAGAGAGAAAGCAATGTGGGCTGAGTTGGGCATGGGAGAATTAAGATGATAAAAAAAAAGAAATCAATATGATTTTATTTTATAAAGAAGAACAGCTCTTGGGGGTGTTGTGTGGCTTTCACTGGCACACTGGTCAACTCAGGATAGAGGAGCATTCAAAATATTATCCTGTTTCTCCCTTTCCAAGCATTACAACCTTGGAATCACAAAGTCTTGGATCTAGAAGGTACCTTAGAAATCATCTGCTCAAATTTTTTACAAATTAAGAAATCCCTAGGAAGTAAAGTGATAAGAAATTCCAAGGAGATCATAGGAAGCAAAATCATTTGCCTAAGGTAGCAAATGGTGATGAGCAAAGCCTGAAGTGGAGCTTTGGCCATATCATCTGAATTGTAGTACAGGGTTCTTCTTATGTGACTGTCCTTGCTGCCTGATACAGTCAAGTTCCAGAAAGGTTCATTCCAGGATGAAAGCCATAATCCATTGACAATTGCTTAACTTTTCTAACAAAGTGATTAGAGATTCTGCCCTTTGTCTTTAGTCACATGTTTGAGAGAACCCTAGAGGTTAATGTTGATTGATTTAAATGAGGGTGTGGAGAAAACATTGAATTTCTCTGATTAAATATATTTGGGAAGGAAATATTCACACTGATAGCATTAAAGACTTTTGCATTAGTGAAACATATGAAGTTGTACAATCAAAAAGCTAACTATATAGCTATTTTAATAATTATATCTTAATAATTATATGTTAATAGAACAAACCAAATTACCCAGATCATAGATTTTTCCATTTTATTTATTTGTGTATGAAATGATTACTAAGGACAAACCATTCTGCAGAATTGAGGATATAAAGGTAAAATAATAAAAGGTTCCTACCTTCTAGGAACTAATTTTATATTGCACATGGGTCATGGATACAACAGCATTTTCTCAAATATTAAAGGCAAGATTATTTGAAAAAAAAAAGAAAAGATTAACAATCAAAGAAAATCAATAGCTTTTTCATAGGAGCTAGCACCTGATTGTAACCTTTAGAAAGCTAACAATTCTAATTACTAGAACAAAGTGGAAGAACATTCTAGATATGTATGGCTACTTGTACAAAGGAATGAAGGTTGGGTGCTGGAAACAAGTATACCAATTTGGATAGAATGTTGGGTACATCAAAGAGAGTAATGTGAAATCTGGAAAAATAGATTAAACAGAGATAAGGGTTTACACTATCTAAACTGAGGAGTTTATATTTCATCTGAGAGGCAAAAGGAGGCACTGAAGATTTTCAGGTAGGGAAGTGAAATAACCCTATCAACAATTAGGAAAGATTATTTTGATTGATGGGCAGAAATGGATTAAAGGGGCAAGATTATAAGTAGGAAGGTAATTAAGGTATTTTTTTCGGTACTCCGACAAATGCCTGAAATAAAGGATGATGGCTGTGTGAATTGTAATAAGAACTGTATGAGATCCTGGGGAAGTAGAATGGATGAGACTTGCCAATTCATTGCATATGGGATTAGAAGTAGAGTAAAGAGTTAAAGATGAAAGCTTTACAACCTAGATGACTAGATGATTATAGGAACCCTGAGAAAAATATAGGAATACGGACAGAGGAAAAGTATGGAAGGGGTGGGAGAAGATAATGAGTCTGGTTTTACACATTTTAAAGTTGAGATGTCTATGAGATATTCACATAGAGGTATCTAGTTGGTGTAAAAGGGAATTCTTTGTTCTCTCTGAGTTTACACTTATGAAAGGGAATCCTTTATTTCCTTTGTCTATTTTGAGTTAACACTAACTTAAGTATCCCTACCTAGATTGTGAAGACAGAATTAACTCTCTTTTGTCTACTTTTGAATTGAATCAACAAAAGATTGAACACCCAACTTAGTACTAGGTAAGAAGCTAGTAAGGTACTTAGAGAACTCACAACTCACTTACTGAGAGAACTCCGCCTTTTCAACTCAGTCCCAAACTAGTGAATCCTATGAACAGAATTTACACCCTAAGAAACTCAATCAGCCAGGAATCTGTGAACCCTTTTGATGAATATTCACCCCTCTAGAAGGTGAGAACTGGCTCCCAAAAATGCTGCCCCCTGGGCAGTGCTAGACAATTTAGAAATTGTGATTGGCCCCTGTGAAGAGGGAAAGGGACAAGAAGTCACCATAAAAAGCCATGAATACTGCAGCTTGAGTCAGTCTTGTGGAGATAGTCTTCTGACGGGACATAGTCTTCAAGGGCAGTTTAGCTGGAGATTGAGGCTTGGATTGTGGGTTTGGAGCTCGGCTTTAACTTGGAGTCTGACTCCTGTACTACTTTGTCAGGTGAGTGAAAGGCTGATTCCTTTCCTGTTTCTGAAGAGACTAGCTTCCATCTTGGAGGAGACCACATGATTTTTCATTACCAGCCTTCCTAATTGAGAGCCAATTAATCTCTACCTGGATTATGAGAAAATAAATAACTTTTCTATCACCTTCACATTTCTCTACTTTATTGTTTCCTTTCTATTTTGTAAATAAATTTTGGACTTGAGATATAATAAATATTGGAGACCACATAATTCCATACAATTATTGTCCAACCTTTATTTTCACCTTTACATTGGTAATGCCAAATCAGAGTTTGAGAGAGATTATATCTAGATATATAATGTTGGATTCATTTGTATAGAGTTAATAATTTAATCCATGAGAGTAAATGAGATAACCAAGTGAGACTAAAGAATAGAGATATGGGACAAAACTTTGGAATCCTGCAATATTTGAGGATCAGATGTCTAATGAGAAACTGAAATGAAATGGTTTGATATGTTTTCTCAGTTTTCTATGCTTAGAAAAGACTTGGAAATTGAGCTCCTACATTTATTCCTTAGGCTTCCGCTATTCACTTGATAGTAATGCATACACAATGAATAGTGAGAAATAACACATCTTTTGGGTTAGCCTTTTAAACCCAGTCTTTAAGGGAGCAATAAGTATCACTGAGATAAGTATATACACTACAAATTCCACAGTTACGGGCATTGAAAGGATTCATCAGTTAATATAGAACAATGCAATATGTCACAAAGTAAATTGCAAGTTTTCATGTGTCAAAATATGTTATTAAAATGGAGATATACTGAATGTATTTAATGTCATAGAAGAGAATATTTTCATGTCCTCAAGAGTATGTTTGAGAGGAAATGGTTGCTACATAGTATACAATATATTAGCTAAGATATTGTGCTAAATAAAATATATCTTAGTGTAGGATATAGAGTACTAGGCTTGAAATCCAGAAGGCCGGAATTGTTCAATCACAAGTGGGGATAACTAAATAAATTGTGATACACTACAGTAAAATGTGCAGCAAAGTACTGAAGGATTATTGATGAGCAAAAAACCCAATGCATATGAAGAATTTAAAGAAACATATGAAGACATATGAATTGATATTAAGTAAATTAATCAGAACCAGGAAAATAACATACAGAATGATTACAATGTAAATGGAATAATTAAACAATTTTAAAAGGCCTAAGAAAACTCTGTGTTCTTAAAATGATTAAAACAAGAGTTGAGAAAAGGCACCTTACTCATTTTCATGGGTGAGGAACTATGAGCATAAAACATGCTAATATCATATTAAATTGATATTTTTTTTTAATTTTGCTGACCTGCTTTTTGAAAACCATATTTCTTTATTATTTTGTGCCATAAAGGATGACTCTGGGTAGAGAAAAAGGTAAAGATCTTTGGGTAAAAGGTCATATAAAATAAAAATTGACAAAAAATAACAATAAAGCAAAATTACCTATAACCCTTCAATTTAAAAGCTGTATTATTTATAACACATAGCATTAAATGCAAAAGTTAGCTCAATTACTATCTACATGAAGCCCTTCTGATTCCTTAGCTACTAATGTTTTGGCCCACAAAATTACCTCATAATCATATATGCATGTGTGTTTTTCATATACAAATACACTAGCAAATACACACACACACATATATATATATATATACAGACACAAACTTATATGTGTGTATTTGAATGTGTATATGTATATTCACACATAATATGCATATTATGTGTTTTCCTGTACTCATCAAATGCTATTCTCTAAAGCTCAATGTGAACTCCTATTCTATTCCTCACCATCTGATATCTATCAAAATTGTTGAATGTAAGCTCTATAGGACCAGAAATTGTTTTGCTTTTGTATTTCTATCTCCAGTGCCTTGTACAATACCTGTCACATAGTAGGAACTTTAAAAATGCTAACAGTTTGATTTAAAAAGTGAAGATACATATAGATACCTAGAATGATAGATGAATAGATAGTTTGATGGTTGGATGGGACGACAGAGAGAGAGAAAGAGAGAGAGACAGACAGACAGAGACAGACAGACAGACACAGACAGACAGAGAGAGAGAGAGAGAGAGAGAGAGAGAGAGAGAGAGAGAGGGAGAGAGAGAGAGAGAGTGATAGAACATTTATCAAGCATTTACTCTTTGCCAGGAACAAATGCTATGGGAATAGAAAGGCAAAAGGGAAAAATTCTCTGAAAAGAAAATATGACAAGACCTTTACAGGCTCTCAAAATTTAAATTGAAACTATTTGTTTAGATACAAGAGAGCAATTTAAATGAGATTAGAAGAGAAACAAATGATAACTGTAGCAAATAGGCAGGTTTCTTTTTCCAAAGAGAGAAGCTCCTGTTTTATATAAAGTTCAGAATTGCATCCAGGTTAGTGAAGAAATTTACCGGTGTGATTTTGGATCCATTGTCAGTATCCTTTAAGGAATCAGAAGAACCCATGATGTTCTGAGCAGTAAGTGTAGGTAATAGGGGATGGATTTAGGTTTGATGGAAGAAAAAACTACCTTCTGATTAGAGGTTTCCTTTAGCTCTGATATATTCTCGTTCTGAAATTAAAGAGAAAGAAAAAAGTTTCAATTTTCAAAATAAGAGATTTTCCTAAAACAGAGAACTAGCAATGCTTACAGTATTCTTATCAAAATACCATAAATGATTATTGAGCAGATTTTGGGGCCATTGAAAAAAGAGAGAGGTTGTCATTAGGCCCTAATAGGGGTTTCTGATGAACAAAACAAGCCACAACAACCTCTTTTCCATTATTTATAGTGTTCCTGTGTGGAGGTGACTCCTGCTCTGCCATCAGAATGAAGGAAAGCTCTGTGAAGTCTTACCAAATTGAAATACAGAATAATCAGACAGTCACTTGGGGTCCAGACTAATTAGTAATAATAACTAGGATTCATATAGCACCTTAAAGTTTTCAAAGAACTCATTTGAGGTAGGCTCCATTTTAAAGGTAAAGAAACCAAGACTGAAAGAGGCAAGTGACTTGCCTAGAATTACACAGCTCATAAAAATCTGAAGAAGGTTTAAATTTCAGGTCTTTCTGGATCCAAATCTACCACCCTATCTACTATGCCATCTAGCTGTTCATGCAAAGAGGTTAATCAATCAATCAGTCAATAAACATTTATTATATCCCATGTGTCTGGATTTCAAAGGTATTGAGGGATAAGGACTAGATCTATCATATCATTGAAAAAGAGAACTCCTGGGGCAGTTGGGTGGCTCAGTGGATTGAGAACTCACTGAGTTCTCAAATATGGCCTCAGACACTTCCTAGCTCTGTAACCTTGGGCAAGTCACTTAACCTTAACCCCTATTACCCAGCTCTTACCACTCTTCTGCCTTAGAACCAATACCCAGTATTAATTCTAAGATGGAAGGTAAGGGTGAAAAAAAGTGGCACAGAGCTTCAAAGCAAGGGATTCTTTTTTTTATATGCTTTTCATCTTTTTTATTTTTTGAAAATTCTATTTAATTAGTTGATTTAGAATATTTTTCCATGGTTACAAGATTCATGTTCTTTCCTTCCCTTCCCTTCCCCCTTCACCCCTTCCTGTAGATGGCAGGCAATTCCACTGAATTTAACATGTGTCATTGATCAAAAACTATTTCCATATTATTAATAATTGCACTAGGGTGATTGTTTAGAGTCTACATTCCCAGTCATATCTCCATTGACCCATGTGATCAAGCAGTTGTTTTTCTTCTGTGTTTCTATTTCTTCAGTTCTTCCTCTCAATGTGGATAGCATTCTTTCTCATAAGACCCTACAAATAGTTCTGGATCATTGCATTGTAAAGCAAGGGATTCTAAGAGGAAGAGGGGAGATGAATGTGTATATGGAGAACAGCCAGTAATAAGACATAAAGATAAGAGATGGAGTATCATGTTTAAGATGTTCAAGAAGGCCAGTGATTAGGTTGTAGAATGCAGGAAACTGAGAAACCTGGGTCAAGTTTATGAAGGGCTTTAAAACTAAACAGAAAAGCTTATATTTTATCCTAGAATAGAAAGCCTTAGTAATTTATTGTGTAGGAGGGTGAAGTGGCCAAACTTGAACTTTTAAAAATCCCCGGAGATGAATTCTATTACCACAATATTGCATCAATCAATCTACCAAGATATGTTTGTGTTGGTACACACATCAATTCAGTCATAGATCCATTGGTTGAATATTAATAATAATTGCCATTCATATCAAGATTTAAGATTTACAAAGCACTTTGCTATTGTTTTTTTCTCAAGGACTGCAGTTCCTAGTTGGTACTCTTCTTTGATTGTTATATCCAATCATTTACTAAGTCTTGTTGATTCTGTCCCCAACAATATCTCTCACAACTATCCATTTCTCTTCACTCAGAGAAAAAAAAAAAACCTTAGTCCAGACCTTTACCACTTTTTCTCAGGACTATTTTAATAGGCTCCTATCTGGTCTTTCTACCTCAGATTTCTCTCCTTTTCATCCCAGTGCCTACACAGCTACTCAGAAAATATTAGAAAAAAGCAAAACTCTAACAATATTACTTCCCTGCTCAATAAACTGTCACTCATTCATTATTGCCTCCCAAACTAACTACAAACAATCTGGTTCAAAACATACATTTCCAGGATTACTGTTCTTCTTCTTCATGCACTATAATATCTGACTAAGATGGAATAACAATTGTTCTTCACATACTACATTTCATTTCCTGTTTTCCAAGAATTTTCACAATCTACCCCCCCCCATCTCTAGAATGCTTAACCCTGCCTACCCTCACTTTTAGGAATCATTGGCTTTTTACAAATTTTAGTTCATGTTTCAACTCCTTCTTAAGACCTTTCCTGATCCTGGAAGGAAAGAAAGAAGGAAGAAAGGAATCGTTTATTAAGTCCTTACTATATGTTGATGCTTACACTGTGCTAAATGCTTTACAAATATTGTTTAATTTGATCTTCATAATAGCCTTGGTAGGTAGGTCAGTGCTATTATTTTTCCCATTTTGCATTTGAAAAGACTGAAGCAAACAGAAATTAAATGACTTGTCCAGTGTAAAACATCTAAGAAATATCTGAGGCTGAATTTCAACTCAGATCTTCTTAACTCGAGGACCAGAATCCTCTATTCATCATGGCAACTAGCTGCCTCTAGCTTCTAACTCTAACTCCAGCATGAGACATTACCTTAAATTTGGCTGGTGTATCTTTATATATATGTATATATGCAATGAGAGCTGTCTTTCATATGTATTATGTAGGTATTTTGTGCAGCTTTAAAGGATACAGAATAGACATCTCTAGCCTCTTCTTCTTCTACCTTTTTACAAGGGATATTTTAATTCCTTCAAATATGGGCAGCAGGGCAAAAAGCTTGAGAAAGGGTATACCAGTCTAAAATTATATTTTTCTATTGCCTTACTTATTATTAGTCTAGGGTAGGAGATGTGACTTTCAAGTTCATGACCAACTTCTGAAGACTGTTTATTAATTGGGGGGAGGAGGACCCTAAGCTCTATATCCAAGGCTTGACTTCCTTTCCACCAAATATCATTTCCAAAATGAACATACACAGTAGTAGCAAAGAAACATATTTTATGAAAGTTGATAGCAAAACAGGAATCAAAGTATATATTGGAGAATGCATACCAGACAATATGAGGAACCCCCTTCATGGGGAAAGAAATAACTCAGTTCAGTCAAGAGAAGAGTCCCATACCTCATTCAAGTTCCTCAGTCTTTTCCCAGAGTTTGATTTTCCTTTCAGCAATTTGAAGTGGAGTTGCCATTGTCTACCTTTTTTCTCAAAACTGGACAATAGAATAGTCCAAAGTAACTGATGAGCCCAAAATGACTACAGACTCAAGGAGACTGAAGAGACTTTAAGAAAGTGAAGAGTCTAAACAGACCAAAGAGTTTGAAGAGATCAAACCTCTCCCCCTCTCCTGATCTTGCCAACTCTGGCAAGGAGATATGGATTTTCACTATGAAGAAGAAAGTCCCATTGTAAAATGAGGGGATGCCCTTTAATTGGGGAATGACTGAACTAATTGTGGTATCTGTTGGTGATGGAATACTATTGTGCTAAAAGAAATAATGAACTGGAGGAATTCCATGTGAACTGAAACAATCTCCATGAAGTGATGCAGAGTGAAAAGAGCAGAACCAGGAAAACATTATACACAGAGAGGGATACATTGTGGCACAATCGAATATAATAGATTTCTTACTAGCAGCAATGCAATGATCCAGGAGGGACTCTGAGGGACTCATGAGAAAGAATACTATTCACATCCAGAGAAAGATCTGTGAGAACAGAAACACAGAAAAAAAAAACTGCTTGACTACATGGTTCAATGGTTATATGATTAGAGATACAGACTCTAAACAATCACCCTAGTGCAAATATTAATAATATGGAAATAGGTCTTGATCAATGACACATGTAAAACCCAGTGGAATTTCTTGTTGGATACAGGAGGGGGGTGGAAGAAGGGAATGGGAAGAACATGATTCATGTAACCATGGAAAATATTCTAAATTAATTAATTAAATAAAAATTTCAACAAATAAAAAATAAAAAGCAAAAAAACAAAAACAAAAAAGAATCCCTTGTTTTTAAGCTCTGTGTCTCTTTTCTTTTCTTTTTTTTCACCTTTACCTTCCATCTTAGAATTAACACTGGGTATTGGTTCTTAGACAGAAGAGTGGTAAGAGCTAGGCAATAGGAGTTGTGACTTGCCCAGGGTCACACAGCTAGGAAGTATCTGAGGCCATATTTGAACCTAGGACCTCCCATCTCTAGGCCTGGTTCTCAATCCACTGAGCCACACAACTGCCCCAGGAGTTCTCTTTTTCAATGATATGATAGGTCTAGTCCTTAACCTTAATTAATTAATTAATTAAACTTTATTTTTTAATGAGAGTCCTAAGGCAATGGATTTTGAGACTCAGGTTACAAATGAGTCTCTGTTGCATCCCAAAATATTATGTAATAATATATTTTAGGCCAGAATCTATTTAATTTTGTCTTTATATCATCCCAGGGCTTGCTCCAAATCTGGAAATACTCCATAAGTAATTGTTGATTGATTTCATTACGTAAGGGTTAAAAACAGTTTGACTAATTTTATGAATTAAAAAGAATTATTGTGATCCCTGTTTATAAAAATGAAAAATTAAACTATGAGTATGTTAGTAGTTTTAGTAGCTTTATTTCAGTAGGGTAGAGATAGTAAAGAGGGAAATTAGGAAGGAGGTAGAAAATATTTCCTAGCTAAATACTCTATAATTGCCAATCTAAAGAAATCCAGCTCAAATCCAACAAAGGCTCCCTCAGGTTCTTATCTCTTTAGCAACAGTCTTACCAGTGCAGAATCAATCTCCAATGCAAAATTCTAAGGCAGAAGAATCCCTTTTATGCATAAGACCCTACAATGCAGAGACACCAGTGCAGAAATCCTCCCTCAGCAAGAGCCAACAAGGCAGTAGAAGTGAATCAGAGGGGGTAGCTATATAGCTCAGTGGATTGAGAGCCAGGCCTAGAGATGGGAGATCCTCAGTTCAAATTTGAGCTCAGATACTTCCCATCTGTGTGACCCTGGGCAAGTCACTTAACCCCAATTGCCTAGCCCCTACCACTCTTCTGCCTTGGAACCAATACACAGTATTGATTCCTTGTTAAGTAGGGGTACTTCCTTTCAATTAGGACTAAAGCCTTTTTTTCAAATGGATTTGCTGAAATCCAAGGTATGCCATAACTATTCTAACAAGATAGTAATATTGTTATACAAGTCAATTAGGTTAGTGTGGCATAACTTGTTCTTGATGAATACTTGTTGGCTTTGTGACACCTACCTCTAATTCTAAATGTTTACTAGCAATCCTTTTAATATGATCTAAAATGTTCATTGTAATCCATCTAACTGGTATTTAATAACAAAAAGCACCATTTTTTCCTCTACATATAGAAACAAAGATTTGAGTGGCAATAATTCTGTCTTAATTATTTATGATGAAGAGGTAATATCTCTCCCTGACAAAGGCAACCCCTTTATGTGTACCCTTAATCTCATTACTACTCTTTTCCAGTAGATTATCTCTCCCTATCACCACCAACATTGTCTCCTTTCTCTCTGGTTATTAATCTCTCCCTCTCTACTCTCTCTTTCCACACTGCCTACAAACATGTCCAAATATCCCCCACTCTGGAAAACAAACAAAAAACAAACTTTACTAGGTCATGAAGTTCTTTCAAGAAAGCATTCAATAGCTTTCCTCTCTATCAAAGTAAACAAAAAAAATTATCAACCATCACTTCTACTTCCTTTCCTTTCCATCAATTCTCAATCCTCTCCATTCTGACTATACCACTCCACTGAAACTGTTTTCTCCAAAAATTACCATCAATCTCTTCATTGTCAAGTCTGTTGATATTTTCTCCATTTTTCTTTTCTGATCTTTCTAATGAATTTCATTTTAGTTCCCACCCTCTCCTCCTGAATCGTATGTCCTCAGTGAGTTTTTCACATACTGCCTGTCTTGGATCTCATTCTAATCATCTTACCACTTTTTGGTATCTTTTGCTGACTCATGATCCATGATTGTCCCCTGTCATTGTAGACATAGTCTCAAACTATGTCCTGGGTTCTTTTTTTAATTCTACCTCTATTCTCTCATATATGATAAATCCAAAATTGTTTAAATTATCATCTCTATGCTACTGATTCCCCAATCTATCTATCTAGCCCTAGTTTCTCTTCTAATGTTCAATGATGCATTTCTAATCACCTATTATATGTTTCAATCAGGATATCACACACATCTCTCAAAACAAACAAATTATCTACTTCCAAATCCTCCCCTCTTCTGAACTCTAATTCTTTTGAGGGAGTCCCCATCCTTTCTGTCATACAGGTTCACAATCTTAGAATTCCTTATCCCACATCCTCAATCTTCTGCCAGATTTCATTATTTTCACTCCACTCACTTACATTCATCTTTTTTATTTTTATATACCCACTACCCTAGTTGAAGTCCTCATCACAATTTCAATTGTGTGTACTATTTCAATTGCTTCCTTTAAAAAAAAAAACTTACCTTCCATTTTGGAATCAATGCTGTGTATTGGCTGTAAGGTAGAAGAGTGATAAGAGCTAGACAATTGGGGGGTGTCAAGTGACTTGCTCAGAGTCACATAGCTAGGAAGTGCCTGAGGTCAAATTTGGACCTAGGACCTCTCATCACTAGGACTGGTTCTCAATCCACTGAGCCAACCAGCTGCCCCCTTTCAATAGCTTCTTAACTCATCTTCTTTCTCCTTTTCTGTCATTCCATGTCATCCTCCACTTAGCTTCCAAAATGGCTTTTATTCAACAAACACTAATGATATCATATTATATATATAAGATCAAATATAAGTTCCATTGATTATCTTGAAACACTTCCCAACCTGATAGCAATTTACCTTTGTCAATTTATCATACATTGTTTTCTTCCTGTACTTTCCACTCCCAGAAAATCATCTCCTTAGTGTTAATCAAATGGAGCATTCCCTCTCCCAACTTTGCCCTTTTGTCCTCACTGTCTCCCTTGCTTGAAATGTACTTCTACCTTACTATTTGTTGTTCAAATTATTATTTTCCTACTCAAAAATCTGCTCTAGTGATACCTTCTACATGAAGTCTTTCCTGATCCTCACTAATGTTAGTACCTATTCCTTACCCTCCAAAAAAGTGTTTATATGACATTTATTTTGTGTATATTCATATATTTTGAATACTTGTTGATGAACATGTAATCTAAAACAATGTAAACTTCCTGAGGGTAGAAATTCTTTCATTATTTGTCATTGTATCCCCACTATCCAGCAGGTTACCTGACTTCAGAAATGCTTGATGATTGACAGGTAATTTATAGAAAAGATTATATATTCCTTGAATTCCTTTACTTTTTCTTTTGGGAATTAAAGCATTCAGTACACCAAATGTACATTATACTCACCTTATCTAGGCAGAAATAGAAACATGCAACACATTATTTGCTCCTACAAAAATCTCCCTATATCACTATAAGGTTTTCACCATGCCAATTAAAATTAGGCTATTCTGTTAGACTTAAAGTTATAAAGTGCTTTTAACACAACTGGAGATTATTTACTTCTATGAAAATCTACATAATCCCATTTGTGTTTCTTAGAGCCCTCATGTCCTGCTAAGTATATGTATTCATTTATATTTTAAGCAATACTATATTTATTTTTGGCAATATTGTATATATTTTTATTAATTCTTGTTTTTCCCTATTGCATACATATTGATAAAAAATTTTTTCTTTATTTTTTTCTTTAGTCAATTTAGAAAATTATTCCTTGACTACAAGAATCATATTCTTTCACTCCCTCCCTGCCCTCCCCTTCCCATAGCCCAATGCACAATTTCACTGGGTATTACATGTGTCCTTGATGAGAACTATTTCCATGATGTTGATGTTTGCACTAGGATGATCACCCAGAGTCTACATCACCAAACATATCCCCCTCGACCCATGTAATCAAGCAGTTGCTTTTCTTTGGTATTTCTACTTGCACAGTTTTTCCTCTGAATGTGGATAGTGTTCTTTATCATAGATCCCTCCACATTGTTCAGGATCACCGCATTGACGCTAATGGAGAAGTCCATTACATTCGATTTTAACACAGTGTATCAGTCGCCGTATACAATATTCTCCTGATTCTGCTCCTTTCACTCTGCTTCAATTCCTGGAGGTCATTCCAGTTCACATGGAATTCCTCCAGTTTATTATTTCTTTGAGTACAATAGTATTCCATCACCAACATATACCACAATTTGTTCAGCCATTCACCATTTGAAGGGCATCCCTTCATTTTCCAATTTTTGGCCACCACAAAGAGCAGAGCTATGAATATTCTTGTACATGTCTTTTTCCTTATTATCTTTTTGGGGTACAAACCCAACAGTGCTATGGCTGGGTCAAAGGGCAGACGGTATTTTAGTTCCCTTTGGGCATAGTTTCAATTTGCCCTCCAGAATAGTTGGATCATTCACAACTCCAACAGCAGTGCATTAATGTCCCAGCTTTACCATATCCCCTCCAGCATTCATTACTTTCTATTGCTGTCATGTTAGCCAGTCTGCTAGGTGTGAGGTGATACCTCCGAGTTGTTTTGATTTGCATCTCTTTGATTATTATTAATAGTTTTGATTTCTTTAACTGAAAATTGCCTATTCATATCCCTTGCCCATTTATCAATTGGAGAATGGCTTGATTTTTTGTACAATTGATTTAGCTCTTTATAAATTTGAGTAATTAGACCTTTGTCAGAGGTTTTTGTTACAAAGATTGTTTCCCAATTTGTTGTTTCCCTTTTAATTTTGGTTGCATTGGTTTTGTTTGTACAAAAATGTTTTAATTTAATCTCATCAAAATTATTTATTTTATATCTTTTGATTTTTTCTAATTCTTGTTGCTCTTAAAGTCTTTCCTTTCCCAAAGATCTGATATGTATACTAGTCTGTGTTGACCTAATTTACTTATACTTTCCTTCTTTATATTCAATTCATTCACCCATTCTGATTTTATCTTGGTGTAGGGTGTGAGATGTTCATCCAAACCTAATCTCTCCCATACTGCCTTCCAATTTTCCCAGAAGTTTTTATCAAATACTGGATTTTGGTCCCAAAAGCTGGGATCTTTGGGCTTATCATAAACTGTCTTCCTAAGGTCACTTTCCCCAAGTCTCTTCCACTGATCCTCCTTTCTGTCTCTTAGCCAGTATTTTGATGACCAGTTCTTTATAGTATAGTTTGAGATCTGGGACTACAAGGCCATCTTTCTTTGCATTTTTTTCATGATTTCCCTAGATATCCTTGACCTTTTGTTCTTCCAAATGAACTTTGTTATGGCTGTTTCTAATTCAGTAAAAAAGTTCTTTTGGTAGTTCAATGAGTATGGCACTAAATAAATAAATTAATTTGGGTAGGATTGTCCTTTTTATCATTTTAGCTCATCCTACCCATGATCAATCAATATTTTTCCAATTGTTTAGATCTTGTTTTAATTGTGTGGAGAGTGTTTTGTAGTTGTGTAAATATAGTTTCTGTGTTTGCCTTGGCAGACAGATTCCTAAGTATGTTATACTGTCTATGGTGATTCTTAATGGAATTTCTCTTTTTAATTCTTGCTGCTGAGATGTGTTGGAAATATGTAGAAATGCTGATGACTTATGTGGGTTTATTTTGTATCCTACAACTTTGCTAAAGTTGTTGATTATTTGTACTAGGTTTTAATTGATTCTCTAGGATTCTTTAAGTAGCCCATCATATCTTCTGCAAAGAGTGATAGCTTGGTCTCCTCATTACCTATTTTAATACCTTCAATATCTTTTTCTTCTCTAATTGCTACTGCTAGTGTTCCTAGTACAATGTTAAATAATAGAGGGGAAAATGGGCATCCTTGTTTCACTCCTGATCTTATTGGGAAGGCTTTTATTTTATCCCCATTGCAGATGATGCAGATGCTGATGGTTTTAGATATATACTATTTATTATTTTAGGAAACGCCCTTCTATTCCTATGCTTTCTAGAGTTTTCAATAGGAATGAGTGTTGTATTTTGTCAAGGGCTTTTTCTGCATCTATTTTAATAATCATGTGATTTTTGTCAGTTTTCTTGTTAATATGGTCAATTATGTGGATGGTTTTCCTAATATTGAATCATCCTTGCATTCCTGGCATAATTCCTACATGGTCATACTGAATAACCCTCATGATCACTTGCTGGAGTCTTTTTGCTGGTATCCTATTGTGATAGAGGCAAGCCAGAAAGAGAGAACTTCAGGCTTGGAAACCAAGCTGGAGACTGGATCTGCAAAATCAAGGAGAAGGTTCCAAATGGAATGTTCCCAGAGGAGGCAGTTGAGCTGGCCAGGGGGTGGATCTGATTCTGTCTCTCTGAGGTTGACTGACCAGGAGACTTTGGCTCTCTGGGATTTTCTGAAGAAAGGAGGCAAGCTTGGCTGTATGGGAAAGAAGCTGAGAACGAATATTAACTTCTGTCCCAGGCTGAAGGACCCTTGAGGGGGGTTTCTGAAATTAGGTTGAAAGAACTTGGTGGCTTTGTGATGAAGAAAAGGAGAATAACAGTTGTCCTCCATCTCTCTGACCGTCCCCCTGTCACAGTTGTGACTGGATTGACTTCCCAAATCCACACATTTTCCTTATAAATTAGGGAAACCCTCATCCTCTCTTTCCTCAGTTCTCTATCCTGTTGTTTCCCAATAAACCCCTTACCTGAGAAAGAAAGCAAGAGTATCTTCATAGTCCACTCAGGGGGTAGGGGGGCAAAGCCACAAGCTTCAAGAAGAAACTGGTAGGGAGAAGCTGGAAGAAGTGAGGGGGGTGAGGGAGTGTGTGGGATCTGGGAGGGAAAGGAGGTGGAGGTTAGGAAATCGATTGATCTACTAGTCATCAATAGTGATCAGTAGGCAGACCCCAGAGCATTCCCCTCTGACAGCATCCCAATATCAGTATCTCTGAAGTAATGCCTCTAACTAGGCATTTTAACTAGGCAACCCTCAGGGTGTTCCCTACTAGTAGCAGCCCTCTAATCTCAAGCAAGAGTACACCAGTCACTGCAACACGTAATAGTTACACAGATTATCATTCTATTACATTTGGCCCCTCAATTTGACTGTATCCTATATATCTCCGGAAAAGAAAAGATAGACAATATATTCAAACAAGTGGTTTGTGGAGTTGTGATTGTGGCAGCCATTGACTGCTTTTGGGTATACCACTTACTATATAGCAAAATAACTCATATGGTAGTGGAAACTCTGGATTATGTAGGCAACATTGCACTGACAGTTACCATTTCAATATGAACTGGTCTCTGGAAAGTCCTGGAATAAGCATATGTACTCTTTATGGCTGTGCTGCAGACTCTAATACAAGTGAAGAAAGTATTTAGATTTGTGGTTCCCCTTAAGGCAGAGAAGATTATGGATATGTATAACAACTTAGAAGGAATGATTAAGGCTGTGTTGGAACAATTGATTAAGGAAAAAGGACTAGATCTAGTTATGGGAAAAGACAATGGGAAAACTAAGACTGTACCTCAGGAAACTGAAGGTGACAATGAAAGCAAGGTTGCTAGTGAACCTGAGAAAATCTGTCCTTTGAAAGAGGTCACTAAGCTAACTGCTAATGCTGGTGTGATACACTCAAAATTCCATGGACAATTCTCCACCCAGGAATTTGAAACCATAAAGCGCGGTTTCCCAAAATTTGTGGACAATCCCTTTAAATCCCAAAAGGAACTGAAACGTGCATTCAGGATCTTTGATCCAGATTTCAAAGATGTCAAGTTCCTATGGTCAGAACTGTTCAGCCCCCATGAACAGAGGCAATTTTTGGAGAAAACTAGATCTGACAGCAATTTGACTAGCTGGCCAAGTTTGACAAGATCAGGCAGGATAAAGGGGAACATCCTGCCACATACATAGACCATGTGTCAGAGATGGCAGAGTCAATCTTTGGTCTAGAAACTGATACTGAAGAGATAGTGGGCCATGTACGTAGGCAATTTCTAAAGGGATGCACATCTAATTTGAGAACTTTTTCAAAAACTATTTCCCTAAGTATGACTCAGTTTCCCTTATTGAATTGAGGGACACAGAGAGCTACCTACATGAAAAGAATCTAGAAGAAAGCAAGTTCAAGATCTGAAAGATAAGTAAGAGAGGACTGAAAATGATTTGAAACAAAAGGAATTTGAAGAAATAAATAATCTGAACACGATTAGTACTTACAAAACTTCTAGTCCCCAGAAACCTAGTTACAAGGGAACACCAGTGCAGAAATAGATTAGGAAATGTTTCTTTTGTCACAGGAAAGGTCACTTGATTAGAAATTGCTTTTTGAAGAAGAAACATGAGATTAATAACAAAGACAAACATAATACACAAACCAGGTATGAGAAGTCCACTTGATGTTCACATTGCAAGTTAAAGTCCTCACAGCAAACTCTGGACTTGAATGACATGCAAAATGCCATAAAACTGGAACTAAGCCTAAATATTCTGATATGGTTAAAAAAGAGTTATGAAGCCAGGCCCATAAGATATATAGTGTGACACCTGGAGATAGAAGAAATTGTGAGAAAGAGGCTGCAGTTGAAAATAGTAGAAAAAAATTGGGAGTCAAAAGTCAGTGCAAGAATGTGAATCTGTGAATGATAACCATTGCAATAAAGCAAGAGAAAGTCAGAGACAGATTAAAGAAAATGAGGCAGAAATTAATGAAATAACATCCCAAATTGTAAATGAGATGAAAATCTTTGAAATGAGTTGTACAATAACTAAACAGGAAAAGTCTGTATAGGGAATAAAATCATTCCTAGAGAACTTTTTCCAGTGTAGAGTGGATAATAGGATTGAATTATGCAAAAGGAAAAGAAAGAAAGAGTCACAATAACTCAATCAAAAGTTTGTGACTAATACAGAGACACATAATTTCAACTCCCTAAAGGTATGTGGCTAAATATGACAATCCTTTAAAAACATTCACAGATGAAGTCCCACCAAATTTAGTTAATTCTTTAAATAGCTTTATGGCACAGGTACCCATAGAAATGACATCTAGTTTGAATCCAGAACCTGAAAATTTCCATCCAGCAATGAGGGATTTAGATAAGGAAAAACTAACTGAAAATGAAGCTGACATTACTTTTGAACACAATAATTATCCTATTCAAAGTAGTGGAAGTTACAGATCAATTAAATTTGAATCTGGGGATGGAATGGCAGGCTTAGTAACAACCAAGAATTCAGTTAGTGCCAACGTTCTAAGGGGCACAGTGGTATCTAGCCAAAGCAAACTCAGGTCACAGTTCATTGTCCTTCCTCCTGAACTGGGTAAAAGAAGATAATACTTAAATTTGAAAATAAATATACATCATATGAAAACATTCCAACTGCAGTAAGCACAATTGTGCCACCACTCAATATGTGAGCAATGTAGCTCAGTGGGTTGAGAGGCAGGCCTAGAGATAAGAATTCCTTGTTTCAAATTTGGCCTTAGATACTTCCTAGGTATATGACCCTGAACAAGTCACTTAACCCCCATTTCCTTACCTTTACTTCTCCTCTGCCATAAAACCAATAAAGTAGTGATTATAAGATGGAAGATAATGGTTTAAAAAGAAATAAAATTTGACTACAAAAGACCTAAGAGAAGGATAAGAGGATAAACAGGAAATAGAAATCAAAATTAATTCAATAAAATTAAACTGTTCACATTCCTATATGAAGAAGATGTAGGAAAGTAAAATAAAACTTATGCCAGGAATGATTGACAGGGTGTGAGACTCAGAAATCTCCCAGGGCTGTCAGGATTATAAAATGTTCATGAGACAGTTCCTCAACTGACACACTGGACCTGAAGGTGAAGCTTGGAAGGTAAAGATCTGATTTCCCCGGAATCCCTTGGAGAGCTAGCAAGCAGCCTCTTTTAATTCCACCATATAAGTTTGAGAGGACATATCCATAACTCTAGTGGACAGAGTGAAACTTGGAGAAACTCTCTTTTCCCTGGGACAATTGAGGACTCAGTTGGATCCCTGTACCTAAACCACCAAGAATTCCCTGTGTGTGAGAATCTGGTTCCCTGTTGGACTACCCTTAGGAAACTTATGTAAGGATAATTTAGGGTCTTGACCTAAACTAAATTTGATTTTTGGTTGCCAGGGGATATCCCAAATAAATACCCAAGTCAGTTTGGAAATCTATGGTGATTTAATCAATAGAGGGAAGAAATCAAGGAGAAGAAAGAGGGAAAGGATATAGGATTTCACCCGCCTGACCTGTGCCAGGGAAAGTTCAAAGTCCTCTGCCATGAGGTTTCTGAAGAAGATTAGAGGCATTAAGTGGATAGTGTTTGGAAGGAAAAGGAGGAAAAAATCAGCCTAAACTCCAAGAGAACTCAGTGAATATGCCTCACCTGAACTAGGCTACTCAGCTTCTCCCAGTATAGTATCAAGGAAAACTCACCACCAAAACCGGACAATAGCTGCCACCATGCCAACATGCCAAAATGCTCAGCAAGCTGCTGCCAGAGCCACCTCTCCACCAAAAGAGGCCAGACAGAGAAAGTGACGTGAAATATATAGATGGTTTTACATCACTTTCCTGCATCTCACATGTACCAATGGTAGCTTAAGCTTGACTTACAGTCCAGGAGTCTGTCTGTTGTTTCTGATTTGTCATTTGCTAGCACATGTCTATCTTGGGCCATCCTTCTAGATACTTAATCCTTAAATATGGGTGTAGACATTCCTGATTTTGTTAGACAAAGTAGGGTGGAGGAATCTAAAGTTCACACTTAGGTATTTAGATTAGAGTTTTAGACAGTAGGTTTAATAACTGGGTTAATTGTCAGATGCTAACCTTTTCCCCTCATGCCCAAACCCTTATCCTTATCTGTTAATAAATTCTATATTTATGTTAATCCCTCTGTTTGACAATCCCTCTGTTTGACGTTCATTCCCCCATCCAAATTATATTTCCCTTTTAATAGTTTGGCAGAGCTTGCTAGGTTTAGAAAAACTTAGAAAATTGAGTTTTACTTATATGTAAAAGTTTCTATAGGGATGTCAGTTAGATAAGGTTGGAATATTCTATCCTCACTCTGAGAGTGGTATATTCCAAGGATGGGGACCAGCAGAATTCTAAGACTCCAGCTAAGGGGGTAGAGACATTTAATAATTAAATATCTTTTTTTGCCACATGCTTTAGGCAGCCATATTGGTTGCCAGATTGGAAAATTTATTTTTCAGGTTTTTCCCTTTTAGTAAATGTTTGTAAAATTATTCAGAGTGGATTATAATAACTCTTATTCACCTGTATCATTCTTAAATGTAAACATATATGGAAACTTGAAAATTGATCTTTTGATGGTATTATAGTAATGCATTTTGCATATCCCATACATTATATTTGTGTTGTTTCCAAAACTTTTTATGTAGGATTGGACTATAGATGGATGAAATCTTTTATGGATATCACAATGAAAACTGTCCTGTCTCATGTCTCCATAGTTTGTATCTGTCTTTGTGTCTTATATAAGTGTAGACTGGCATTCTTTCTCATTGGTAAATGTTTTAAAGTGCTTATGATCTGGTTAACAAAGGATTAAGAGCTCAAACTAATGATGATACATACAAAAAAACAACTTAATCAATTGAAACTATATATAAAAAGATAATAAGCTTCTAAACGCAGAATATGGGTGTGGGGAAAATGTAAACACTGGTTCAAATGAAAATCTAAATAGGTTACAACAAGAAAGGGCTAGATGGATGGTTACTCTATGTAATCTAAGGGATCTTCGTATAGTCTCAAAGAATGAAATATTCTAGGTCAAGGCACACAAAAGATTCACCCCAGAGGACTTGGAGTCCATAAGGAAAAGAATTCCAGCCTTTGTAGATGAACCCAGTCATGTGATCAAAGAGATGGAGAGGGATATAGACATATTTGACCCCAATTTTTGCACTATTAATGAAGAATTGTTAAGAAAAAGGGAACATAATAAATATATTGAGGAGACAATATCAGACTCTCTATTGGTACCATGGCCAGAAAGATATGACACAGACATGAATGATAGAGCTCAATATGATGTTATTAAGGAATGTAGGCAAGCAGTTTTGGAAGTCATGGGTCAGTATACCAAAAGACCAAATGCTTGGTCAAAATTTAAAGGAATAAAGCAAAAGCCTACAGAAACACTTTTAGATCGAATAACAGAACCTGCTAAGACATATCTTAATATGGACGTACTTGAAGAGGGGACAATTTCCCATATAAAAAGGGCCTTTGTAAAGAATGACATACCAAAAATTAAACAGCTCTTTAAAAATAACTATCCTGATTAAAAAGGAGTTGAAAGACATTAAGTGAAAGGCAACATATTTGACCATGGATAATGATGGAAAATATGAAGATAGAGATACAGAAATGGAAGATTCACACAGTTTAAAGCTTTTTTGGGTATGCATTAATATTATAGCATGTATATATATGTATGTGTATACATATATATGTATGTATGTATATAAATGAAAATATTAAACTTATATTACTACAAAACAGAATATTAATTGTATGTACCTTTAGTACAAGAATTGAGAAAAAAGGGAAAAATCAAATATTCTAATCAAAAGAAAAGAAAAACAATAATAAAAATAAGGGAGAAAGAGAAAAAAATCAGGAATTCAATGTGTTCTCGAAAAACGGCATCTACTTGTCAATGGATTATTATCTCCACTGCATATGATAGGATACAGTCAATCAGTATGAACAGAAGATGCTCTCTTCACATGTGAGCAATGAATCCAAGAGTCCTTCTCTCCAATCTTTATAAATGATGGAGAAATTAGCAATATTTGGAATGGCCCTTCCCAGGAAGGCTGAGTTGCTCCAGTATGCTAGAAATTCTTAATATACACCTTGTCTCCTGGGTTCATGTCATGAAGAGAAAAGTCAAGTGGTCCAGCTTGTACTGCAGCTCCGGATTCATGGAGTTCACTCTGTTTGTGCTATAATTCCTGTATATAGGAAGCAATAGTAGTATCTCCCCCTAATAGTGATATATATGCAGGGGAGAAAGGCTTAGCCTGTATAGGTGGATGTCCAAAAATCATCTCAAATGGTGAGATGTTTAGGTCTCCTCTAAACCTGCTTCTAAGATAAAATGGGGCCAGAGGGAGAATTTCAGGCCATTTTAAATGGGTCTCAGTGCATAATTTGCCAAACATAGTTTTAAGTTCTTTGTTCATTCATTCAACTTGGCCTGAGCTCTGGGGATAATATGGAACATGGAATTTGGGAGTTATACACAAGCAAGAATATATCTGATTTAGGACAGAATCAGTAAAATGACTTCCTCTATCTGAATCAATATGTTCTGGCAGGCCAAAGAGAAAAATCATTTCTTTTAAAAGCACTTTAGCAACAAAAACCACTGTGGCCTGGGTCACAGGAAATGCTTCCAGCCCTCTGGTCAGTTGATCTACTATGACTAGATAAAATTTGTAGTATCCAGCCTTTGACATTGTTATGAAATCTATCTGTAGATGTTCAAAAGATATGTAAGCCAGAGGACACCCACCAAGGGCTTTGCCACAAAAGGAATCTTGGTTATATGCTTGGCAGGTAGAGCAGGCTGTACACACTTTAGAGGCTATAGTAATTATACCAGGGGCTAGCCATACTCTCTTAACAGAGTCCATGATACCCTGAGTGCCAAAGTGACCATTTTTATGAATATATTGGCAAATTTGGTGATAGAAACTGCTAGGGAGCAGGGGTTTTCTTCAGATGACACCCATACTCCATTAATCTGTTTTGCTTTGAATTTTTGCTTTCATTTTTCCACTTCCTATTCATTATGGGAAAGTGATGAATTTAAATCATCAGTGCTTGTTAATGTTAAAATTAATTCAGGCCCTACTATGGCTGCTAGCTTTGCAGTGGCATCTGCTTGATCATTTCCCCTAGAGACAAGGTCCATGCCACCTGTATGGGCAGAGCAATGAACTACAGCTAGAGCTTCAGGCAGCTGGAGAGCAGAAAGAACTTCATTAATAATTTCTGCATTAGCTATAGATTTTCCCTCTGTGGTTAAAAATCCTCTCTACAGCCATAGCATCCCAACTGAGTGACAAATGCCAAAAGCATATCTAGAATCCATATACATTGTTGCTTTTTTATCCTTGGCAATTAGTCAGGTGTGTTTCAGAGCAATGAGTTCTGCCCCTTGAGTGATAATATTTGAGGGCAGTGAAGCTGACCACTCAGTGGCAAATTCTGTGACTACAGCAGCTCCAGTGTAGTGTATACCATCCCTCATAAAATAGGAACCATCAGTAAATAAGACCAGATATTGTAAAGATTAAAATTTAGGGGAGACCGAGGCAGGTAGAAATTAGTTTCTCTCTGCAAGGAGTATTATATTTTTAGAGGTTTATTGAAGATTAAGGATTAAAGAAAATATAGGATAAGGAAAAAACACGTGCCTAGGCCAGAGGCCTAGACAAGATAACCTCACATCATGGAAGAGACGCCTCTGCTCCAAAATGGAAGTCCAAAAAAGGCCCCAAAGCTCTTGCAATCAGGTTAAATACCTTCTTGATCTCGGCCCACGTGAGAATTAAATTGTTGCCTTTTTATCCTTGGCAATTAGTCAGCCGTGTTTCAGAGCAATGAGTTCTGCCCCTTGAGTGCTAATATTTGAGAGCAGTGAAGATGACCACTCAGTGACAAATTCTTTTTTTTTTTCTTGGAGATTTCTAAATTTTATTTTATTTTAATTTTTTTAATCTAATTTTTTAAATTTTTGGTTACAATACTCACTTTATTTTCCTCCCCACCAGCACCCTTCCTGCATCGAAAACACTTTTTTTTATTACTTGTGTCCTTGATCAGAACCTATTTCCATGTTGTTGTTTGCACTAGGATGTTCATTTAGAGTCTACATTCCCAACAATATGCCTTTAACCCATGTATTCAAGTAGTTGTTTTTCTTTGGTGTTTTGACTCGCACTGTGTTTCCTCTGGATGTCGATAGTGGCCTTTCTGATAAGTTTCTCCAAGTTGTTCAGGGTCATTTCATTGCAACTAATGGAGAAGTCCATTACATTCGATTGTACCACAGTGTATCAGGCTGTGTGTACAATGTTTTCCTGGTTCTATTAGTCTCACTCTCCATCAATGCCTGGAGGTTGTTCCACTCTCCATGGAATTCCTCCACTTTACTATTCCTTTGAGCACAATAGTATTCCATCACCAACATATACCACAATTTAGTCAGCCATTCCCCAATTGAAGGACATCCCTTCATTTTTTGGCACTACAAAGAGCACAGCTAAGAATATTTTTGCACATGTCTTTTTTCTTATTATCTCTTGGGGGTACAAACCCAGCAGTGCAATATTGATGAATCAAAGGGCAGAGAGTCTTTTAGCGCCCTTTGGGCATAGTTCAAAATTGCCCTCCATAATGGATGGATCAATCCACAACTCCACCAGTAGTGCATTAAGGTCCCAACTTTGCCACACCCCCTTCAGCATTCATTACTTTTCTTTGCTGTCATGTTAGCCAATCTGCTAGGTGTGAGGTTGTTTTGATTTGCATTGCTCTGATTATAAGAGATTTAGAACATTTTTAATGTGCTTATTAATAGTTTTGATTTCTTTAACTGAAAATTGCCTATTCATGTCCCTTGCCAATTTTTCAACTAGAGAATGGCTTGATTTTTTGTACAATTGGTTCAGTTCTTTATAAATTTGAGTAATTAGACCTTTGTCAGAGGTTTTTTTAATGAAGATTGTTTCCCATTTTGTTGCTTCCCTTCTAATTTTGGATGCATTAGTTTTGTTTGTACAAAACCTTTTTAATTTGATGTAATCAAAATTATTGATTTTACATTTTGTGGGTTTTTTTAGCTCTTGCTTGGTTTTAAAGTCTTTCCCTTCCCAAAGATGTGACAAGTATACTATTCTGTGTTTGCCTATTGTGCTTATAGTTTCCTTCTTTATATTCAGGTCATTCATCCATTCTGAGTTTATCTTGGTGTAGGGTATGAGATGTTCATCCAAACCTAATCCCTCCCATACTGTCTTCCAATTTTCCCAGCAGTTTTTATCAAATAGTGGCTTTTGGTCCCAAAAACTGGGATCTTTGGGCTTATCATAGACTGTCTTGCTGAGGTCATTTACCCCTAGTCTATTCTGCTGATCCTCCTTTCAGTCTCTTAGCCAGCACCAAATTGTTTAGATGACCACTTCTTTATAGTATAGTTTGAGATCTGGGACTGCAAGTCCTTCTTCCTTTGCATTTTTTTTAAATTTCACGATTTCCCTGGATATCCTTGATCTTCTGTTCTTCCAAATGAACTTTGTTATGGTTTTTCTAATTCAGTAAAAAAAAATTGGTAGTTCAATGGGCATGGCACTAAATAAGTAAATTAATTTGGGCAGGATTGTCATTTATATTGTGTTAGCTCGTTGTACCCATGAACAATGTTTTTCCAATTGTTTAGATCTAGTTTTAATAGTGTGAGAGTGTTTCGTAGTTGTGTTCATATACTTCCTTTGTTTGTCTCAGCAGATAGATTCCTAAGTATTTTATATTATCTAGGGTGATTTTAAATGGAATCTCTCTTTCTAATTCTTGCTGCTGAAATGGGTTGGAGATATATAGAAATGATGACTTATGGGGATTTATTTTGTATCCTGTGACGTTGCTAAAGTTGTTGATTTTTTCGACTAGCTTTTTGGTTGATTCTTAGGATTCTTTAAGTACACCATCATATCATCCACAAAGAGTGACAGCTTGGTCTCCTTATTGCCAGTTTTAATACCTTCAATTTCTTTTTCTATTCTAATTGCTACTGCTAGTGTTTCTAGTACAATATTAAATGATAGAGGTGATAATTGGCATCCTTGTTTCACTCCTGATCTTATTGGGAAGGCTTCTAGTTTATCCCCATTGCAGATGATGTTTGCTGATGGTATATATATATATATATATATATATATATATATATATATATATATATATATATATATGTATGTATGTATGTATGTATATGTATATATACTCTATTATTTTTAGGAAAGGTTCTTGTATTCCTATATTTTCTAGTGTTTTCAAAAGGAATGGGTATTATATTTTTATCAAAGGCTTTTTCTGCATCTGTTGAGATAATCATATGATTTTTGTCAGTTTGCTTGTTAATATGGTCAATTATGTGGATAGTTTTCCTAATATTGAACCATCCTTGCATTCCTGGTATGAATTCTACCTGGTCATAGTGAATAACCCTTGTGATGACTTGCTGGAGTCTTTTTGCTAGTGTCCTATTTAAGATTTTTGTATCTATATTCAATAGGGAGATTGGTCTATAGTTTTCTTTCTCTGTTTTTGATCTTCTTGGTTTTGGGATCAGTAACATATTTGTGTCATAAAATGAATTTGGTAGAACTCCTTCTCTGCTTATTCTGTCAAATAGTTTGTATAATATTGGGGTTAATTGTTCTTTGAATATTTGATAGAATTCATTTGTGAATTCATCTGGACCTGGGGATTTTTTCTTAGTGAATTCTTTGATGGCTTGTTCAATTTATTTTTATCTAATATGGGGTTCTTTGGGTAATCTATTTCTTCTTATGTTAGTCAAGGCAAATTATATTTTTTGAGTAATCATACATATCACCTACATTGCCATATTTGTTGCCATATAATTGGGAATAATAGTTTTTAATGATTGCCTTAATTTCCTCTTCATTTGAGATGAGGTCTCCCTTTTCATCTTGGATACTGTAAATTTGGTTTTATTCTTATCTTTTTTAATTAGACTGACCAGTACTGTGTCTATTTTATGTTTTTTCAAAGTACCAGCTTCTAGTCTTATTTATTAAATCAATAGTTCTTTGACTTTCAATTTTATTAATTTCTCCTTTGATTTTTAGGATCTCTAATTTAGTCTTTATCTGAGGATTTTTAATTTCTTCACTTTCTAGTTTCTTAATTTACATGCCCAATTTATTGCCCTTGCTCTCTCTAATTTGTTAATATATGAACTCAAGGGTATAAATGTCCCCCTGCTATGGCTGCATCCCATAGGTTTTGAAAGGATGTCTCATCATTGTCATTTTCTTCAATGAAATTATTAATTTTTTCTATGATTTGTTTTTGACTAACTTTTTGGAGAATTGTATTATTTAATTTCCAATTAATTTTTTATTTACCTCTCCATATACCCTTACTAATTATTATTTTCATTGCATTGTGATTTGAGAAGGTTGCATTTATTATTTTTCTTCTTTTGCACTTGTTTGCAATATTTTTGTGCCCTAATACATGGTCAATCTTTGTGAATGTACCATGTGCTGCTGAAAAGAAGGTGTATTCCTTTTTGGCCATATTTATTTTTCTACACATATCTACTAATTAATTTTTCCAAGATTTCATTCACTTCTCTTACTTCTTTCTTATTTATTTTTTGGTTTCATTCATCTAATTCAGATAGAGGAAGGTTCAGTTCTCCCACTAGTATAGTTTTTCTATCTATTTCATTCTTGAGCTCCACTAGTTTCTCCTTAGAAATTTGGATACTATGCCATTTGGTGCATACATGTTGAGTACTGATATTTCCTCCTTGTCTATACTGCCTTGTATCAGGATGTAATTGCCTTTCCTATCTCTTTTAACTAGATTAATTTTTACTTTGGCTTTGTCAGATATCATGATTTTGACTCCTGCCTTCTTTTTTCAGTAGATGCCTAATAGATTTGACTCCATCCTCTTACTTTCATCCTATGTGTATCTACCTTCCTCATGTGTGTTTCTTGTAGACAGCATATGGTAGGTCTTGGGATTCTAATCCACTCTGCTATTCACTTGCATTTTATGGGTGAGTTCATTCCATTTGCATTCAGAGTTATGATTACCAGCTGTGTATTGCCAAGCATTTTGATTTCTACTCCTTGTCCTTCCTTTTCTTACCTTTCACTATTTCCTTCTACACCAATGTTTGTTTTGAATCAGTCCCCCTATTTCCCTCCCTTATTTTACTTCCCTTTCTAACCCCTCCCATCTTATTCCCCCCCTTATTTCCTTTGCAGTATTTTTAAAACTACCCCCCTTATATTTCCCTCCCTTATACTGCTTCCCTCCCCACCAGTCATTTTTACCTTCTACTCCCCGATATGGTGTGAATCTATTCTCTTCCCCAATGGATTGGATTGTTCTTCCATCTTTGAGTCAAGTTCAATGCTCGTAAGAGTTGAGTATTTCCTGTATCCAACCTCTTTACCCTTCCAGTGTTTTGATGTTCTCCCCCCTCTCCCGCCATGAGCTTCTCTTTGACATGTAAATTTAGCCCCTTCTGTTTCTTTTCCCATTTATTTTAGTATTGAGTATTTTGTATATTTTAGTATTTAGTATTTTAGTATTAGTTGTATATATATATGTATATATATATACATATATATATATATACACACATGTAAATGCATTTATGCATACATGAACACAGCCAGATCCTGCTTTATTCTCACTGTGGTTCCATGGTATCTGAGTGACTTTTTCTTGGCAGCTTGTAATATTTTTTCTTTGGTCTGATAATTCTTGAATTTGGCTATAACATTCCTGGGTATTGTCAGATGGGGATTAAGTATAGGAGGTGATCTGTGGATTCTTTCAATCTCCACTTTTCCCTCTTGTTCTAGAATATCAGGGCAGTGTTCTTGAATTATTTCCTATAGTATTATGTCCATGCTTTTTCTTTTGTTATGGTCTTCTGGTAGACAAATGATTCTTAAATTGTCTCTCTTCAAACGATTTTCTAAATCTTCTGTTTTGTGAACGAGATGTTCCATATTTTCCTCAATTTTTTCATTCTTTTCATTTTGTTTTATAGTGTCCTGCTGCCTTGTGAGGTCACTTAATTCTAGTTGTTGTATTCTGGTTCTGAAAGACTGGATTTTATCCCTGGATTTTTGGTCATCCTTCTCCTTCTGGTCTGATTTTCTTTGGAGGTCCTCTTTCATCCTCTTTGCCTCATCTTTCATCTCCTTTGCCTCATTTTCAAGTTGGTTGATTTTGGCTTTCAAAACACTATTTTCTGTTTCCAGATGACTTATCTTAGTTATTAAGTTCTTTTCCCAATTGTCTTCAGCCTCTCTTACTTGTATTTTGAATTGTACTTTGAGTTCTTCCAAAACTTCTATCTAATTTGTTGGTATTTCTGATTTTTCCTTTGCTAATCCTTCACCCTCTGTTTCATCCACTCTTTGCTCATTACCTGTACAGAAATGGTTTATTGTAATTTCTTTCTTCTTTTTATGTTGTTTGCTCAAATTTACCCTTTCTTTGCTCCCCATATTTTTCTGTGCTCTTGCTCTTCTGATTTTTTGGTTTTGGAGGTTTCTGTCAGTCTCCCCTCTTGGAGCTTGGAAAGAAGCTCTCTCCCTGCAGTCTGTGGGGGAGGGGTGTTATAGTTTGAGCTTCCCTGTCTTCTGAAGACTTTTGATGGGATTAAGTTCAGCTGGGTTAGGCTGGATGTGCCCTGAAACCAAAACCTCCTGGAAGGCTATAGCAATATGGAGGGTCTTCATAGCTCTTCAGTGGCAAATTGTGTGACTACAGTAGCTCCAGTGTATCTTATTCCATCCCTCATAAAAGGGGAGCCATCAGTAAATAAGACCAGATATGGATTGTCTAAGGGAGTGTCCAAGAGATTATCTTGAGGCTTTTCTGCCATGGACACTAGTGTTTCACAACTGTGTAATGGTTCTCCTGAAGTTGGTAAATCTGGAAGCAAGGTGGCAGGGTTAAAAATTGAATAGCAACTCAAGGTAATGTTTTAAGTGTTTAACAAGATTATTACATACCTTCTAATTTGCTGATTCGAGAATGCCTATGTTCTATGCCTTAGGAACAATGCTTCTACCTCATCTGGGCACATAATTGTTAATGGGCATCCCCATACTAGATCAATAGTTTTTGTCACTAGTAAGGCTGTAGCAGCTACTCCTCTAAGACAGGGTGGTGATCCTGATGCTACTGGGTTCAGCTGGACAGAATAATAAGAAATTGGGTGCTGAGAAGGCCCCAAAATCTGAGTTAAAACACCTGAAATTACCCCTCTTTGCTCATGTACATACAAAGTAAATGGGTTGTTGTAATCTAGGATGCCTAGAGCAGGGGCAGACAGACCCAGCTTTAGATCTGATAGAGCTGACAAGTGTTCTGGCTCTAATTTGAGGGATTCAGGGATCGAATCCCTTGTTAGTGCTATACGGGGTTTAGTAATTTCCCCATAGCAATGAATTCATTGTCTACAAAGCCCTGTTGTTCCTAAAATTGCTCTCAACTGTTTCTTAGTGGTAGAAGCAATTAAATTTTGAATATTTTCAATTCATTTGGGAGAAATAGAATGGGCACCCACAGTCAGGATGAACCCCAAATATTCTACTTTAGGGAGACACTACTGAACTTTATTCTTTGAGATCTTATGTCCTCATTTGTGCAATTCAAAAAAGAAGGTTTTTGCTATTTCCTGACTTGTTTCTGCATGTGTTGAAGCCAGGAACAGATCATCTATGTATTTGATTAATTTACAATTTTTAAATGTTATATTATCTGTGTCTTGGCTCAAAATTTGTGTAAATAAACTTAGGCTTTCCATAAATCTTTGTGGCAGGTGACTCCATGTGTTTTTGAGCCCTTCCAAGTGAAAACAAAGATATTCCTGGAGTTCTCATGTATAGGTATGGAAAAAAAGGCTAAGAACAAGTCTACTACTATAAAGTATATAGCTGTGCTAGGAATATAGTAAATAATAATATGTATGTTGGAAACTATGGAGTGTCTCTTTATAACATAGTTATTCACAACCATCAGATCCTGTATGAATCTATAGAGGTTCTTGCCATTGGGCCCCCTTTTTGTTTTTTTAATAGGCAGGTTGGGCATATTGTATTCAGATTTACAAGGGATTATTATTCCCTGTTCAATTAATGAGTTTATTACTGGGGTAATACCCTCAATTGCCTCTTTCAAGAGGGGCTACTGAGGAATGGAAAGAGGTGGGCTAGATTTAGTTTTTATCTGCACAGGAACAGCCAACTTATGTAAGCCTACATCGGAAGAAGATGTGGTCCAAAGAGACTCTGTTATATCCTCAGGTATTGTAAAGATGGGATGCTCTTTTCCCTCTTGACTCTCTGAGAGAATTACAGGGTGTGAATTTAAAGATTCCTCAGGTACTTCCAATGATAAGGAAACATCTGGGTAGAAAGTTATAGTGGCTCTGAGTTTACATAGAAGGTCCCTCCCCAGCAAATTGAGAGGGGAGTCAGGCATCAAAAGGAAGGAATGTTGTACCTCTAGGGGTCCTACAGACACCATTCTAGGAGGAAGATTTTTAATTCTTTGGGGTATTCTTGCCACTCCCATTACACTTTCTAAACCAGAGGAATAACAATGTAAATCAGGTATACTATTTAATACAAACCTGGAAGTTCCAAAGTCTAAAAGACAATTATAATAGGTGTAACCCACCTTTAAGGTAGAATGAGGTTCATCAGTATGGGGGGGAGCAGTGGATAGGGACAACGGGTAGCAGGACATCAGGGTCCAGAATATCAAATGTCCTATCCTCTGATTCTTGTGCCCTACCCCCCAACCCCCGGACACCTTCATTGTGTTTGGGAAATTCTTTGAGCACCACTCTGAAGCCCACCCCCGCTTAGGGGCATTAATACCTCGAGCATTTTTTGGAAGACCATCACTTAAGTTATATTGCTGTGGAGTCATTTGGTTTAAGTTATCATTTTCCCAATAACTATTCCTATAGTTATCATTCCTAAAGTTGTAGTTTCCATTATCATTATTAAAGTTATTTCTATATTTATCACTTCTATAGTTGTTATTAAACTACAGATTGCTTTTGAGTACCTTGAGTAAAGTTCTACACTCTACCATTCTGTGGCCCTTCTTCTCACAGAATTGGCAGGTAATGGATCATTATTTAGATTCCTGGAAAGGTGAAAGTACCATCTAACTTGTCTTATGCAATTTTCTTTAGATAGATCAAAATCCAGGTATCCACCCCCAAACTCAATTATCCTGTCCATGATTCTGGAGGGTTTGTCTTCCTCATTTTGTTTAATATTTTCAAATTCTGTCCACTTATCTGTACTGTCGGCACACTATCTCATTGCTGTTAATATGGCCCCTCTACAATGGTATAGTTGTAGATAATCCTCTGAGTTATTATAGTCCCATTCAGGATCCAGAGAGGGCCAGTGTGCTGCATTGTGCCCATGGGTTTTGTTGACATGAGAAATTATTTTATTTTTCTCACATTCAGTTAAAAAAGCCTGTAGCAGGCTCTCAATGTCTTTGTAAGATGTATTATATTGAAAAAATATATCTGTCATCTTTTTTGTTACCAGAAAGGTATCTTGTTTGTATGTGGGAATAGTTCATGTAAATTCATTTATTTCTTGGGGAGTAAATGGTATATTGTGCATCCCTGTTCCATTCTATTTCAGATACTTCTCTTAGAGGAAACAGGCCTCTAATTGAATTTGGTATCTGTTGGTCAGTTTGACAAAGATGAGTTTCTTTAGAAGTATGAGATTTCCTTTGGGCTGGAATTGGGTTTTGTGTATGAGACGGAACATGAGAAACTGGGATTTCAGGAGAAGCTTCTTGGGGATTAAGTTCAGCCATGATTTGAAGACCATGAGAGAACCAGTCTGTTAGCTAAGTTATAGGGAAAGTGTTTTCCATCTCTGTTTCAGGGAAGGAAATTTCCTCATTTAGAGGTTCAGAAACAGGTCTGTCAGGTTCAGACTTGTTTTTAATGGGGTGGATGTTTGCCAATTGATCCTTTAAGAAGCATTTTAAATTGTCTAATTGGGCTTGCATGTTCTCTTGCATGTTTTATATGTTTTCCTGTGTTTTATCTTCAGATTTTTGCATTTCATCTTCAAATAATTTTTTATGTTAGTATCTCTTAACACAGTACTGAGGAGTACAAAAATGACATTACCTAATAACATAAAATATTGGAAGTATCTTGAATTCCTCAATGCCCCTAATTTTTCAACCACCATATAAATATTGAAGAATGTAATATTCATTTATTTATATGTAATTCAAATTAAGGAGAAATGAGAGAAATAAAAATGTTTTATACTCCCAAGCTCTTGCAGCTGTGTTTCAAACTGTTTAAAAGGATGACTTAAGTAATAAAGAAAGAAAGGAAAGAGATTTTACAGAAATTTGAAGGACCTGTTCACAACCTTTGTGGATTAGCCAGACTGTCAGATAACTTTAGGGTTGTGACCTTAAATCTAGATTTAAATGGTCACCAAATAAAATTCCCAAGTCAGTCTAGAAATTTGTGGTAATTTAACTAATATTGATGGAAGAAATTTAAGGAGAAGGAGGAAAGAAGATACAGGATTTCTCCTACCTGGCCTATGCCAGGGGGAGTTTTAAATCTCAAATATATAAACCTTTCATCCTTGTGTTTCCTCTAAATTTTCACATCTACCAAGCACATTAAAGGCTTTTTCACCAGGACTGCCCATACTTTTACTTCTCACCTTCTTTGATTTGATTATATCTTTAGAGTTATTTAACACTTCTTTATTAAATTCCCCTTTTGTGAGTTACTTGACCTTTTGTGATTAATTTAATCTTCATAGTTACTTAACACCTTTTTGTATTAGATCTAAAAATAGACATCTTAAAATTCTAGCTTCACTATAAGGTGAGAACTAAGTACCTTCATTATTCAATCAGGAGATTACAACTTAATCTTCCCCTAAAATATGGTCTAAGTAGGGTGCAGTAATTTTAAAGTCCACAAATGGTAATTAGATTAATGAAGATATAGATGTATTGATTGAATCAAATGATAATAAAATTATTGCTAATAATTATAAGGAAAAAGTAAATTGTAACATAAATTTAGTAGAAAATTCTAATAAATATAAAATAGGGGAAAACAGTGAAGAATGTATACTGGATAATGATAATGGGACTGTAAATGAGAACAATGAAACCAAGATGGAGAATATAAGGACTAAAGAGTGTAATGAAAAAACTGATGATGGGTTAATGATGCCATATCCTGGGAATATCATATAGTTCAAAAAGATGTAAACTTGGATGGACAGTAAATGATTGAGCTTTGTACTGACGTAACTGTGTTAGCACCAGTATTAGAAACATTTCAACCTCCAAACAGCACAGAACCATATGTATCTGAGACAATAGGAGATGAGATTTATGGTCTTTTGGTTGATATTGGAGCCAGTAAATCAGTTTTTCAAAGTCTTCCCAAGAATTATAGAGCTGTGGGTACAAAGGAAGTAATAGGAGAGATTGGAAAACCAGAGAGAGTAGCAAAATTAAAAACTACAATGATTACTTTTGGTCCTTTATCTGTGGAGCATGCATTTCTTTGTATGCCAAATTTTCCCATGAATCTTCTAAGTAGGGATTTATTATGTAAATTACAAGCAATAATCTAAATGTACTGATACTGGTGATATCTCATTACATCTCTTAGAAGAATCTTTGAAAACTTTTCCATTGCTGTTCCTAGATTCAGTCAGTACAGGGGATGATTAGGATTCAATCTATCCTATACGTGAAGATATCCCTGAAGATTTATGGTCAAAGTCTTCCACAGATGTAAGTCTTTTGAAATCAGCTACTCCTGTAAGGATGAGGACTAAGAAAGGACCAGTTCCTTGTGTGCCTCAATATCCCTTAAGTAAAGAAGCAATAGAGGATATCAGACCAATCATTGAATCCCAAATTCAACAAGGGATCATAATATCTTGCTTCTCAGAATATAATATACCTATACTTCCAATCAAAAATGTAAAGCTAGATTAAAATGGCAAAATAGTCTACAGATTCATACAGGATTTCAGAGCTATAAATGATCATGTGATAAAGACACATCCTATTGTACCAAGTCTAGCTGCTGTAATCTCTTCCATTCTAAGTCAGGCAAGATATTTTATTATGGTATATTTATGCTCAGCATTTTTCTCAATACTGATTCACAAGGATTCTCAAAAGATCCTTGCTTTTACATGGGAAAAACCTAGGGCACTTGGACCCATCTTCCCCAGGGGTATACCAATTTTCCAAGCCAATTCTCACAAATTTTAAATAGAGAGCTAAAAACCATAACATTCAAGGAAAGAAAAATAGTGCATTTTGTTGATGATATCTTCCTTGCATCCCCAAGTGCTAAAGAGTGTCTCAGAGACAGCAAAATTATTTTGATAGAATTATATAAACCTGGGTATAAAATCTCCAAGGTAAAATTACAGTGGGTTTTGCCTTGAGTCCAATATTTTGGATTTGTTTTATCAGAGGGATCCAGACACAGACTTTAGGGCAAAGTTGTCATTCAATTGGATATTATAGTTGTCAGCTTCATCCAATAGCTGCTGGTACAGTTCCTTGTTTAAGGGGTATAGTTGCTGCAGCTGTGTTAGTTCACAAGTCAGCAGATTTAGTTTTGGGATGCCTATTGACTGTATATTGTTCACATCAAATAGAAGCACTAATGAGGAAATTTTGTGCTCAAGTATATTCAGGCCAATGAATATCTAAGTATGAAATAATACTCCTAGGTAGTGAGAATATCTGGATGAGGATGTGTAGTGTATGAAATCCAGCTACACTTTGTTCTGATTTGCCAAAGAATTGTGAACCATTACATGAGTGTGTAGAATTAGTAGATCTACTGGATATGCCTAGGATGGATTTAAAATCCATTTTCTAATTGAAAATACAGACTTGGTGTTATTCACTGATGGTTCTTCATATTTGTGTAATGGAATTAGATGTACAGGTTCTGCAGTTGTCACAGAATTTGAGACACTGTGGTATGGATCATTATGTAGTAACCTTAGTGCTCAAGGGGTAGAATTGGTCACTTTGGAGCAAGCATGTCTTCTAGTTGATAGTAAAAGTACAGATATTTAAACAGACTCTTATTATGCATTTTCTGTATGTCATGCTACAGGACAGGTCTGGAAATAGTGAGGTTTTATTACTGCATTGGGAAAACCAATTGCTCATGCAGAAGTAACAACTGAGTTCTTGGATGCTATCCAAAAACCTAAACAGCTAATGGTGATCCATTGTAGAAGTCATACTTACAGCAGAGATTCAGTTTCTAAAGGAAATCATAGAACTGATATAACTACAAAATTTGTAGCCAGTAATGCTCCAGTGTATGTAATGAATTTATCAACTATTGAATCTGATGATCTAGAAAAAGCTTATATAGACTCAGAAATTAAAAAATGGAATAAGTTTGGATCAAGGAAAGAACATGGAATATGGGTTGCAGACACTGGAAAACCACTGTTACCAAAAGTCTTGTATACCTATTTGTGTCAAATCATACACACAAAAGGTTATTTTGATACTCAAGCTGTAATTGACTCTATAAAGAGGCAATGGGTAGCTCCTGGAATAAGGACTGTAGCCAATAAGATCTTTATAATCTGTTCTGTTTGCCAAAAATTCAATCAAGGGGAATTCAGACAGAAAGGTTTAGGTGGTGGACCCATATTGTCCATTTGAGAATCTGCAGATTGATTGTATCAGCATACCAAAAGTTGGAAGATAGCAATTTTGTCTGGTAATTGCAGACAGATTAACTAAGTGGCCTGAAGAATTTCCATCAAATGCAAATACAGCTAGCTTTGTGGTAAAAGTGTTGATTAAGGAAAATATTCCTAGACTTGGAGCACCACTTTCCATAGACTCTGATAAGGGATCTCATTTCACCCAGGATATCCTAAAAAGAGTCTATGAGAATCTAGGAATAACATCCAAATATCATGTTCCTTATCACCCACAAAGTTCAGGTCAAGTGAAATGTGTAAATAGGTAACTCAAGACTATGGTGGGGAAGATCTGTGCTAAAACTCATCTCAAATGGCCCAAGATTCTTCTCATAGCTTTGTTTTACCTACATATGAGACCAAGAGTTGATTTACACATATCATCTTATGAAATGCTCTTTGGGCATACTCCACTACAGGCAAAGACTTGTAAAACATTCTATACGTCTGTCAAGGGTAAATTTTTGGATTGAGACTGAATATATTATTTAATTGTCGCCAGGGATTTAAATTCTAAGTCCCAATGAAATACTCAACATATATAACATATATAACAGCATACAACATATATAACAGCATAGATTGCAACATATATAACATACATACATAACACAAATGACATATAACATCATATATCACACAAAATTGTAAATATATGTAAATAATGTGTATAATAGGAATGTAAAATTAATTGTATTATAATGTGTATATGTGTATCATATGTGTAAATATGAAGTACATATGTATGGCATGCATGAATATATTATATTATGTCAAATGCATATATGTAAAATTTATGTAAATAGAATCACTTATGTATAATTTTATCTATTGTTACATGTAGTTTTCATAAGTGGTTCTTAATCAATGCTTTATGTTAGTTAAATTACTATTTTATAATTAAAAGAGTTGTGTTATTGCATGATTAAAAATAAGAATATAGTCCTTGACAATAGTCTCTATGTAATCAAAGTATGAATACAGCCTCAGAGTATTATATAAGTAATAGTTTTAAGGGTGTGTATATGTGTATGTGAGCATATTAATCATAAATGTATGATTACACAGCATACTACTCTTTATTAAATTGATTCATGTAAGAGAAAGGAGGATTATAACTGGGAGGCCAGATTCCCTGGGCATCCAGCCCAACTGGACAGCAAGATCAGCTGTGTGGCTAGCCCAGATTCCCCTAGATGCATGATGTTGAATATATGGAATGCGTGCCAAAGATGGAACATAGAGACCTCTGCAGGTCCCTGGCTCGATAGTCTGGGAGCCTAGCCCTGCCTCTGAACATGGGAGGCAGGGTAGTGTGGGACTGTACCATCCTATTGGCAGAGCATAGACCAGCCCAGAGCTGCCAGTAGCCTGGCCTGGAGCCTCCCAGCAAAGTTTGACCCTGGTTTGGCCAGCCTGTATTCTGGCCTTGCTTCTGGCCTCACCACCAATGCAAGGGTGGATGGGGCACTGCATGTATCTGGGGCAGGGCATGACATGCAGTATGGAAGGTGGGTGGGGTATGGCAGAGGGTTCCTAAAATGTTCTAAAAGGTTTGCCATCACAGCCCTAGAATATCTCAAGAGGTTTTGATGGTTGAGAAGTTCTCATTTTTTGTGCTTCTTTTATCATTTAGTTTATTGTTTTTAAGGTTTCATCCCCCGCCCCAGTTTTGTGCCTCCTTTAATAAGTGCTATTGAGTGTTCTTTCATGATTTTCTTACATCACTCCTATTTCTTCCCAAATTTTTCCTTTCTCTCATTTTATTTTTAAGTCATTTTGATGTGTTTCCAGGAATTCTTTTTGGGCCTTACACTTTATATTTTTCTTTGAGACTTTGGATGTGGCAGTTTTTTGTCTTCTTCTGAGTTTGTAGTTTGATCTTCCCTGTCAGCATAGTAACCTTTTATGGTCAAGTTCTTTTTTGATTGCTTATTTCATGATCTATCTAGTGCCTTTTACCTTGATTTTAAAGTGGATCTCTGCTCTTAGAGTGGATAAGGTATTGTCTTGAACTTCAGTGTGTGTGTGTGTGTGTGTGTGTGTGTGTATGTGTGTGTGTGTGTGCAGTTATTTTCAGAATGGGTTCTGGGGAGTTTGTAAGTTTGATTCTAACAAAATAGTATGAACTAAGAAGTAGAGTACTTAATACTTTTCTAATCTTTGTTCTAGTATGCAAGTGACCGCCAGCATTCTTTTCCACTAGGGAAACTCTGACAAGGGTTCCTGCTCCCTTGCAGCTGAAATCTTTGCTCCTCCTCACCCCTAAGACTATGATGGGAATGTGACCCAGAACTGTGATTCAGATCCACATATAGGCAATGCTATAGAGTCATGCACACAGTGCCAACAAAGGGATTCCCAAAATTTCTTTCTGTCTAGTTATCAGAATCCCTTACAATCTGTGGGCTAATAGCCCCAGAAGTTACTACCATGCATTCCATTGTCCTGGCTCCCAAATCGATAGCCATCAACAAATGCACTGGTTTGTTGTTTATGCCACACTGTGCTCCACTCTAAGCTTGGTTCAATGGACCTTTACAATCAACCTTCTAAGTAGTATTGTGATAGAAAATTATTTGATACTATCCTTTTGTGGATTTTGCTACTCTGTTTTGTTTTGAGCCACTATTTTAAAGGACGAGAATTTAGGGGAGCCCAAACAAAGTGCTGCCGTTTCTCTGCCATATTTGAGAACTGGAACTTTTGATCTATACAGAAAGTGAACCTGCCTTATATCTGTTTTCTCTCTTGATTAGGATGTGAGTGTTTTGAACATATGAACTGCCTCACTTTTCTGTATGTATCTTCTGGGTTTAGTAAAGTTTTTGGCACAATTAAAAACTTTTGGAAATCAATCAATAAACATTTATTAAGTGCCTACTATGTCCTAGGCTCTGTGATAAGCACTGGGTATGCAGGTAGAGGCAAAAGACAGTCCTTACCCTTAAGGAGATTACAATCTAGTGGAGATATATTGTTTCATTCCTACATGTGTATACTCATTTGATTGTTCATCCTAAAATTTAAAGGAGGATGATAAATCTGGATCCCAGAAGATAATATGCTTGTTCATATAGCAATAGAAGAACAATGGAAAAACATAATAATATTGGTTCTAGAAGTGTATAGAAAACTAGCAAGAAAGATAGTTAAACCAAATATGAAGTCCTGAAAAAGGACCTGCTGATTGGCAGCAAAGTGAAATTAAAAGATATCAAATGTTGATTATGAATTTGTTTTGATATGATTATGTGATGAAGCTTCTAAGAGAATGAAATAAAACTTTAGCACTAACAGTAGCTATTATTATTAATAAAAACACAATTTCCAGATCACTGGTGATAGTTATTACACAGGTTTTTTTTCTGTGAACAAATGATATCTGGAGTTTTGTTCAGTGATAGATACTGAATTTTATTAGTGTATTGACTAAGAATCTAATTGACAATTAACCTCTTAGTTTTATAAAGGTGAAAATTAATTGTTGGACAATAATTTTATGGAATTATGTGGTCACCAATATTTATTATATCTTGGGTCAAAATTTTATTTACAAAATAGAGAGCAAACAATAAAGTAGAGAAATGTGAAGGGGATAGGAAAAGTTATTTATCCTATCTTAATCCAGACAGAGATTAGTTAGCTCTCAACCAGGAAGTCCAGTAGGCATGTGGCCTCTTCCAAGATGGAAGCTAGTCTCTCCAGAAATTAGGAAAGGAGTCAGTCTTTCACTCACCCACAAAGTGGTCCATGAGTCAGAGTCCAAGTTGAAGCTAAGCTCCAATCCTCAGACTCTAGCTAAGATGCCTTGACGACTCTGTCCAGTCAGGAGACTATCTCCACAAGACCGACTGAATTTGTAGGATTCATGGCTTTTTATGGTGACTTCTTGTCTCTGCCCCTCTTCACTTGGACCCATCACAGTTTCTAAATTGTCTAGCACTGCCCAAAGGGCAATGTTTGTGGGAACCAGTTCTCACCTTCTGGAGGGGTAAATATTCATCAAAAGGGTTCATAGATTCCTGGCTGATTGAGTTTCTTAGGGTGTAAACTCTGATCATTGAATTCACAACTTTCGGACTGAGTTGAAAAGGTGGAGCTCTCTAAGTGAGTTCTGAGTTCTCCAAGTAAGTTGCTAACTTCTTACCTAGTACTAAGTAGGGTATTGAATCTTTTGTAGATTCAATTCAAAAGTAGACAAAGGAGAGTTAACCCTGTCTTCAAAATCTAATGAGGAGTACTTTTTAAAGTTAGTGTTAACTCAAAATAGACAAAGGGAATAAAGGATTCCCTATCACACTTATAAACTCAGAGAGGACAAAGAATTCTCTTTTACAGTTTCCAGGCAAATTTGCAAGACTTATTAGTTGAAAAACAGTTTTTAGTATGCATTGGTTGAGCCTATTTCTATACTAACAATGAAACCACTACACTAATTCTACACTAATGAAACCACTGATCAAGACCTATATACAAATAATGTTAATATTCCTTAGTGATATTGGTCTATAATATCCTTTCCGGATCTGTCTTTGGTTTGATCTCACTGAAGGGATTTGGTAAAATGCTTTTTCCCCTCTATTTTTAGGGCAGTTTTTGTTACATAGTAATTGATTTTTTCCTCTTAGTATTTGATAGAAATCACTTGCAAATATAACTGAACCTTCAAGTACTTTCTTGGGAGTTCATTTATGGTTTGCTCAATTTCTTTTTCTAAAGTTGGGCTATTTAGATTTCACATTTCTTATTATTAGTTTGGCTATTTTATATTTCTCTAAATGTTTATCAATTTTCATTTGAGTTTTTAGTTTTCTTTGCATGTAATTTGGTATAATAGCTTCTGCTGATTTTCATCATATATACCTCATTTATTTTGATTTTTTCCCTTTTCACTGTGCTATTTGCATTTTTCTTTTTTAATACATTAAACTGGCTAAGAAGTAAAAAAAAAAACATTTTGACCTCTATGACCTCAGAATTTTTAAAAAATTTTCAATTTTGTCAATCTCTGATTTTTGAAACTTCTATTTTTTTAAGTTTCTTTAGGATGTTATTGAATTTCTAGAGGGTTTTTATATGCATATAATTAATTGGATTTCTTTTCTGAATTCATTGGGTTAAGTTTTACAGACGTGAACTTTTCCCAAAATATGTTATGTCTCATACTTTCATATGAGGTGCCTGAGAATGTCCCTGGTGAATTTAGTCAGTTAAAAACTTATTCAATATCTAGAGCTTTTATAATTGAAAATCTGTTATCCTAAAAAACAAACTGCATTTCCTGGGAATCCACTGACTTCCTATCATTACATACTTCCTGTAGACAGGGAATAATTATTCAGTGGGTGACCCTGCTCACTCTCTTTGGCTTGATTGCAAGGATGATGATGGTAAGTGTGGGGATTTTAAATGGGCGGATTAGCCATGGGCACAGGGTTTTATTTTGTATCCCTTTCATTCCTTTATTTCTAATGATTATTAATAAATCTCTTTTTAACATAATATTTTTAATATTTGAGATTTAATTTTAATTTTTACAAGCCCATCCTTAGGGCTTAGATTGGGAACACATTTAAAGTGAGGCAGTAGAGGTAAAGTAATAAATGACTCATATTCCTCCCTCTTAAAATATCATTTGAGAATTATATTGAGGTTATAATTTTTCTAATAATCTCTTGTTTTTGTTCCTTTATATCATTTGGAACTTTTTTTTTTACTATTTTCCAGGTGTTGAAAAAATAAATTAATTCAAACAAAATTATTTACTTGTCATCTTCTTGAAGGTTACTGACTTTACTTTATGTATGAAGCAGTTAAGTTAAGAATCAGGAATTAACTTTTCCAACTCCATATATTTATGAATCAGAAGACTAGAACTTAGTTCTCATGACTGGGAGTCTAGTACTCTCTTCACTATACTATGCCCTAAAGGTTTACAAAGAAGTCA
Source organism: Monodelphis domestica (assembly GCF_027887165.1). NCBI lineage: Eukaryota > Metazoa > Chordata > Mammalia > Didelphimorphia > Didelphidae > Monodelphis > Monodelphis domestica. The sequence continues at coordinate 322,645,768 of NC_077228.1, forward strand.
TAGCTTTAATTTATAGAACACTTAAAAGTATTTTTCTCCAAACAACTCTATGAAGTGAATAATGTGCTGTAAATAAGATTTAAACCGACAATGGCATTTTATTGTTGATGTACTTCAAGTCTAAACCCTTAGTCATTCAACTGTTGCAGCTACATTAAAATTAACTAACACTGAAATGGACAACTTCACTAGGTAATGAGATTATTGCTAGTAAAGGGATTCAAGGTCAGACATTGGAATACAACTAGCGAATACCTAATATTTCCTTACTTTTGTTTGACTCTTTTTGTCTTTGAATACTCTGCCTAAGAGAATGCTTGACAGAAATGATTATTGGTGCCCTGAACGTTCCTAATGCCTCCTGAATATGATGAGGGATCAAGTGTAGTATATGACAGCATTAATATTTTGTTATTGTTTATATACAGAAACCATATATCCCTTCAGAATTTTCAAAGCAAGTAAATTTAGTGTAAAGTTTGCATTTTTTTATGATGAAAGTGTTCTAAAAATCCTTCCATAATTTGAAGAGAGATTTTTTGGGGAATCTTTATGTAATGCTTATTACAGAGATACTCTGAACTATTGATTTTTCATTCAATTAGTATTAAAATTTCTAAAATACATTTTAAAATATTTTAATTTTTTTAGGTTTTAAATGATTCAGATTTGCAAGCTAAAGTACATGAAGAATAGCTATTTATGGTTTGATAAAGAATGAGTATGACAATCAGTTGTTTGAAAAGAAGCAGTCTCTTTGCCAGTTGTGATAAAGTGCCACTGAGTACTCCAGATTGTAAGAGTAATGAGTAATATCACTCATATTTATATGATATTGCAAAGTCCACAAAGTACTTTCTCAATAAAAACAATGAAATAGGTAGTCCAATTAATGCCTTTGTTTTATAGACAAGAAAAATTACATTAAAAGAGATAATGTGACTAACCCAAGGCCACATAGTGGAGATTTGAAGGCCTTGTGACTTCAAGAGAAACATTCTTTCCACACAGTGTCTAAAATAGGGACAGGACTGAGGATCAAACTTCTGACCTCACTGATATAAAGATCTTTCTGGTGAGGAAATCCCCTCTACTAATGGGGACAGACACATTTTCTGTATTTATAGTCAGAGTACCAAGAAGCTAAGGGATCTTCCCAGTATCATACAACCACATGAACCCAGGTATATAATAATTTTTTATTTGTTATTATCTTTTTATTAATATAAAATATAGTTATATTTAATTTTGATTAATTTAAATATTAATCAACACAAATTTAATATTTATTTTAAAATAATTTACACATTAATTCAAACAATATAACTAAATATTAGTCTGCTTATTCTGATCTAAACTAATATAAATATCATAAATATAATGATTATATTATCATTATCATTTTAACCAGATATTTTATTATTCAAAAATAAATTCAATGTTGAAGATAAAGTTTAGATATATTTCTCATTGTATTCATCGAAATTTGATTCAATTATATTAACAGAAATGGATTTAAAATTTTTAAAATGTGTATGATTTAAAATAATTAAATTACTAGTTACTTTCATCAATTGATTGGATCCAGAACTGTGATTTTATCAACCAAATAGAAATTCCTACTGATGCAAACTGGCAATTCCTTTGTTGTTGTATAGTTAGAGTTGCCTGGAATACAGAATAGGTTGTGATAGGTTGGAATACAGAAAGGTTGTGATGCCCATTGTCACACAACTAGAATATATCAAAATTGTGACTTGCTCTGGTATTACTGACTCCAATTCTAATTTTTTATCCATTATGTTATGCTTCTTCTTGATTTCATCATTATCGTTATTTAACAGTTAGTGAGCAGCCAGCTTTTACATATAACTGTGCTAAGTTGATTTTAGAAGACACACAGGAATAATAAATGTCTCTGGCATGTGGGTAAGCATGGCAGGGCAATTTGTGTGGTTTTTAATTTCTCTAAAAAAAGTATGGTAACTAGAAGGCTATTTATAAAATTAGAGAGAAGTGGAGACTGGTCCAATAGGTTTCTAGATTGGAGGTGATAAAGGAATTTAATTAAAACAGTGCAGGAAAAGCTATATAATGAAGAACTCATTCAACTAATTAAATGGCTGAGAAGTGCCATGTCAACTCTAAAAAAGCAAAAATAGCTCTCATATACTGTTAGATTTGGAAGCCCCTTAAGGTTGATTTAGTCAGCTTCTTCATTTCACATTTTGAGGAAATTGAGTCCTAGAGATGAGAAATGGTTTTCCCAAGACTCTGCAGGTAGGCAGTGGTAGAATTAGATCTTGAATTCAGGAGTCCTGAAACCAATTTATTTTACATTTTGCTCTACCAAACTGCTTCTATCAGTAATAAATCATTTTTCCAATGCAATGTGCTTAGAAATGAATATGTTTTGAGTATAAATAACACATTGGATTTTGAAACAACTAATTATCTATTAATAGCATGAGCACTTTCTCAGACAAAGTCATTTTGAAGAGTGCTAAGAAACTTCTGACTTCTCTCATTAGACAGTGTTTAATGTGATGTGTGCAGGATTGATGACAGACTATGGCTCAGTACCAAACTCCTTTAAAGCACTAGGATATGTAGTTTGTGACTTCTTTTTAGTGTCCAATTTAAATTTGGAGATCTCTAAATTTCACTGAACTCTGGAATTCACTTTAGTTTTTTTCTTCTTATGACTCTTTTTACCTAGGTGAAGATTTCAGTGATAATATATTATTAATTCTTACTGATGCTCAGTATAAATTGTTGCTAAACCATATCTCTGCTTTCACTTTAATATTTGTCCATTCATTCATTCATTCATTCATTGAACAATTATCAAATTACAGCTAAAATTCCTAAATTGGAGATACAAGACAAAACTGAAGAGTCTCTGCCTTTAAGGAACTTACATTCCTTTTGGGGATAAATAACTTGTTCAAATGAAATACCCTAATATTTGGACCATCCTATTTGCTAGTTTGGAGCCACTGTAAGTTCACTTCTACAAATGCTTTTTTCAGTTTTTTCCCCCCACAAATCCTAATCCATCAGATAAGAGGTAATGGAAGGACCTCCCTGAGTTATAACTATTAAATATAGAACATCAAATAAAAATATATCCAAAGTAGTTTTCAGAAGAAAGACACTAGTATGAGGTAGAGTTATGACTGGCTTCCTCTAGGAAGTAGAGCTTGAACTTAGTTTTAAAGGAAGCTTCTAGGTGGTAGAGTTGAAGAGGGAGTGAGCATAGAGATGGGAGATTAAATGTCATATATTGAGAACAGAAATTATCCAAGTTCAACTAGATTTAAGAGGACACAAAATAATTAGTATGCTACAAATCTGGAAAAAATGGATGAGAGACAGACAATGCAGAGTTTTAATATAGAAGATAATATTTCAACATAAAGGCAATAGGAATGATTGGCTTTTTCTTAAGCAGGGAAGTGACACAAGGAGATCTGTGCCTTAGGAATATAAGTTTGGTAGCTTCATGGAGGATTCCATGGTTAAAGAAGAGATCAGAATCAGGAGAATAGTGTATTATCATAGCACTTGTGTGACGATTCTATGAAGAATGGTTGTGTTTATATGAGTGAGGAAAAAGGAAAGATAATTGAGGTAGAAATAAAAAAAAACTTGGCAAATGATTAGATGTCAAGGGAATAAAGGAGGGAAGAGGAAAAGATGACTTGAGTGTATTGTGAAGACGGGATTAACTCTCCCCTTGCCCATTTTTAGATTTAATTACTAGAAACATATAGACCCCTAGACCCCACTTATCCTTAAGTATGGGGAGGTCTGTGACCCACATGTATTATAGTAGGTGATGAATCAAAATTGGCTGACTGCCCTTTCGGCAATCCTAAGCAAAACTATAGTTGCAATTGGTCCACATAAAATGGAAGGAAGGCAGAGGAAGTGATGAAAGGAATGGTGTTTAAAAGTGGGAGAAACTTCCTGTGACCAGCTCTTTCACCTTTGAACTTGACCTGGAAGGAACTCTGGCTTAGGACCTCGGACTGCTCTTGGATTTTTCCTTCCTTTCCTGTTTTTTTTTTTTGGAGGTAATAGCCTCCAGAGAGGTCCTTCATCTTGGAGGAGGCCTTATGGCTAGAACCCTTGCTTAATTTACCTCTGGGACCCCTTTGCTGGGGCCTCTGAAGCCCTGTCTGGTTCTGGCATGACTGGAGTAATTATCTACTCTCTCTCTTATTTCCTTACTTCACTCTTTCTCCTTTTGTAAATAAACTACCATAAAAAGTCATCCTGACTTGAGTAATATAATTTCTGACAATCATATTTTTATACATTTAGTCCAACCTTTAATTTTTAACCCTTAAAGTATGAACTTGAGCAATCTGAAGTATAGTAATAAGATATAATGTTTTATTTAAGTGGTTCTCAAAGTCAGGGAGTCCATAAAATCAAAATAATTTTCATGATATTAAGATATTTCCTCACATGCTTTTTCATGGCAGAAGGGCTTGTATAATTCAATGAAATTACATATGAGCTATATCATGTAGAGTTATCCAAGATGGACAGATTCTAATGAAAGTTCAGAGGTGATAAATAGATTTAAGGGATTAGATCTGGTGGAGTGCCTGAAGAACTATGGACAGAAATTCACAATACTTATCAGGAAGTAGCAACAAAATCATTCCAAAGAAAAAGAAGAGCAAAAAGCAAAATGGTTCACTGATAAGACTTTACAAATATCTTAGGGGGGGCAGCTAGGTGGCTTAGTGGATTGAGAGTCAGGCCTAGAGATGGGAATTCCTGGGATTAAATCTTGTCTCAGATACTTCCTAGCTTTGTTACCCTTGGCATGTCACTTAATCTGCATTGCCTAGCCCTTACTACTCTTCTGTCTTATAACTAAATCCCAGTATTGATTTTAAAGTCAGGGTTTAAAAAATAACTAAGGAAAATTAAAGGGAAAGGAGAGAGAGAAAGCCAACTGAAGGTGGAATTTTAGAAAATAACAAGGAAAGAGGATTTTCTAAATGAGCAATGAAAAGAAATAGAAGAAAAAAAGGATGAGAAAAACAAGAAATTTCTTTAAGAAAATTAGAGATTATCAAGGGAATGTTTCATGCGAAAATGGACATGAAAGACAAAAAAAGTGGGGGCTTCACAGAAATGGAAGAGATTAAGAAGAGTTGGCAAGAATATAAAAAGATAATTATGCAAGAAAGATCTTAATATCACAGATAACCATAATGTTGTTACCTATCTAGAGTCATACATCCTGGAGAATGAAGTCAGATGGACTTTAGGAAGCATTGCTAACAATATAGGGCTAGAGGAGGTGATGAAACTCAGCTAAGTGATATAAAATCTTAAAAGATAATGCTGTTAAAGTGATATACTCAGTATGCCAGCAAATTTAGAAAAGTCTAGAGTTACCACTGGAATTGAAAAGATTAGTTTATGTCCTAATCTTAAAGAATGGAATTTGAAATACCAAACACTGTTCAAGTTGTTAAACAATTGCTCTCATTTCACATACCAGCAAGGTTAGACTTAAGATCCTATAAACTAGGCTTTAACATTATGTGAACTGAGAATTACCAGAGTAGAATGGTTTCTGAAGAGGCAGAATAAGTAGGACCAAATTGCCAACATTCACTGGATTAAGGAGAAATCAAGGGAGCTTCGGAAAAATCCATCTACTTCTGCTTCATTGACTCACTAAAGCCTTGGGCTGTGGGAATCATAACAAAATGGAGCAAGTCCTTAAAGAGATGGACACACATAGTTGTCTCCTGAGAAACCTGTGTGTTACTCAAAAAGTATCAGTTAGACCCAGACATGGAACAACTGATTTCTTTAAGACTTGAAAGGAAATATTACAAGGCAGCATATTATCACCTCATTTTTAAATATATATGCAGAGTATATCACATGAAATGCCAAATTGTGCAAATTGAAGTTCACAGTTAAGGTTGCTGGGAGAAATACGAACAATCTCTGATATGCCAGATGATATCTCTCTGATAGAAAGTGAAGAAGAATTTTCAAAGCCTTTTCCTGAGAGTGAAAGAAAAAATGTAAAAGCAGGCTTGAAGCTTAACTTTTAGAAAATGAAGATCAACTTCCAGGCTAAGATGGCCATAGAGTAGAAGGAACTTCATTATTCTTCCTACTACTCACCACAACAAAGCATCTCCAAGGGACAAAAATCAAAATCAGAAGAGGAAAGGGATCTACCCTAGGGCACAGCCTTGTAGGCAGGGTTTGGACAATTCTATGCTATAAGGGGGTAAAATTACACCTACCAAAGTGCAAGCTGATCAACCCTCCCCCACCTACTGCACCAGAGTCAAGGCAAGGGCTGGGGCAATCTCTAAATTCTTGGGGGCTGGCTGATAGCATCACAGTCTTACCCCATGAGCACCACAGGACCTTGACAACTAGACTTGCAACCCAAGGCTGAAAAGCATGGATAATGGAGTTCAGAGTGTAAAGCATGGGCACAGAGATAGGACAGACCCAGGGAGGCCCCTGCAGACACAATTGAGAGTGGAAAAATAGCCTCAGGGCAAGACTCTTTAAAGCCCACTACACCAAGAACTGCCTGCCCACCCCACTCATACTTTTGACTGAGAGGCCAAGATAATACAGAGAAAAAAATGAGAACAGCAGTGGCTACCAACATGAAGGAACTGCAATCCACAAGTTCCAAAAGAAATAAACTCCAATGGAAAAAGCCTCTGATTCTAGATAACTTCTATGGGGAAAAGGAGCAGGGTACAGATGTGAAAGCAGAGAGAGACAAACAAGCAAAACTCCAAACTTTCAAAAAATGGAAATTGGTCACAAGCTCTTGAGGAAATCAAAATGGAGTTCAAGAACCAACTAAGAAAGATAGAAGAAAAATGGTCAGAAAAGTGGGAAATAGAAATTCAAGTAATTAAAAAAGAAAATAACAGTTTAAAAGACAGAATATCCCACTTGGAAAAGGAAACAGAAATCACATGAAGTAATAAGCAAATTGGAGATCAGAATTTACCTGCTGGAAGCCAGGAAAATCAGGATGGACCAAACCAAAAAGGAAAATCAAAAGATCCTAGCTGAAAATCAGACTTTAAAGTCTAGAATTGGGCAAAGAGAAGGTAATGGACAGTTAGAATTAATTTAAAAATGAAGATCATAGCAACTGGTCTTACCACTTTCTGTCAGTTAGAAGTAGAAGAAATTGAAGCAATGACACATTTTAAATTCTTAAGCTAAAAGAGTAATGTAGAAGTTGACTGAAATCATGAAATTAAAAGGTGCTTTCTCCTTGGAAGAACAGCTGTTGCAAATCTGGACCACATGCTAAAAAGCAGAGACATCACCTTTAAGACAAAGACCTTTATAGTCAAAGCTATGGTTTTTTTTCCCCCAGTAGTAATGTGTGATTTCAAAAGTTGGAGTAATGAGGAATAGGAGTGCCACAGAATCAATGCTTTTGAATTGTGATGCTGGAGAAGACTTTTAAAAATTCCTTGGAAAGCAAGGAGATTAAATCAGCCAGTACTTAAAGGAAAATAATTCATACTATTCATTAGAAGGGCAAATATTGAAGCTAAAGCTCAAATACTTTGGTCACATAATAAGAAGACAGTACTTATTGGAGAATACCCTGATGTTAGGAAAGATCCAAAGCCTTTAAAACATTAAATTTCCACTATTTTATAATGATAATAGCTAACATTTACATTATTCTTTAAGATTTGTAAAAAGTATTACAGTTAACATCTCATGTTATCTTCATAAGAGAAAGTAAGCATTACTGTCATTCTTATTTTATACATGAGGAAACTGATTCAAAGAGAATCTAACTAGCTCAATCATGGTCACAAAGCCAGGAAGTTTTTGAGAACACATTTAAACTCAAGTCTTCTGAACCCCAATTCCATCAGTCTATCCAATGTGCTACCTGGCATTTATTTGCAGTCTAAATAACTTAAAATCCTTTATATTTTTCACATGGGATGATTTTAAATATGTCCTTACCTGAACATCCTCCACTGGACACCTTCTAGTTTGTAAATGTCTTTCTAAAATATGATACTTGAAACTGAACATAAAAATGAATATATGATCTGTTCATTATAAAGAGAAGCTGATAGAACCACCCCTTTCATTTTTGATGTTATTATAAAATTTATGTAGCTTTATATTGTATAATTTTTGGTATGACATGCTACATTTTTATCTATTCATACTGATTATTTCTTTTATTTACATTTTTGTAGCAATTTGTATATAGTTCTTTTGGTTCTGCTCACTTTAATCTGCATTGCCTTTTATTTCATTTTTCAATTATGAATTTATTTTTAACATTTAAAAATTATTGAGTTCCAAATTCTCTCCCATTAGCTCACACTGAGAAGTCAAGCAACATAATATCAATTATACATATGAAATAATATAAAACATTTCCTTATTGTAAAAGAAAGAAAAATAAAGCAAAAAATACTCCAATTTATACTCAGAGTTCATCAACTTTCTCTCTAGAGGTGGATAATGGTTTTTCATCATGAATCCTTTAAAATCATCCTAGATCAAAGTAGCGAAGTCTTTCACAGTTGATAACTCCTTCTTTACTTAGTCTGTCAAAATAATTTGTATTATATTGGGATTAGTTATTGTTTGAATGTTTGATAGAATTCATTTGTGAATCCATCTGGTCCTGGGGATTTTTTCTTAGAGAGTTCTTTGATGGCTTGTTCAATTTCTTTTTCTGATATAGGGTTATTAAGGTATTCTTCTGCTTCTGTTAATCTAGTCAATTTATATTTTTGAAAATATGCATCCATATCAACCATATTGCCATATTTATTGCTATATAATTGGTTATTATAGTTTTTAATGATTTCCTTAATTTCCTCTTCATTAGAGGTGAGGTCTCCCTTTTCATTTTGGATACTGTTAATTTGGTTTTCTTCTTTCCTTTATTAATTAGATTGACCAATACTTTGTCTATTTTATTTGTTTTTTTTTTCAAAGTACCAGCTCCTAGTCTTATTTATTAAATCAATAATTTTTGACTTTCAATTTTATTAATTTCTCCTTTTATTTTTAGGATCTCTAATTTAGTCTTCATCTGAAGATTTTTAATTTGTTCACATTCTAGTTTTTAAATTTGCATGCCCATCTCATTGACCTCTGCCCTCCCTACTTTGTTAATATGTGAAATCAAGGATATAAATTTCCCCCTGAGTACTGCTTTGGCTGCATCCCATAGATTTTGAAATGATGTCTCATTGTCATTTTCTTCAATGAAATTATTGTTTCTATGATTTTTTCTTTAGCTCACCCACTTTGGAGAATCATATTATTTAATTTCCAATTAATTTTTTATTTGCCTCTCCATTTACCTGTATTAATTATTATTTTCATTTAATTGTGATCTGAAAAGGTTGCATTTATTATTTCTGCTCTTTGCCACTTGTTTGCACTGTTTGTATGCCAGAGTACATGGTCAATCTTTGTGAAAGTACCATGTGCTGCTGAAAAGATGATGTATTCTTTTTGTCCCTATTTATTTTTCTCCATATATATACTAACTCTAATTTTCCTAAGATTTCATTCACTTCTCTTACCTCTTTCCTATTTATTTTGTGGTTTGACTATCTAGTTCTGATAGAAGAAGGTTCAGGTCTCCCACTAGTATAGTTTTTCTATCTATTTCACGCTTGAACTCCAATAGTTTCTTCATTAAAAATTTGGATGCTATGCCATTTGGTGCATACATGTTGAGTACTGATATTTCCTCATTGTCTATAATACCTTTTATCAAGATGTAATTGACTTCCTATATCTTTTAAATAGATCTATTTTTACTTTGGCTTTGTCAGATATTATGATTACAACTCCTGCCTTCTTTTTCTCAGTTGATGCTCGATAGATTTGGCTCCATCCTCTTACTTTCACCCTATGTGTATCTACCTTCCTCATGTGCGTTTCTTGTAGACAACATATGGTAGGATTTTGGTTTCAAATCCACTGTGCTATTTGCTTGCATTTTATGGGTAAGTTCATTCCATTCACATTCAGAGTTGTGATTACCAGCTGTGTATTTCCCAACATTTTGATTTCCACTCCTAGTCCTGCCTTTTTTCTTTCACTATTTCCTTCTATACCAGTGTTTGGTTATTAATCAGTCCCCCTAATTCCCACCCTTATTTTACTTCCCTTTCTCCACTCCTTCTTATTTCCCTCTTATTTTATTTATGGTCTTTTTAAACTACCCCCACACACACTGTCCCTCCCTTGCATTGCTTCCCTCACCACTAGTCCATTTGTTACCCTTCTACTTCCTTATAGGGCACAAATCAATTCTCTGCCTCAATTGATTTGATTGTTCTTCACTCTGTGAGTCAATTTCAATGCACATAAGAATTGAGTCTTTCCTATCTCCAACCTCTTTACCCTTCGAGTGTATTGGTGTTCTCCCCCACTCCCGCCATGTGCTTCTTTATGACATATAAATTTACCCCATTTTTCTTCTTTTCCTGTTTCTCTTAGTATTAACCTCATTTTTACCTCTAGTTACACATATATATGTATATATATATATGTATATATTTATGCATACATATATCTATACACATATGTCTTGGTATTTCATCCTATACAGTTTGAAACTGTTTCCTCCAAGTATAGTTCTTCTAGCTACCCAGGTGATAATATCAATTTTTAGGGGTTTCAAATATCATCTTTTCTTATAGGGATACATATCATTTTAACTTATTGGGTTCCTTTAAAACAGTTTTTTCCCCCTTTCTTAATTGCCTTTTGGTTATTTTCTTGAGTTCTGCATTTGGGCATCAAATTTTTCTGTTCAGGTCTGCTCTTTTCTTTGTAATTGCCTGAAAGTCTTATATTTTATTAAACGACCATACTTTCCCCTCTAAGAATATAGTAAGTTTTGCTGGGTAGTTTATTCTTGGGTGTAGACTTAGTTCCCTTGCTTTCTGGAATATCATATTCCATACCTTTTGGTCCTTCAGTGTAGATGCAGCCAGATCCTGTGTTATCCTCACTGTAGTTCCATGGTATCTGAATGACTTCTTAGGTGTTTGTAATATTTTTCTTTGGTCTGGTAGTTCTTGAATTTGGCTATACCATTCCTGGGTGTTGTCAGTAGGAGATTAAGTACAGGAGGTGATCTGTGGATTCTTGCAATCTCCACTTTTCTCTCTTTCTCTAGAATTTCAGGACAGTCTTTTTTGGGTAATTTTCTGTAGAATGATGTCCAGGCATTTTCTTTTGCCATGTTCTTCTGGTAGACCAATGATTCTTAAGTTGTCTCTCCTGGACCTGTTTCCTAAATCTTCCATTTTGTGGATGAGGTGTTTCATATTTTCCTCAAATTTTTCATTCTTTTGATTTTGTTTTATAATTTCCTGCTGCCCTGTGAAGTTGTTTACTTCTAGTTGCTGTATTCTACTTTTTAAAGACTGAATTTAATCCCTGACTTTTTGGTCATCCTTCTCCTTCTGGTCTGATTTTCTTTGGAATTCATTTTTTATCTTCTTTACCTCATCTTTCATCTCCTTTCTTCATTTTCAAGCTAATTAATTTTGTCTTTCAAGACACTATTTTCTGTTTCCAGATGATTTATTTTGCTTTGAAGTTCTTTTCCCAGTTGTCTCCAGCATCTCTTTATTGTTTTTTGAATTGTATTTTGATTCTTCCAAAGCCTGTGTCCAATTTTGTGGAGTTTCTGTGTTTTTGCTTTGTGTTCCTTGATCCTTCTCGGTTTCATTTGCTCTTTGTTCATTTCCTTTATAGAAGCTGTCAATTGTAATTTCTTTTTTTTTCTTCTGTTATTTACCCATATTTCCTCCCCCCCACACCCATAGTTGCCTATAGTCTTGCTCCTCTAATTTTGTGCTGGATTTGTGAGCTCGGGCTGTTTTGTTCTGAAGAGGATTCTTCTTTGTTCTGCTGTTTGATCAGGTAGTCTGATCTTCCCTGGATGACAGCAGAACTGAAAAGGAGCTGGGCTTCCTGCCCTGTGGTCAAGATTGTAGCCTGTAGTTTGTTGCAGCCTTTGCCCTTGGAGCTCAGGCAATGAGGCTCTCAGATCAGTCTGTGGGGGAGGGGTGTTGGAGCTTGAGCTTCCCTGTCCTTTGAAGGCTTTCTATCTTTCCTTATTTATGATATTGCACCAGGGCAGAGTTGACCTGCAAAGTTGGCTGTGCCCTGAGGTCAAAACTTCCAGAAAAGGGGGTGGGGAAAGATGGAGAATTTTGGCTGTGACTGGGCTGCCTGCTATGGGCTTCTCCTCCAGCTGCCTTTATGTTACCTGTGTTTTAAGCCCTGAGTCCAGCACAGCTTTGCCAGCAAAGTTCTCCCTCTGGACTAGTGCCCTTGTCTCCCCAGAGATTTTAGTCACTGCTGGATGCTCAGAGATATAGTTGGAGGAGGGGTCCTGGGACCTTCCTTCTTCCTTTCCCTTAAACCTGTGTGTTCATGAGTTCAGGATTTTTGGGGGGCATGCCTTTTAAGTTGGTTCCAGAAGGAGGGTTCGCTAGCCCTGTCCTGTTGTTAGATTTGGTTTTCAATCCCCTTGAGGTACTGTGTTTTTTATTGGTGAGGAAGGGTTTGTGGGGGTCTGAACTTTTGCTGCCTCTAAGCTGCCATTTTGACACTGCCTCCTCTTTGTCAGAGCTTTTGATTGCTACCCCTTGCTTTTTTCTCCCTTCAACCAAAACAGAATAAGTTTGGTTACAGCTCCTTTTTATTAACTCTGAATATTTATCTTTCTATTTTAAGTGTGTTTTTTGTAAACAATATTTTGTTGGATTCTGGTTTCTAATCTAGTCTGTCATCTACTTCCATTTGATGGATGTGCTTATCACATTCACAATTACACTGCTGATTACTGGGATTTTCTTCCATCTTATTTCTTCTGTTTATCCTTCTCTCTTTTTATCTTGTCCTTAAAAATCCTTTTGCTTCTTAATATGACCTCCCTTAATCTGACTTGTCTTTTATTATCTCACTTCCTGAAATTTTCTTATCCCCCTTCAGTCCTATTTTTCTGTTGGATAAAATATTTTTATACTCAATTGGATGTATAAATATATTCTTCCCAATTTCAACCAATTTTTGTTAGAGTGAGATTAAAGTATTGCCTCCTTCTTTTCCTCTCCACTGTAAAAGTTCCTTTTTTTCACTTTTATGTGGGATAATGTCCCCCATTTTGCTTCTCCCTTTCTCTTTCTTCCAATAAATTCTGTAGGATAATTTTTCTTAAGAATAATTATTTTTTGATAAATAAAGTCAAATTCTCCAAGCCAAGTAATTATTTAGGTTTTATTGGAAGAGGAACTAGTCCTCCAACAAAGCTAGACCCCTGAGTCTGGAGACCCAGAGCACTGGAAGGAACTTGCTTTTATATCCTTTGAACAAGAATCTGGGTTTTCCATAGAAGTACAAAAGATAATTAGAAGACTGATCATCCCTTCAAAGGACACAGTCACCCAGTAACAACACTTATTGGTCAGTTCATCTAGGAAACAACCTTTATTTGTCCATAGGTTATGTCATATAGGAAGTACCCCTTATTTGGTGGGAGAGATCTTTTGACCATTACATAAGAGTCACTTGATGGTGATTGGGGGGGGCCAGGAAGGGTGTTACTTGGGCCTACTCTCTCCACATAAGGAAGGGTGGAGATGATTAATTCCATATATGGTTATGGAACTTAAAGTCAGGCCTGACATATAATGGATTACAAGTTAGGGAGCCTATATAGCAATATTGAAGGGTGGGGGTGGTACTAAGGCCTTGCAAAAGCAATTATTTCCTTAATCCAAAACCTTAGTACTTATACCAGAATATTCACCAAAGCTTGCTAAATTCATGACTTATTCTATCTTAGAATTACAATTATGATTATCTCAAAACTATCACTAACAAAATAATCTAATCAAGTATAAAGGGGTAGGGGTCTGTCTCCTTGATAATCCCTCTTCCTCATTGCTTCATTATTTTGGAGATTATTTCACCATACTCAACACCCATACATGTTCTTGGTCTATATAGATTCCTTCTAACTGTCCTAATAATGATAAAGTTCGTAGGACTTACATTTATCATCTTCCCATCTGAGAATTTAAAGAGTTTAACTTTATTGAGTCCCTTATGATTTCTCCTTCATTTTCACCTTTTTATACTTCTCTTTAATCATGTTTGAATGTCAAAGTTTTCATTTGTCTTTGGTCTTTTGATCAGGAATGCTTTAAAGTCCTCTTTTTCATTAAAATATATTTTCTTGTGAAAGGTTATACTCAGTCTTTTTGGATAGGTTATTCTTGGTTGTCATCCTAGCTCTTTTGCCTTCTGTATAGTATTCTAATACCCTCTGCTTCTTTAGCATGAAAGCTATTAAATCCTCATTGTAGTCCCATGATATTTGAATTATTTCTTTGTGACTGCTTGCAATATTTTCTTCTTTATCTCATAACTTTGAATCTTGATCCTAATATTCTCAGGAGCTTTATTTTGGGGTTTCTTTCAGTTGGTTCTCTTTTCATGTCTAGAACCATGCCCATAATCTCTACTCTCTTGACCACAATTGCCCTTTTCTGCCCAGAACTATGTATATACAATAGAGTTGCCAAGTGGCAGTAGTTTCACTTAGTATAAGCAAAAAGTCCCTTGTAATCTCTTTCTGACCCCCTAACATTCTCTGGGCTAAGCATGATCCCCTATCATTCTCTGGGCTAAGAGTTCCTGAAATTCTTACTGTGGTTATCTTGGATGCTTCTGAATGTGCTCTGGGTCAGCCACCAACCTGGTGTCACAAACCTCTCTTGCCAACCTTTTAAATTTTCTTAGGCAAGAAAAATGTGTCACTTTGACTTCTTGTTGGCTATGCTGCTCCAAAATTTGACTTGAAGCATTGTTTTAAATTGGTTTGGTGGGGAATGTTGGGAGAGTTCTGCTATTTTGCTGTCTCTATTCTGCCATCTTGACTCTGCCTCTGTTTTGCTTTATATGAATCATCTCATGCTATTCTAAACTCTGAACATCTACGTTTTCTTATTAAACACTCACATTTCATGTCATTCATATACAATGGTTATTTTATCCATCCCTCAAATAATGGATACCCAGTTGACTTTCTCTTTGTTTGTGAACAGTGTGTTACCATAAAGATTCTGGTACATATGAGAACTTTACATCTATCTTGAATTTGGGAGGGGGGTAAATTCTCAGTAGTAGGATTTTGGGGCCTTTTAGTTAGTTTTTTTTCCCCATATAATTACTAATTACCTACAAAATTAAATTGAAAAACTCATAGCCCTACTACCATAGTATTAGTTTGTCTGTCTTACCATAGCCATTCCAACATTGTCTATCCCCATTTTAATTGTCTTTGAAAATTTTCCAATTCTGAGTCAAAATCCAAGTTATCTTAAATTAAATTTCTCTTAAATTCACATGGCCAGCCTCCTCAATCAGGCCATTTTCACCTTTAACCTGGATTATTGCCTCCTCATTGAGGTCCCACATTCAAGGGTTTCCCATGTCTTGCCCATCACTTGCAGATACTCATTCCTGTCTTGCCTTTCCTGTCCAATTCCTCCTCTGACTTGGTCATCTAGATATTATCTGAGCTACTTGACTGCACACAGGACTTGGATGAGATAGGAGACAAATCTTAGTGTTCTGGTGAGATGGACTTCAAGAAATTACTACATTCCCTGAAACTCCCTCCAAGAAAGACCAGGTCCTACAATGTGCCTTGTCTCTTTGTACTCTATTGATATTACCTGAAGACTCCAAAATCTTACTCACCACTCCCTTATTTCTCTCCCTTTCAGGCCTTTTGAACTTTCCTTCATTTGTTCTTTTTGTATGTTGTGTCCCCCACCAGGAGTTCAATCTCTGTGAAAGCAAGGACTAGGTCAGTTTTCCTAATTGTACTCTCAAGTACACAGAGCTTGGAACAAAATAACAGCTTACTCAATGCTTTTTCATTCATTCATGCAATCAATAATTTTCCCCATTATTGAAAATATAATTTTCCTAAATTTTTTTATTTCAAATTCCTAAAGGGTTTGGTATTTCTTGCCTTCTCAATGGGGATTTGGTGGGGGGAGAAGTGAGAGAATCTAGAACTAGAAATAAAATTGAATTCTATTGGAACAAACTAAACAATGTTCTTCCTCCTAAAAAATTTTCCTAAAGTACAGATATGATTACAACACTCCTCTACTCAATAACATGTATCAATAAATCAATCGATCAATCTATCAGCTAATTAGCATTTATTAAGTGATTTCTAGATGTCAGGCACCATGCTTGGTCCTGGGGATATAAAACAAACAAACAAACAAAAAAAAGATCAATTTCTTCAAGGAACTCACATGCTATGGGGATTGGGGACAATACATATATGTCTATCTATATACAAAATAAATGCAATAGAGACTGTTGTTGTTCAGTCATTTCGGTCCTCTCAAAATCTTGCTTTAAAAAAAAATCTTGCTTTCTGTCTTAGAATCAATACTAAGTCTTGGTTACAAGGCAGAAGAATGGTAAGGGCTGGGCAATTGGAGTTCAGTGACTTACCCAGGGTTACCCAGCTAGGAAGTATCTGAGGTCAAATTTGGACCCAGGACCTCTTAGCTCCATGTCTGGATGTCTACAAATTGAGTCATCTTGATTCCTTTGTGTCTAACATTTCATGACCCCATTTGAAATTTCTTGCTACAGAGACTGAAATGGTTTGCTATTTCCTTGTCCAAATGATTTTACAGAGTAGGAAACTGAGGCAATGAGCTTTAAGTGACTTGCCCAGGATCACATAGTAAATGTCATAGGCCAGATTTGAACTCAAAGATGAGTCTTCTTGATTCTAAGCCTGGCGCTTCATCCACTGAACCACTTAGTTAACCCTCTATGGAAAATTAGCAGCTGCCTTCAGAAATGTACTCTATGAATAGCTGGCGTGGGAGATGAAGGAAAATAGAAATTTCAAATGACAGAGATAAGAAAAGAAGGTATTTCCGTAACTAGAAATAGCTCAAATAAAGGTATAGGAATGGAAGATGAAATACTATATGTTAGGAACAGCAATTGCCAGTTTGACTGAACTGTAGAATGTATGAAGGGAAATACTATATAATAAGACTAAAACCTATAATATGCATAGTGTGAATATTAAAACTACTCCATCCTACTCAGACCATACTTTAGAAGATTTGATTTAGCTATCTCCTGATTATAACAAAGACACTCTCTTTAACAGAATCAGGAATGTCTTGTAGTACTTTACATTACTCCACCCTACTTAGATTTACTTTAGGGGAAGATAAAGATGTAATCTCCTGATTGAACAATGAAAGTACTTAGTTATTTTTTTACAAGAAATGTACTTTCTTTTTTTTTTAACATTATTTTATTTGGTCATTTTCAAACATTATTCCTTGGAAACAAAGATCATTTTTTTCCTCCCCCACCCCTCCCAACACCCCTCCCACAGCCAATGTGCAATTCTCCTGGGTATCACATGTGTCCTTGATTTGAAACTATTTCCATGTTGTTGGTATTTCCATTAGGGTGTTCATTTAGAGTCTCTCCTCAGTAATGTCCCCTCAAACCCTGTAGTCAAGCAGTTACTTTTCCTTGATGTTTTTACTCCCACAACTTGTCCTCTGCTTGTGGATAGTGTTTTTCCTCCTAGAACCCTGCAGAATGTTCAGGGACGTTGTATTGACACTAATGGAGAAGTCCATTACGTTCGATTGTACCACAGTGTATCAAGCTCTGTGTACAATGTTTTCCCGGTTCTGCACCTTTCACTCTGCATCACTTCCTGGAGGTTGTTCCAGTCTCCATGGAATTCCTCCACTTTATTATTCCTTTTAGCACAGTAGTATTCCATCAACAACATATACCACAATTTGTTCAGACATTCCCCAATTGAAGGGAATACCCTCATATTCCAATTTTTGGCCAACACAAAGAGCAGAGCTATGAATATTCTTGTACATATCTTTTTCCTTATTTTCTCCTTGGGGTACAAACCCAGCAGTGCTATGGCTGGATCAAAGGGCAGACAGTCTTTTAGCAACCTTTGGGCATAGTTCCAAATTGCCCTCCAGAATGGATGGATCAATTCACAACTCCACCAGCAATGAATTCATGTCTCTACTTTGCCACATCCCCTCCAGCATTCATCACTTTCCTTTGCTGTCATGTTAGTCAATCTGCTAGGTATGAGGTAACCTCAGAGTTGTTTTGATTTGCATCTCTCTGCTTATAAGAGATTTAGAACACTTTTTCATGTGCTTATTATTAGTTTTGATTTCTTTGGCTGAAAACTGCCTGTTCATGTCACTTGCCCATTTATCAATTGGAGAATGGCTGATGTTTTGGTACAATTGATTTAGCTCTTTATAAACTTGAGTAATTAGACCTATGTCAGAGGTTTCTGTTATGAAGATTGTTTCCCAATTTGTTGCTTCCCTTCTAATTTTGGTTACATTGGATTTGTTTCTACAAAACCTTTTTAATTTGATGTAATCAAAATTGTTTATTTTACATTTTGTGACTCTTTCTATGTCTTGCTTGGTTTTAAAGTCTTTCCCTTCCCACTGACATGTTTATTATTCTGTGTTCACCTAATTTACTTATAGTTTCCTTCTTTATGTTTAAGTCATTCATCCATTCTGAGTTCATCTTGGTGTAGTGTGTGAGGGGTTGATCCAAACCTAATCTCTCCCACACTGTCTTCCAGTTTTCTCAGCAGTTTTTGTAAAATAATGGGTTTTTGTCCCAGAAGCTGGGGTCTATGGGTTTGTGATATACTGTCTTGCTGAGGTCACTTACCCCAAGTATAATCCACTGATCCTTCTTTCTGTCTCTTAACCAGTACCAAATTGTTTTGATGACCACTGCTTTATAATAGAGTTTGAGATCTGGAATTGCAAGGCCACCTTCCTTTGTATTTTTACCTGCCTGGTTTTGGAATCAGTACCATGTTTGTGTCATAAAAAGAATTTGGTAGAACTCCCTCTTTGTTTATTATGTCAAATAGTTTGTATAGTATTGGGATTAGCTGTTCTTTGAATGTTTGATAGAATTCACTTGTGAATCCATCAGGTACTGGGGATTTTTTCTTAGGGAGTTTTTGATGGTCTGTTGGATTTCTTTTTCTGATATGGGATTATTTAAGAATTCTATTTGTTCTGTTAGTCTAGGTAATTTATATTTTTGTAAATACTCATCCATATTGCCTAGATTGGTATATTTATTGCCATATAATTGGGAAAAGTAGTTTTTAATGATTGCCTTAATTTCCTCTTCATTGGAGGTGAGGTCCCCCTTTTCACCTTTGAAAATTTGCCTTTCTTCTTTCCTTTTTTTAATTAGATTGACCAGTATTTTGTCTATTTTGTTTGTTTTTTCAAAGTACCAGCTTCTAGTTGTATTTGTTAGTTGAATAGTTCTAGCACTTTTGATTTTATTAATTTATCCCTTAGTTTTTAGGATCTCTAGTTTGGTTTTCTTCTAGGGGTTTGTAATTTGTTTGCTTTCAAGTTTTTTTATTTTCATTTCCAATTCCTTGATCTCTGTCCTCCCTAATTTCTTAATATATGCACTCAGGGATATGAATTTTCCTCTGAGTACTACTTTGGCTGCAACCCATAAGGTTTGAAAGAATGTCTCATCATTGTCATTTTCCTCAATGAAATTATTAATTGTTTGTATGATTTCTTCTCTAACTAACCAATTTTGGAGTATCACATTATTTAATTTCCAATTAATTTTTGATTTGGCTCTCCATGTAACCTAATTATTATTTTTATTGCCTTATGATCTGAAAAGGTTGCATTTATTATTTCTGCTTTTCTGCATTTGTTTGCCATATTTCTGTGACCTAGTCTATGGTCAATCTTTGTGAATGTGCTATGTGGTGCTGAGAAGAAGGTGTATTCCTTTTTGTCCCTATTTATTTTTCTCCATATATCTATTAACTCTAATTTTTCTAAGATTTCATTCACTTCTTTTACCTCTTTCTTATTTACTTTTTTATTTGATTTATCTAAATTTGATAGTGGTTGGTTCAGGTCTCCCACTAATATAGTTTTACTCTCTATTTCCTCCTTCAATTCTCCTAGTTTCTCCATTAGAAATTTGGGTGCTATACCATTTGGTGCATACATGTTGATTAGTGATATTTCCTCATTGTCTATACTCCCTTTTAACAGAATATATTTACCTTCCCTATCCCTTTTAATCAGGTCTATTTTTTCTTTGGCTTTGTCAGATATCATGATTGCAACTCCTACCTTCTTTCTATCAGTTGAGACCCAAAATGTATTCCTCCATCCTTTAATTCTGACCTTGTGAGTATCTACCCACCTCATGTGTGTTTCTTGAAGACAACATATGGTAGGGTTTTGGATTCTAATCCATTCTGCTATTCGTCTACCTTTTATGGGTGAGTTCATCCCATTTATGTTCAAAGTTATGATTGTCACTTGTGGATTCCCTGGCATTTTGATATCCTCCCCTAATTCTGACCTTTCTTCTTTAGCTATAACCTTTTAAACCAGTGATTTACTTTAAATCAGTCCCTCTAGTCCCCTCCCTTGACATGCTTCCCTTTCTGGCCCCTCCCTTTTTGTTCCCTTCCTTTGCCCCCTCTCCTTCCCTTTCTTTTTGTTTTCCCTCTACCCCTAACTCCCTTGGTTTTCCCTTCTCCCTTACCCTGTTGGATAAGATAGAATTCAAGATCCCAATGGATCTGAATGCTCTTCCCTCTCAGAGTTGATTTCACTGAGAGTAAGATTTAAGTAAAAACTTTCTTCTCCTTCTTATAGGAGAATTCTTCCTCTCCCCTTCCCATGTGTATCTTTGTGTGAGAAAGATTATTCCATTTAGTTTTTTCTATTTCTTGAAGCATATCTTAGTACCATCAACAATTCCCCCCTCCCTTTTCTTTCTTTCCACCCTTTCTCCATATCGTCTTGATTCCCCAAACTTTCCCCATGCATGATTATTCTAACTACTCTAATGATGCATACATTTTTTGAGACTTTATGTTACATTTTCCCACATATTAATATATATATAAATTGATATAAATGTAGTCCTTATAGAATAGAGTTTGAATAAAAGAAAAAGATAACATTTTTGCTTCTTTTCCCTTTCCTTCATATTTACCTTTTCATGTTTCTCTTTCTCTCTGTGTTTGGATGTCAAAATTTCCACAGAGCTCTGGTCTTTTCTTTACAAATACTTGGAAATCTTCCATTTTGTTGAATGCCCACACTTTTCCCTCGAAGTATATAGTCAGTTTTGATGGATAGCTGATTCTTGGTTGAAGACCCAGATTTCTTGCCTTCATGAATATCATGTTCCAGGCCTTACGGTCATTCAGAGTGGAAATTGCTAGGTCATGTGTGACCCTGATTGGCATTCCTTTATATCTTAAATTGTCTTTTTCTGTCTTCTTATATGATTTTTTCTTTTGCTTGAAAGCTTTGGAATTTGGCAATTATATTCCTGGGAGTTGTCTTTTGGGGATTTGGTGTAGAGGGTGTTCTGTGAACTCTTTCAATGTATATTTTTGCCACTGTTCTAGAATCTCCAGGCAGTTTTCTTGGATGATATCTTGTATTATGATGTCAAGGTTATTGTCTGTTTCTGGCTTTTAACCCCTGTCTGGCTCAGCCTGAGCTGGAGCAGTTTAAATTAACTCTTTCCTCTCTCTCTTTTTTTCCTATTTCCTTCTCTCTCAATTAATTAAAATCATCATATTTTCCAGCTGACTTGGGTATTTTATTATTTGGGATTTTCCCTAGTGACCAATTAATTTAGATTTTAAGTCACAACTCTAAATTCATCTTATAGTAGGTTATGCCACCCCATAGATTTAATTCTATAGATAATAAAGATATAATTAAATATTAATGAGTAAAGGAGTGACATGATTAGATCTGTGTTTTAGGAAAATATTTTGGGCATTCAGAGCAGGAGAGTTCTTGGTATATATATATATATATGTGTGTGTGTGTGTGTGTGTGTGTGTGTATTGCTGTCAATTCCTAATAAGTCTTGAATATATTAATAATAGGAAATTTTTATATGAGCCTTTTGTGACAGAGGATTTGCACACAAGAAAAAGCACCAGGCTGAAGAGTTTGTGGATCTGCTCACCTCGATGGGGGAGGGGTCCCAGGAGGTCTGGAATGTTGAGAATACAGAAGATTCTGGCTGGGATTTCAATTGGATAGCTCTCTCAACCTAGAGAATCCTAAGAGGAGATGTCTGGTCAAGCCTTTCTTATGGAGATATACATCTCTTTTCTCTTATGGTGACTGGGCATTATCTCCCCCCATCCAATTCCCAAAGTAAAGGAACATTTGAAGAAAGCATTTTGAGCCTTTGTCAAAACTTTACCTTACAGCTCCTGGTGCCCTGGATCTGAACTGTGGCCATGGGCCAAATTGAGGGTCAGTCAACTGACTCTCTCTCAGGTGGCTCAGGCTGCCAAAGCCTGAGTTCCCCAAATTTGAGGAGGGATGGAAAGGTGTAGTTAGACCAAGGGACCCCCTTTCCCCATTTTCCTTTCCCATTCTTTTCTCTGCCAGCCATTTTCTTTGTATTATCCTAATTGAATTAATTTACATTAAAGTAGTTATCCTTTCCCAAATTTGAATCACTGTGAGTGGTATAGCTTAAAGGGGGAGGGACATCTTCCTGAGAAGAAACATTTTAGGCTATAGTAGTGGAGGGGGACAAGAGCCAATCTGTGAGAGCAACCATATCTGAGGAGAGAACGCTGAAGGGGGCAATTCTTCAAAACCCTTCTCCTCCCTCTGAGCCAACCTTAAACACCAGCTTTCTATTCTAGATCCTGTTTCTTTTACCACCCAAAAACCTCCATTACACAGTAAGCTTTAAAAAGCATTTTACCCTTGTTATCTCAAATGATCTTCAAAACAATCCTTTATTATATAGGTGCTCTCATCTCTGGTCTCTAGATGCATGATCTAAGGCACACAAAGATCAAATAATTTACCTAGGGTCACAGAAATAAGTGTCTGAGGCTGGATTTGAACTTAAGTTTTCCTGAATCTAAGTCTAGAACGTTAACCACTGTACTACTTAGAAATATCAGTATTTTATTTATAACATTTAATGAACACATTTCTCCTATATTTTCTGCTTTTCTATCACCAGTATTTGATTCATGAAAAAATATAGTTTTACATGAAGAAAATTATTCATTTTTAAATTATCCATTGTTTTCCTTTTGTTAGGCATTCTTTCACAACCATAACTGTGTAATGTACCTAATTTCATTTAAATTTTGTTGATTTTTATGAGGTGAACATTTTATAATATGCTCCCATATTGGTAGCTTATTGTGGTATATGATTTAAGGTATTGGTCTAAACTCAACTTTTCCCAAAGTACTTTCCATTTTTCTCTGCAGTTTTCTCCCCAGAAATTGAGTCCTTCGTGTGTATTTGTCTTTAGTTATATGCTTTGCCTCTCATCTTTTGTACATGTTCTTTGATATCTTCCTTTGACTCATCTATCCCTTCAACCTATCATTTCTCTGACTTTTCTCCTCTTCACTTCTAAATCCCACAAAATGCCCTGCACTCAACTTACATCCATTGTAAGCTTTTTCCTAATCCCAAAACTCTACGGAAAGTGATGCTGACTGCCCTTGTATCCAATAGCAATGGAGCTTTCATTTAATATGAAGACCAATAATGATCTAGGAACATGAATCAAACAAAATTAGCCTCTGAGATTTGGGACCTGAATTTGGTCAAAGTAGGGGATGGGAGTAATTTTTTTCACTCCTGTTACTGGGCCATGCCTTTCTAGAGTTTCCCTTCTAATTCTGACCTGATAATTTGAAGATTTCATTAGGGGAAGGGTTCAGCTTCAAGGCTTCTTTTGGCCTCTTCCCAAAATATCAGTCTGTTTGCAATAAGAACTGCTCTACTATCTTGATAAATGTGAAGAAACAATTGACATTAGCACCCAATTATCATAAATGATTGGTTGAAATAGGAAGCAACCAAATGAGTGACTTCCTTTTGAAAAACTAGAGGTGGGGCAGATTGATTAAACAGATTCCAAAGTAGTACCTTAGTGATTCCTTAGGCATTATACATCTCTTCAAAAGTCAGTATCTCCACTTCATTCCCAACAGAAGATACTCTTTGTGCCAATGGCCCTAGGCGTGGTTTGCCACCTCAGGGACAACATTTCTTAGTTATTGTCCTATGAAACATAATTTCTCCTATTAAAAGCCATAATATTTAGCAACATCCAGGCCAAGTTCTCTCTCCTCTCTAGAGCCTTCCATGACTCCATCCCATGAGCCAAAATTCACAGCAAGGATTATAGAGTCTAGTACAGTGAAAAATGTTCTAGATTTGGAGAACATGTACTTGAGTTTCAATCTTGCCTGTAATACTTACTACCTGTATGACCTTGGGAAATGCACAACCTCTCTAAGGCTAGGTTTTTTCATTTATAAAATGGAGTTGGGTGTTGGACTACATGTCCTCTAAGGATCCTTCTAACCTAAAATCTCTGGTTCTATGATTAGGAAGAATGAGACAAAAGAATATTAACTTCTTATAAGAATAGCATCAATAGCATTAAAACAGAATGAAATGAACCTGGTAATGCATACCTTCAATGTAAAAGAAAAAAATGATAATTAGTTGTGATTGACACTCTTGGTTCATTTAAATCTATTCAGGTGCTTAAGGACAATAATTCAGGAGGAACTGAGAAACTTTCCTGGCTTTAGAACAAGTAGAAGAAATTATTATGAATGAAAGAATTTATCAGTGTATGCAAAGATCACCAGGGTTTCTGGTCATTTTCTGAGCACAGAGTTCATGAAGGGGAGTCTACTGAAGCCTAAGAACAATGAAAGACCCTTGTCCTGATCGAGTTGTTATGTAGTCAGAAATTTAATAGAGCAGTGGTAAAAGGGAATGGCTTCAATAATGAGTCTTTCTGTGGCACTGCCTCATCAGAAGCTCAGAATCAGAATTTTAAAGCTAGGAAGGATCTCATGTACCATCTACTTCAGTCAACACTTCAGAAAATATCTCTAGTATAACATACCTTACAAGGGTTGATCGCTATTGGAAGACATAATGACTGCTATTGGAAGGCATAATGAAACAGAGCCCATGACCCCCAGAGGCAGCTGGAATATACTATACAAGTTATATCTCTTTCTAGAACTGGAGAACACTTGAGGCTTGCCTTAGCTTCAAAATTGTGACCATGATAAAGTTTTGCGTTAGCAGATATATTTTTAAGGGCTTCCTTGAACTAGAGACAAGCATGGCTAAGGGAGACTGAGAATGGCATGTGAGATTCCCAGTTGTAGCAATGAAGAACAGCAGAACCCTAGGAGGGAGGAAGGGAAAGAGAGGGAGAGAAGGAGAGAGAGAGAGAGAGAGAGAGAGAGAGAGAGAGAGAGAGAGAGAGAGAGAGAGAGAGAGAGAGAGAGAGAGAGAGAGCAGTGAATTTATTTTTTATTTACTTACTTTTACACAAATATACTCCTTGAGAAGAGGAAACTTCAATTTTGCCTTTTTGTTCTATCATCAAGTCTAGTGCCTAGCACACAACAGGTGCTTAATAAATACTTATTGCATCAATCAATCAATATTAATTATGTTAACAATGTGATGAGTTATGGGAATGGATAGAGTCTGGAGCTGAGATTCCATTAGAATAGAAAACTTCTGGAAGAAGAAATTTCCCTCTACTCTTAGAGACCATTATCCTTTGTGACTTATATCCTATACTAGAGCACTACAAGGTTAAATGTCTTGCCCATGATCACACAGCCAGTATATGTCAGAGGCAGGATTTGAATCTAGATTATCTTTGCTTCCAGGACATTTCTCCATGCATTAAAAAGGCATAGTGTTTATGTTGGTAAGCATGTGGATACAAAGACAACAGTTCCTACTTAGATTCTACTGATGGAGATAGCATATACTGCAAATATACAGATAAAATTTATATGCATAGATGCAAATATATACAAATAGTATATGCACACATGCATTATATAGATATATACATAATTTCTTAGGGAAAGATATCAATGGCTCTTAGAATTAAGAAAGACCTCACATTTGTTATGAAATTGAACTCAGCTTTGAAGGAAATTAGGGCTTGCAAGAGTGTCATCTATTCCAGGCATGGGTGGCCATGGGACAACTCATGGCAAGACAAAGAAATGAAAGGTAGAGTTAGTGTTAGAAAAATTAAGAAATCATGTCTAGCTGGACAATTGAATGAATGTGTTTATAATCATTTTGCATGGTAGGCTGGTTTTAAATTCTAAACAAAGAAACTTGTATTTGATCCTAGAGGTACTAGGGAGCAAAAGGAATTTGCTGAGTTAGAGGAGTGACATAGTCAGAAACATACAAATCACCTTAGAATCTGGGTAGAAGATATGTTGGAAATAAAAGGGACTTGAAGATGTTTGGCAATAATAACGAAGTGAATAGGAAATTGCACTAGGAGTCCCACCTCTAGAGTTATTATCAAAAAGAAAGAGCAGCTGAGAGAAGCAGCCCAAACCATCTGCTAGGGACTGGGATTTTGAAGATTAATATAGAATGTTGGGGCTAATGTTTGTTCCTTCATAGGTTTCAGTTTGTTTCCCTTCTCCTTTGAAGTAAGGTTTTCTCTCATAACATTGGGAAATGTAAGCTTGCAGATAAATTCAATCCTAAATTGAGGGCTTAAGGGTATAGATGTCTAATGGGTTACAGTATGGTAGAGAATAACTTGCATAGAGCTGTCCAAGGTCCTTGTTGAGGCATCTGGAGTTGGGAAACCTAGATTCAAATACTGGCTTTGCCACTTAGTATATGTAAGAGCCTGGACAAATTGCTTGGCCTCTATTGGTCTCAGTTTCATTGCTAATAAAATGATAAAGTAGATACTCTCTAAAATCCTTTCAGTTTAAAATCGATGGTGATGATAATGAAGAAGGAGGTGAAAGAGGAAAAACAGGCAAGGGAGAAAGAAAAAGAAGAAATTGCAAAACCCAAAATGTACCTTGTCCCTTTATGTCACAGAAGTCTCTGATTTAACTGCTAAAGGAGTATTAATCTTTTAATGGTAGTTGAAAGAAAACAAGAAGATTTTCTCATAGTAAATGCTAAGTAGAATTACTTATCTGAATTAAAACCTTATTGTCCCATTCATAAAGAACACAGCATACCTTTTACATTAGTTTCTTTTGTATCATTCAATTATCTAACCAGGTTGCAGTTGTTCATTCTTTAGCTCTAATACATCTCTCTCTTCTGCCCTGTATCTTTCCAACCTTGTGGAGAATTAAAGAAAATGTTTCTTCTGGACAATATTCATTCATTTTAGCCAGTAACATGGTTATGTGTTTGAGGAATTGACAAAATAGTTTCTAGGACTAAGGACTAAGTGACAAATAGTAGTACCTCATAAGAAACACCCTCTCTTTATAGTATGTCATTTATATCCATGGGAAAAAATGTCTCAATTTAAGACATTTTAAATTGTCATTCTTTCTAAGAATGTATTTCAATCATAAACAAAGAAGTTGGTATTGTCTCATCTAGGCTGCTAAGCAGTATGGATATTACACAAACCAAGTACAAAGTGAAGTTATTTAAAGAAGAGAAGTTTTGATGAATAGTTAAGGTATACAGGAGAAAGGCCTTTCACATAATGAAGAATCAATGCAAAAGGTTTTTTTAAGAAAGATATTTCATGCTGAGACATTAAATAAGGCAAAGAAAGAAACTGAAAGAGACTGAAAACTCAGTTTAAAAAGTAGAGGATCTGACATAGAGCTCTGTAATAGAGATTCTAACAACAAATATTCTAAGTTTGACTTATATGGAAAAAGGTCAGTTGCAGGGGAAGCTAAGAACAGCCATGATCCCTGATTTTGAATAAAGGGAAAAGTTTGGAAAAAACCAAAACCAAAACATGACAAGAGAGAATAGCCAAGAAAACTAATTACTTGGAAGAATAATGGCCCAAGGCATCTATGACCCAGAAAAAAAGAAAACTACATGAGGTGCCATCTTCCTGATTTGAGGACAAAGACATTCAGGCAGATTGAACTATGCATGGGAATAAATAACAATAGTGGAACTATACCAACATTTGGATTAAAATAGGTAGTTAACTGAATTCCAGCCAAAATTCAGATATTCAGGTTCAGCCAATTGTATTTTTCTTTTACTAAAATCATTTGAGAGCCAAATGTTTCCCACTGCCAGCAGGAGAAACTTTGTAAAGAAAGCACTCTGGAGATGTGTAAACTCTTGTACTATTCAACAGTGGAAGGTTCAAGTAGGAGGGATTCAGCATGAAATTAAATGGCAATAGTGGAAGTGGTAATTTATAAGGGTGAAAGGGGCAAAGTTCAAGATGGTATTTTAGAATTTCAAGATGGTATATTAAGGTTAGCTAATTAGGCTAGGCTCTTTGTTAGCTGGTTTTGGGAACAGAAATGGTATCTTAATTTCCCCCCCCCTACAGATATTTTAAAATGGAAAGAACACTAGATTTGATTAAGGAGATTTGTTTTGTAGTCTTGCCTTTGACACTTTCAACTCATATAATGTCATGCAAGTAATTTTGATTATATTGGCACTATGAAGTGCCTTACAGTATTTTAAGTATAAAATGATATCTTATATATAAAGCTCTTTGTAAACATTAAAATAATATTATGTTATCATAAATTATTATTACTGTCATATACTACATCTTCCCTAATCAAGGAAGCTATTTATTCTTTATCCAAAATTGGAAGTTTGTATTTCTTGCCTTTCATGAAATAAAAAAGAATATCATTAACAATTATAATTATACTGTGAGATCTAAGAAAAAGGACATACAAATTGTTTTAGGATAGAACTGACTGAGAATTAGTTTCAGACTAACAAATGATTATCTTTAAGAGTAGAGGTTTTAATAGAAATTTAAATCACAACTTGTTCATTTCCCCCCCTACAGTGGATATTGTTGAGAGATAGCAGGGTGTAGTATATTAGACAGCCAGATGTAGAGCAAGGAAGACCTGGCTTGGAAGACCTGGCTTAAGTCATGCCTCTGGAGTATAGTGTTTCTATGACTCTGTCTCTATGTCAGTCATTTCACCTCTTAAGTCCCCCAAGCAAATATCTAAGACAAAAACTGCAGAGAAAATGCCTATCTACTTAGTTTGAGAGAGCTGCCAATAACAATTAAATCATAGGTTGAATCCAAAAAAGGGTGGAAATTATGAAGGGTTTTTTTCTACTTTAGCATTTCTGTATGTATGTGTATACATAAAAAGAACACTGATTATTCAGGAACAAACCATTTACTTCCTTGATTGACCAAAGCAATCCAGGTTTTATGTTTGGGAGCAGACAGGAGGGATGCCTCAGGATCCAGTAAACACTAGACATTGAGGATAGATGAGCACCCCACAGTGGAAATGTATGTGAGTATGCATTCCTGAGGGCTATTACCTTCTGAGACAAATATGTATGGTTTTGAGACTATGCATTGCCTTTCTTTTAGTCTTCTTTTAGTCTGTGCCTCAAGCATTGAATTTTCATTTCTCTTCCCAAGATTAACCTCTCTTTTCCTAGCCACTGAATTCCCCTTTTCTGTTTGAGGAAGAGTCCATCTTTGGGGTGAATTATTCTCTACCCAGCTTGTAGAATGTATAGAACTATTTCTGTCTCAATGCATCAAAATGTCTCCCACACCTTCTAATGTGTGTTTGTGTATTTATCATAGCAATTCCAGACCTTTATTAAGATTCTACAGCAAAATGATCCCTTATGATCTTGACAAATGATACACTGAGATTTTATTTAGACTTTAGTGTTTATGACAAAAAGTAATCTCTCCCAGAAGTGGCTCCTTATGAGGCAGAATATTCCCCCCAAAAGAGCTGAGATGTAATTTAGGGAATTGGGGAAAAAGGGGGATGTTTAGATCAGTGATTTCATTAGTATAAAGAATCAGTAAAGTATAATGGATAGAGATGGCCTTGTAATCTGCAACACCTGTTTTCAAATCCTGCCTCTGACATAATACTGCTGATTTTATCCTGGGCAAGTCATTTAACCTCTCAAGTCATTTAACTCCCTTGAAGACAGAGGTTCTTAATCACTTTTGTGTAATAGACTACATTGACAGTGGAATGACTCCTGTGGATTCCTAATCAGTTTTTAAATGCATAAAATAAAGAAAACTTAAAAAGAAGAAAATATATTGAAATACATTTAACACCTAGTAAAAAAAAACCTCATTTTTTAGGGCAAGGACCAGGGCAGGTAATGTCTTGCATTGGTAGCATTGGTAAAGGAAGTTTACTCATCCAGGAATTCCCTATGCTTATAAAATTACAAATCTAGATGAAGACAAAAAAAAAGAAATATCTATCAAATATCTCCCAAATTCCTCCCCTGATGTCACATCATATACTCCAGGATTCTCAAAGACTATTCTAAGGAAGCATAATTTTTAGCAGTCCCTACCTAGATAAAAAGGTCTGAAATTTGTGTCCAGTGACATACTATGTATGTGTTGTCTGAGAACCCACCTAACATTGTTTAAATGTTAGTAGTCCTTGGCTGTCTTTTGATCCAGGTTTATACCCCAAAGAGATAATAAGGAAAAAGACTTGTACAAGAATATTCATAGCTGTGCTCTTTGTGGTGGCAAAAAATTGAAAAATGAGGGGATGTCCTTCAATTGGGGAATAGCTGAACAAATCGTGGTATATGCTGGTGATGGGGTACTATTGTGCTGGAAGGAATGATAAACTGGAGGAATTTCATGTGAACTGTCATGACCTCCAGGAATTGATGCAGAGTGAAAGGAACAGAACCAGGAGAGTATTGTGTACACAGAGACCAATCCACTGTGGTACAATTGAATGTAATGGACTTCTCCATTAGTGGCAATGCAGTGAGCCTGAACAATGTGGAGGGATCTATGAGAAAGAACACTATCCACATTCAGAGGAAAAACTGTGGGAGCAGAAACACAGAAGAAAAACAATTGCTTGAATATATGGGTTGATGGTGATATGACTGGGGATGTAGACTAAATGAACATCCTAGTGCAAACATCAACAACATGGAAATAGGTTCTGATCAAGGACACAAGTAATACCCAGTGGAATTGTGCATCAGTTATGGGAAGAGGTGGGGGAGGAGAGGGAGGGAAAGGATATGATTCTTTTAACCAAGGAATAGTGTTCTAAATTGACTAAATAAAATTTTCCAAATAAAAGCTAGAAAGAAACTTAAAAAAATTTAGTAGTCTTGGTTGATTGTTGGATAATGTCTTAAAGAGATATATGTATATATATATTATTGGGAAAATTTCACCTTTGAAGATTGTTATGATATTAAAACTATGGCCGCCAAGGAATTTACTTATGAAATTCCTAAAATGAAACACTCAAGTCAGAATGGAATTTATGGTGGTTTAATCACAATGGGAGTAAGAAAAGGGAGAGGGAGAGAAGGAGAGAGGAGAAAAGGGAAAGGTTTACTCAACCTCTGGCAGGGAACCAGAGGGAGTTTAGGCCCAAAAGGCCAAGATAGAGAAGGAATCAGTCCTTGACTCATGTGACGGATCTGAAGGGAAGCTGTCTGTGGGCCTCCACCTTGCTCAAGCTTCTAGCACGAACTCGCGTCTAGCCCTGTCTACAGGAAGTGAGCGAATTCCAGAGGCTGCTTTTTCCTTCACTTCCTGTGCCTCACAAGTGCCAATGGTGGCTCAAGCTTGGCTTAGGACAGCCCACTGGGCAGTTAGTTATTTCTGATTTGTCATTGACTAGCACATGCCCATGTAGTGTGGGTGTGCACAATTTTGGGTGCTAGACCAAGCAAGATGGAGATTTTAAAATTAACTATATATATATATATATATTCACAGCAACTCTCAAAAAACTTCCTACAATGCCATAGTAGATAGAGTTGGAGGGGGTTTTGTTGTGGTTCAGTTGTTTCAGACATGTCCAACTATTTCTGTTCCCCTCTTGGGTTTTCTTTCTGGGACTACTGGAATGGTTTACCATTTCCTTCTTTAGCTCATTTTACAGATGAATGAACTGAGGCAAACAAGGTTAAGTGATTTGCACAAGGGCCCACAACCTATTAAGAGACCAATGTGTGTATGTGTGTGTGTGGGGGGGGGGGGCTAAGAGGAGGTACTGTAAAGCCTAGTAGACATAGGTTCTTAATTGAAATATAAGTATTATACAGATACAATCAGCTAATTTGTCACAAGAATCTTAGAAATCATCTGGTCCTAGTCCATCACTTTGCAGATGAGAATACTGAAGCTCCAAAATGTGGTTTGAATTTCCTACAATCACAGAAGAAGTGATAAAATTAGCTTTGAACACAGGTCCTTTTCCTGTACTCCTGTTTTTTTTTTTACTTTGTCCTCCTTGTAACTTTTTAAAATATAGACTTTTTCCTTGGGCTTGAACCTCAGTTATAGTTGTTCTCATGCAATGATTCTTAACCAGAGATCCATAAACTTCTTTACAAATTTTTTGAATGACTGTATATTATTATAATTTACTATAATTGTTTTTGAGTATAAATCTTTATATTTTATCAAATAAATTAAAAAAAAAACATTTTGAGAAGGGATCTAGATGCTCATCAGACTGCCAAACCCCCAAATGGTTGAGAAATCCTCTCTTAGAGAGTCTCTTTTACTTCCTAACCATCCTGTTCCTGAATCCTTGCTTGCTTTCTCTTTCCTCAAAGTCTTTGGCTTTTCACAGCTCTGAGTCCCTCAGGGTATTCTCTCCCACCTGGCACCAATGGGGTCATAACATTCCTCTTTTCACATTTCCATTTATGGAGTCAAAGTACACATTTGCATATTTCTCTTCAGTCACCCATGTGTTCTAACAAATTCCTTCTATATTCATTTTGATTAAATTTCAGCAGATATAACATGATGTAAAAATCCATGTTTAACTCTGTAAGTATCAAAAAAAGTTAGCATATCTTAGGGAAGCAGATAGAGGTCATCATCTGTAGAACTCTGTAAGAATAAGTTTTTAATGTTGTTGTTTTGTCCAAAAATGTAATTTTATTTTTATAATAAATTCCCAATGAGGAAACACCCTCTACCAATGCAGCTCTACAACTGCTATACTATTTATATTCTTGGAACAGCGATTCTTCACTATTTTGTATGTTATGGATATCCTGGGCAATCTGCCAAAGCCTAGGGACCCCTTCTCAGAATAACTTTTTAAACAATTAAAGGAAGTGCTGAATTTTATTTAGAAATTACTAAGGATAAAGATGTAAATTATTTTCACCAAGTGCATTAATCTCCTGAAATCTATCAATGGATTTGATTTGTGAAATCCATGTAAAGGACAGTTGTCTAGAGTGCTGAGTAGTTAGAGGATTTGCCCAGTTACACAGGTATAATGTATCAGAAACAGGACTTGAATCTTTCTCTGCCTGACTACAAGACTGGCTTATCATCCATTAGAAGTCATGG
This sequence comes from Monodelphis domestica, assembly GCF_027887165.1. Classification (NCBI taxonomy): domain Eukaryota; kingdom Metazoa; phylum Chordata; class Mammalia; order Didelphimorphia; family Didelphidae; genus Monodelphis; species Monodelphis domestica. The sequence continues at coordinate 322,679,368 of NC_077228.1, forward strand.
ACAATCTCATTCTTCTGTCCTTATATTACATCTGAATAAATGAAACTTGGTCCCACAACCCCTCAAATAAGAGTCCCTTCTTATTTGACTCACAATGACTCACAATGGCTAAGGACTAAATACAATTTCAGTCTATTTTTTGTCAAGCTCCTCAAGCATAATTTTGCTATGTAAATTTAATGGAATTATCAGTCATCACTTCAATAAACAAGTAACAGTGGATCCCATTGATCAGTATTATACTAGGAAATATTAATTTAAGTAAGCCAAATAAAATGAGATCTGAGAATCTAAGCTCAGGAGGGATTCTTCAACATAATAACTCTGCCATGAGAACTTTTCATAAAATCATAGATTTACAGATGGAATCCTTAGGGGCCATCTAGTCAAAATTCATTTACAGATGAGGAACTGAGGCGCAGATGTCAAATGATTTGCTCAAGGTCACATAGGAAATAAGGCTCAGAGCCAGATTTGAGCCAAAGTCTTCTAACTCATCAGCCAGTCGTTTCCATTTTACTAGATAAGTAATAAAGGCAGGATTGGAACTCAGGTAATATGTTTCAAAACCCAGTGATTAAAACTTGGTTTAGTGAAATGAGTTCTCAGTGGATAGAGATTTTTAAAACCTTTTGCAATCATTCTGCATTGAGATAACCAAATGTTAATTACATTCCTGTGACATTCTGATTCCTCTAGCGATGCCAAACAAGTATTCTTTGAATTCCTAAATATGCTCTATTGCTCTCAAGCCACTATGCTTCCTTTAACATTGCTATTTATGATTGGAATGTCCTCCCCCTTGGTTGAAGAATTGTTGTGTCCAATTTCTGTGGTTCTTTTTTAGGGTTTTCTTGCAAAGAAACTGCAGTGGTTTGTCATTTTCATCTCCAGTTCATTTTACAGGTGAAGAAACTGAAGTGAACATGGTTCAGTGACTTGCCCATAGCTAGTAAATATCTGAGATAAGATATGAACTTAGGAAGATGAGTCTTTCTGACTCCAGGCCAGGCACTCTATCCACTGTACCATCCAACTGCTACCCATCCTTTAATGCTAAATCCGATACGATTTCCTTCACTGGGTTTTATTTCCATCTGTGTTATAGTTTCCTACTTGAGTGTAAGCTCCATGAGGTCTTGGACCATGTCATATCTTATATTGAAAAGCCATGTGGTATAGAGAGAGAACTGCAAGCCTTAGAGAAAGATGAGATCCAGGGTCAACTCTTTCATGTCACCCTTTTTATCTCTCTGGTCATGGAAGAATTGCTTTAACTCTCTGGTTTTTGGTTTTATTATCTCCATAACTGGAGTGTATGAGGTATACAAGGAGCTTTAGCATCTCTGGTGTGAAGGCTTGCTGAGCCCTTTCCATGGCTTCTCATTCACCTTTGATATTAACCCTTCATCCAGCTCTCATCTGTGGCTTCAAGAGGCTCTGGTATACATAGCAGTCACAATTCTCAAAAATCATCTCAGCAGATGGGCTAAACTAGGCTGAGGGAAATGAACAGACCTTAAACCAGTCAATGAGTTAGGGGCTGTAAAAACTATCATTATTTAAAATGCAAAGTTTAAATTCCTTTTGAGAAGAATTTTAGGTAAAGAAAGATGATACCTCTCTGAATCCAGAACTGAACTGTTGGAGAAGACACCATGAAGAAGCCTCCAGACCACAAGCTGCACAAAAATGAACTTTGGGTGTAGTTGATTGAACATTTATTTGTATGTATACTTTCATGCCAGAAAGGGGACTGCCCCCTAACTGGCTTTTTGTTAATGTGTCCAGCAGTTATTGGTTTTGTTCTTTTTTTCTCTTGTCCTCAAATTATTGTAATCTTTAAATTGATTATGTTTTTATGATCCTTTGGGGGAAGTTCTTCTTCCCAGAGGATCAAATGGGAGGATGTAAAAATAGACTTGAATCCAGGACTTCAATCCCCAGAAGTCTGTGCTCCACTTCCCCAGAATGCTTTGTAATCTCACTGAATTCTCACCAGGGATGAGAGCAAAATATTATTTAAAGGTTCTCTGCCGTAGGTGGGGGCTCTTTTTTTTTCTCTTTTTACTTCTGCTTCAGAGCACATGTGGCTCTCCACCTAGCAGGCAAGATGTGAGTGGTCGTGAATAGGCTCTCTGGGCCTAGAAACGTGCTTTTCTAACTTGTGTTTTCTTTATATTTTAATCTTCAATAAACCTCATAGAAATATAATACTCCTTGCAGAGAGAAATTAATTTCTACCTGCCTCAGCTTCCCCAAAACTTTAATCTTTACAGGGCATGTCTATTCCCAAGCAGACTACCCCAGGTAGAATGGGTAGACAAGAAAAATTTGTCCCAAAGGCCAAGAAGAAGGTGAAGTAGAAACTGTGGAGCATTTAGAGTTTGGTCAGACATTGAAGATACCTAGATGGATGGTCATCCTGGGCTACTGTCAGTCATCTTGACTTTTGTCTTGCCACCAGATTTGGATAACTGAAGAAAGAGAGTGAGGCTGATGGCTTTGTGCAACGTTGCTTCATTTAAACCCAACTCAATTGCAAATCAAGACATATGAGAAATATTATGGAAGTAGAAAGGATAAGATTTGTTTAGACATATATGGCAAGTGAATATGAAGAGTTTAGATAGAGTGTAAGAACTTGAGGGAATGGAGGATTGCTGATACTCTCCACAGGAATTATTGTTTTTCCTTCAGTTTAAAAGAGAACTAAGGATAACAAGGGATGATCTCTTGACTTGTAAATGAATTGGATTTAAATAAGGCAGAGCTGTACAAAATTGTCAGGCTCACTCTTTCTTCCAGAGTTATCCAAGTCCAAAGGCAAGATAAAAGTTGATAACAGTATCTTCAATGGCTGACAAGCTCTAACTCATACAGCACTTGCTTCAGCTGCCTTCTTGGCCATAGGAAAAAACTTTCCTCATCTATCTATTCTACTAGGGGATGTCCTCACATGCTTGGGGTAGACATTCCCTAAAAATATGGAAGTTTAGAAAGAAGTGCTTTTGTATGGAGAGAAATGAGTTGTGTTATATATTGAGTTTGAGCTGCTATAGAACTTCTAGTTTGGAATATATGAAAGGAAGTTTGTAATTCAGGGGAAAGACAGTCAGGAGAGATGAGATGGAGATGGTAATCATCAGCATAGAGATGACAACAACATATATGTGAACTACTGGAGTAACAAAAAAGGAGTAGGGAGAGAGAACTGAGCCCAGGGAAGAACTTTGGTGTATACCTGGTGTTAAAGGATCTAATATATATGATGAGCCAGCCAATGAGGAGAATACTGAGAAAGGTAGAAGAGAGAAAAGTGTAATAAAAACTCAGAAAAAGAAAGAGTGTCTAGAAAAATAAGTGATCAATAGTGTTCGAATGCATCAGGGAGATCAAGGAATTCAAGGGTAGGAAAAAGTTCATTCAAACTGGTTTCAATAACTTTGTCAAGAATAATTTCATATGAGTAAAAGTGGATTGGAAAACAGATTGCAAGAATTTTAGAAAAGAATGAGAGAAGTATTAATAATGATTAACTTTTATATATTGATTATTCTGTGCCAGGAAGCGTGCTAAAAGTTTATAACAACCCTGGGAGATAAGTGCTATTATTATCCTCATTTTACAGAAAAGGAAATTGAGACCAAGAAAAATGAAATGCCTTGCCAGGGTCACAAAACCATTAAATGTCTGAAGCTAGATAGAGACTATGATTTTCTTGACTCCAGGTCCAGTATTCTTTCCACACTCACTTTTCTGGTAGTTTGGCTGAAGAACTAGGGTAGAAATCTAAAGCAATAGTTTGAGAGGATTAAATGGGACTACTGAGGTTTTTTTTTTTTTTTAATCTTATTGGGATTTTTGTATATTTGTAATAAACCAAGATAAAGAGGGCATATAGGGAGAGCTTGATGATTAGAAAGAATGAGAATGGATGATTGTGGGCTAGTATTCTGGAGGAAATGGGAGGAGAGGAGATTGTCAGTGTGTATATATTTATATATACACATCTACACACACACACACATATATACACATATAGGCGTATGTTTTCTAATTTAAAAGCACTATATCATTCATTCTTGTTGTATTTCATCCCACCACTACTTGAAGTGAGGGACAGATTTAATTTTTTTCCTGAGTGTAGCACAGTACCTTGAACATAATCAGCATTTAATAAATTCTAGGTGAAAAGAGCAGAAGGCATTAGACTTGGGTATGGTTTGTAAATAGTAGGACATCTAGATGATACAGTGGATAGAGTTTTGGAACTAGAGTAAGGAAGACTCACCTTCCTGAGTTTAAATTTGTTCTCAAAAACTTACTGTGTCAGCCTGGGCAAGTCACTTAACCCTATTTGTATGAATTTCATCTTCTGTAAAATGAGCTGGAGAAGGAAATGGCAAATTATTCCTTTACCTTTGCCAAGAAAAGCCCAAATGGAGCCACAAAGAGTAAGACACAGTTGAAATGACTAAAAAACAACAAGTAAATAGTAATAGTGATGATGATGATGATGATGATGATGATGATGATGATGATTATGATGATGATTATGATGATGATAGCTCCAGGTCTGTTCAGGGTCACACAAGTAATGTCTGAGTCATGATTAAACCACGGATTTTCCTAATTTCAATTTATAGCTCTATCCACTGTGTCACCTAGCTAATGTCTTCTCAACTACCGTTCATTGGCCATTTCACTTCATGAAAAAACACCTTCATGAATTTAAGAGAAATGTGGGGACCATCCCACAGGGTCTTCACCAACATCCTATTACATTTATTTTCTCATAGGCTCCTCTAATTTTTTTAAGGTTGCAAGACCTTTATTATTAATTTTAATTCCTCTAACTCTGTTTCTACATTTATAAAATGAGAAATGAGAAAGTCTCATTTTATAGGATCATAAAATAATTTTTATATATATATATATATATATATATATATATATATATATATATATATATATATATATGGAAGGAACCTCCTAGGATTATTGAGCCTAGCTCCTTCATTTTTACAAATGAAAAAAAAAACTAATGAAAAATGATGTGAAGTTGAAGTGATTTACCTGAGATCAGACAGATGATAGAGCTGAGATTCAAACCCAGGGCCTCAGACTTTAGATAAAGCAATCTTTCTACTGTATCACAATGATAATCTTTAAGCTGTGTTGAAAGAACCAAGTGTCATCCATGTTTGTATCCCCTAAAGAAGCTAGTATATAATCTATATAAACATATAAATTAATTATATCATAGGATTTAGAGCAGAAAGGGACAGGAAAGTTTATCTTGTCCAACTTTCCTCATTTTGGAGATGAAGAAACTGAGTAACAGAGGGTTAATAGCTTGCCCAAGGTCTCAAGGGTCAGTAAATATAAATCATTTGAACCCATAGCAGCATTCAAACACAGGTCTCTTTTAAAATCTGGTGGTCTAATTGTCAATAAATATTTGTTTAATAAATAAATGGATATATCATTTGTATTTCTTCTTTTTATCTCTGAGGGCCAATAATTGAGAGTTGCCTTGATACCATTTATCTAGAAATGGTAGTTCACATGCCAAAAAATAGAATTATGATTCAAAATTATCTCGATGTAGAAACATGGGCTAAAATTGACATAAAATTTAACAGAGAATGTATGAAGACCACTAGATTTTAAACATCATCTATTTAAGAACATATGGTTGTCAACAACTGATATGAAAAAGTCTGTGACTCAAAGGCTCACAAGCTTATAATGGGCCTATAATGATTAAAAAGTTAAAGCCAAGGTAAACTACAATAATAGTTCATTAGAAAAATAAGCTCAAATCCTCTTTATTGGCCACAGTATAATCTGTATTACTATGTTTTCTTCTACAGAAGCAATTTAGGAATAAAAGGTGGCCTGGCATTGGCATTGACAAGCTGGACCAATACATAGAAAATAGTGTGATAAGAATGATGAGACAAAAAGGGATCATGGCAAATAAGAATTGGTTGAAGTTACTCATAGCATTTAGCTTTGTTAAGAGAAAACTTTTTCTGTCATTTTACTACTATGACCCAAGAATGATCTCTAATATTTTCCCTAGCTGTGAAATAATATAGTTCTATGATTTTATAGTAGGAATCATGTCATCCATCCCTAGCAAAGCATATGCTCTACACATAAATATAAGTTTGTTATATCATGGGATTTAGAACTGAAGGCGATTGCAAAGTTCATCTATTCCAACCTGCCTCATTTTGAAATTGAAGAAAATATGGCAGAGCCAGGCAAAATAATGCTCAGTGCCTTAGAATCAGTAAATAGGAGATCATATTATATTTTCAAATATCTTAAGGGCTGTTATACTTAAGAAGGATAAGATTTAATAATCTGTGTTGCCCCAGAACAAAGGGTAGTACCAGGGCCAGTCAAATGAAATAAGAGAGAAACAAGTTTTAATTCAACATTTTAGATAATGCTTATTTTTTTAAAAAGCAATTGAAAATAAAGATAGAATGGGTTATTGCCTGGTGGGAGTAAACTCTTTTGTTTATTGTTGAAGGTACTCAAATAAAGGATGAAGGATTGTCTATCAGAGATATGATAAAGATAATTCCTGAATTATATGGGTGATTGGATCTCATGCACTTTAAAGTCTGTCCAATTTTAAGATTTCATGACATTTTTTTTTAAACACTTACCTTCTGTCTTGGAGTCAATACTGTGTATTGGCTCCAAGGCAGAAGTGTGGTAAGGGCTAGGCAATGGGGGTGAAGTGACTTGCCCATGGTCACACAGCTGGGAAGTATCTGAGGTTAGATTTGAACCCAGGACCTCCTGTCTCTAGAACTGGCTCTCAATCCACTGAGCTACCCAGCTGCCCCTGATTTCATGACATTTTAAATCTTTTTCTACCATTCTCCCCACTCCCATCACGCACATACATAATATCATCAAAGTTATTACAAGATTCTAACAACAATCTGGCCAGTTCTTGATTCGATGTAGCTGATTCTTTCCAGATTTTACCACCAGCCCAAGTAGCTTTCTGCAAGGAAAATGTCACTTGAGCATTGGGGCCTAATTTGAGATGTCTCCTTCTGCTGATTATGTTACAAGTATATCATTCAAATATTCCCATATGATATATTTTTCAAAGTTTTATTGCTTTTCTCTGAAAAGAGCATCTTCTCCCAGTGTGACCTAACATTACTGCATGGGGACAAGAGGATGTGTACAATAGGCACATAATTTATTTATTTATTTTGATTCTTCATTCATTCATTCATTCATTCATTCATTCATTCATTCACTCACTCATTTTTATGGGGTTGGGAGTATGAACCTGCTATTTCATTAATATAAAGTCTTCCCAATATGGAAACTCCCTCTTAGAATGCCCCACAGTGATTTAGCTACAAATTAGACCCTGAGGCTTTAGAATATTAAGTAACTCATCCATAGTTTCATATCTAGTATGTGTCAGAAGCAGAACTTGAATTCAGACCTTCCTGACTTCAAGTCTTCATTCTATTTAATCAATTAATCAATAAATATTTATTCTACATTAGGCATGGTACCACATTCTGGAGATAGATACAAAGAATGAAACAACCTTTATTCTCAAGGTGCTTTTATATAATTAGTGGAAACAGTATGCACAAATGTAAATATACACAGAATACATTTAAAATGAATACCGAGTAATTAAATAAAAGGTGATTAAAGAGGGAGAATACTAGCAGTTGGGGAGGGCTCAGGAAAAGATGAAGTATAAAGCATTGTGCTTAAAAGAAAAGAGGTGTTTCTGAGGTACTATCTTACACTTATCAGATTGGCTAATGTCATGGGAAAAAATGATAAATGTTGGAGGGAATGTGGGAAAATTGGTACTGCCCTATTCATACAGATGTGAACTGATCCAATCATTCTGTATACCATTTGAAACCCTATCCAAAGGCCTTTAAAACTATGTATATCCTTTGATCCAGCAATACCACCAGTTGGTCTGTAACACAATGTGATGAAAAAAAAAGACCTATATTAAAAATTATTTATGGCATCTCTTTTTGTGGTGGCAAAGAATTGGAAATTGAGGACATGTCCATAAATTGGGAAAACGGTGAACAAGTTGTGTTATATGATTGTGATGGAATATTATCATCCTATAAGAAATTATCAGCAGGATGCTTTCATAAAATCCTAGAAAGACTTACATGAACTGATGTAAAGTGAAGTGAGCAGAATCAAGAGAATATAACATATAATAACACAAATGTTGTACCATGATCAAATTTGAAAGAGCTACAATTAGCAAGACAATCCCAAAGGACTTATGATGAAAAATGCTACCCATCTCTAGAGAAAGAAATGATAAAATCTGAATGCAGATTGAAGTATGCTTATTTTTTAAAATTTTCTTGTATTTGTTTTAGAAGGGGCATGGGTCTTTTGGTATTTTCTCCACAATATGACTAATATGAAAATGTATTTTACAGAACTAGACATGTATAAATATATCAAATTTTTGCCTTCTCAATAAGGGAGGAGGTGGAGGAAGGAGGGAGAGAAAATTGAAATTCAACAACTTTTACAAAAAAATTAATGCTAAACATTTTTACATGTAATTGGAAAAAATAAAACATTTTTAAAAGGAAAACTGGAGTTCTATAAGCAGAAGTTAATGAGGGCATGTCAGGCATGAAGTGTGGAGGTGGGGACCAGTCCAAAGGCAAAGACTGTGGAGATATAGAGTTGAGTGTGACAGACTCCATACCCTGTCTATCACATATTAAAATATGTCAGTACCAGTTCTCCTATTCCGAGTCAGTGTTGCTTTAGGAAAAAAAAAAAAAGATAATATAAGAGTTGAGTGCAAAAAGTGACAGCTGGGATCAAAGAAGGGAACTCATTCACATAGCCAAAAAAAAAAAGTTTAATTTTGTCATGTGGTGGGGATGGGCCTAACAAGAGGGCTAATTAAGTGATGTTGTAATCCAGCATGATGATGATGTATTAGGGGTAAAGAAAAAATAGCCCAAGGTAGCCCCCAAATAAATGAAAGCAGGAGAAGAAACCAAATTGCACAATGAAAAGTATTTAGAAAATCCAAGCAACTTCGTGGTGCTTTTCTCTTGGGTTTTTGAGATTTATCCAGATAATTGATTAGATCACTGCTTTGCTTTGGTGGTATCCAGTGGTTTAGAAAGCCACAGTAGAACTCGTAGGAGAGAGAGAGAAAGGGGTCGGTGCCATTCTTCCTATAGATGAGTTTGCAGTTAAGCACATAGAATCTTGTAGATACTGAAGAAATATAAATTCTTGATGATGATGATGATGATTATGGGCTGATTATGATGATGGTGGTGGGATGATTAATGCAAGTGATGGAAAAAATAAGGCTGGGGAGGATGACACTGGTTTGAGACCTGGAGAAGTAGGATGACTCATAGACGAGGGGGTACCCGGGGACAGAGGGTTGTAGTATGCGTGTTGGAGAAGCTGGTGAGAGTGGGCTGGAGCACTCGTGGTGGCGGGGACCTGGGCAGTGGGAGGGGAGAATGATCGTGGGCGGTGCGGTTCCCCAGGACTGAGTGGCTGGTGGTGATGTCTGTGAGAGCAGCAGCGGCAGCAGTAGCATCTAGGAACGAAGCATTGAAGACTCCGCCTAACTGACACCCAAACTCTCCCTCTTCCTCCCTCCATCCCCAAACTAGAGGCAGCCCAGAGGAGCCTTGCAGCAGCAGCAGCAGAGGCGGTGGCGGCGGCGGCGGCGGCGGCGGCGGCAGCAGCAGCAGCAACAACAGCAGCAGCAGCAACAGCAGCCGCTGCCACTCCAGTCTTGGCCCCTGCCCGGCCCCAGCCCCAGCCCCCGCCCTCTTCATACTGCCTTCCGCACACAGCTAGCTCTCTGGTGAAGCATCTCAGTGAGCTCAGGGCTCCCTGGCTGCCGTCGCTGCTACTGCCACCGCTGCACAGTCTCCCCGTCCCCTCCCATTAGAGGATGGGCTGCGAGAGGCAGCAGTGCTGCCCCAAATCCTCCTAAAGCTACAAAAACAAAAGGAGCATCCGGGACTGGGGTGGATGCAAACAACCATGAACGACTGGGTCTTCCCTTTCTCGGGCTCTGTTGCTGCTGCTGCTGCTGCCACCGCCGCCGCCGCTGCCGCCGCCGCTGAGAGGACCACACTGTGAAAGGGGGATCCAGGAGAGCAGCAGCTCTTTTGGAATTGAAAGGTGAGAGGTAGCAAGGAAGAGGAGGGGGACGGCAGGAAAAAAAGATGTCTTCTTCTTCTGCTTTGGGCCCCCGAGGCCCTCGCCCACCCACAGTGCCTCCCCCTATGCAAGAGCTGCCCGACCTGAGCCACCTGACCGAAGAGGAGAGGAACATTATCATGGCAGTGATGGACCGGCAGAAGGAAGAAGAAGAGAAAGAAGAGGCCATGCTCAAGTAAGCAGACCCAGCCACTCATTCATTTCTCCATTCATTCAGCACTCATTCATCCCCTCACTGCCAATGTGTGCCACCCCAGGGGTGTGTGTGTATGTGGGGGGTGATGCCAGGGTGCAGGGAGCAGGCACCAGGGGGGTGAAGGGGATGGAGTCCAACAGGGGAGGGGCTAGTGAAATGGGAAGAAGAAGAGGGTGCACTAGTGCTGGGAGACAGGAAAAGCAAGAGGATGCTACCCTGAGATCAGGGTACCCAGGAAGATTGTTGACTGAAAAGACTTCCTGGCTGATGGAATGTATAATTGCTAGGGGGTAGGTTGAAGGGGGGTTTGGAGAGCCTAAACCTAACCATGAGGAAAGAATTCTGAATCCTGAAATGGGGCTCTTTAGGGGGGCCCAGGATGAGAAAGCTAAGCAATTGGGGTGCGGTAAAGAGATTCTGAGATCAGCTAACCCTCTCTCCTTCCAGCTGCTTAGTATATTGGGAGTGATTATACAGAAGGGTCAGTATTTATGTAATAGAAAAAGATAAAATTCTTATTTTTACTCAATTCCTCCCATATTAAGAGTAAGGCTAGATTTTAGGGGGTGAAGCAGGGGGCAGATGCCATCTTAGGTAACCTGGCTCCCCAGCATCTATCTCACCTTTTATTTTACAACATTCACACCCAATACCTATGTGCTCATATATTTTTTCCTGCTCATATAGGGCCACTGATAATTTAAAGTTTCCATTGATGGAGAGAGCTGATTGGGACTCTGGCCTATGCAAAACAGGCTCCTGTCTAGTGTTTTCCTAGAGACCTTTGGGGCCTGTTCAGTTACTGATGGAAATGGTACAATGGGTGATTGACTACTTGCAAAATCTTTCCATGTTCTAACATGTTCCATTCAGCCTTGTAAGGTACCTCTGTGTGATGTCCCCTTTACACAGGTGTGTGTGTGTAGAAGATGGGGCTGTTTGCTGGTATACAAGGTGTGTGACACTGTCAGGCAGAATTGCTTTCCTCAGCTTTTGAGAAAATCTTTTCTAAGGGGCTGTCATTGACCCTAGGCTTTGGTTCCCTACTAGTGTTACCTAGAGAGTGACTCTGGAGGGTTAAATATTCAAACAAGCCTTCCCTCTTGGAGATTTTTATATTTTAGGAAAGTTTTCAAGTCCAGGGTCAGAAGAGTTTAGAGACCCTTATAACCTTTTATTCTTGCCAGAAGAGGGGAATAGAAGGAGATATAAGGGGAGTCCACTGGACTAAAGAGAAGGGGGACTTGTTGCACTGTGTCATCTTTTCTTTGGGATCATATTGATTATAGAGGGGGAAGGGAGGGAGAAAGGGTAGGACTCTGAGCGTCCTCAGACCTCTTTTGCATGAACGATGCCTATTTCCTCCCATTGCCTACTGGGAGGAAATAATAACACATTTGGTTTCTTCCTTTCCCCCTTAGTGCAGCAATGCCTTATCAAAATGAGTTGAGGAGCAGGAAACATACTGATTGATTGGGGCCTGATCAGTGTGAATGTCACTCAATTGTGGGGGTGAGTGAAGGTTTGCTGGGTCATAGAGGAAATAAAATAATTTCTTTAAGAATCATTACTGTAGGAACTGAAGAATGAGCAAAAGAGGCAGTTAACTTGAAAGCCCAAAGCTAGTCTGGTCCTCTTGAAATGGGTTTCTGAATTTATAAGTCAAATAAACACTTCTTATCTAAAATAAATACTTTAAACCTCCTCACATGGGGAGGGGAGATTTAAACATCCCTTATTCTGCTGCTTATCCATGGTGAAAATAAGGGAATACAACTTCCCTTGCTGCAGGTTTCCCTTCTGAGCTTCAAAGTAGTTCATGGTGTCTGATGGTGATTTTTGTCGTCTGTCTGACTATGGATCTGTCCGTCCTCGACAAACGCAGTCCCTGCCATCCTTCCCCTCTCTATCGGCTAGGATCTGCAGGCCTGTTGCTCTGTTATTCTTGGTGTTGATTATAGATATCATGTTGGATAAAGTCTCTCAGCAACCAGTGGCAATAATAACAACAACAATAATAATAACAACAAATTGCCTGTGGTTTTTTTTTGTCTATGTATAGCAAAAGGGAAGGTCCAGTGCAAATAATGGTCATCAGGACACTTCAACAACTGTTTAAGTGATTCAGGGATGTTGAAACATAGAGACTTCCATGAGAGAGAAGCCAGGATCTAGTAGTATCTGACTGGAGAAAGAAATATTGAAATCTACAGAAGTCTCTATGGGTAAAGGAGAATTAAGAGCTTGGTCCAGATGGTCATATCTAAATTGCCCTTCTATGGCATCTCCTTTTACTGCTTCCTGCTTATTTGGGAATGCCATATTTGTATTGTAAGGATCTGAAAAAAGATTGCAAAAATATGAGCATGAGATATAGTTGTGTGACAGCAATCTCTAAGGCATACTGTCTGTATTAACTTTATCCATCAGCTTGACTGTGATCAAGTGTCAGTCCTATTTTGCAATAACAGTTTGGCAAACCTATCCAAAGCCCAAATTTGTGTTTTACTAGTATTTCCTCTCATTGGCTAATAGGGGGACAATATTTTAACTGTTTCCCAGAGGGCAATGAAGGTTTTCAGAGTTCCCCTTTAGAAACATGGGCTCCATTCAGGCCTCTAAATGACCCCTAAGGAACTTTCAATGGAAAGTCAATTGGAAGGTTACATGTATGCTTCCCCTGGGGCTTGGTCTTTTTGGTTGTTAGGTGGGCCTTTTTGCAATATGATTTGGACAACTGTTAACTACCCCATAAGGAAAAATTTGCTTTCTCAAAAGATGGCTTCATAGTTCAGGGCCTGGTGGGAGGACAGACCTGCTTCCAGCAAACTCCTTCAGCAAAAGTTTTGCAAGCTGTGTAGAGCCATCATGCTTACCATAGATCATGCATCTTCTACCATAAGTCTGTGTAGAAACAGTAATACTTAGAGAGAAAACTGAAAAATTGAATAGAAGAGAATCAGTTAATCAACTCACTTTTGTTAAGCACTTCCTATGTGTCAGGTACTGTGCTAAATGCTGAGAATACAAAACTGTTTTCAAAATTACTTAATGAATAATCATTTTAGAAGTTCATGCACATTATAAGTTTATAGTGAAAATAATTCTTTGCCTTAATGCTTTTTTAAAAAATGTTTTTTAAAAAAAACAAAAACAAAAACAAAAACACCAAAAAATCTGGCAACTTTTAGCTGAGGATTCTGGATCAAGTTTACTAGAGCAATAGAAAAATACTTTATCATAATGAGAATTAATTTCATAAATAACATGAATTAATTTTAAGATGTATTTGTACATCATGTAGAATTATATGGCTCCTGCCAAATATTGCAAAACATGAAGTTAATTATCTTTAAAAATGTTCTTTTTTAACTCAGATTTTTCTCCAACCAAACTTTTCAATATTCCTTTGGATGCTTCAGCCAAAATAGCACGTGTGTTGGAAACTGCATTACCCAGTGCTTAAATCAAGTCAGATCTTATTAGATCTAAGATCTGAATCCTTTAAAAAATAGAGAGGGTTTCTGTAATTTGCTAGAGGAGAAGAATAAGTATAGCTAAGGGGATTAGAGAGAGTTTAGGACCACCTTAAAGCTAATAAGGACCTCACACAAGTCTGTTCTTTCTCCCCACTTTAGCTAAGTAACCTGGGATAAGGTTTTGGTCTCTTTTTTATCCTCAGAGACAAAACCAGAGATTAAGTAGAAATCTCTTTACTGAGTAGGGGAAAATAATAATGGGTCTTTAATAGAGTCCTGTACTAATTAGTCACAGGCATATAGGTTTTGGTGGATAATGGAAGGTGAGTAGTGGAGGGAGCAGGGGAGCTCTCCAATATGGAGTTTACAAGTAGTGAAATAGTGTTACTGCAGTATATTGACAAATACTCTGTATCTTGAGTCAGTAGGCCTGAATTTTAGTCAGTCCCTCCAGCATAGCCTCCATTTAGCTGTGTGAAACTGGTCAATCACTGAGACTCAGTTTGTTCATCTGGAACTTGGGGATATTTATATCTGCCCAAATGAGATAATATAGATAGTTTACTTGGTAAACTGTGAAGCATGCCATACAATGTGAACTATGAACATTTAAAAGTATTAAATGATATTAATGTGGTTATTATTGCATAAATCCTTTGATTAATTACTGGATTTTTTTCAAGGGGTGAAATTTTTTTTTATAAAGGAAAACTCCATCTATTTGATAGAAAGTTACTAAAGGAATAATCTTTTAGAGAAAGTTCTAGGAATCAGAAGAGGGTTTTATATGCTTCTGTCTCTCCTAATCTCAAGAGCCCCTGAAGCCAATATGCAAAGAATGCCAAACTTCTAGCCTTTCTCCTCTCTTTCCAACAGGAAGCATTGTCCTTACTAGACCATTTCTGGTAGAATAAGGGAAGGAATGAAACTTGCCCATAAAACTTAGTAATCTGGGCATTTCATTTGTCACTACTATTCTTCTTCCATCTCTATCCCATCAGGGGCAGCAGTATGGTGTGAAATCAGTTCAACAAATGTGTGCCAAGTACTGAGCTACATCCTTGGGACATAAAGACAAAGAATAAAATGATCTCTGTCTCCAAAGAGTCTTACATTCTATTTTGGGAGGCATAACATCTACAAAGAAAAAAAATGCCCCATAATGGGGGAGATATCACTGAAAGAAGAGTCTGGGAAAGACTTTTTGAGGAATTAGTATTTGAAATGAATCTTGAAGGAAGGCAAGAGAATGATGGGCTACCAGATTACAGTAAATATGAGGAATCTAAATCAGTAATTGAGTGAAATAAACAATCAAGGAGGAAGGTCACCATACATATAGCTATGTAATGGCATTTTCCTCTTGGGAGCCTTAATTTATATATCTATATCTATATCTATATCTATATATCTATCTGTGTGTCTATAAAATATATGTTTATATGGAGGTAGAATAATGAACAACAGGGAATCTGTGTTCAAGTCCTCACTCTGACACAGACTATATTATGATACCATGTAAGTTATTTAACCTCTTAACTTTTCTGTGTGCCAGGGTCCATCCTAGGACTTATCTACTAAGTCATAGATTGGGCATAGTTGGTCTTGATGGATGAATTTACCATACTATCAGATACCTATGATGGCAAAATCTAGATATTAAGTTTATACTCATATTATCTGAGATACTGATCATATATAACAGTATAATGATGGATCAGATGGGAAGAGAACAAGGGATATGTTTAGTCCAATTACAAATGGCATTTCTCATTGCATTAAAGTTGGCAAAGTGTTTTACTAACATTATATCACTTAATCCTCATAACAATCCTATGAGGTAAATATTATTATTATATCCATTTCACAGATAAGGAAACTGAGATGTAGACTTGTTGAAAGTTAGATGCCTAGTAGGTATCAGAACCGGGACTACGACACAAGCCTGGTAAATCAAAATCAAAATCAAAAAAGATGCTTTTCCAACAGGATCCTGGAAAAACTGTTGCATAGACCCTCCCCTTTGGACCTGACATAGAATTTGAGTGTATGTGCATATAACCTTATAGTAGAGTGTTATTTTAGGGCCATGGCAGGTCATTTAATATCACCAAACTTTATTTTCTTCTTTTCTTAAATGTGATCAATAATATCAGTAGCAGCGACCTCCCAGAATTGTTCTGAGAACAGCAGATGGCTCAATGGAGAGAGCCCTGGGCTTAGAATTGGGAAAACCTGAGTTCAGATATAGTCTCAGTTATATGACCCTGGGAAAGTCACTTACCCTCTGCCTTCCTCAGTTTCTTCACCTGTGAAATAGGAATAATGCTAATGCCTACCTCCCAAGATTGTTGTGAAGATAAAAGGAGGACATTTTTGTAAATTACTCTAAACTATACAGTTCCCTGTAACTGCTAGCTAACTGTCTGAGACTCAAAGAAAATACAACTTTGCAAAATTTAATCATGTAAGATATGATGGTTATTAGGACTGAGGACTGATCCTGTGATATAATTGGCATAGAGAACTCTCAACTGAGGAAATACCTTTAATTAATGCTGGTCAGCACCTCTGCAATTTATAGTTTTAGAGAATTTTCTGGGGATATTCATAGGTTAGGTGATGTTGCCCACAGTATAGTAGACAGGAGAAATCAGGAAGAGGTATTTACTGAGACTGCTAAGAGAAAGTTGATAAAGATGAATTTAATGTGCATCTATATCTGTATCTATATATATAACATATGTATTAACAATTTTATTGAACTACCAATGGTTTCTTATTTGCTTGTATAAATTCTTTTTCAACCCAAAGTGAGAGGTAGTAATTAGACCATTCCTGGTTCAGAGATATCTCTGCCTTTACTATTGATTTTTGTGATCATGAGCAAATAAAAATATATGATGGGGTAATATTTGTCCTACTTGTTAAGAGGAAAGAGTATGTGTTTTAATTTTGATGTCTAGTTATCTGTCCTGTTACCACTGATGATAGCTGTTCCTCTGTGGATTTACCTTCAGCTCTCATAATGTCAGTAGAAAACATAAAGTTTTCAGGCTTTGAGAGTTTCTTTTCATCTCTTTCTTCCTCTCCTTCTCTCTGTACTACTCTTTTCTTTCTTTTTCTCTCTCTATAAACTCCTCCTTCATTTCCTTCTCTTCTTTCTCCCTCTAACTCTATTGTCCATTGTGTCCTACTTTCACCCTCCTCTTCCTTCTCTCATCCACCATATTGAATGTCTCAACTATTTTTATAGTATATAAAATAATATTCATTAAATATATTGTTGGGAAATACACAAAAAAGGAGGTTTACCCTGGATTAATATATAAACTTGCCTTAGTTTAATTTTCTTATGAGGTAAGTAGGAATGATGGACTGCTGTATTAAAAGGAAAAAAAATTCATTCCCCTCTCTAGATAAAGGAATGAAGGGTAAGAATCTAAGTACTGGTTTCTTCTTCTTGGAAGTTTGCTATTGGTTATCTCAATGGGGATTTATGAGCTTAAGTTTTGTTTTAAATTATATACCAGATACCTCAGGTTGTTTGAAATTTGTTACCTCAAAAGAGTTATTTTCTCACAGATGTCAGGAAGAATATATATACATATATAATACTAACTTTAGTTCTTAACTTCTAATAATATCAGTCAAGAACTCTAGTGGCATAAATGGCTATTTGGGGGCCATACAGGAATAGTTTCAAAATCCCATCCACCCCGTCACCACCCCATGAAATGAAGGAACTTTACTTCAAATTTCTTAACTTGGTGGGAAAAATGACCAGAACTTCAGAAATGGAAGTTTGTTTAAATTCTGCTCTGTGAACTACAAATGCCCAGTTTTAAAAGCTTAGAAAAAGTTACCTGGTCAAAGGAAGCCTCTGTCTGTATCAAGACCCAGAATTTATTCTTTAAAGACCCCAGTGGGTGTCTTTCTCCTTTTGGCAAGGTTTAATTTAAATGTGCAAAACATTTCCCAGAAACGAGCAGCTACCAATTGAGAACTCCTTCAGAGGTCTGACTTTCTAAAACTATCTTTCAGGTACTACAAAAGAGTAGACTGGCTCCATAATGTGTGGGGATTTATTTAAATAGCTTTTTGGTGAGGATGTAATACTAGAAAGGAATACAGATAGAACCTGTGATTTCATAGGTTTAGGGAACTCTTGGATGAGGAAAATCTCTACCAATGAAGGCCAATATCTTTTATGCATCTTACAGTCTTAGAGGATTGCCTTGAGCATTGAGGCATTAAGTGGTTTGCTTAGGATAACACAGCTGGAGAGTACTGGAGATGAAATGTGACCCCAATCTTCCTGATTCCACATCTGGTTGTTTATCCATTACAACCATACTGTGTATTTCTTAAGAGATAGTTATAGAGCACCAGTCCTGGAGTTGGAAGGACTTGGGGTTCAAATCTACCCTCAAGTATTTACTAGCTTTGTGACCCTGGTCAAGTCACTAAACCCCAATTAGCTAGTCCTTACCACTCTTCTCCCTTAGTATAGATACTTAGTATCCATACAAAAGGAGAAGAAGGTTTAAGAAAAAAGACATAATTAATAGACTTATGTAGAAAAGTTGATAATTTTAAGAGCTGAAGGAAAGAGTCCCACTGCCATATTTTTGTACATTAGATGATTGCTGGAGTAATATTCAATACAATTTGCATTTTTCCCTTTATGCAAATCATAAAAAATTTTAGGACAGTGTATAGTTTCTTTTAAAAAAAAGTTTATTTCTGCTCTTTGTTTTTAATATCACAATTATTTCCAAATAGAACACTGGGCCTTGAGTCAGAAAGACCTGAGTTCAAATTTGATGTCAGACATTTACTAACTGTGATTCTGGGAAAGTCACTTAACCTCATTTGCTTCAATTTCCTCAACCATACAATGAGCTAGAGAAGGAAATGTCAAACCACTACTGGATCTTTACAAAGAAAACTCCAAATGGGGTCACAAAGAGACAGATGCAACTGAAATGATCATAAAACATTTCCAGATAATCTACAACCACCAAATGAGTCCATCCATTTGAGGAAGAAAAAGAGTGAAACAAAAGCAAATAAATTCATGACCATATCTGATGGCTTAAGCAATATTCCATATTATTTTACCACTACTCTAACAAAAGGAGAGAGATCCTTCCTTATTTCTTTTCTGGTGGCAAGACTGGTCTTTCAAATTGAGTATGTTTTCAACGGAGGAAGCTATACATCTTCAAAAAGATTTGTAATATGTAAACCGATTCAGATACTTACGCTTTCCTTTTATCTTCTAAACATGAGCTTCCGGTTCTCTTTAAGTCATCCATTAATGCATAGTGCATGCATTCAGAGGCAGTAATTAACATTCATAATAGCACCAATTCTATAGTGATTTAAGGGTTACAAAGTGGTTTTCTCATATCAACTGTGAGGTTGGTGACACATTCTGGTAGGGAAGTTTGCTGTGTTTTCTAGCCTATGTATAAGCATTATCTTATTAGTTCTTAATTCATTTTTTATACTCAGTTCAGGTGGTCAAAACTACAAAAATAAAATTAATCTCTGAGGAATGATAACTCATTTCAAAGGTTTTGCCCATTCTGTCCACAAATATTTATCGAATCTCTCCAAGATGTAAAGGGGGGGAAGGGAAGCAAGAGAAATGAGCATTTATATAGTGCTTTTTATGTACCAGGCACTGGGGAAAATGGAAGTTAAATGACTTGTTTGGGATCCAGTTGGTAAGTATCTGAGTCTATCATTTAGCTCAGATCTTCCTGACTCCAGATTCAGCACTCTTTCTATTGCATCACCAGCTGCTTCTGCACACAGACACCAACACTATATCTACCATCTCAAGCATGTTCAAATGTATTGTCTCAATGGAAGCAGCTTTGTCCTTTGGAGTATTCTTACATTGTCCATCAATAAACATTTATTAACTGCTTACTATATGCTAGGCATTCTGCTAAGCATCGAGGACAAAAAAAAAGCAAATGATGGCCCCTGCTCTTCAGGAGTTCCCATTATAATGGGGAAAACAACATGAAAAAGAACTACATATGAACCAGTGTCAATTGTAAATAATCAACAGAAGCAAGGTATTTGAATTAAGGGGGAATAAGTGAAGGCTTGTTGGGATTTTAACTGAGACTGCAAGGAAGCCAGGAGGTCTAGGCAAGGAGGGGAAGCATTCCAGGCATGGGAGACAGACATGTCTGGAAATTGGAAGATGGAGTGTCTTGTTCAAGGAATAGTAAGAAGACCAGTATTACTGGATTTAATAGTGTGTGTGTGTGTGTGTGTGTGTGTGTGTGTGTGTGTAGGCATGGGGGAGTGTAAGGCATAAGAAGAATGGAAGGATGTGTCTTGGACTTTGAACACACAGGTTAAACACACATTCAAATACGCACATTCCACATCATACATCTATATATCACATCTGTCTATACCTATCTCAACCTCTTTCCCTCTCTCATTAAAGCAGAATGATAAGCTGCATACATACATATATATATTCTTTAATAATGATTTAAAAATTATTTTAAATAATTTTTTTCATTGCTGAAATTAGGGTTCTGCCTTATTGATGTCATGCACTCCTTTGGTGATGAAACCTATGACTCCCTTCTTAGAATAATATTTTAAGTGAATGCAAGAATTAAATGCATAAAAGTTACATAGGTTTAAAAAGAAAACTATTCATAATGAAATAGTTTTATCTACTTATCATCTATCTATCTGCCTGTCCATCTGTCTATCTATCTATCTATCTATCTATCTATCTATCTATCTATCTATCTATTTATCCATCTGTCTAAGCATCTATCTATCTATTTTAAATAAAGCAAACACCTACCCAAAATTAAGAACTTTGGTCTAAATGATTGATAAAAGATGCAATAGATGAAAAATTGAACCAGTTAATGCTCTTCTCAGTAAAAAAGCTTTTTAACAGAGGGATATATATATATCCCTCTGTTTTATATACATACATACATATATATATATATATGTTTGAGAGGTTCTCAAATATTAGAGAGATAATTCATACATTTTTGAGGACAAATATAATCAATGACCTGATTTTTCTCTCTGTCTGAACTCAAACTATTACAAGAAAGCCTATTTAAACAGCTTAGAAAGTATAAGTCCTTTGCCTCCTTCTGTATTCTACTATATAAGGGTTTCTCCCTTTCACTCTCCAGCCTCCTACACCCAAATGAAGTCTTTTAAAAAATAAAAGAAAGATCTAGTTCCTTTTGGTGGACACCTGAAGACAGTTCCCAGTGCTCAAATTTAAAATTTAGGGAGGTCAGCACTGATTCATTTCTTTAGATACTTGGAGCTGAGCATTGAGTATATTCTAAAAATATTTTCTTTAATATTTTATTCAACTTTAGGGAAAATTCTCATGTCAACGAAATTGGGACAGTGAAATTCTATATAATAGAATATTTCTGTACTACAACTGGTTATGGAAGAAAGTATCATAGAAGCATGAATTCAACCCCCTATCTCATCTAAAACATAGCATTTCAAAAGCAAAAGTTGATACTAGTTTATATAATAGTTGTTAGTTCTGGGCTAAATACAACTCCTTAAAAAAGCTTTTGTAAAAGGATATTTATTTCAATGATAGAGCAGAAACATAAGTATAACTATTTCCTCAAAAAACATTTTAGGGGCAGATTCTCTTTTCCTCCCATACCAGGATCTCAGATACCCCAAAATGCCAGCATTTTGAAGTTCTTTTCTACTTGGAATTCATTCTTCAGAATTTAATTGTTTTATTCACTACTGAGCATCATTGAATTAGATGGGACAGTCTACATCTTCTATATTCTCCACATTGCTTCAGGGCCTATAGCAAGTAGAAGATTGGTGCTGATTCAGGTTAAAAGTTCCTGTCCTGGGACTTCTGGGTAAACATGGCTGCAGTTTATATGTAGTAGTCTACCTCTCCTCATCTCCTATCAATATAGACTACCTCAAAAGGCCCCAAACCCCAAATTCATATGAATGAAGGGACTCCACAGTAGGGCACAGCATTGAAGATATGTGAGATGTGAGCATTTCCACACTATAAGGGGTTGAAATAGCTCCCAGTAAAATGTAAGCTAATCTACCCTCCTCCACCCAACTATAGAGCCAGTGCACTAGACTCAGAGTCAGCATGCAATAGAATCAGTGAGTGAGTGAGGGGTACCTCTAGGTCCTTGGCAGCTGACTAAGACCACCAAAGACCTACCCTTGAGAGAAGCTAGACTTGGGACCCCAACAGGCAGAAGAGTGCAGACTTTGGGTGAGGAGATAGTACAGAGAAGGGCCGCAAACAGTAGAAACTGTGAGCCTGGAGAGATGGCCTCAGGCAAAAACCATGCTGCATAGCTCTATACACAGAGAGCCTGCCCTCCTTACTCAGACTCCTGACTGGAAAGGGAAATAAAAAATAGCTTAGCAATGACAAACAATGCCCAGAAAATACAACTTCCAACTACCAAGATTATCAAGAAGAAGACTTTGACCCTGAACAAATTTTATGGAGAAAAAATCCAGACAACAGAGGAAACAACAGAGGACAACAATCAATTAAAGACATCCAACCCTTACAAAAAATGGAAATTGGCCACAAACTCCTGAAGAACTTAAATCTGAGACTTTGAGAAAAATGGAGGAGTTTTGGCAAGAAAATTTGGAAATAGTTCAAAAAAGAAAACAACAGTCTAAAAGACAGGAACTCCCAATTGGAGAAAGAAGCCCAGAAATCAAATGAAATGATAAATAAATTGGAGATCACAATTAAACAGCTAGAAGCCATGAAAAGCAGGATAGACCAAGCCGAAAAGGAAAACCAAAGATTATAACAGACAATCAGTCTTTAAAGACTAGAATTAGGCATTTGGAAGCCAATGACCTAGCAAAATAGCAAGAAATAATAAAGCAAAGTCAAAAGACTGGCAAAATAGAAGGAAACATGAAATATCTTATTGAGAAAATAACTATCATGAAAACCAGTCTAGAAGAGACAATTTGAGAATCATTGGCCAACCCAAAACCCCAGAAATAAACAGAAATTTTGACATCATACTACAAGAAATTATCCAAGAAAACTGCCTTGATATTCTTGAACAAGAAGACAAAATAGACATTTAAAGAGTTCAGAGAACACCCTCTACACTAAATCTTCAAAAGAGAACTCCCAGGAATGTAATTGTCAAATTCAAGAGCTTCCAAGCTAAAGAGAAAATTTTACAAGAAGCCAGAAAAAGATAATTTGGATATCAAGGAGCACCAATCAGGATTACACAAGATCTGGCAGCTTCCACACTAAAGTGCCACAAGGCTTAGAATATGATATTCATAAAGGCAAGAGAATTGATTGGGTCTTTAACCAAGGATCACCTATCCATCAAAATTGGCTATATACTTCCAGGGGAAAGTATGGACATTGAAAAAAATAGGATATTTCAAAGTATTTGAAAAGAAAAGACCAGAACTAAGTGGAAAGTGTGATATCCAAACATAAAAATCAAGAGAAACACGAAAAGGTAAATAATAAAGAGAGGGAACATAAAAATGTTTTATTTAAATTTTCTTCTCTAAGAGCTTCAATAAGATGAAATTGCTCATATTAATATATGGAAAATATTATTTGTAACTCTCAAAATTATATTCACTATTATAGTAATTAGAAGAATCATTAATAGATAGACATTGGGGTAAAAAGCATTCTAAGATGATATGTTAAAAAAAAAGAAAAAAGTTGCAAACATGATATCTGACAAAGCGAATGTAAAAATAGATCTCATTAAAAGCGATAGGGAAGGTAATTATATCCTGATAAAAGGCAATATAGACAATGAGGAAATATCAGTACTCAACATATATGCACCAAATGCTATAGCATCCAAATTTCTAAAGGAGAAACTAGTGGAATTGAAGGAGGAAATAGATAGTAAAACGATACTAGTGGGAGAACTGAACCTTCCTCTATCAGATCTAGATAAATCAAACAAAAAATAAAGAAGAAAGAGGTAGGAAATTTGAATGAAATATTAGAAAAGTTAGAGTAAATAGTTATGTGGAGAAAAATAGAGACAGAAAAGTAATACACCTTCATTTCAGTAGCACATGGTACACTCACAAAGATTGACCATGTACTATGGCATAAAAACATGGCAAACAAAAGAGCAAAAGAGCAGAAATAATAACTGTAACCTTTTCAGATCATAATGCAATAAAATAATACTTAGTAAGGTTACATGGGAGAGGCAAATAAAAATTAATTGGAAATTAAATAATATGATTCTCCAAAACAAGTGAGTTAAAGGAAAAATCATAGAAACAATTAATAATTTTATTGAAGAAAATGACAATGATGAGATACCTTTTCAAAATCACTGGAATGCAGCCAAAGCAGTACTCAGGGGGAAATTTACATCCTTGAGTTCATATATTAACAATTTAGAGAGGGGAGAGGTCAATGAATTGGGCTGCAAATTAAAAAAACCTGAAAGTGAACAAATTAAAAATCCCCAGATAAAAACTAAATTAGAGATCCTAAAAATTAAAGGAGAAATTAATAAAATCAAAAGTAAAAGAACTATTGAATTAATAAATAAAACTAGAAGCTGGTACTTTGAAAAAACAAATAAAATAGACAAAGTACTGGTCAATCTAATGAAAAAAGGGAAAGAAGAAAATAAAATTAACAGTATCAAAGATGAAAAGGGAGACCTTACCTCTAATGAAGAAGAATTTAATGGAATCATTAAAATTTATTTTGCCCAATTATATGGCAATATATATTGTAATCTAGGTGATATGGATGAATATTTATAAAAATATAAATTGCCTAGATTAACAGAAGAAGAAATAGAATACTTGAATAATTCCATATTAGAAAAAGAAATTGAACAACCCATCAAAGAACTCCCTAAGGAAAAATTCCCAAGATCTGATGGGTTCACAAGTGAATTCTATCAAACATTCAAAGAACAACTAATCCCAATATGATACAAATTACTTGACATAATAAGCAAAGAAAGAATTCTACCAAATTCCTTTTATGACACAAATATGGGACTGATTCCAAAGCCAGGTAGGTCAAAAATAGAGAAAGAAAACTATAGACCAATCTTCTTAATAAACATTGATGCAAAAATCTTGAATAGAATACTAGCAAAAAGACTCCAGCAAGTGATCATGAAGGTTATTCATTATCATCAGGTGGAATTTATACTAGGAATGCAAGGATGGTTCAATATTAGGAAAACCATCCACATTACTGACCATATTAACAAGCAAACCAACAAAATCCTCATGATTATCTCAATAGATGCAGAAAAGCCTTTGATAAAATACAACACCCATTCCTATTGAAAACAATAGAAAGTATAGGAATAAAAGGACCTTTCCTAATAATAATAAAGAATATATATCTAAAACCATCAGTAAGTATCATCTGCAATGGTTATAAACTAGAAACTTTCCCAACAAGACTAGTAGTAAAACAAGGATGTCCATTATCACCTCTATTATTTAACAATGTACTAGAAACACTAGCAGTAGCAATTAGAGAAGAAAAAGAAATTGAAGGAAATAAAATCGGCTATAAGGAGACCAAGCTATCACTCTTTGCAGATGATATGATGTTCTACCCTAGAGAATCAACTAAAAAGCTAGTGGAAATAAATCAACAACTTTATCAGAGTTGCAAGATACAAAATAAATCCACATAAATCATTAGCATTTCTATATATTTCCAACACATCTCAGCAGCAAGATTTACAAAGAGAAATTCCATTTAAAACCACCATAGACAATAGAAAATACTTAGGAATCTATCTCCCGAGACAAACACAGGAACTATATGAACATAACTAAAAAACACTTTCCACACAATTAAAACAAGATCTATGGAAAAACATTTATTGCTCGTGGGTAGGATGAGCTAACATAATAAAAGTGACAATCCTATCCAAACTAATTTACTTATTTAGTGCCATACCCATCAAATTACCAAGAAAAATTTTTACTGATTTAGAAAAAACCATAAACAAGTTCATTTTGAAGAACAAAAGATCAAGAATATTAAGGGAAATAATGAAAAAAAATGTGAAGGAATGTGGCCTAGCAGTAACAGATCTCAAACTATACTATAAAGCAGTGGTCATCAAAACAATATGATACTGGCTAAGAGACAGAAAGGAGGATCAGTGGAATAGACTTGGGGTAAGTGACCTCAGTAAAAGAGTCTATGATAAACTCAAAGATCTCAGCTTTTGGGACAAAAATGCACTATTTGACAAAAACTGCTGGGAAAATTGGGGAAAAAAAGCATGGTAGAGATTAGGTTCAAATCAGCACCTCACACCCTACACCAAGATAAACTCAGAATGGGTGAATGACTTGAATATAAAGAAGGAAACTATAAGTAAATTAGGTGAACATAGAAGAGTATACTTGTCAGAACTTTGGGAAAGGAAAGATTTTAAGACCAAGCAAGAGTTAACAAAAATTACAAAATGTAAAATAAATAATTTTGATTATATTAAATTAAAAATTTTTGTATTAAACAATACCAATGCAACCAAAATTAGACACAACACATTGGGGAAAAAAAAAAAACCTTTATAATAAAAACCACTGACAAAGGTCTCATTACTCAAATTTATATAAGGAGCTAAATCAATCATACAAAAAAAATCAAGCCATTCCCGAATTGATAAATGGGCAAGGGCCATGAATAGGGAATTTTCAGATAGAGAAATCAAAACTATTAATAAACACATGAAAGTATTCTAAATCTCTTTTAATCATAGAAATTCAAATAAAAAAAAACTCTGAGGTATCACCTTACACCTAACAGATTGGCTAACATGATAGCAAAGGAAAGTAATGAATATAGGAGGGGATGTGGTAAAATTGGGACATTAATGCATTGCTGGTGAAGCTGTGAATTGATCCAACCATTGTGGAGATCAATTTGGAATTATATGCAATGGGATTTAAAAGAATACTTGCCCTTTGAACCAGCCATACCATTTGAAGGATTTTTACCCCCTAAGAGATAAAAAGGAAAAAAAATATTCATACAAAAATATTTATAGCTGTGCTCTTTGTGGTGGCAAAAAGTGGGAAAATAGGAGGTATCCCTTTATTGGGGAATGGCTGAACAAATTATGGTATCTGTTGGTGATGGAATACTATTGTGCTAAAAGGAATAATGAACTAGAGGAATTCCATGTGAACTGAAACAAACTCCACCAAGTGACACAGAGTGAAATGAGCAGAGCCAGGAGAACATTGGACATAGAGACTGATACACTGTGGTATAATTAAATGTAATGAACTTCTCTACTAGTAGCAATGCAATGATCCAGAACAATTCAGAGGGACTTATGAGAAAGAATGCTATTCACATTCAAAGAAAGAACTAGGAGTAGAAGTGCAGAAAACAACTGCTTGATCAAATGGGCCAATGGGGATATGATTGGGGTGTAGATTCTAAATGATCACCCTAGCTCAAATATCAATAATATGGAAATTGGTCTTGACCAATGACACATGTAAAACCCAGTGGAATTGAGCATCAGCTATGGAAGTGGATTGGTGGCAGGAGAGGGAAAGAACCTGAATCTTGTAACCATGGAAAAATATTCTAAATTAGCTAATTAAATAAAAATTTAAAAAAAGAGTTCCTGTCCTCATAATCTAGTGTGTGTGTGTGTGTGTGGGGGGGGGGATATAGATCAGTTAAGGAAGACAGAATTCACACTTCAGAATCAAGAGATAAGTATTTTAAGACTATATATGAATGAGGTGCCACAAGTAGGAAACATTTAGTGAAGGAAGTAGCATTTCAACTGGACTCTGAAGGATGAATAAGCATTGGATAGGTGGGTATAACCATTTAGGGCAGTTATGTGTTACAATAGAGTGGTGGGCCTGAAGTCAGGAAGACTCATCTTTCTGAGTTCAAATATGATCTCAGATAATTACCAGCTTTGTGACACTGGGCAAATCACTTAACCCTGTTTATCTCAGTTTTCCCATCTGTAAAATGGGCTGGAGAAGGAAATGACAAACCACTCCAGTACCTTTGTCAAGAAAATCTCAAATGGGGGGGTCACAAAGATCTTTGTCAGGTCAGAAAAATGACTGAATAATAACAACAATAACCATGTAGATTGTGATAATTGACTTGGAAAATAAGAATCATTCATGTATTTACAGAATCAAGATTGGGATGGAGCTTTGGAAAAATTAATAAGGAAGACTTGGGCCAAGCTGGGTTATTAAAGTCCTTGAAAAATGAGTCACAGTTGTGGGAATAACAGTGACAACAATATAGTAATATTTACATAGCATATTAGATTTTATAAGGCACTACATCTATTATCTCATTTGATCCATTAAAACTATGAAACAGATGCTATTATCACCATTTTACAGATGAGGCAACTGAGGCTGAATTAGATCAAGTGTTTTACCTGGTATTACACAACCAGCAAATGTCAAGGGTAGTGTTTTATTATGTAACCATGAAAATGTGGTTTCCAAGACTGTGAATTGCCACAACTGTAAAGGTTTCGGCCAAACTGTAAAGATAATTTTTAGTGTCTTGATTTATATTAAAAATAAGTGGTCACCATGGGAAATTCCCAAATATGAAAATACCCAAGTCAGCTGGGTTTTATGAAGATTTTAATTAATACAAATGAAGGAATTAAGGGAAGAGAGAGAGAGAAAAGAGAAAATAGTAGAAAGGGCCTAGGCCAAGTGCCCTAGGCCTGAGCCTTAAGGGAGAGAGATTCAGTCTTTAACACTCACCACAAGATCATCTCAAGCAAGCTTCAGATCTTCACTGAAATCCTCAACTCCTCAACTGAGTTCAGAGACCCTCCTCTGAACTCCTGAACCCCTGAACTGAGTTCAGAGAGCTCCTTTTAAAGAGAATTTTCTCTTATGTCACCTCCCTTAAATTTTCACATCTACCAATCATAGTAAAATGCTTTTTTCTCAGGACTGCCCATTCTTAGTTCTCATCACTCTTTAGTTCTCACCTTCTCTGGGTATATTATATCTTCTGAGTATTTCACATCTCTTTTGCTAAGCCTGCCTTTTGTAAGTTGCTTGACCTTTTAATGATTAATTTAACCTTTAAGGGTACTTAGCACCCTTTTGTATTAGATCTAAAAACAGACCACCTAGCTTAGGGCTTTTGCTTCACTATAAGTATGAGTTGGGGACTTTTCATTGTTCAATCAGGAATTTGCAAATTTATCTTCCCCTAAGGCAGTGTCTGAGCAGGGTGGTGTAATTTTAAAGTTCTCAATATATTCCTGACCAAGTACCTCCATTGTTAAAAATGGGGAATAGCTTAACCAAATCTTTTAAGGTACAGTCTGAACAGTTTTTCAGATTCACAATTACCAGATAAATGTAAATAAAATATACAAAATCAAACTTTTACTATTTTTTTTAGTATCTTGCTCTTGTTTGAACTTTGCTGGGTTTCTGGGATCTATTAAAATGGAACAAACTTTTATTCTAAAATACTCTATGTTTGAGGATTGGATACCATGTTCCATGCCACTAAATAGTTTATTTATTTAGGGAGCAAGGAATATCTCTCAAAATATGGAAATTTCCATTGGATAAAAATAACAATCTGATAGAGCAACATTCAATAAAATTGTGGGCATTTTGCATTTTCTGTTGTGACAAGATTATCTCATGATCATAGAAAATACATCTTTCATTGGACTGAAATGATGTAGTAGGCTCCATTATCTATTCTTTACTTATATGGCAGTTGATATAGTCCCTGCCCATACATAATGATCCTGCTTTTCATTCCATCATGAGGAATCTGATATAAACCAATTAATTGTGCTGTTCCATTTTATTTTCTTTTTTACTTTTTGCTTATATACACAGCTGCAGTTGACATAGGAGGCAAGGAGGCATAGCCAACAGAGCACAGGAATACTTAGGTTTGAATCATACCTCTAACATTTCCTAGTTATGTGACTTTGGGCAAATCACTCAAATTCTCTATGCCTCAGTTTCCATATCTGTAACAGGAGGGTTTAAATTCAATAGCTTCTAAAGTTTAAACTCAGTGATATGTAAGATTTCTTGCCACTCTAAATCTATATCTATAGATCTAACTGTCTAAATTAGGTGGTTAGGGAACCATCTAATTATTATGTCATTTGTAATTATAATAAAACACAGTATGGCTCAACAGATCCATCTAGCCTCAATCAGGATTACTGGGGTTCAAGTTTTACTTTTACCACATAGTGGCTTTGTGACTTTGAGCAAGTCCCTTAAACCTCTTGGTATCTCAGGCAACTCTCTAGGATTATAAATTGCAGAGAAGATGCTGATCTCCATAGGAAAAGAAAGTTTCCTCATCTTACTTTCCTTAAAACTCAGAAAGCACAGGTCATCAAAAAATGTTGTTATTTTGAGTTCAGAAATCTTTCTTTTTTGTTGTTGTTCAGAAACTTTAGTTGTACCCAACTTTTTATGGCCCCATTTTGGGTTTTCTTGGCACAAATAAGGGAGGGATTTACCATTTCCTTTTGCAGCTCATTTTTAGATGAGGAAACTGAGGCAAACAGAGGTAATTGACATGCCCAGGGTAACATAGCTGTATCTGAGGCCAGATTTGAATTTGGGAAGATAATTCTTCCTGACTCCAGGCCCCACTCTCTATATACTGTACTACATAGCTGTCCCAGATGGGAAAATATGATTAAAATTCATAGCTATATTTATCTTTATCTAATGTGATTAGTATTTTACATGAAAACATGATGTTAGATGAAATTTTATAGGAGGTAGTTAGTTACATAGTAATAGTGTTATGAATGGTATACCAATTAGGCTGACACCCAATTATGGAAACTGGGGCTGGAACCTTAAAGTTCATTGAGTACAACTCTCCATTTTACTGATGAGTAAACTGGGGCAAAGAGAGGGGAAATGAATTTTTATAGATCACATAGCTAAGTGACAGCAAGATCTAAAACTCAGTTTATTTGATTCTTATTTCAATACTTATTTCAAGGCACCAAGTTTAATTTTTATGTGTTTTCACTCATCAAACTGCTGAGGTTAGTATTCTTTTTTTCTTAAATTGTTTCTTCATATATCTTCTCTTTTTTATTAATTTTCTTTTACATGACAATATACTTTTTTATAAGGGTTTTCCAACATTTTGTGATCTGTGTTGTGCTCCTCCCTCTCTCCTCCCCATCTCCAAGATAGTATGTAATATGATATAGATTATAAAAGTGCTATCATGAAATACCTATTTCCATGTACATCATGTAGGATATCTTTCTATATTTTTTATTAATATTTTTTCAAATATAATGCATCTTCAAAATTATGCATTTATACTCAAGAAAGTCAGGTAGTTTTTATCATGTGAAGAAAATTGCCATTATTATAGCATACAGCAAATTCGTCCTGTTTTATATCTCCATCTTCCCCACCCCCAATATGATAGTGGCCACCCTATTATGATATGGTTGTTGACTCAGAGATGTCATCAGTCAGTGAGTGTGAAAGAAGAGTACTATGAGCTAATATGATAAATACCTGAGGCAGATCTATATACTAATATATTTATTAGATGCCAATTTATAATTCTGCCTCCCCATCACTTAATAAAGTGGTGGACTGCCCCATTTATTTCCTCTCTGTCTCCATATTTACAACTTATATTCCCTTTCAAGCTTTCCCAAGATGTTCACAAACTTAGACCTGAAAAGGTCTTCAGAAATCACTTAGTTCACTCCCCCAAATAATTTTACAGATGAGGAAACCAAGTTCCATAGAGGTTAAGTGACTTACCCCAGGCACACAGCTAGTAAGTAGAAACATCAAATATCCAATCCACATTTTCTGAAAGCAATCCAATATTCTTTTCACAATATTTTAATTTTTCACTTTAATAAATAAATGATGCTATTTGCTCCAGGCCCTGTACTGTTGACAGTTAGCCTGAGGCCCCATAACTTGACAATCACTTTGCCCAGAGTAAAAGTCACAAATAATACTCTCAAGTCAACTTTTTATGACCAATTTTGTTGAGTAAGAAGAACCTCAGGAAAGGAAATTAAGACTTAGAATACACTGAGATTATGATGTCTGGGTAAATTAAAAACTACCTCTTTGAGGGGAAAATGTACCTATTACATACTTTTGAGGCTAATCTGTAGTATTAATATTTTATCCATTGCTTTGTTAAGTCTAGAGTCAACAATCAACAAAATAATAAATTCATGCCTGACTTGTGACTTTTGTCAATATCCAGAGTGTAAATATTCACATCAAAAAATTTAACAGTTGGTCATGGCTAGATCATTCAAGATGGCTCCAGCATACCAGTCCCCTAAGGCCTCCTTTAGGGAAACTTCTGTGGGAAAAGGTGGTTAGGCAAGATCACCAGGGGTATGGCCAAAGAATGAATGGGAAGATGTGGGGAGTATCATTAAATAGATCCCTATTTTGATGTTTTATTTTCCCTTACTATCTAGCAAATTTAAGTGTTTCTACTTTACTTTCTATATTTGGCCAACCTAAGGAAAAGCACCGGTCATTCCAACCTAGATATAGCTCTGATTGTTCCCAAATCTTCCCAGGGATTTCTCTGGATGTATTCACAAGCTTTTTCTCCCTTACTCAATTATTTTTAAATACTTTCGTCTATTGCATGCTATGTATTTTATATTTAAAGGAAATACAAAGCTACAACTAAAGAGGAAGCAAGAAGGGAATAGCATTTTTTAATCATTTACTATGTGCCAGGGACCATGCTAAGCACTTTACCGAGAACATCTCATTTTATCCTCATAACAATCCTGTGATCTCCATTTTATAGCTGGGAAAATTGAGGCAGGCAGAATGACTTAGAGGTAATAAGTATATAATAGCAGATTTGAACTCAGGGTTGGGTCTTCTTTCTAACTCCGGACTCACTGCTCTATCCACTTTGCTACTTAACTTTCAAAAAAGTTTTAAGTGAAAATGTGGCAGTAACATTGGGTTTTTATACCAGGAAAAGTGATGTCTAGATTTGTCTAATTTCAGTGCATATGCTTAATGATTTGAGAAAGGTATATTGAGGAGAAGCGGAAGTGGTAGTTTATCACACATGTCATAAAAAATTCGATTTTTACAGAGACTGTGTAGCATCTTGAATTGATTGCTAGCTTTGGAGTCTGAATGATCTGAGTTCAAATTTGGCCTCTGATATGCCCTGGCATTTAATTTCTCCATAAGATCAAGTAATTTTCTGACTCTTCAGATACCCAGAAGGTGATGACCCAGTATCAAAAGAGAGAATATCTTTACTGGGAGTTTTCTCTACAGTAGGTCTTCATTTTACCTAACTGATACATTTCACAAACCTTTGCATAAGTTGAAAATCAAGCATAATAGCAAACCCCATTATTAATAGGTATTTCTTATAAGAACATACCTAATTCCTTTGCACCTTTTTTTAGACTTATTAGAACTGCCATCTTCACTACTCTTGTACTCTGGGGCCATTATTCATAATCAAATAATGTAAGTGAAACAAAAAGAAGCATGGTTCGGACACAGGTACAATTTGTTGCAAGCGAGAACCCTGGACAGAGACTATTATCAGTTCAAGCTAATAATTGGTGTATAACCATATAATGACTCTTGCTAAAACTTGTCCGAGTGAGAATGAATGTCATTGGGTGATCTGCTGTGAGGCTTTACAGTGATTGGGAGAATGGTTCAGATATAGTGCATAATTTTTAAAAATTGACATATTTGCCTGCCTTTTAAAAATTGTCCAATTCTTAATTTTGCATGTGCTAGGTTTGTATAAAAACAGGTCCTAATATACTGATTAAATCATGGCAACATGCCCCCACCCCTTCACAAAAGAAAGTTTTTGCTTTGTTTTGTTTTGTTAGAGTTGATGGAACCTTAGAGATTATTCAGTTCAGTCTTTTATTTATGGGTAAAAACAGTGAGACCCAGAGAGTTCAAAGGACTCATCAAGATTGAAAAACTAATTAGTGACAAGTTGGGCTTGGAGTCCAGGGTTTCTGGGCCATTGTTCCTTCCATATATTGCAAATGCTTATTTAGCAACTTCTCTGGGCCCAGATGTTAACCCTCGTTAACACAGAGTGAGTGTTCAATGATGACTTAATGCTAAGCGCCTTAGATGTAGTAAGGGAATACAGATGTAAGGAAGCACTGGTGTTTTTCATATAGTAATTTGGGCTCTTAAGTGTCAATGTTGATAAAGCATCAGACCTGGAATTAAAAAGACCTGAATCCAAATAAATCCAACTTCAGAAAATTAATAGCTGTGTCAATTAACCTGGGCAAGTCAATTAGTGCTGTTTGCCTCAGTTTCCTCATCTGTAAAATGAAATGGAAAAGGAAATAGCAAGCCACTCCAGTATTTTTGCCAAGAAAACCTCAAATAGGGTCACAAAGAATCAGACATGACTTAACAACAACAAATATCATTTAGTTCCTAACTACCTAAAAAACTATTTTTTAATTAAGAAAAAACATTCAAACAGTATTCAACACAGATTTATTTCTGCTGATATTTCTAGAGCTCATGGTCCTCCGACTTCTAATGAATTCAGCAATTACCCAGGCACATCTGTTGTAGGTCTGGCCCTCTCTCAAGGGTTAAAGAAATTGTAAGAAGTGAGAACTTTTCTTCCCACAAAATGTCTTTTTTTTTTAAATGAGGTCAGTTGTCTTTAGTTTACTCATTAGACCAAGATAG
Source organism: Monodelphis domestica (assembly GCF_027887165.1). NCBI lineage: Eukaryota > Metazoa > Chordata > Mammalia > Didelphimorphia > Didelphidae > Monodelphis > Monodelphis domestica. The sequence continues at coordinate 322,714,117 of NC_077228.1, forward strand.
TGAATTTAAGTTGCATCCTCATTCTTCAGATGTCTTTCAGATTTTCCAATTTGCTCATTAAAATAGCTGTGCATGTTACATAAAGTAAATTCCTAGCAAGATAAAAGGAAGTTAGATGATTTCTACTTCCTTTTTAGTTAAACTCTTAAGGAAATGTAAGATTCTATGTCATATGTCATCAAGTACCATTTAACATTCAGATAACTCATCTCTCAAGTATATTTTTAGGGGTGAGGTTGGGAATCAACTGCTGATTGAAGGTAGGAACTTTATTTAGAAGAGTAATAAGACTATAGGAGGTGAATGGCTGGGTAAGGAGAGGGTGGTAGAGAATTGCATTTAGCTTTCTGCATAAGAGTGATGAGCTTTGGGCAGGGGGGAGTACGTCTAATAAGACCAGAGAAGGATTTTTAACTAGATATGCACAAAACACTTTTAAGTTTAATCTGCATTATTAAAATTTTCTACATCATTTTATTAAATCCATATGATCAACAAAACAAGGAATTGAGCCTTAAAGTATAACATTTACGTATTCTCAGTTATAAATCCTCATATTGAAAAGTTAATAAATGGCTGTCTACTGACAGAATCTGGCCCAGCATACCCATGCCTAAACTGATAATCCAGTTTTACTTAAAGACTTCTCATGAGGATCTGATGTCTTACCTTCCTAGGTAAGTCCTTTCACTTGTGGATAGCTCAATTATTAGGAAATTTTTCCTTACCTCTAGCCTAAATTTATCTCTTAGTCATGTTACCCATTGCTGCTCCTAGTTCTGCCCTCTGAGGGTAAGCAGAACAAATAGAATCATACAACAGCAAATTAAATGCTCAAAAACAGTTACCAATTTTCTTTAAATCTCTTGCTAAACACACACCTTGCTTTAATCTGATCCTCCTATGGAATGCCCTCCACCATTCTCACCTTGGTTGCCCTCTTCTGGACACCCTCCAGCTTATCTATGCAGTTTCTAAAAAATGGTAAATAGGCATCTAGATGATTCAGTGGATAGAGCACTAGAATTGTTGTGAGGATTGACTGAGAACACATAGTAGGTTCTTAATAAATGCTTATTCCCTTTTCCTTTCCTCCTACAATTAAAGAGAACATTCCAACTCTGGTTAGGCAATAGCAAATGGCATTTTCCTGCTTTAGTTATTTGTTCTTGATTCCACTTTCTAAATATATTCTTTAAACTTTGGATGTGTTGATGAGTTCCCTTTTCATTCACGCTACTATTCATTGGTAGTTCTCCTTTTGCTTCCTTATTGGGATCCTTTTTGCTTTAAATGAAAATAGAGGTGAGCAAAAAACTGTCTAAATATTTTTTTTTCTCTCAGATCAAATCAACAGACAAAATTGTATAGGTTCCCACTCTAATTTATTTCTCAAACACCATATTTAATTCCTAATAGAGAAACAAAAGCAATATGGAGGCAGAATTTAAAGAATTCAATTAAATTCACCTAGCATTTATAAAGTGCCTACTATGTGTCAAACATTGTTCTAAATTCTGGGACTACAAAAACCCAAGTGAAAGAATATCTTCCCTTAAAAAAACTGTTCCAGTTTCTTAGTACAGTACTTATTGTTTTCATACACAGAAAGAATCCAAAGAAGAATGGATACTTTTATCTCTGACACTACATTAACCCAGAATAACCCCTTTCATTTCAGTGATTTCAATATAGTGAAGGTACCTGAGTTCATGGATCACACAGAATCAGAGAGTTTGGGCACTTTCTAGTGGACTAGATTAATTGCTATCAATGACTTTGAATGAACTTACACTTTATTAGGTTTATAATTCTAATTATTTACATTTGTTTCTTACCAGTTTATAATCTTAGCTCAATGCATGCAGATATACATGTATATTTCTGATTATCTATATTTGATTTCCTTGCAGGAGAAAGAATGTTGAATGTGGGTTAGGATTTCCCAAGAAAAATAAGATATTTATGTTCATTGAACTGGACTCTTCAAGATTCCAAAAGTGGCACAGTGACTAGAGAGCTGTGTCTGGAATTGGGCAGATCTGAGTTAAATCACTGCCTCAACTACAGATGGGCAAGCTATTTAATCCTGTTTGCCTCAGTTTCCTCATCTGTAAACTGAGCTGGAAAAGGAAATGATAAACAATTCTAATATTTTTGCCAATAAAACCCTATGAGGTCTTGAAGAATTGATCAAGACTGAAAACAACTGTTGAACAACAATAAAATTATTGTTAATGGCTCAGATATTGAGTAATTTTGGTCATAGCTCCTGAAGCCCATCCTCCATTTTATTTCTATTTCAATCAACCTAGTTTAGGCCTTGTGCATTCTTGTCTAAACTTCTGTCATCATTATTCTATTTGCTTTTCCTAACTCTGGTCTATCTCTTTTTCAATAGATTTTTCCTAAAACTACTTTAGAAACCTTAAATTTATTTTTCCAATAATGTCATTTCTCCACTAAAAATCTGTAGGGGTTATACCTGGACAGCCAAATAAAATATAAACTCCTGATCCATGCTTATAAGGCACTCCATCTTCTTTCTCCACCTCACTTTTTGATTCTTCCCTTGTATTACTTCCATTCACAAATTCTATGCTCCAGACAGAAAGATCTACTCTGTGTGTCCCTCTCTCCTGTAACTGATTCTCTTTACCTACAACTATAGTTTGTCTCTCTTTTCCTTAAAGCCCAATCAATTGATTAATGAGCTTTTTGTTAAATGCCTATTAGTACCAGGCACTGTACTATGAATTAGGGATACAAAGACAAAAGCAGAAACAATCCCTGACCCCCAAGAAGCTTACAATTTAATTAGGGAAACAGTTTGGTAGTCTGGGAAAAGAAGGCACTAGTAACTAGTGGAATCAAGAAAGCCTCCATCTAGAAGCTAGCACTTGCACTGATTATTTGAAAGGAAACTGGAGGTTCCAAGAGGCAGAGATGAAGGTCCAGGTATCAGTGACAGTATAAAAACCCAGAGAAATGAAGAAATGGGGAGCCACATGCAAGGAACTACAAGATGTGTGGATTTTAGAAAGCATAGCTGGTAAAAGCACACATCATCATCATAATCATCATCATAATAATAAATAAAGAATGATAGGGAACATTTGGATAGTAAAAAGCTTTTAAATGCCAAAAGAGGGGCCAGCTGGGTGGCTAGTGGATTGAAAGCCAGACCCAAAATGGGAGGTTCTCTGTTCAAATCTGGCCTCAGACACTTCCTAGCTGTGTGACCTTAGGCAAACCACTCTTCTGCCTTGGAGCCAATACCCAGTTCTGATTCTAAGAGGGAAGGAAAGGGTTTGAAATTTTTTAAAATCAATAAATAAAAAAAATGCCAAAAGAGAGGATTTTATATTTGCTCTTAGAAGTAATATGGAAATATGGGATTTTATTATGAGAGGGAGTGACAGGAGACCAGTCCTTTTAGGATTTTGGCAATGGTATGGAGGATAGAGACTTGAAGCAGAAAGGCCAACTAGGAGGCTGTTTTAACAATCCACAAGAAAAGATGAAAAGTGGTAAGGGTAAGAACTAGGGTAGTGGCTCTTGAGTGAAGAGATAGGATAAAGAGTGGATACCATCTAGAACTAAAATTTAAATAGTACAGAGAAATCTTTGGTGAGGCAATTCCTTTTACCAGCACTAAATGACATTTTCTCTTCAATTTATTTTTATAAAGAATTGTATAGATCCCTGAGATGTTAAATCCCAGGCCCAGGATCCCTAATATGTGTCCAAAGGATGAATTGAACCTATATTTTCTGGATTTGAGGGAAGCTTATTATCTACTATTCCACATTGTCTATCAAGGTGAGAAAGGAAAGAAACATATATGAGAGATATTGTAGAAGTAGAAATAAATTATTTGGTAACTGACTGGATCTATGTACCCAATTCAGTTGCTTCCTCCTTTTTCACTATCCCCTCTATACCTCTCATCCCTTCCAGGTAAAAATGATCTCTTCCTAAAATGCCTCATATTATCTTTACCCAAATCCCTTTTTTCATTTATCAACCAAACATATTCTCATGTTTTCATAGTTACTCATAAGTTTCCTGAATTATCTGTACTATACTTTTTTAGTATTTCTCAATAATTTGTATGGAGTTATGCACATAGTATATTTTTAATAAATATATGTTGTATCAAACTGTTCAAAGACAAAATCTGTTCCTTAATTTCTGATAGTATTCCTTGGTCAGTATCTGATGGAGTTTTCAGAATATTTGTAGTATTAAGAACTGTGATGTACCAATTTCAACTTGTAAATAACGGTATTTTGTTATTTATTACATGCCTTTGCTATTAGAGAGATGTCTCTGCATTCTTATTATTTAGAGCATTAGTAGTGGCCACACCTTTGTAAAACTTTCTCTTCAGGCTAAACTAGGTTGAGGGTAACTGACAGGCCTTAAATCCATTAGTGAGTTAAGGCTATGTCTACCCAAAGCATGTGAAAAATTTCTCTGGTGGAATGGGCAGATGAGAACAGTTTATTCCAATAGCCATAAATGTGGCAAAAACAGGTGTGAAATGCTTAATGCTTGGTCATATATGGAAGGCACCAAGGTCATCCACTACCTTCCAGGTCATCCTAAGTCATCCTGACTTGTTTTGCTACTGAATTTTGAAGACTCTTGAAGAGATAATGAGTCCGAGGACTTTGTGAAACTCTGCTTCATTTAAATCCAGTTAATTCACTGGTTATGTCATTGGTCCTCTTCAAAAAGAGAAAAGGAACAACAAGTTCTTCAGTTGGATGATAGAAAACATGGGGGTAGATGAGTAGAGATTTGGAGTTAGTGGTAAAATGGGGGTTATTGTTTCTAGTTGGGTTATGTGATGATTCAGCACTTGAACCAAACTTAGCACCTTCATTCCCAGGGATATTATGTTAACGTGGTAACTTTAACTTTGTGTCCCATCGTTTCTATTTGATTTGCTTAGGAAGAGATTATGAGAGTAGTCTGTGAAGAAATATTAGAGTAGTCGAAGAAGAAATCTATATTCTTTTTGACTTCCTGTCTTCAATTGATATCTACTCCTCTTCATGACAGGAGATAGAAATATGAGAGAGAGCAGAGAATAATTTTCCCAGAAGAGGGAAAGGAAGTCTCCAGTCATCCATAATGCCAATAACTTCAGGAGAGAAGTGACTTTGTTGTTTAGCCCTGGGGGTGCCCCAGGCTGGGGCAACCTGACTCTTTGTGCTGTCCAATTCAAGGCTGATGGAAGGCAAATCTCCTGACAGGAAGGAGCTGTGAAGTTAGGAGGTAGGGAACTCTTTGCATTAGTTTTTCTTCTTTTCAGTTGTGAGGACACTAAGGTTCAGAGATTTGTTTTTTAATATAATCTTCCATCTTCTGTTAAAGTGCCTAAAGCATCTATTCTTTGTATGGTAATGGAGAATGATGCTACCTAATTTTCTTATAGTGGACTCACTTGAATAAAAAAAAAATTCTTTTTCCCTACAAAAAAACAAACAAACCACCTACTTATCTTGAGCATGTGGCTGAGTAAACTAATTGAATTCTCCTGTGCATCATAGTTATTCATAAGTTCCCTGAAAGTAGTATCTCTACTATATCTATCTTTGTATTTCCCAGTAATTAGTATATGGTAATTAGTAGAGAGCTATGTTCACAAAGAAAGGAAGGGTGTTGCATTCCCAGTATAGCAACTGGGAAAGTTTGTACATCACCTATTATTTTCCCTTCAGCGTGACATTAAGATATGTTGTGTTCCAGCCTAAATGAACCCTTTCATCTTGTAATTAACATTTTACCATGTTTCAGCTATCACAAATATATTTTGTTTGACTTTTATTCTGAGTCTTAATTTCCCAATAAAGAAAATGCCTAATTTAGTAGGAAGTATATGTTTAGGTTCTTTAAAAGTTTTGATTGGGCTAGGAGATCATAGAATCACAACCTCAGAAGGGATTTTTGTCATTTTGTCCAACCTCTTCATTCTGCAATAAAATGGAGAAATGAGAAAGTGAAAATCCATGAAATCTCACTTTCTCAGTTTTTATATCCCTTGCAAATGAGATAATGCATGTAAAGTACTTTGCAAAGGATGAAATTAAAAATAAATGTTAGCCGTTATATTGTATGTGTTTAGATCCTGATATACATTTATGATTAAGATAATCCCTAATAGTAAATGGTCATCCACTAATTTGGCAGTTTGTATAAAAATTTGAATACCCATAGAAAACCGCTTTTTGTTTTGTTTTTAGCAGAGAATAAACCTCACACTTGCAGGATGAGTTTAGCAGCAGTTTTTTTCATTACCAAATTGGAAAGTCAGGGAGTAAGTATATCAGGTCCAGAGTCTGGTGACCAAACAAGGAGAACAAAATATAGATATTGGGACCCACTTTCACTAATCCAAACCTCTTGGGTCTATAATTAAGTTTCAAGAATATTTCATTCATTCATTCTAATTAATTAATCACTTAATTAAAATGATGCCTTGGCTCTGGTTAGCATCAGGAAATCCAGAGTTGCCTTGAAATGAAAAACAATTATGTGACTGTAAATTCCTGCTGATTATTCAACTTTGGGGAAGGTTTGGTTTTTGTACACATGTCAGAGCTCATTTTAATTCCTCTGAAGTGTTTTGTGATTATGTCAAAATAGACAACAAAATGCTATATATGGAGTCAGAAAAGGATTACTAATAAATTGGCTAGTATTTAATTAAATAATGAAGGCTTCAGAGTTATCCTTTCTGTTACTTTCCTCATGATAGACAAATTTGATTTTCTCTTCTCTCTTCTCATGAGGGTTACAAGGAAAAGTCGGTAAGGAATTAACCAGAACTCTTTTCTTTTCTAGAACACTTTTCTAATCATAATTCACTTGCAAGGAGCTCAACACTCAGATGGAGCTAATAGCTCAATGTAATTTGATATAGCAATAGTTCTCTGATCAGATCCAATGACCAATGACAATGGCAATAGCTCTAAAGTTCAGTTATATGACTATATCTATCTATTTTGTTCTAATCTTGTCCAAGTCCTTCTTTACATTCTTTGCAGTGGGTCCACCAAATTACTAAGGGCCTTCTTTATCACTTGGACTTATGTAGATTTCAATGGAGCTCCAGGCTGTCTTTAATCCCTTACTCTTTATACTTGAAATTACAGCAAGAGAAAGTTAAGTTAGCCACAAAGAACAAGCATTTGTTAAACTATGATGTGCTAGGCAAAGGAAATTAAAAGAAATGTGAGACAGTCTTTACCCAGAAGAAGCTTACATTTCTTTTTTTAACCACACTACACTGTTTTTTAAACACATATAAGCACATTTTATTTACTTACATGTACCCTTTGTAAACAATAGACCTCATTTCAGATTAATTAGGCCATTATATTGCAAGAAGAGGTATATGGTGACTCTTGAGACTTCCGGTTCCAACTATTTGAACTGGTAAGAATGAAAGAAACTTACAGATCATACACATACACATACATGTGTGTATATGTCTTTATATATAATGTATATGTGTGTACATATATTCATATGTGATATATTTGTGTATCTATCTATCTATCTAGCAGACCCATTCAAAATAGATGCAGAATAACCTTGAGGTAAAGGCATTGAGAAGACTTAGTAAAACCTCCTATAGAAAGTGTCACTTGACTCATGAAGGAAATGAGAAATCCCCAGAGAAGGCGGTGAAAAGGTAGAAAATTATGGTATAGGCAGTGCAAAGATGTAGTCAGGAGAGCTTTGAATTCAACAACAACAACAAAAAACCCACTTCCTAATATGGAGGTGATTGCACATGAAGGACTTTTCCAAAGTAGAATTCGTTTTTCTGCAGGTAGGATATTTTCTAGTGGGCTCCGTGAGCCAAATGGTAGAAAATTCTGCCAGGTTTTTTTCTTATACTTAATGAAATTAATATTTAAGACATGCTAAAGTATGATCATTCAAAAATTCTGCCACTAATAATTTTGGGAAACAAGAAGATAAAATGGAAGAGTTATTGTGGTGGTTTACCTGTTTAGGCAGTGGCAATTATTCTAATAATAAAATATTGTGCATGAATAAACATTATTCCAGGAAAATATACTGTATGTTCATTTTTGTGTTTTTTGTAAATTTGTATGTTTTATATTTTTAATATTCTATAATATTACAATTATATCCCTGCCTGGAAGCTATCAGTATATCTGAGAAATATATATATATATATATATATATATATATACACACACACACACATATATATCTGCATAAAATGTATATATCACCAATAATTTTATGGATTGAAAAACAAAAACAGTTTTATTTTATTTTTTTATAAAAGGTTGTGTCAAAGTCAGTTTTGCTGATTATGGACATTTTAGCATTTTAAAAAGGCAACTAGCTAGAAGTTTAATGTTGATAAGTGTGTCATATGGTCAGCTCCTGACCATTCCTGTAACCTCACTTTGTCACAGCCTTCATTTTCTCTGCTATCTTTTTGCTTGACTATACTCTTTTCCCCATGTTTCTGTAATTGAGGCTTGTTAAAATAATAGATTTGAATATTTTCTTTAGGGAACCTTGGGTATTCCTGGGACATGATTTCCATATATGCCTTCCACCATGTCCTTGAGACAAGGAGTTGAAAGGAAAAGGAATTTGGGGTCATTTCTAAGCCCTCTAGATGCCTGAATTTGCATATTCTCCAGAGGCTTGATAGATTTCATGCTACAGTATCCTGGGAGAAGAACCCTTGGAGAATATGGTAATTCATCCTGTGCCAAGGATGTGTTGTTAAAGGCTATGTACTTTGCCTCAGTGCACATGAGAACTGGACCTAAAGATGGGGCTGGAGGGGGGGGGGGTCAAGGGAGTGAAAGAATAGTGATGTTCAGTCACAGAGGCTTTTCCTGACAAGAGTAAATGACTATGAGTTAAGGAGAACTCTGAAATACCATAATTGTCATTAGGCGAGCAGAGTTTTAAGGAGGCAGAAGCATAAGCTGAGGCATCAATTAGAGGCATAGCAAATAGAAGGAGGGAAAAAGACACAGAATTACACAGAGGAAAAGAAACCTAGGGAAAAACTGATTGACCCAGGAGAAAGGGAGTTGTATAAAGATGATAATCAGCTGCCTAATGGAGCTAGAATGCCATGAACAAATGGAAATGCCATCTTTCCAGCACGTTTCACCACATCACTCATGCATTTTTAATATTTTGATAACTTTATTTCAATATAATTTTCATTAGATTACCATGTTTTATTTTATTCATTAAAAATAGGGTATTTAGTCCCCTTATAACTTTCTACCTTTCAAGTTTTCTTATAACTTTCTCCTCTCCACCTCTCCTGGCCTACTTTTCTGTTCCCTCCATAAGATATTCACTTCATCACCTGACTCTAGGCATTCTCATTTGTTGTCCCTTATGCCAAGACTCTCTTCCTGCTCATCTCCATTTAGGCTTATGTAGTTTTTCAAGCCCTAGCCAAAATCCTGTCTTCTACAAAAAGATAATAATAGCCTATTAAACTTTATTAGGACTTAAAACTACACTCAGATTATTGGAATTCCCTGTACATCTTGTTTGTTTACAATTGGTCTATCCAATTTGGGTACTCTTTAAGAATGATTGTTTTGCTTTTTTTGCCTTTATATCCCCAATGTCAGATTGTGCTTGGCATATAGGGCACTAAAATAAAATAATTTGACTTGATTTAACAATATTCTGAGAAGGGGTACATTGGCTTCATCAGATTGCCAGGATTCATGACACAAAAAAGGTTAAGAATAGTTGCCCTTAGGTGAAAGAGCCAGGTCATTCATAATATGATAGCTCTAGAACTGGAAAGGTCATGAGAAGATATCCAGACCAATCCCTGCCCCACATCCAATTTACAGATGATTGTAAGGGCAGGTTGCAAAGGGAAAGATGGAATGTTGAAAGAAGAGATGATTGACAGCAAAGAGCATTGGAAGCTAGAAGAGAAGAACAGACTTAGCAAAACTCCAAGAAGAATTCTGGGCTTTTGAGCAGGGATCTCGAGGAGACAGGAAGCATTTTCCTTGCTGGAGATCTTTTTAAGAGCCAGTTAAGATTTACCTTGTGACTAGCCCTGAGACTACTCCTACAAAGTATTTCAGCAACATTGTACCTATGAGAACATCTAACCAGTGTGTCAAGTCTCTTTGAACCTGAGAGGGTCATGGATTATCTACCTGAGAGCCTGACTCTCTCCCCTTAGCCTTTTGCACCTGCTATGATTATTCCTTGGCCCTAGTAGTATTATATTTGGCATGAGAAATAGTGGGTAAGGGGAGGAGACACTCTGGTTTTGTTTGACAGCTTCCAGAGCCATGGACCTCTGGGACTAGGAATCAGGTACTCTGATTTCTACATCCCAACTCCCCATCTTTCCTTATATTTGTTGTCAACTAAATAGTATAACTTGTGGTCAGATATATTCAAGTGGATTATTCAAGGAACTAGAAGAAGGAAACTTGTTGAGGTTATAGGTCAGCTACAACAGAGTGCAAATCAAGACCCCCTCCCCTGTTGAGTCAGAAGACTAAGGGGAGGCTTGTCCTTTGCACCATTTTGTGTGAAGGAATTTGGAGGTACTCCTTACATCTCTAGAGAGGGGAGAATTTCCTCCATCTCTCCATCACCCTCATATAATGGGGGATCCCCTATTTCTTCAGTAACACCCATTGTTAGCACAGCCCAGGAGGAGTGTAAGAAAGAGTAGGAGTCACCTCATCAAAGCTTCTACCATTCATCACCTCACCTCCTCCACAACAAGCTCTTCTTGAGCATTTACCATCCTCAAAGTAACACCAGTGTCTATTCATAAATAATCCTTACAAGATATAACTGAGACTCAACTATGTGAAGTGGCTAATCTAAAGTCACAAAGATTATATCAGAAGAAGGAACTGAATCTAGTTCCTCTGATTTCCAAGACCTTGCTCTTTCAACACTTTTACCCTGACTCTTTGCTGACGGGCAGAATTATTTTCCATAAATCTTTCAGCAAATGAAGACTAATGACTTACCATTTGTTCTGGTATTATCATGTTCCCAAAACTATGGATGGGAGGTATAGACAGTGATATACACTGAACTGTAAGCCAGTCCATTATAATGAAGGGTATGGAATAAGAAAGGCTTTTCAGATAAACCAAAATTAGGACAATACCACATTTCTCCCCTGTCACCCTACACACAGAGAGAGGTAAAACTCTTTAGTTGTCAAAGGTTTTACTTTTTTGGAGTATGGGGATGTTGCTTGTATTAGAGGGTTGGTTTGGGTATAATGGAGAAAGAGTTGATGATAAATGCTCAGAAGGTAGAAGGAGGGTAAGATGAATTCCCTCCTTCAATCTTCTTTAAAATATGTTGCCCCACTAACCCTGCCTTTACTCCCCTCTAGTAACTGATTTAATAGGTGAACTTCTACCCTTGGTGAAAGAGAGAGAAATCAGCTCTCTCCCTCTTCCACTATGACAAAGAAGTCAATTTAGGATAACTGACAACTTTATTCTAACAATTGTGGTTAGGGGAAACATAAGAAAAGATATCTGAAGGTTGGGGTCTATAGGAAAGAGGATAAAGGAAGTCCCTGTCTGTCTAAAATCTCCTTTTCCCTCCCTCCAAAGCTGAGAGCCTCAGGCTTGCCAACCTGGTCCCTGAGGTTCAGGGTTTTGTGATCCCTGGTCTTTATCACAGCAGAGCTAATGTCCAGACCCATGGTGTTACAGGAACTATGTGAGATCTTGTTAGGCTGTTCTTATTCTTCTCATGTTTCTGCCACACTTTGTCATATCTTGGGGGGAAATGGTGATTTAAGTTCAATGAGGGATTTTTGTATAGCTTAGGAGACCTTGTCTGATCAGAGGGTCACCTTTGATGTCTGAAGATAGAGAGAAAGAGATCAACTGCCTCTCCTTGGAATCTCCTCTTTCCTCAAGATTCCAAGCCTTTTCAACCATCCCCCACTGTGGATGGAAACCTTTGCATTTCTTCCAGGCTCTGTCATTCAAAGTCTCTGGATAATTCCTCTATCACATGCTGCTGCCTATTGATACCCTCCTATAAATTTATGAAGATAGGTCATTAAACTCTTTGTAAAACTTAGAGGTCTATATACTAGCTATCATTGTTGCTGTCAACCACAAAAAATAGACATCCACTGTTACTGATTGTAGCCACCCCTCTTGCCCCAATAGACTTTGTAAGTCATTTATATTACAATTTCTTTTCCATTGCAATTTTACTGAATCAAGGCCCAGTGTCATAGGCTAGAGCTCTAATAGCTGCCTCCACTTTTTCACCATCTGCTCCTCAACCTCTTTCAATCTGGTATCCATCCCACCTACTCTTTTGAAATTATTCTTCCAAAGGTCACCAATGGTCCCTTCATCAACAAATCCAATAGCATCCTTTATGTCCTTCTTGACTGCTTAGAATTTTACATTTTGACCTTCCCTACCACAATCACTTCTTCCTCCTTGATTTTTGTTATTTCTTTGTCTTTAATAGGATCACAGTCCTTGTTTTCTTTCTATCTTTTTGTTTTTCTAAATAATTTGATCATCACTTTGCTTTCTTCAATGGCTCCTCAACTTTTGTTTTCTTAACAACTCCCACTCATCTCTTTCACATAACCAGAAAGTTCTTTTGAATGTATCTCTAATATCTCATGTTCCATTGCACCATTAGAATTGCCAATTCTATCTTCCCATGTCAGGTTCTCAAATTACATGCCTAATAAAATATCCTAATACCAGATTTTGTATTTATTTTTATATTTTATTCTATCCTATGCACATGACATTTCTAATTTATAGGTATTATCAAGCCATTCAATTACCCAAAAATCTTCAATAATCTCCCATTGCATAGCAAATAGTATCTAAACTATTTAAACTGATATGATAGAGCCCTGGCAGAACTTGTATTTTATAGAAATTAGAAATATCTGTGAATATCTACTTATTAGAAAGAAAAAAAAACTTTAAAATTGGAAACTACCAATTGGTTGTACTTTTACCAGCCTATATACCCCCAGTGAATTCCTCCCTCCTCCAAGCAAAGGCCTTTCCAAAAAGTGGGCTCAAAGTGTCCTTGAGTCTCTATGTCCCTATCAGAGTCGCATAGGTGAAGGTAATTCACCCCAGATGGGAAATTCCAGAAGCCCAGAGTCTTTATATTCAATTGACTATGTCATTGTGCTTACCCCTAGTAAATTTTGTGGTGCTTGTTATTACTATCTGCAGTAGAGAGGACCTGGGGAGAAAAGAGGTGATGCTTAAGGATAAAAATATTCAGGGGAAAAAAGCATTTTTAAATTTCTTTACTTTTACTACTGTAAAAAGCCAAAGTTAAGATGTAATAAAACTATTTACCACTGATGGCATAATGGAAACAGCTCTGAATACTACTTCAAAAGACTTAAATTTCAATCCCATCTCTGCTTTTTATACTCTTTGTGAATGTAACCAGGTCAGATTACTTCTGGAGAGCTCAGTTCCCTCGACTAGAAAATGAATGGTCGGAAATCAGAGACTCCTAAGAGGCACTGCTCATTCTCAATCTATGACCTAATGATCCCAAAACCATTATTTACCCAAACTCATACACTCATTCTAGGGCCCATTACTATAACAGCAGCTAAACCAGGAAAACAATGGTGATTATTTCAACTTCTTAAATAGAAAACAGGAAGCTAAGTGTCCCACTGAACCTGAAGCCAAGAGGAAAACTGTAATTGGCATCTGCTCTCAGATACTTATTAGCTATATGACCTTGGGCAAGTCACTTAACCACTCTCATTCTAGGTCTCCTCATCTGTAAAATAGGGATATTAATGACACCAAGCAAGATGGGTTGCTGTGAAGATCAAACGAAATAATAGATGTAAAATACTTTGTGAACTTTGAAGTGCTATATATAAATCCTAGCTAAGGAAAGGCTTCAAGGACTCCTGGTCAAATATTTAGGACCCATTAGCCCATAGGAATGAGAACAATGTTAACCATTTTGTCTAATAGAAAAATCCATTGGTTTAATAAATAAACATTTAATTTTTTTTAAAACCCTTACCTTCCACCTTGGAATCAATACTGTGTATTGGTTAGAAGGCAGAAGAGTGGTAAGGGCTAGGCAATAGGGAAGAAGTGACTTGCCCAGGGTCACAGAGCTGGGAAGTGTCTGAGGCCAGATTTTAAACTAGAACCCCCTGTCTCTAGGCTTGGTTTTCAATCCACTGAGCTACCCAGTTGCCCCCATAAATAAACATTTTAAAGGAGAGAACCAATTAATAAATGAAAAAAATGATGTATTAAATTAATAGCATTTTAAATATTTAGAAATATTAATTAAAGATATTTAAATATATTAATTTAAATAATTTAAATTTCTTAATTAAAAGGAAGCAATCCTGGTTGCTGCAGAAAATGATAGGATGACGAAGCTGCCTTTCATGTTTTTGTGTCATTTAGAATACTAAAGATAAAATATTCTGCCACTGCAAAATCCTGGGGTAGGGGGAACAAATGTGAAAATATACTTGACGCACGATTCTTGAATTTCACACACCAGCCTTTGTTTAGAAGATGGCTGACTGCAATCAGATGTGGTTTTAACATTTGTCTGGGAAAGGATTCAGTCTTTTTCCTCCAATGGATTTAAAAGACACAACAACAACTATTCACAAAGGTTTTGATTATACAGCACTTAAAGTTTATGAATAAAATGGAGTAAGAACATATACTTTTGTTTCTAATTCAAAATGACTGTTTTAGATTTATTGGAAACTATATGATCTTATGATTTTATGTGATGCATTTTTTACTTGTCATAACTTTAAATTTCCAATGCTTTTAAAATATTTTCACCATAACTTAAAAACTTCCTGGGAGGCATCCAGAGTATGACTACATTTATAGTCAAGTTCTCAGGCCAGATAAGGGAGGGATTTCAGAGGGTAAGAAACAGAAATGGTTCAAAAGTGAGAAAATGTATTTCCTCTTTTTCTGGGCTAATGATTTTTAGAAACTTGCTGTGGACAAATGACTTTACACAACTATTTTTAAAATCTTGCTATAGTCTATTTAAATGTGTTTTTCAAAGTTATACTCTGATGTAGGCTGGGCTTTTGGTAACAACAGCAGTTGCATCTGATCCTGTTTTGAGACGTTGCTAAGGGATAAGTCAGTGTAGATGAAGGGGGGGGGGGAAGAATCCAATTGCCTGCAAAAGCCAAGAATTAAGCTGGAAAGAATGGGAAATTACAGGAAACCCTTGAGAAACCTGGATGCACCTTTCCTAGTATTCAGAGTGCAGGGCCCTCTCTCTGAGAGCTTTAGGGCCACCAACACCTACTCTATTCATCCATTTCAAATGCTAAATTTGTAATCTTTCCTAGTCTCCTTTATAATAATTATAGCTAACATTTATATGATACCACTTATTTGTCAAGTACTGTCCTAGGTATATGACAAGTATAAGCTATTTGGTACTGGAAGATAAGTGCTTTTATTATTATCCCCATTTGTACAACTGAGGAAATTGAGGAAATGGAGATTACGTGACTAGCCAAGAATCAAATAGTGTCCAATATTTGAAAACACACACACACAATGTTCATACACAGGTCTTCTTCTGGGGGAAGAGAGTGTGTCTTTAAAAGGCAGAGTATTCTACACACAGAGAGCTGAGTTTCAACTCTATATTACTGGTTACTAATCCAAAGATCGCCCAGAACTGATGGAAAAGTGAGGAAGGAGGGTTGGATCAGGAAATTGATAATGGAGTAACTGTGTCTTGAAAATTCTTTTGGGGTTTTGCTAGGAATCTGAAATTTCTATTGTATATTATGATAAATTTCATTTTAATCCCCATTATTTCTGTTTAATTCACTGTATTTAGAAGATAAGGGTCTAAGGGAACTCAGAGGGAGAAGAGGAGGCAGCTGGCATCTTGGATGGCCATTGGGAAATGCCCTGAAATAGATAGGAGGCACTGGGGTGAGAAAGGGAGCCTATGAAGTTGCTTGAAGAATAATTGTATCAACCAGTTTCAATGAGTGGAGCTGGCATTTAGAGAGACTATTTAAAGAAAAAGGTGAGTGATTACTATTGCCTATGTACTCTTGGCTGACTGCAACCCTATTGCCTTTGAGCAGACTTGAATTAGGAACTAGACCAAGTATGTCTATTGCAAAGGAGGAAGGACACAACTGTAGCTGTGTGGGTGACTGACTCAGGGCCTTTCCTTCTGCAGGCATTGTATGTACTCTAGTGGGTGTGCTGACCCTCTGGGAAGACAGCTGGTGGGAGGCACAAAGGGAAGGGAAGGATTGTGGTATGCCCTCCACCACTGGCTCCCATATACCATGACTGTACTGTAGAATTGGGGATCAGCTCACCAATATGAGTGAGTTGAGTCTGGTGTTTAAGAATGCTTCAGATTTAGGCTACCTGGTTGGATCCTAATCTGGGATATTGTGTTTAATTCTGAGGGCTACATTTCAGGAAATATATTGATATGAAAAAGGGATACAACTAAAAGCAATTGGGATGATGAAAAGCTTACATTCATGGAATAGGAGAATTGATGGAAAGAACTAATGAAGCTTAAATCTAGAAGAAAAAATGTGATGAAGGTATAGATGTGAGACAATTCCCTCTATGAACCTTATAGTTCTGATTTTGGGGAACAAAGAGAAGGAACCTAATTTCTCTAATCCACAAATATGACATCCCTTTAGGTTCTTGATTATTTTTATCAATACTTCTTACCACCTCAAAGTCTTGTATTTACTATTCCAAAATTTGCCATTTCCTTCAACTGCTCCTTAAATTGCATAATCTCTGGTCTCATCTTTCTCTGGCCACCTCTAGCTTCTATAAGAATGTAAGTCCAGTTGTGGCCTGACCAGGATAGTACAGCAGACCTTTACCTCCCTTTTTCAGACATTAAACCTTTTAGTGTAGCTTAGAAACATTTTATTTTCTCTGTATTTCACACAAATATTTCATATTCAATGTGAAGTTAACTCAAAACTCCACATTTTTCTCATAGAAACTGCTGTGTAGACAATGTTCCCATTGTGTTTTTATGCACTTGATTCTGTGAAACTAAGTCTATGAATTTATGCTTATACTTATTAGATTACTTATTATTTGATGTGACATATCATTCTAGCCTGTCAAGACCATTTTGGATCTTATCTTTGTCATCCAATGTGTAAACTATATCTCAAAGTTGTTAGATATAAATCAGATAACTGTGACATCTTTGCCTTCAACTAAGCCACTGGTAAATATGGTGAATAGCACAGGACCAAGGTCAGAAACCTCAGGCATTCAAATAAAACTCTTGCTGGAAGTTGACATCAATTCACTCATTTTTTTTTACTTCAGTTATTTAGTTACTTTTAAATCCACTTAAATTTATTATCATCTAGCTTTTTTTCCTTTGTTTTATTCATAAAGACAGCATCAAAGAATCTGTGAAATGTTCTGTGCAAATCCAGGTATACAGTTATTCCTAAAAGAATTACTCTCCAACATTTTAACAGGCTATATCAATGGAAAAATAATCTTTAATAACAGAGATGTCTTTTAGTCACTTCTCAAATCATACTAAATTGATGGCAAACTCTTTGGCTTTTAACACAACTGAATTGTTCTGTGACAGAAACCCTACTGGCAATCTACACAATGTTTTGCCATTTTCTGATTTGTGTCCAAAATGGAGAGAATTTTTTCCCTTTTTACCTATAAAGATTGCGATGAACTTTCTGTATAGATAAAAGATCTAAAGCCTACTGTTCTGTTGATATTTTCTATGGGTAATTACCTGGGGTAATCATCTATGTGTTTTCTTCCTGAAGCAGCCATTCTGAGACATTACATTCTCTCTGTCATTTTCTTCTTAAATTGCCAGGTGGTATGCTGTTTTGTCCTGTGAAGCAGTATCCATGTTTCAGCCTTGCAGTTATCTTATTTTTCAGTTGGATAAATTAAATTGCCCCTTTTAAGTCATTTGGCAGATGACTGGGAAATTGTAATAGAGTTTATTTGAAATCGTAAAGAAATTTAGAACTATACACAATTTACATAAAAAATCAGACATAAACAATTTGAGATTCAAAGGAAGGTTGTTCCTGTTGGCCTACTAACAAACTTGGTCATACCATAATATATCTTACACATATATAGAATTTTCCAGGCACAAAGCATTTTACATACATTATCTCATTTGAATTTTATAATAACTATACAAATAATTAAATTTTAGTTTTCCATATTTTGCAGATGAGAAAACTAATGTCCAGAAAACTAAAATAACTCTCCCAAAATGAAATATCTAGTAAACTGCTATGGAACCCACTTCTTCTCTATGTCATACCATGGACATCTTTTTAGACCAGGTCTTGTCAAAGAATTTATAATGATAAGTGGCTGAATTTGAAAGGCACATAGATCACAACATTTAAGTAATAGAACTTGGATATCAAAGGAGACCCTTAGCTATCATTTCATCTTATCTCTCATTTTATAGATGAGAAAAATTAGGCCCATTAAAGCAGAACAATTTGTTTGAAGCCACATATAGGAAGCTGAAAAAAAACAGGATCAAAATAAAGATTCCAAATCTTGGGTTCTATTTACTATATTTTACTTTTGCTCAAGTGTAGATATTAGCTCCATTTCCTTTCTGCATTTACTATATATTATGTTAGGATTTAATTTTTGTGAACTATGTTTTTCCCTTTTCATAGTGAATGTATGTGTTTTTTTTTATTGTCTACTCATCTTTTTAATTGGGAAAATTTAAATTCAATGAGTCAGTGCTATGTCAATGAATAGGATGCTGGCTGCTTTTAGGGACTGTTAGTTTCCAGAATCAGGAATGTAATAGGGACCTCTATAAAGGTAGTAAAGAACAGCTAGTAGTTCATTTTGGAAGGTGAATAACTTGAGGTAATGTAGGAAATTTCCATTAGAGCCAAAAGTGTGTAATTTATCCTATACAGCAATAAAAATAATTGACAGCTTTTGAGAATAACATTGGATAAAATCAAACCTATGGATTAAAAAAGAATTTGGCAATTGTGTCAGTCAGCTAGAATGAATTAGTTGCCTATGGATTAGAAAAAAAAGACTGATAGTAAAAGAATAGAATTACAAGGCTACAATAGTAGTTCAAGTAAATAGTTATGAGATCCTGAATTAGGGTGATTGGAGTTATAAGTGAAGTGGAGTGGACAGATATTACCCTTATCAATTCATTAAATGTGCATAGAGAATGAAAAATTATTGATGGCTTAAATGTTTCAAGGAAGGGTGATGAGGAAACAGTGAATTTTGAAAAAGGATAGGATATTTTTAAGACTATGAGCTCAGTATTCTATCTACTGAGTTTGAGCTATCAGAGAAGTATCCAAGTAGAAATATCCAGTTAGAAGCTATACATATAGAACTGAAACTCAGGAAAGAGATTGTGGGTGAAGATAGAGAGGTAGGAGTCATCTGAATTGAGTTGATAATTAGAACCATGTGAATGGCTGATATCAGCAAGGAAAAAGATGTAGAAAGAAAATAGAAGGCCAAGGAAGGAGACTTGGTTGCTACCCAAGTTTTTGGAGTGAGAGGAAGATGATAAACTATTTTTAGATTATCTCTGTATGGTCAAAAGTCTGGACCAGGTATAGTCTAAATCTCATTTAGAGTTCTTTAAGAGAGAAAACTAGATGAAGTTCTATTATAATGATTGTATTACATACCATTGCCCTGTTAAAATTAAATTGTGGTTGGATTGATAATATATTATTAGGTGGTCACCAGGGATTTAGTTTATAAATGCCAAAATGAATTACTAAAGGAAATGGAATTTTTGGTAGTTTATTTACAATATTTACAATAGAAGGAAGATATTAAGAAATGAGAGAGAGAGAGAGAGAGAGAGAGAGAGAGAGAGAGAGAGAGAGAGAGAGAGAGAGAACTCTGGCTTCTTCTGATACCAGTTAGAATCTCTAAGCCCCAGTCAGGGGAAGAGAGTCTCAAGATGATGGGCTTTTTCTGGAGGCTTCATGCCTCCAGAAAGGTGGGGTCACTAAGTCAGCTCTTCACTTGCCAAAGGTGACAGTCTAAAAGAAATCTGGGAGTCTGTATTGCCATCGCTCCTCAAGGGTCTGTCTTCCAGTCCCTCCTCAAAGTCATTGCCTGAATGAATCATATCCTTCTGCCTTTTGGTCATCCTTTTAAAGATCTTTTTCTCTTGTGTCACCTCTCCTAATTTTCATGTCTATCAATCACAGCAGACACTTTTTTTCCAGGACTGGCCATTTTTTACTTCTCACCTTCTAGGACTGCCCACTCTTTAGTTCTCACCTTCTCTGGTTAGATTATATCTTTTTGAGTTACTTAACACCTCTTTTGGTAAGTTCACCTTTTGTAGTTACACACCCTTTTGTGGTTAATTCACTTTTTGTAGTTACTTAACACCTTTTTGTTGTTAAAATCAAAAAATAGATTGTAGCTTACAATTCTAGCTTCACTATAAAGGAAAAACTAAGTACCTTCATTGTTACAATCAGGAGATTACAATTTTATCTTCACAATAAAAAAAGAGCTAAGTATCTTCATTGTGACAATTAGAAGATAGCTAAATCCAATCTTTACAGACCTAAGAATGTGTTTTGAAAGCTCAGATATTTTGAACAATTTTAAACATAAAGCAGGAGGAGAGGTCTTCTGCTAAGAAATAGGAAGTCAAAGATGGAATTGGATGGAGAGAGGAGATTGTTAAGAATAGTTAGCAGGAGAAGGAATCCAGAAGAGCTGATTAAAAGAATGGCCATGAAGAGGTAAAGAATATATTGAGGTTGAAGATTATGAAAATGTATTAAGTCTAGCTTTCTATGACATATCTTAGGAACATTCATCAGATGAGTGTACAAAAGCAGATAAGTGGTTAAAGGTATTCTGTGGTAGGCAATTAGCTTCCAATAAAAGACTTTTCTGCAAAGTTGAAATGGGTGACTATAAAAAGAAATTTTAAAAGAAAAATAATGTGGGTGCAAAGGGACCCACATATGTAAGCTCCTTGAGGATATGAACTATTTCATTGTTATTTCTATATCTGCAACAGTGCTGAGTATATAGTAAGTATTTGGTATTTCAGACTGGTAAGACAGGTATGTATTAATAAGGATAAGAAGGGATCTAGGAAAAAGAGTTCATATTGAACAAGAAGAGCGTATTGGAGGAGAGTTGGGGGGAATAGATGATCATGATCAGAGGAATTGAGAATCTCAGATAGTGATGAGACTCCAGATATAACAATTCTGAGTGGTGACCAGGATAGAGTGGAGATGTATATCAGGGAAGTTGAAATTGATAAAGGAGATGGTGTGGTTATTGATATTAATATTGAAACTTCTAAGAAAGATATCAAGGATAAAGGTAGAAAAGAAGACTATGATCTCGTTGAAGGAAAGTTTGATTCCAACTTAGGGAAATATTTCATTTGACATAAGTAATAGAAAATAGTTAACACCAATAGCCAATGTCTAGTCCATGACTGAATTTCTGAATGAAGGCCTTGCTGTCATAATTGAATCTTCAGTGATAGATAAGAGACTGAGTTGTCCACTTTTTTAAGTCTAGTTAGGACATTAAGAGAAGACTAGTTATTTATCATAAGAAGAAGTTGCTGTCTCTGTATTGGGCTCTCAAAATTATGTTCATAGTTTGTTTTCACCCAATCCTAATGGGTGTAATTGTGAATAATTCAAGAGAATTGTTAATTTTTGAGTGTTCATTTTGTCTTCATCTTCTGGGACCATGAAAATGATCAACCTGCTCTGTGAATTTAGCCAATTAAATATATTTCTGCCACAGTTCTTTACCATTGAGAAAAAGAGATAACCATGATTGCCCATTGCCTTTTAGAGTAGAAAGAAAATAAATGATGATATTTCTAAGTCTTTTGATTTGTTAAAAAAAATACCAAGAGTTCCTGTGATGAAACATAAATGATCTTATTCATTTTTTAGTACCTGAAAATGTTTTGTTCTTTTCAGATATTGTTGCTGCATTCTATAATAATTTTAGGGTGTTTGTTCTAAGTAGTTTTGAAGCAAAAATATTTTTTTCAAGTCTTTTTCTTTGCTTACCCATTTTGCTTTTGCCCAATACATAACCATTGCTGGCAATAGAGATGGGATTCCTGTTAAGCCTCAACAACTACAGATGCTATAAATCCAATTGCAAGTGATATCGTTAACCAATTTAATATCGCCATCCTAACCTGAATAGACTATTTAAAATTTTTGATTGCAGGTTCATTGAATAATTTTATGCAAGCCAGTCTGATTCCTGAAATTCTTACAGAGATTTCCCTTTTACCTTGGGGAAAAAACGGGGTTAGTCCCTAAAGAACAATGTATTCTGTTTCTGACAGAATGGCAACTAAAATTATGTGAGAGAAAGTTTTTTCCCAACTCTTCACCTAAAACTAAATACTAATAGAATTATTGCCAGTACATTTTTCAGTAGCATTATTGAACTATTTAATTTCATAAGTAGAATTAACATAAGTACCTTGTTATTTATTATAACTTTCTCTCTCTAAAGAATCTAGTGGATTGGATTTTATTGATAATGTTGTATGATCACCTCATATGTAGTTTAAAATCAACCTCTATACCTAAATACATTTGACATTTGTAATATGTAAGAAGACATTCTAGGCTGAAGAATGCATTACTGTGTGCCACTGAAATTCAAGGAGCAATTTTTATTGAAAAGATAAGTGTAACAAGCAGAATCTTTTCAATATGTCAGTGGAACACAAAAATCAAATACTCCAAAATATCATCAAATTAATTTAGACATGGCAATCTCAGCTCAGTCTATGGAGGGTAATACAAACACTCTGCTTCCATATTATAGGATGCAAAGTATGTCTTATGCAATTTTAAGACTCTTACCTTCAGTAAGAGTACCATTGAAAATCCTTTAGAAATAATACCAGCAGTTGTCAGAGGATTTTATATAATTTCACATCTTGTTTATGTTGATTGAGGGCAGCTAAGTGGCACAGTGGATAGAGTGGTGGGCCTGTTGGAGTTAGGAAGACTCATCTTTTTGAGTTCAAATCTGGCCTCAGACTCTTACTTCATAGCTTTGGGAAAGTCATTTTACCCTGTTTTCTTCAGTTTCCTCATCTGTAAAATGAGCTAGAGAAGAAAATGGGAAACCATCCTAGCATCTTAGCAAAGAAAACCCCAAATGGGATCACAAAGAGTCAGACATGACTGAAAATGATTGATGTCTAAAAAGATACTGCAGGATTTGCATTAATGTTCATTAATAGATTGAATTATGAGATAGAAATTAACTCCAAATAATTGTATGGAAAGAAACAAAAAATGATATTTTCTTAATAAAGAAATAATAATAATAATAACTAGTATTTATATAGTTTGTTAGATGCTTTACAAATACTATATTATTTGATCTTTACAACAACTCTAAGAGTTAGATGCTATTATCTCCATTTTACCAATGAGCTAACTGAGGCAGAGTAAAGTTAATTGACTTTCCCATTGTCACATAACTAGTAAGTGTCCACAAATAGATTCAAACTCTAATTGATTCCATGTGAAGCATTCTTCCTTTGCACTTATAACTCTTAAGATTACTATACCTCTTTAAATATTATTATGATCACCAACTTGACACTGCTAGAAGGTGTGTTGTGAGTTTGCAATATTGGTATTGTCCAGAGGAGTTTCCATTCATCATTCCAGAGGGACTTGCAAAAGCCTCTTGGGACAGAGCTGTTTCATACCACTTGGTATGAAACCTGTGATGTGTTCATGTCATTAGAATGAAAGAGCCATGTAGAGCAACGATGCGTAAAAGAAATCATTTAGTTAGTTTTCTTACTTTAAAATAAGAATATTAAAAGCCCACTAAGGTAATAATATGAGTTGCCCAATATCACATGGCTACTTAGTAGCAGAATCAGGACAGGTCTTGGTTATCCTCACTTCCCTTCCACTATCCTTCCATTTTGGCAGGTCAACAGAAATCTGTCAACAGATTTTTCAGGATATTGTCTGAGAACATGAGAGTGGTTACCAGAAGAAGTAAATATTATGGCATAACATCTAACTTTATGCCAACTCACTGAAAACTATTAACGTGCTTTTAGGAAAACTTGAATATTTAATCAAACCAAATGTTTTCCTACAGGTTAAAAATACCCTGATGGCTTTTCTACTAAGTTAATCACAAATGCTTATTTATGGTGTCCACAATTTTCTAGACATTCCTCAGGAAAGCAAAGACAAAAAGCAAAATAGTCTTTGTTCCAAAGAAATTTGAATTCTATTGAAGTAGCAAAAATACAAGGCATGCCAAAAGTCGTAGTGGGTTTTAAGTTATTATGCCTTTAATATAAGTATATCTACTCAAGTTTTTCTGAACAATGATAGTGTTGCTGATAATGATAATAATAATAATGATAGCTAACACTTATATATCACTTACTATGTGCCAGGCATATGTGCTAAGAGCTTTACAATTATTATATCATTTAATCCTTACAACAACCCAAGGAAGTAGGCGCTATTGTTAAAAAATAGATTTTATAGATAAGGAAACTAAGGTAAAGAGGCTAAATGACTCCCAGAATCAAATAGCTAACAATAATAATAATAATAATAATAAATGTCTGAGAAGATATGAATGTAAGTCTTCCTACTCCAGGTCTGGCATTGTACACTGTGTTGTCTGGATGCTACTAAATATATTCATATATGTGTCCATGCATATAAGTGTGTTATAACTGTATATATTTATTTATATGTATATGTAACTCTTTATGAAGTTTATCAATGTAATTTATTTTGTGCACGAGCCACCCGAAATAGACATCAAAGGGCTGGTTGTTAAATTTTCACTGGGTGTTTATGCCTCATCAGTCTGTGAATGTTACAAATTAGAACTTAATAAATTATTTTTGTCTAGAATTTAAAATGTAATGAAGAAAATGTTAACCAGACAGATTGAATTTAAATTTGTGTCATGGATATTTTTAGAGGGCTATTTATTAAATATTTACCAGTACCCTGCATATATGTCTGTATAGATGTGGAGACAGAGAGAGATGATAGAAGATAGCTAGTTAGCTGTAGACACATGTAACTATATAGAGATCACCAACTCTGTCTATTTATAGCATAGGCATCAATGTAATATTTTCATTAGCAATCAATACATTGTTACTTTCCAAACATTTTCTTGTATGTTCATGCCTAGGAATGAGGTGAATTATTCCCTGTACATCCAGCAGTTTCTGAAGAATGACGGATCTGGCTAGAAATGACATTTTAGAGACTAGGGAGAGAGCTGATCATTTAACAGCAGCATAGTATCTTCCAGAATCTTCTTTAGCCTTCAAAATAACACATCCCTATGGTTTCATGGTCTGACCAAATCTATCCTTACTCAGAATGCAGAGCATGCAACTTTGTATACTGGCTTCCACTGGGAACCTCAAAGCAGTCTCTAGAAATTAATTAACCCTGCAGAATGTGCAGCTTCTCAGTGGGATAGGATAGACAAAGGAGAGGGGAGAGTAGAGTATTTGGGTTAAATACTTTTATACATAATCACTGTCTGTACTTAAAATAGAAAGATTATGGGGAAACCTTTCTCATCCTTTCTCTCTTCTCTCCAAGGGAGTTACTAGGGCAAGATGTACATTTTTTCCCCTTCTTCCTCTGGAACTTCCTCGTCTTTCTTTAGAAACCAATGGGTGAACCTCCTGTGACTTTAAAACCTTAATTTCTCACTTTACTGGGTGGGGAATCTAAATAGAATACATTCCTATGCCCTTTTCATCTCTCCTGTATGTCTCTAGCCTGGTAGGTATGGTCCTGTGCTTTCTTCCTTACCTAGCTGTAAGCCACAAGTCTCAACATCACTTTTGTCTTTCTTGCTAGTCTGTACGAAGGTGCTTGATACTTGTTACTTAATGGCATTATAGGATGAATCTATTCCAAGAAGCTTCTTATTTTGGGGGGCATGGGGCAGGAGGAGGGCAGTCTTTATGGTATTCCTATACGCATATTCTTTTCCCTTTTTGGTATAATCATCTAATATAGGCTTGTTCATTCTCTCTCTCTCTCTCTCTCTCTCTCTCTCTCTCTCTCTCTCTCTCTCTCTCTCTCTCTCTCTCTCCCCTTCCTTCCCTCCCTCCCTCCCTCCCTCCCTCCCTCTCTCTCTCTCTCTCTCTCTCTCTCTCTCTCTCTCTCTCTCTCTCTCTCTCTCTCTCTCTCTCTCTGTCTCTCTCTCTCTCTTTCCATCTCTATTTTTTCATTTCCTTTTTTATTTTCTCATTTTCATTTTGCCTTAATGATTTAGTATTTGGAATTTCTAAATCAAATGATGCATATGAGTATGAAATAGACAATGGTGTTATCAGTTCATATATGCTAATATATGAAATAAAGGCATTTATACTTATTTGTCTATATCACCCTTATGTCAAGAATATTTATATGTATACATATTGAATGTTTAAAGGTGGATTCTCAGTTTCAGATTTTGGGGGGAAGGATAGTATTTTTGTGTCATCATTAGGCAAGAAAATCCTGGAGAATTCTATGAATATTCTAGTTCTCTGTGATTTTGAAAAAAAGCCTTTGCTCTCAAGGAAATCTATATGTTTTATTTTGTGATTCTATTGACAGCCTCCTATTAGCCAAATGCAAAGAAATTAAAATGTTTGGACAAAATGGATGATTGGATCATTGAAGTAATATAATTTAATTCCAGAAGTCTTGAATAATACTCAGACCTTTCCATCAGTAATCATAACTTATGCCATGATAAATGCCCAAGTAATTATTGCTTTTTGTGCTATCAAAATTTGATGAACAGAAATCATCTTTCCTCATCACTGACCTTTCACTTGGTGATACTGATCCTAGGTGGTTCTATGACACTAATTGTGCAATATTCAACATAACTTTCAGAATGGAAATATGAATTGGTGACTATGTCTAAAACTATGATTTTTCTCATTGTAGTGAGGTAAACATTTTTTCTCAAAGGGTCCTAGACACTTTATTAGGTTTTCATATTTTGAACACTGTAGGCTTTTGTTCAAGGACTATGGCTGCCTCTTAGTCAAGTCTTGAAGAGCAATAGTGTAGCCACTGAGGCCTAGAGAAATCTCTAAAAACAATTTTTAATATAATAATTTAAAGAGACTTCACTGTTCCTTTTCAGAGCTGTATCTACTAAACAAAACATAAATAAGCTAAACAGATCAATGAAAATATTTTATTTGAAAGACTTCTGGAATCTTCTAAATGGAGATATCAAAGAACACAAATTCATATGTATTGTTGAGCATCATTTGCTATCTTTATAAGGATTGTGATCATGTATTTGGGCACTAAAACAAAATATTTAATACAAAGAAGATAAAACCATTTTTGCTGTATTGGGAGAAAGTATATACTTCTTTAGTACCTAAGTACCTAAGAAAAAAGAAATGTAGTTTCTGGGTATCTGTCTCAACTGTCTATTGAAAGAAGCAAGATTTCATGTTGCTAATTACTCACCTGGATAGAGGCAACTTGTGGCTTCTGTTCAGCCCATGACTGGTGGGATGGCTGCAACAAAAACTTCTACCTGTGTTAGTAAAGCTTATTCCTTTTATTGATGTATAACAGCAGGTATACAGAAAAACACCGAAAGCACCCAGTACTTCTCTAAATGGATTTTCTTTCTCCTACTCCCTGCCCAAGTCTGTAGTACCAACTTCATTATTTAGGAAATTAAACTTCTTAAGTGTAAGCCATTGTAAATTAAAATTATGAGGTATCTTCTGCATGGGTCTTCTCAAGTATGATACATGCAGACAAGTGAGGAACATATATGAGTAGTAGTAATCTGTGAAAGACTGGTTGTTGAGACTAGCTACCCCCTCATTTATTGCTGACTATTGGGTGATGCTATCATCACATCCCCCCTTCTCCATATGTCATTACAGATTTTTAAAAATAAATGTTTATTAATGAATTTTTGTTTTTAAATAACCTACATTTTCCATTGTATTTCTCTCCCTCCTTTCCTTGTAGACCAAGTATTAGAGAATAAACAAAGAGGAAGGAAAAAAATCATCAGAATTAACCAAAATAATTCTGATATCAAAAGCAACATTCCCTAACTATAGTCCCACACATCTACAATGAAGTGGGAAAAGAAGTTTCTGATAACTCATCTTTAAGTCTAAATTTCATCATCACAATAATAGCCAATAATTACACAGCTCTTAGTATAGAACAAGCATTGTGCAAAGGACTTTGCAATTTTTAACTCATTTGATACTGATAATAATCCCAAGAGGTAGGGCCTATTATTATTCTCATTTTATGGATAAAAACTGAAGCAAACAGAGAGTCATATAGCTAGTACATATATTAAGTCACATTTGAATTCAGATCCTTCTGACTCCAGGCCTGGTTCTCTAAGTAGATTTAGTTTTTATTGCCTTATTATTATTATTATTTCCATTTTCATTTTTATAATTACTGTATATTGTTTTCCTGGATCTGTTCACTTCCCATTGCATTATTTTATATATGTTTCCATGTTTCTCTTTCTTCATCATTTTAGTACTTCTCAACAGCACACTAATATTACTGTGGAGCATCCAGGTGGTTTTTCAGCTAGGATAAAACACAATGCCTGTAGTCAGGAAGATTTGAGTTCATATCTGTTCCAAGACATTTATTAGCTGTGTAGCTAGCTGTGTGACCTTGGACAAATCATGTAGCCCTGTTTACTTTAGTTCCCTCATCTATAAAGTAATCTGGAGAAGGAGATGGCAAAATACTTCAGGATCTTTGTCAAGAAAGCCCCAAATGTGTCACAAAGAGTGAGACTGAAACTACTGAACAACAAACAATAACAATATTCCATTATTTTCTTACAGCAGAATTTGCTTTGACTTTTTCCAACTTATGGACCTTTTACCTTGTTTCTAGTTCTTTGTTGTCATAAAAGGAGCTGCTACATTTTGGTGTATATGAGACCTGTCCTTTTGTCATTGATCCCCCCTTGGAGGTTAATGCAGGGCAATGGAATCTCTGGGCCAAAGGATGGGGACATTTAAATAATTCATTTTCCATAGTTCCAAACTCCTTTCCAGAATAATTGGACTAATTCACACCTCTACTAGTTTGTGCTGAGAGGTTAAACTGAAAATTGATTAACTATTTGGTATGTAGGCTTTTGTGTGATTATATACTTAGTTATTCAGTGGATTTGTGATCTCATACCTATGAGCTCTTTCTCTGATCTTGAGCAGTTCTTGCTCACTTCCCCAGCTGCTTTAGTGTGCTTGTTCTACATTCCCTCTAGAATTGACTAATCTTATCTTTTGTTATCTTTGCCAGCTTCTTAGATGTGAGGTAAAACCTCAAGGCTGTTTTCCTTTGTGTTTTATTATTAGGGATCTGGAACATTCTTTCATGTGATCAGTAACCTCTGATACTATAGATTACAACTTATGACATACCTCTTAACAGGCAATGCTAACATTATTTCCTTAACTCATCTCTTCAGGCTGAAATTATGGTTATGGCCCCCAGATTTGTCTATGTCTTAGGCTGAGTATGGAGAACATGATTAGAAGGGAAACTTCAGGGGGACTTGAGTCACTGTCAAGATATAAAATTAAATTATTTATGTGTCAATGCCACCTGTTCCTGGCATGTCACACTGTTGTTCTAGAAGGCAGTTATTGTCATTTCATTTTGCACACTCTTCATGTAATATGGTAGGAAATCATTTTATGAAAATCAAGGATAGAAGCAATGTCTGGTGGTCTGGAATTGATTATGACATAGAAAAAGCTGTAAAAGAGCTTGGCTTAACACACCAAAAAGCTCTTTTCTGTCTAAAGTACCCAAAAAAGCCTCCATCAAAAGTCTGTGTTGACATTGTAAAACTATTCTCAAGGTACAACTTGTTGATTTTGATGTGTTCTGCACAGTGACTCCAAGTGCCACAAGCCCATTGCCAACTTCTGTTCCAATAATTCACAAAACTGTCCTCACCAATTATTTGTAATATAAGGATTACCGGATGCTTTTGTTTCAAATGATATATCTGCATTTACCTGAGATGAGTTTAAGGAATTTGTGCCCAGGAACCTTATCTGAATTGTCATCATCCTGCCTCATCACATCTAAGCAAGTGGTCAAAGTGGAAGAATGGTGCAGACTACTAAGAATGTTCTAAAGCTGATATCTAGAAAAGGCTGTAACAATACTTGCCAAGTTTTGAATACTCAATATGTCATTCCATGTTTATGAAGAACTATGAGTCTTGCTGAATTGCTAATGGAATGCTTTCCCAAAATTTACCTCACCTATCTTTATCCAGATTTAGCTAAATAATTATAAGACAGAACATTGTTCTATCTGTGATTAATTTTTCTCATTTTTACCACACAAAGGTTGTTAGCTAAAAGGCAAGGAACATGCCATCGAGTACTATATTATAGTATTCATATTATTATATCTTCAATTTTTATTAGGATTTTGTTCATTTGAAATTCCTGTCATTTTATCTTCCGTATTTGAGGGTACTATTTGTCCAGGATAGTTCTATAGCAGTTCAAGAGATGTGGAAATAACATCAAACTTGTCAAGAGGAGATAGAATTTTACCATAACTTTAATACTAGTAATGTACATAAATAGACCAACTTTTCTGATCTCTTTTTGTTTTGTTTTGTTGGTTTCTGATCTCGATTTTTTCAAGTCTCAGTTTCCTCTTATGTAAAATAGGGATAATTATCTGGTAATACTTATTTGAGGTTCAAATGAAATAATATATGTAGAGTTGTTTAGCAAATCTTATAGGATTAAATAAAAGTAAGATATTATTATTACTACTCCTGTTGCTATCCAATGTAACATGATCTCAAAGAGATGAATAATCAAAAAATATGAACATAAGGGAGTTCTACATAACATAAGAGTGCTACATTATGATACATTATTTAAATTTCTCTGTCTTGATACTAAATGAATTACATAAAAAGAGACTAGTTATTTGACAAACACTTACTTAGCCTTTAGGAAACAGATTGTTATGCTAGGTGATTGATTGTATTAGATACATAATTATAAATAAATGGAGACTGAAGAATTCCTGAATGAAGAAGAGGTAGAAAATCCAAGTACAAAAAAAAAAACAAAAAAAACCAGGTCATTTGTTGGATAGATTAATCCACAGGCATAGAGAAAATAGTAAACTCAAAGAAAAGTTAATGTCTTGTGGGAAATATTTAAAATAATGATTAACTGAACCATTCATAAGCCTTGATAGCTTTTTGTATCTATATTTATATCTCTATCTAAATAGACAAAACTATATCTACATAGTTAGCTATGTAGGCTTATGTATGCCCTTTTATAGGCATACATATACACATGTATGTATATAATTATCATAAATATACATGGAAATTCATATACATGTGAATTTATGTATAGGTACATATTTTATAGTAATTCATATGTACATGTATAAATTTTATTTATATATATGAATAACGAAGGAAGTGAGAAGTTTAATGCATTTAAGGAATGCTGAGCTTGTCTGTGAACATTTTCAAAGAATAACTTTTCTCAGGTAATAAAGACCTTTTCTGGCAAATCATTTAAAATTGAAGTCATGTGAAACAGAGATATAGATAACCAATGTTGGCATTTTCAGGACATTCTCTACTACACTGCAATACTTTCCATGTTTCATAGGCCTTCAAAAAAACAATCTAATTTTTTTCTAGAAATGTTTTAGAATATATTTAGAGAGTATTTAATCAGTAAAGGGGAAGGTTGAGCAATTGTATTGGGAATTCAATCAATGTACACATCCATTTTATATCAGCATTTTGCAACTAAAACTGCTCTGAAGACTTGTACACTAACTAAATGATATACTTTAGACTTCTCTGCCTTTTGCAGTTTCAGCATAGTTTATATTGGATCAGAAGGGGGAGAGGCAAGACATGGAAGGAGTTGTGGAGTGAAGGAACAAATTATAGAGAAGAGGAAGGAGAACGAGGTTTTTAAGTATTTACATTTTTAGAAAACTTTACCTGTAGTGATGCAAATATTTTCATATGTGTAGAAATTTGTCACAGATAGATACTGTTCCACAGATTAATTATTACAAAAATACTGTTTTATGGGATTTCAGGTTTCTAAAAAAATGTTTTTAAAGATTTTTTTTTCCTATTTAACTTTACAATTTATTCTTTCTGACTAGACATAGCTACTTTAAAGTTATTTTGTCATTACTTCAAGAACTATATGATATATATTTTAAAACATAAAACAAACTTTTGAAAAGTTACAATTCAGAATAATTTTATTACCCATTGCTCAATACTTATAACAACATGTTTGACATGATCATCATTATGATCCTCAATATTATTGAAAGGATGAACATTATTAGCACATTGTGTGTGGTACACTCTCATAGATTATTAAATAAATAAGTCCTTTCCATTTATTCCTTCTGTGATTTCACATTAGAGTTATCTCAGGCTAATATTAAAGTTAACCATTTGATGATGAGATACTTGCCTTTATTTTCCCAAAGGATTATATACTGAATTCTAAATTAACTAGAAGTGGAAGATATTAAAAAAAGCTTTTAGATAGCTAATAAAACATTTTTGAACATCATGTTTCTTAAATAAATTTTAATCATTCCTGTCTCATTCCCCACCTTTCGCACATACATTATTACTCTAAGGTGACAGTGGAGTTGAGTAGAGAAGGGAGAAAGTGAATGGGAACATAATCCAAAATACCTGAACCTATATTAGGGTTAATTCATAAATCTCCTTGTGTTGAAATTCTAAAGAACTTAGAATTACAGAATATTTCTACTTGGATGGTTTGCTTTCATACTCATGAAAGTGCTACATATTATGCATAAAATGTTGATGCCTTTTTCTCTGCGTGTACTGTATATGTGTACATAAGCATACTCATAGACATACTCCAAGGAGCTTGCAAATTTTAGACAAGGCAAGCTCTTTCACTGCAATAATAATCATCTTTATAGTTGCAATGGTTTATAAATTTGTTACAGCTAATGGCACAAAATAACAAATTCAAGTAATGTTGAATATGTATAAGTGTATCCTGGGATGAATAAATTTTAAAGAATTACAGTGCATTGTCATTGAAAGCATTGCTTTTGGCTGCTTAATGACAAATATTATTAATGCACTGAATAGGCAAATTGCAGTTTTTTAAAAAAAAAAGGCTTGGGGCAAAGGAAGTATGTGTGTGTGGCTATGCACCTGAATCAAATAGCCTAATTGGCTACTTGATATTTGGCTTTTTTTGTGATTACATATTTAGCCTTCAGTGGATCTGTGATCCCTCACTATGGGCTTTTCTTTCATTTGTGTTAAACACAACTCATCCATACCCTCCCTGTTACCCTGCACAGTTCTTGTTCATTTCCCCCCCCCCCCCCCCACAGTTTCTCCATAGTGGATCAATCCAACAAAAAGGGATCTTAAGGGATTTGTGTACATTTTTTGTGTCTCATGAACCCCATTCACATTCTGTTGAAGCCTGTGATTGACACTTTCTAGCAATAATGTTTTA
The DNA here is from genome assembly GCF_027887165.1 of Monodelphis domestica. Lineage (NCBI taxonomy): Eukaryota > Metazoa > Chordata > Mammalia > Didelphimorphia > Didelphidae > Monodelphis > Monodelphis domestica. The sequence continues at coordinate 322,747,864 of NC_077228.1, forward strand.
AAATAATTTAAGAAAATGCTCAATTCCAGTTAGAAGCTAACGAAAATAAAGACATGCATACATAAATGCATAGAGATATGTGCATTTACCCTTTGGGATTCCATAGATCCCAAGTTACAGTCCCCTGTTCTATATCTTTTGATGTTGCATGGAAACCCTTGAAGCATCTTGGATAGCCATCTGTTCTTCTGGCATGACTGGTCTCTCTCCTTTTCTTATCATATGTTTCTTTTATGAGATCCTTTATTCTCCTTTGGCACAGTTCCTTGGTGGTAATATGCTGTAGTTATTTTCACCCACCACGCTCCTCACCATTGCAAAGGAATAATTCTCACTTTCAATTCTGTGCAAAATATAATGTTGTATTATTTGAAGCAATACAACATATTGATACTAAAAATGTGTTTATTTAAGGGGAAACCTTCTGCAAAGTTTCCGAATGCCTATCAATCTTGTTCTCCTCTTCTGATTCAATTCTGGCCTTAATTCACTGTCCATACACAATCTTTAACTTAAACATATATTGCTCTGTGGATTTGCAATCCAGTTACATATGCACAAAAGACATTCTCTGACCACATTTACAACCTTCCTTCTTTGTGGATAGTTAGACCAATTTCTTGCAAGCAATTAGAGATCTCATTTAAAAGACTGCAATGTAATGGGACTTGATGTGATCATCATATAGACATTCACCAACATCAGCATCTGGAGGACAATTTAACTTGGAAGATTTTCTTGCCTGTTACTTAGATTTCTCTACCTCCTCCTAAATTGCAACAAATGTTGGCATATAAACTACATTTGTCTTCATGGACATCTCTTTGATAAACAATGTGATGAGCACTGCAATACAAAATGACCAAGTATCCCTTGAAATGATGTTTCACATTGCCTTTGGATATATGACAAAACCTACACTGCCAAATCCCTTACATGCTTCTCCAAGCACAACCTGTCACATTTCCTATCATTTAGCTACAACTTACTTTTATTTCTGTTTTCATTGATAGTGGGAATTTGAAGATAAATGTGATTCTCTTTCCCAGTCTTATATTCATTCATTTGTCATTGGAAAAGGATCTCACATTTAAAATACTGAAATCTTATTTAAGATCTACAAATAAGCTAAAGACAGTGGAATTCTCTTCCAAAAGATGGGAGCTACACAAAACTAGGGTTCATTTTGTATTTTCCTATTTATAAGGTTGTTATAATAAAAATAAAATATCAGCCAATGATCAGCCTGTTGGAAGAAAGTGTTTCTGCTTTTAGCTAAACTGGACCTTGGAATATGGGAAAAGTCTATGGCCAGAAACCATTTTTAAAACTTTTCCCAATCAAATAGAACATATCTGAGCTTGGGTTCTACCAGGATAGCCTTTGTGAATCAATGATTTATCATCTCCGTATCACAATGGGACATCACAATAGGACTTGAGATGGATTAGTTACTAATGAAAAGGAATCTCATTGGTGAGTTCAGATAACATATTAGTTGCTTCCCGAAGCTTAATGCCTGAATATTGTCGGTAAAAAATGATATACTATCAAAATTCCTCTGTTTAATCTGAGGTCCTTGAGTTTTTTTTAATATTGTTATATAATTAGAAGCTTTTACATTTCTATATATTTTATTTTGTGTGTTTAAAAATAATCAAGACTTCATTAGAATACCAGAATGAGCTAAGACATAAAAATTAAGTATCCCAACATTAGTATTTTTTTGATTATAAGTGCTTGTAAAACAGTAGTTAATTCTCAATTATTATGACCCATATGTTTGTTTTGGGGGTATGATATTTTAGCAAATATTCCTAGAAACTGATACCTAATAGCAAAATAAAAATACAGATAAATTTCTGTATATAGCATGTAAAAGATGTCAATATAAATTAGAAAGTAAGGCAGAATGTATTTGTAATTTTTGAGCTGACATTAGCAAAAATAATTTCTATAGCCATACAATTTTAGAGCCACCACTGTAATTACTATCTGGGCAAAGTTCTGTAGGTAATCTTTTTATTGTTCCTTCTGACTAAGAGAAACATAGTCATTTCATTAGGATCTGACTGAACTGAGACTCTAAAATCAACATTGGAATTTGCTAAACTTAAATTTTATCCCTTCAGTCATTCTGACTGTCCTGTGGTAGAGAGATTAAACAGCAGTGAATTGGCTTGGGCTGGATTAAGGAGAAGGAGCAAGTCATAACAAGTTATAACAGAATTCATAAACAGGGAATTCCTTCTTGAATGTTATGCATTTCAATATTTTTTCTTTTCCTCTTCTATTTTTATTTTAATGGGGATAAGAGGTCTTTGTGAGAATGGGGAAGGAGGCTGGCCTAAAATAGGACTAGATCTTGTGGATAGCTTTCATTAGCCAACCTTCATTGATCTTTAAGATTTGTACTCCTCTCTGTACGAGGCTATTCTTGACTTTGCTTTGACTACAATAAAAAAGATGCTTTTCCTTTTTCAAAAGGAGGAGAGGGTGGAGTAAGAGATAAGAAGAAATTATATGGGAAAAACTATTTATGGATATGATTTTCATTGCTTTTTCACATAGGTGAAAAATTTGAGCAGAAAATGATATGAGGTTTATGAAGGAAACTGTAGAAAAGAGTTTGAAGGAGAATCCTTCATCAAGGTTTCCCAAGCACAGAAAATACTTGACTTCAATAGATTATGTATTTGTTTGTAATAAGGTGTTATTTGAAAATAATTTCAGCCATGTCTCTCAAGCATTGTAGAAGAAAGGACTTTAGGAATGGAGATTGGTTTTAAATTATTTTTGATACTTTAGCAATGGTGAGTTTGGGTTTGGAATTTAGCCAAGAATTCAAAGGGAGCTTGGGTAGAGATTTTTTAAATGACAGTGATATACAATTTCCAGGATCAATAAGATGAATAGAGATTGTTTATCAGGCAAAAATAAAACTTAAAAACAAAGTTTATTCTGGATTCCTAGATTAAAAACTTTGTGATGAATCTAAATAAACCTCTTGCCAGGGGAACCAGGAAATATTTAAATCTGCTCCTTAAGAGTGCATACCTAATTTAAGAGTTGTGTGTGTACATGTGAAAGAGAAAGATTGAGAAAGAGAGACAGAGAGATAGAAACAGAGACAGAGAGTCCGAGGGGAAAGAGAGAGAGAGAGAGAGAGAGAGAGAGAGAGAAACAGAGAGAGAGAGAGAGAGAGAGAGAGAGAGAGAGAGAGAGAGACAGAGAGAGAGAGAGACAGAGAGAGAGAGAGACAGACAGACAGACAGAGAGTACAGGAGAAGAGAATAAACAAGAAATGAATTGAAGGGGAAAATCTGTACATTACAATTAGTACTGTCAGAATAAGGATAACCAGGCTTTTTCTATTGCTGAGATTTAAAAAAAAAGAAAAACAATACAAGACTAAGCAAATATATATACAGGTTTAGAAAGAGAAAGACTTTGAGACTATCAAATCAAATCCTGTCATTGTACACATAAGAAAGTTGAGGCACTGAGAGCTTAAGTGTCTTATCCAGAGTCACACAGAGCTACTTAGAGTCTAAAATAGGATGGGAACCTAGGTCTTTGTGGTGCTATGTGTACTATACCATACTAAAGGGATTAAAAGTGGTAAAGGGAAAGAGAGCCTGTGATTTATTCTACAGACTATTTCCATTTCTATTTTATCTCATCTTCATCTTGAACATTTTACCCTTTAGTATTTCACTTACCTGCCTAAATTCCAGAAAAGAAATTGAATAGAGAAGGCTCAGAAGGTGTTTGTCAAGAGTTTTGGTTCAGAACAAAGTCATGTTTTATGACATCTTTATTTCCACTGCTTAATATATTTTGCTAAGGAATAGCCTTCATTGGATTTGAATTCATTTTAATTGGTCATTATCCATTTTATTGCCTGAGCAAATACTTCTAAGGCTACCTTCTCTCACTGATGAAGAGTATTTGTATAATTAGTTTCAGGTGGCCCCTTAAAAAGAGAATTTGAGTTAGTAACTCCATTTTAGTAGCATGATAAAGGATATAACTTACTGGAAAAAGAGGAATGAAATTAACATTGAAATATTTTATAACCCATAATTGTATATTATTTGTTACTATCAATCAATTTACATACTTATTAAGCACCCACTATGTGTTAGACACTGTGTTAAGCACTGGAAGTACTGTGCTAAGGGAGAGGTGCTGAGCACAGTGCTAATAATAATTAGTGATTACAATAAAAAACCCTAAAGTAGTGACATTTGTATGATTTGAATTGTTGATGATATTGATGAATTTATAGCTCATGATTTGGACAATTGTATATATACTCTATTGAAACGTGATATTTCTTACTTAGTTTTTAACTCAAATTTAATTCAAAATTAGGATGATTTGATTAAAATTACTTCTTAATACATATTTAAAGAGAGGGCAGCTAGGCAACTTAGTGCACAGAGAGCCAGGCCTAGAGATGGGAAGTATAGGGTTCAAATTCGGTCTCAGATGTTTCCTATACATGTGATCCTGGGCAAATCACATAGCCCTCCTTCTATCATTTTGGGGAACTAGTTATGCCAAATATTCATTGAAATCAATAACCTCAGAACCCCTTAGATTAAGGAAAATTGTTTTTTTTTCCTTTTCCTAGCCACTGAACTACTCTATTCTATAGTACATGCAGAAAATCCCCCAATAACCACAGAGTTTCCCTCCTTATCCATTCTTCTGTTGAAATTACACCTTATGATTATAATAAAAGTCAGCTTATATTTATTTAGAGACCAAAAAAGTACAAATAACATTAAAAAATATAAACAAAGTTCTTTTAAAGAGCAATAAATTCTAAAAGGATAAACAATATGAATTCACCAGGAATCCATGGATAGAGGGGGAATTTGGAGAAGAGTAGAGGCATAGTAAAAATAAATAAAAAGAAGATAAATTTACCAAGTTATAAAAGTGAAACAGGAAGGCACCTTAAATAAACAGCAAGTTCTGCTATGGAGAATCATTGCTCAAGCAGATCAACAAGCAACACAATTACAATCAATCTAGGAGAGTAGCCCCCTATATGTACTTATGTGTATATTTATGTTTACATTGATTGTTTTTATATAATTGGTTTCTTTGTGTTCCTATGTATTTTAAGTATCTAAAAATATTCTAAGAATGGGTTTCTAGGTTTCACCAGACTTCAGAAAGAATACATGAAAAGAAATGAATAGTAGCCTTTCTGCTGGGGAAACACTTCCCAGCAGCCTTTCTTACACTTTCCTGCTACTGATATTGAGCTACATTAGAATTATGGAACTTTAGGTGAAAGGAAATTCAGAAGCAATGGAGTCCAAGGTCTTCATTTTGTAGGTAAGGAAATGGAGGTGCAAGGGCATTGAATAATTTTTGAAAGTTCAAATGGTTGGCTAGTGGCAGAGTCAGGACTAAAATTTAGCCTTCTATTCTTAGTATCCCATTATGCCATGAGTTTTATGTTACTCTGAGATCAGTATATTGTCTTTTTTTCCCTAATAGTAAGAATTTCCTCCTTTGAAAATAAGTGAATAAGCCCACCAAATTTACTTAACTTAACTATAAGTGTGATTTGATCTATGTGGCTATGCCCCATATTGATATCCATGGGAACTCCTCCCTATCTTTTCATTAAGGATAGATGGGGGGTAATTAAAAAACACAACAGTAAGCTTAAAGACTACTACAAAGAGAAATTAGAATTAAGATGCTGCACATCTAAGGTTATTACATGGTACTTGGTTAATTAGTTTGAAGGTCAGGATTTGATAACTAAATATGGAATTAAAAGCACTAGTGATGGGAAAAAGAAGATAGATCATGAGCAACTAAATATGCAAATAAAAAAGGTAGGGTAATTTTGGCCTTAACTGTGAAGCCTCAGAAATCAGGGGTGGTCTTCAGATCATTTCACAACTTATTGGCCCTCTAAGCAGATTTTTGTAATTGCTGTTTTGTTCATTAATTTGCAACTCTTGTTCATAAAAGCACACTAATATTTCCACCCAATGGCGGCTTAATTTTTTCTCTCCATCTCAGAAACAGAAAGTATCTACTATTTGTCATTAAAAGGGTACTAACATTTGCAATAAAGAGGGTCATGGAATAACCCCCCTGGGAACTATTTCCTTGATTCAGGGTGTTTAAATATTTTTAACCACAGGGCATTTTCAGATATAGTTCTTCTAATTTATGTAAGGCATTCATTTGCATAGAATATTTACAGGAATAAGCAGAATCCAAGTCTCACTAAACACCAGGAGGACAGCAAGAATTGAACCTCTGGAGCACAGTCTCAGATCATAATAGCACAACTTGGTAAAAGTAGTATCTTAAAGTTGATAATCAGGTAGTCTTCAATATAACCTCAGAGTATTAAAAGGTTTTCATTACCTAAGAAAAATCTCAGGGAAAGTTCATTATTTGTATAAAGCACCAGCAGGATATTCTTATTTTTTTTTTTACCTCTCCCTTAGCTTGTGCCCTTTAAGACTGAATTTATCTTTTTAAAAATAACTACATAGTGAATATTTTGAGAAAACAACTCTTCCCCAGGATGAGCTCATCAGTTGTATGATAATAGCTTTAGACTAGAAAGGAATCTATTCCTTGAAAGGAACTCATCTTACAGAGGAGGAAAAAGAGGTCCAAAGAGCTTAAGTGACTTGACCGAGACCATGAAAGGTAGTCATTTGCAGAGTTAGAATTTGAATCCTGATCTTCTTTACTCTAAGGTCAATGCTTTTTCTGCTATTTTATACCAAAAAGTTTTCCCCAATATTTTCCTCATTTAGGCAGCATTAGATGTCAACATTTTCTGTGAGACCTTATGACCTATTCATGAGTGGGAGAATCCCAGAGAAGAAAGTTTGTGAGAATTAACAGAAGGCATGAAGCAACGTCATATGGGGTTAAAGGTGATCTTCAAAAAATTAACATTCTCATAAAATCATAAAGAAGAAGAGTTGAACAACAAGTATTTATTAAACACTTCATGTATACTTAGCACTATGTCATGAAAGTGATTCCTGTCTTGAATAATTCCTAAAACTTGGAAGGAAATAGAAAGGGGGGAAGGAGAAAGAGTAAGTTCCTAATATTTGGTGGCCAAATGAATGAATAAATGAGCCTAGGCTTTCTTTTCAAGTAAGTTGTATAGCTTGATTATAAAATTGGGCAAATGGTTTTACTGTGTGGTTTTTGAAAACTGATCTCATTCTATTATGATTACTCAGTGAAGTTATGTGAAAAAAGTGAAATGCGGTGTCACTAATTGTAGTAAGACCAAATGCCTTCTAAATATACCCTTTGCCTAGTGTTTTAAACCTTAATTTACTTTTTATTAGTTGCTAGATAACTATATTCCCTGAGAACAGACACCATAATTTATTGTAGAAATATAAGATTAGGACTAGAAGGGAATTTAGAGGCCAAATCCAACCCTCTCATGTTAGAGATGAAGAAACTAAGGCTGGGGGGATAAATTCCATACTCAGGTCTGATATCTAGGAAATGACAGAGAATTTGAACCCAGACCCTTCTGAAATCACATCCAACATCCTATCGACTAAGCCATACTGCCTGTCTATTTTTTAAAACTCATAAAATTTTGCAATATTGGTAAATGATGTCAATATAGAGATATTTTGATGATTAGTAGGAACCTTCAAATGATATTTATTTCTATGTGGAAATTGATATGGCTCGGTCATATTGATAAAACTTTCTAATCTCATAGATGTAGTTGTTACCTTACTTGATCGCAACCCACACATGTCTATATATCCTGCACAAATTTGTCTATGTCTTCCCCCCGAGTGTCTGGAAATACAATACATCCAATCAGTAAGGGACTTCCCTCACATTCTCAACATTATGTGGAGGCTAAAGAAACACAAATGATATATTAGTCATTCCTTTTTCTCACTATATGACCAACCTGTCTTTTTTTTGTCTATTCTCTGACTACAAATTTTTCACTTAGCAGTAATGATGAAGGTGATGATGAAAAAAACTACAACTCCAAGTTATATAGGGTTTTAAGATTTACAAAGCAGTTTCTACAGGACAGCCCTTAAAGTGATGTATATCCATTTTAAATTGAAGTAGTTCAAATCTCAGGAAATTTATAAGGATCTTTTCCACCCATTTAGCTGAGTATCAGAAACTGAGAACTGAGCAACATCCCTGACATTAGCAATCATATGTTGTATGACAAGTTTTTCATTTATCATGAGAGTATCCATGTTTTCTGAAATTATGAACAACTGTAGCAGTTGTCCAAGATCTTAAACATTAGAAGTTGTTTTTTTTTTCTCATTTGTAATTGAATATTTGAAAGTACATATCCTCCCCCACCCCTTTTAAAACCCATACTGTGCATGATGGAAACAAGCACTGGTAGTATATCTCTTAATTAGTGAATATCTTTAGAAGAGAATAATATACAGAAAAGCTCACACTGTGGGTTTAGCTGGTCATTAAAATAAAAATCTTGTGTTCATCTGGCAAGCTAGTACTTGAATTAGTGCCTAGAGAACTCTCCTCGCCTCCTCAAGACTCCCTGACAAGACTCCCCCCCCCCTCCATGTTCCTGCTTAACTGTGCTGAAAAGATTTGGAATGTGGGAGTTGAGGGGTGAGCAGTAGACAATGTGTGCTTAGTGAAAACAGAGTTAGAGTCAAACCCTTAAGGTTACAAGGTTGCCCTATACCATCTTGCCCCAGTTTTACCTCCCGTATTCCTTTTTTGTTGTTTGTTGGTCCCCATACTGCAGATTTTTTTTACTATAAAATATAAACTGTAGTCTAAATCAAAATGATTTTAAAAATGTTAGCTCCTACAAGAAAATGCTACAGATGAAAATGGAACAGATTAACACAGAGCATAGGTTGGGATGATTCACATTTTGTCAGATTTCAAGTATTACAATTATCTACCTAAAAATACTTTCCCATCCTTAGCCACCTGATCTAGTGACTGTTTTACCCTTGTTTGCCACTTTGAAACCTGCTAACACTTTTGCTCTGTTTGTTTTGGAATTAGAGGGTTACTAAACTTCTATATTTTCCACTTAACCATTATCTCAATTACCACATGTTTTTCTTTTAGATAAATACAATAGAAACACTCTAATTTACACTAATTGTGGGTAGGTGGTTGGTAGTCCTGAAATTTAGAGATAATTAAATATGGGGGGCAGGGCAAGGGAGGGGGGAAAGTGTCTAGGAATTATGAGGGGGTTAAGTACAGTACTTGGGAAGAAGAAAATGATATGCTCACCTTAGTCCTGATTCCCTGATAGGAAGTTCCTTTTGCTTGCCTAAAATGTAACTTTTAAAACTATATATTATTTTGATGTCTCTTTCATATCTTGTCATTTTCTCATTACTTTGCCTGTTTCCTTTGCCATCCCTTTAACATTCCTCCCCAGCACTTTGCCTGGAAATGAAGCACAACCAACAATTTGACAGGTCTGATAATGCATATATGTTCCATTCCTTCCTGTACTCTATCACTTCTTCACAGAGGGGAAGGAGGTATCAGTTCCCATTGGTCACTGCACTGATCAGAGATCCAATGTTTTATAAGTATTATTTTTATTTTATTTTCATGTGCTCCTTGTATAAATTGTTCTTATCTAATTCTTTCTAGTTTATTTCCTTTTAATTGTTTTTTCTTTTATGAACTTAACAGACATGAACATTATAATATTCAAAAAGCGGGACTTCTGTTGCATATTTTTAAGGATATATTAAATTTATCATGGTGCCATGGGCAAGGTCCAGCCTCACTAGCAATTTCAGGTATTCCTGACAGGTGGCAAATGATCAGTCAAAAAAATAACAAATGGAAGACAGCTTAATCATTATGGCCATGGGACTGCTTTGCATCTGATAGCTGCTCCGCCATCCCCAGGCCTGGTGTTTATTTTATTTTTTTTAAATATATTTTATTTGATCATTTCCAAGCATTATTCGTTAAAGACATAGATCATTTTCTTTTCCTCCCCCCCCCCACCCCCCATAGCCGACGCGTAAGTCCACTGGGCATTAGATGTTTTCTTGATTTGAACCCATTGCTTTGTTGATAGTATTTGCATTAGAGTGTTCATTTAAAGTCTATCCTCTGTCATGTCCCCTCAACCTCTGTATTCAGGCAGTTGCTTTTTCTCGGTGTTTCCACTCCCATAGTTTATCCTTTGCTTATGAATGGTGTTTTTTTTCTCCTGGATCCCTGAAAGTTGTTCAGGGACATTACACCGCCCCTAATGGAGAAGTCCATTACGTTCGATTATACCACAGTGTATTAGTCTCTGTGTACAATGTTCTCCTGGTTCTGCTCCTCTCGCTCTGCATCACTTCCTGGAGGTTGTTCCAGTCTCCATGGAACTTCTCCACTTTATTATTCCTTTGAGCACAATAGTATTCCATCACCAACATATACCACAGTTTGTTCAGCCATTCCCCAATTGATGGGCATCCCCTCGTTTTCCAGTTTTGGGCCACCACAAAGAGCGCAGCTATGAATATTTTTGTACAAGTCTTTGTGTCCATTATCTCTTTGGGGTACAGACCCAGCAGTGCTATGGCTGGGTCAAAGGGTAGATATTCTTTTGTCGCCCTTTGGGCATAGTTCCAAATTGCCCTCCAGAATGGTTGGATCAGTTCACAACTCCACCAGCAATGAATTAATGTCCCTACTTTGCCACATCCCCTCCAGCATTCATTACTTTCCTTTGCTGTTATGTTAGCCAATCTGCTAGGTGTGAGGTGATACCTCAGAGTTGTTTTGATTTGCATCTCTCTGATTATAAGAGATGTAGAACACTTCTTCATGTGCTTGTTAATAGTTTTGATTTCTTTATCTGAGAACTGCCTATCCATTTCCCTTGCCCATTTATCAATTGGAGAATGGCTTGATTTTTTGTACAATTGATTTAGCTCATTATAAATATGAGTAATTAAACCTTTGTCAGAGGTTTCTATGAAGATTTTTTCCCAATTTGTTGTTTCCCTTCTGATTTTAGTTATATTGGTTTTGTTTGTACAAAAGCTTTTTAGTTTGATGTAGTCAAAATTATTTATTTTACATTTTGTGATTCTTTCTATATCTTGCTTGGTTTTAAAGCCTTTCCCCTCCCAAAGGTCTGACATGTATACTATTCTGTGTTTACCCAATTTACTTATGGTTTCCTTCTTTATGTTTAAGTCACTCACCCATTTTGAATTTATCTTGGTGTAGGGTGTGAGGTGTTGATCTATTCCTAGTCTCTCCCACACTGTCTTCCAATTTTCCCAGCAGTTTTTATCGAATAGTGGATTTTTGTCCCAAAAGCTGGGATCTTTGGGTTTATCGTATACTGTCTTGCTGAGGTCGTTTTCCCCCAGTCTATTCCACTGATCTTCCTTTCTGTTTCTTAGCCAGTACCAAATTGTTTTGATGACTGCTGCTTTGTAATATAGTTTGAGGTCTGGGACTGCAAGGCCCCCATCATATGTGTTTTTTTTCATTATTTCCCTGGATATCCTTGATCTTTTGTTCTTCCAAATGAACTTTGTTATGGTTTTTTCTAAATCAGTGAAGAAGTATTTTGGTAGTTCAATGGGTATGGCACTAAATAGATAAATAAGTTTGGGTAGGATGGTCATTTTTATTATATTGGCTCGTCCTATCCATGAGCAGTTAATGTTTTTCCAATTGTTCAAGTCTAGTTTTAGTTGTGTGGCGAGTGTTTTGTAGTTGTGTTCATATAGTTCCTGTGTTTGTCTTGGGAGATAGATTCCTAGGTATTTTATTTTGTCTAAGGTGATTTTGAATGGGATTTCTCTTTCTAGTTCTTGCTGCTGAGCTGTGTTGGAGATATATAGAAAAGCTGATGATTTATGTGGGTTTATTTTGTATCCTGCAACTTTGCTAAAGTTGTTGATTATTTCAATTAGCTTTTTGGTTGAATCTCTAGGATTCTTTAAGTAGACCATCATGTCATCCGCAAAGAGTGATAACTTGGTCTCCTCCTTGCCTATTCTGATGCCTTCAATTTCTTTATCTTCTCTAATTGCTACTGCTAGTGTTTCTAGTACAATGTCAAATAGTAGAGGTGATAATGGGCATCCTTGTTTCACTCCTGATCTTATTGGGAATGCATCTAGTTTATCCCCATTGCAGATGATATTAGCTGTTGGTTTTAGATATATACTGTTTATTATTTTTAGGAATGACCCTTCTATTCCTATGCTTTCTAGTGTTTTTAGTAGGAATGGGTGTTGTATTTTATCAAAGGCTTTTTCTGCATCTATTGAGATAATCATGTGGTTCTTGCTAGTTTGCTTGTTGATGTGGTCAATTATGTGGATGGTTTTCCTAATGTTGAACCAGCCCTGCATCCCTGGTATGAATCCTACTTGATCATGGTGAATGATCCTTCTGATCACTTGCTGGAGTCTTTTTGCTAGTATCCTATTTAAAATTTTTGCATCTATATTCATTAGGGAGATTGGTCTATAGTTTTCTTTCTCTGTTTTTGACCTGCCTGGTTTTGGAATCAGTACCATGTTTGTGTCGTAAAAGGAGTTTGGTAGAACTCCCTCTTTGCTTATTATGTCAAATAGTTTGTATAGTATTGGGGTTAACTGTTCTCTGAATGTTTGATAGAATTCACAGGTGAATCCATCAGGCCCTGGGGATTTTTTCTTAGGAAGTTCTTTGATGGCTTGATGGATTTCAATTTCTGATATGGGATTATTTAAGAATTCTATTTCCTCTTCTGTTAGTCTAGGCAGTTTGTATTTTTGTATATATTCATCCATTTCTCCTAAATTGGTGTATTTATTGCCATATAATTGGGCAAAGTAATTTCTAATGATTGCCTTAATTTCCTCCTCATTGGAGGTGCTGTTCCCCTTTTCATCTTTAATGCTGTGAATTTGCTTTTCTTCCTTCCTTTTTTTAATTAGATTGACCAGTACTTTGTCTATTTTGTTTGTTTTTTCAAAGTACCAGCTTCTTGTCTTATTTATTAAATCAATAGTTCTATCACTTTCGATTTTATTAATTTCTCCCTTAATTTTTAGGATTTCTAATTTGGTTTTCTGCTGGGGGTTTTTAATTTGATCGCTTTCGAGTTTTTTCAATTGCATTTCCAATTGATTGATCTCTGCTCTCCCTTGTTTGTTAATATGAGCTTTCAGGGATATGAATTTGCCTCTGATTACCGCTTTGGCTGCATCCCAAAAGGTTTGAAAGGATGTTTCGCCATTGTCATTTTCCTTGATGAAATTATTAATTGTTTCTATGATTTCTTCTTTAACTAAACGGTTTTGGAGTATCATATTGTTTAATTTCCAATTGGTTTTAGATTTGGTTTTCCATGTACCATTACTAATCATTATTTTTATTGCCTTGTGATCTGAGAAGGCTGCATTCATTATTTCTGCTTTTTTGCATTTGTGTGCTATGTTTCTGTGACCTAATGTATGGTCAATTTTTGTGAATGTGCCATGTGGTGCTGAGAAGAAGGTGTATTCCTTTTTATCCCTATTTATTTTTCTCCATATGTCTATTAATTCTAATTTTTCTAAGATTTCATTCACTTCTTTTACCTCTTTCTTATTTATTTTTTGATTTGATTTATCTAAATTTGATAATGGTTGGTTTAAGTCTCCCACTAGTATGGTTTTATTGTCTATTTCTTCCTTCAATTCTCCTAGTTTCTCCATTAGAAATTTGGGTGCTATATTATTTGGTGCATACAGGTTGATTAATGATATTTCCTCATTGTCTAGAGTCCCTTTTAACAAAATATAATTACCTTCCCTATCCCTTTTGATCAGGTCTATTTTTGCATTGGCTTTATCAGATATCATGATTACCACTCCTGCCTTCTTTCTATCAGTTGAGGCCCAGAAGGTCTTACTCCATCCTTTAATTCTGACCTTGTGGGTGTCAACCCGCCTCATGTGTGTTTCTTGAAGACAACATATGGTAGGGTTTTGGATTCTAATCCATTCAGCTATTCGTCTACGTTTTATGGGTGAGTTCATCCCATTCACGTTCAAAGTTATGATTGTCATTTGTGGACTCCCTGGCATTTTGATTGCCTTCCCTAATTCTAACCTATTCTTCTTCGGCTCTACCTTTTAGTCCAGTGATTTACTTTGAATCAGTCCCCCTTGTCCCCTCCCTTGATGTTTCCCTTTTTAGTCCCTCCCTTTTTGTTCCCTCCCCCTCCCCCCTCTCTTTCCCTCCCTTTTTGTTCTCCCTCTCCCCCTCACCCCCTTGGTTTTCCCTTCTCCTTACCCTTGTTGGGTAAGATAGAATTCAAGATCCCAATGGATCTGGATGTTTTTCCCTCTCAGAGTTGATTTCCCTGAGATTGAGGTTTAAGTAAACCCCCCCCCCTCTCTTCCTCTCCTTCTTATAGGAGTTTTCTTCCCCTCCCCTTCCCCTGTGAATCTTTGTGTGAGAACCATTATTCTATTTGGTCTTTCTTTACCCCCTATTTATACATTACATTTTCCCCACATATTAGTATACATAGGTTGATATAAATGTAGTCCTTATAGAAGAGAGTTTGAGTAAAAGAAGATAACATTTTTCCCCTTTCCTTAATATTTACCTTTTCAGGTATTCCTTGCTCTTTGATTTTCGGTATCAAACTTTCCACAGAGCTCTGGTCTTTTCTTTGCAAAAAGTTGGAAGTCTTCTATTTTGTTGAATGCCCATACTTTCCCTTGGAAGTATATAGTCAGTTTTGCTGGGTAGCTGATTCTTGGTTGGAGACCCAGCTCTCTTGCCTTTCTGAAGATCATGTTCCATGCCTTACGATCATTCAGCGTAGAACTTGCAAGGTCTTGTGTGACCCTGATTGGCATTCCTTTATATCTAAATTGTCTTTTTCTGGCTTCCTGTAGGATTTTTTCTTTTGTTTGATAGCTTTGGAATTTGGCAATTACATTCCTGGGAGTTGTCTTTTGGGGGTTTAGTGTAGAAGGTGTTCTGTGAGCTCTGTCAGTGGCTGTATTGCCCCCTTGTTCTAGAATCTCTGGGCAATTTTCTTTGATTATATCTTGTATCACCATGTCCAGTTTGGTGTTTATTTCTGGCTTTTCTGGGAGTCCAATTATTCTTAAATTTTCTCTTCTCCCCCTGTTTTCCAGATCTATCACCTTGTCGGTGAGATATTTTATGTTCTCTTCTAATTTCTTGGTGTTTTGGCTTTGCTTTATTAGTTCTTGCTTTAAAGCCTGGTTTTCTTTTACAGTTTGGTCAAACTGGTTTTGTAGATGCGTGAATTTCTTTTGCATCATTTCCCACTTTTCCTCCCAGAGGGCTTCCATCTTTTTGGTCCTTTCTGATTCAAATTCTTCATGTGTTTGTGGAGAGTTTCTATTTCCTTTGGAAGATTTTGGAGAATTTTCTTGTATATCTTCTTCTATCTGCTCTGTATTTTGTATTTTGGCTCCATAGAATGTGTCCAGAGTCGCCCCTTTCTTCTTATTTTTCTTGGTATTTTGGGGCTTCTGTGCTTCTGTGGAGTTTGTCATCTCTGAACGTGGAGGATTGGCTTTTCTTGTCTTTGTCTGGTGATCAGAGGCTTTAGTCCTGGGCAGATGTTGGTTCTATGAGCGTTCCCTGGGTTAAACTGAATATGCCTCACTGGAACTGGAATGGAAGGGTCGGACCACGAGTCCACACTCTCCCCCTGGCTCGATTTCCGGAAGTTGCCTTCAGAATCCCTGGCCGTGAGGCTGTTTCGTCGGCCTGCGGGGGGATGGGCTGCCGCTTCCCCAAGCTCCGAGAGCACAGACTTTCACTGAGACTTGGATAGCAGGATCCAGCCCGTGAGGCTGTCTTGCCCGCCCTGAGGGTTGCTATTGTTTTGACCAGCTCTCTGCAGCGGAGGCCCCAGGCAGTAACTTTCACCCGGACTGGGACTTGGGTAGAAGACCCTGAGGGTTGTTGTTCCTCAGACCCTGCTCTCTGAGCCCGGCGCGGCTGCCGCTTCCGGGAGCCTTGGACTCTGCGCTCCTACCCCTGAGGTCCGAGTGATCTCGGGTTCTGGCTTTTGAGGGGAGCCGTACCTTTTGAACCGGGTCCAGGTCCAGGAGGAGGGTTCCCAGGGTCTGTGCTGTTGATCGTTTTGAATTTCGGCGCCTTAGGAGCTTCTAGTTTGAGATCGGTCGGGAAGGGTTTTCCGGAGATCTGAACTTCAGCTTTCTCTAAGCCGCCATCTTAACCGGAAGTCCTGGTGTTTATTTTTATACCCATTTTCTTGGCACACAGATACATTACCCAACACACATGTTCAAAGAGAGATAATTGGAAAAGTGATATATTAACTTTTAACAAATCACTTGATTAACATTCTGTATTCTTATATTGTGATTACAGACATACAAGATACATTTGCATTTACATTGCATACAAGATAAATGATTTCATCAAAGGTGGCATAATTTTCTCATTACCCTGTGAGAAGTTTTGAGCTTACAAACAATCAAGGAAATTTACTTATTGCTTTTAATAAAATGGAATAATTAATCAGAAATTCTTAAAAGACAATTCAACAATCATATCATTGAGGTTGAGGGATACTGGCAACACAATTCAAATTTAATATTAGACTGGTCATTTCTCAGGGTTCACTAGGGAGTTTCTGAGTTACTGATTTGTGTAATTGAGTCACTGAGGCATATAGAAGCTTAATGTACTTGTAGGTTTTGTATGGGCCTTTATGATTGATTTGTGTGTTGGCTCCATGAGAATGGGTTTCTGTGAGTGGGAAAGTTTTGGGCTTGGCTAGTAGCTACAGTTTTACTGGGAATTATGTACCTAAGTAAAAGTTAACCCATGATAGACTTTTGGAGCTGGATTTGAGGGTCTGATCTTTTGGTGATGTTTTAGAGAATTAGGGTATAGATATTTTGCTTTTGCATTATTCCTTCTGAGACTAGGGGGAATAGTAATCATGCCAATTCCATAGGTAAGGGATATTGGTGAGAGAGGTTATGTAAGGGGGACTGAATGGGCAATCACATCTTGCCAAGGGTCACTCTGTGGCCTCCTTAGCTACCACGTGTCAAAGCATCATGACCTGATGGCTCCCAGCACCATGGAAACAAAATTGCCTACATTTTAGTGCCCCTTCTGAATTTCCTTCTGCTCTATGCCATGTATTTTTTGTATATAACATAAAATATTCCATTATTGCTGCTTCATTTCTTCTTCCTTCCCCCCCCCCATTTCTAACCCATCATTCTTTATATTGGTTGTTTCTTACAGAGCAAAAATATCCAAGTACATTTCATTTCTAGTTGTTTAAACATTTTAGGGCTAAATTCCAAGATACACCTAACTGATATTAAGCCCTTTTAGCATGCTGGGCACTTTACATAGCATCCAGGCAGATATAGTCTCGCACCCATCACATTAGTGTTGCTCTAAAAAGGTTTAAATTCATAGGTGGTGAATGCATAATCCAAGCATAGAGGTACCTTAAAAATAAGGGGCTCCACTTTTATGGAGATGTCTTTATTTTCCAACTATTCAAGAAAAAGGGGGTTTTCTGACAGTTTTGCCTGAAGGCTCAGAATTACAACTCTGTAAAATTAAATTGTATTATTAAAATTGACAGTCATGATAAAGTAGGCATGCGAGAAGGGGAAAGGCATATTATAAATAGGGTTGCACTGAAGAGAAAAAAATACTTAAGGAAACCAGGCAATGAGCCAGATAGAAAAATGTACTGGGGATATAAGGGTAGGTAGGCATAGTATCTGGAGTTTGCACCTGTCACTCCTTTTTTCTGAAGAAAGTGTTTCTAGATGATTTCATGAAAAGACAAGACTAATCTCTTCTTTTTCTCACTTGCTGTATAAAAGCCCACAACATTCAATCCAAAGTGGTAAGAAGATATTTCATACAGATTTCCAGAACTTTAATGGCATAATAAGACCTAGGATTATTTGGTCATAGCTATGAAGCTGGAAGGGACTTTGGAGGACATCTAATCCAACTCTCATTTTACAAATGTGGAAATAGACCCCCACCTTCAGCTATCCATATTATATTCCATATCACATTATAGAATGTTTTTTACGTATAGGTCAGAATAGAAAATTTCTAAATTTATTTGATTTAAACTGCAGAAGAAAACACTTCTCTAACCTATTTGCTTACATGTCCATGCAAGTCAATAGGAGTTCCCTTTAAGTGAGGGTTCAAGTTACATCTCTGACACATACTGACTTTGTGACTTTGGGCAAGTCATTAAATACCTCATTGTTCAAAACCATTTTGTAAGGACATAAGTTGCTGAGAAAGTGCTTGTATGCTTTGGAAGAGGAAACACATCTCTGGAAGTTAATTGTACTAGCAAAATTCAAGTCTGGTGGTATAGAAAAACTATTTCTTCACAAATAATTTCCATGAAGACCACTAACAATCCTGTATAAGAAAAAAGAAAGAAAATATTTTCTTCACTTCATTTCCAGGCCAATATTTTCCTTTTTTAGGAAAAGTAAAATGCTTCTATGATAAGAAGACCTTCCAAGTGAAAGGACTTTATGCTTTCTAGCACAGCCATGCATTTAAAAAACTAGCCAGAGTCTCCTTTCTACCAAGAGAAGGGAAGGGAATTCTATTCAAGGTTCATTTTTCCATCTTCTCTTTTGTACTATTCTTTTCCTTCATCTCTATCTCCCTCTTACTTTCTTATAGGATTATAAGACGGAGACTTATAGTTCATTCAGTATAATTCAAAGCCCAAAAGAATGCACAAGTTTTGAAAAAGAGCTGTAGTGATTCCCTTGTCTTCCTGGACAAAGCCCTAGACCTAAATTTTTAAAGAATATCCTAATATCATTAAATCTTTGGCACATCTCTTCCATCTTTCACACTGTCTCTCTTTCACAAACATGCTCAGCTTTATATAAAGCAAGTCATTTATGCTAAATGTCAAGATATGGCTGATGAAAGGGGGAAACATTTTAAGGCAGTGATTCTATATAATTCTATCACTGTTTTCTATTTAACTGTGACTGTTGTTGCTTAAGTAAGTCAGATGTAGTGAGGGAGAATCTTGAATATTAATAAAGCTGAAAGAGGAAAGAGATGGATCAATACTCATTATTTTTTGTTTTGAAATGAAATATAAAAAAATAAAAGGACATTATTGGAATGAGTCAAGTCCTTCATTGTCATTATGTGGGTAATCAGTGGATTCTAGATTTACAGCTACAAGGAATCTCAAAAGCCTTCTAGTCCAATACCTTGATTTTGCAGAGGAAATGAAGTTAAGTGGCTTGCCGAAGATCAAATAGATAGTAAATATTAGAGGCAGAATTTGAACCAAGTTCTTTGACTCTAGAATCAGAGCTCTTTCCATTATACAACACTGCCTTAGATTTAATGACAGTTCTCTACTCCTAAATATGGCTTTCTGAATCAAAGATTTATAACTGAAGTGTTCCCTTGAGTTCCTAGAACCCAATTTTTAAGGTGAGGAAATTATGGTCCAGAAAGTGATTAGCTCAGTAATATAGATAGTGTGACAAATAAAAATTCTGAAACTCTAGATTCTGAGTAAGAAAATACATTTATTGATCAGGTAGCAAAACCAATAAGTTAACTGTTCAGTAATCTTTCTCAGTGATCAAAGAAAAAGATATTTGCCATCTTGATTCATTAAACACAATTTTGGAGGGAGCAGCTGGGTGGCTTAGTGTATTGAGAGCCAATCCTACAGACCCAAGGTCCTGGATTCAAATTTGACCTTAAATACTTCCTTAGCTGTGTCACCCTTGTCAAGTCACAACTCCCATTGCCTAGCCTTCACTACTCTTTTGTCTTGAAATCAATATATAATATTGTTTCTAATATGGCAAGTTTTTTAAAAAAATGCAATTTTGGAAACCCATTAATCAACCCTCCCCTGTGTAATGGTAGAAATTTTAGGCTTTCTGGGAGAGGTTATAATATTGTAATGGTTAAAGTGTGGCTACAGGATTTATGTAATATTAAACAATGGCCGCCAAGGAATTTACTTATGAAATTCCTAAAAAATGAAACACTCAAGTCAGAATGGAGTTTATGGAGGTTTAATCACACTGGGAGTAGGGAAAAGGATAGGGAGAGAAGGAGAGAAGAGAAAAGGGAAAGAGCTACTCAACCTCTGACCAAGGCAGAGGGAGTTTTAGGCCTAAAGGCCCAGGTGGAAAGAATCAGTCCTTAACTCACGTGACCGATCTGAAGGAAAGCTGTCTGCGGGCGTCCTCTCTGTCCAAGCTCCTAACACCCACTCCTCTCTAGCTCTCTCCACAGGAAGTGAGCGAATTCCAGAGGCTGTTCCCTACCTCACTTCCTGTGTCTCACAAGTGTCAATGGTTGGCTCTAGCTTAGCTTAGGACAGCCCAGGTGGGCAGTTAGTTATTTCTGATTTGTCATTGACTAGCACATGCCCGTGTAGTGTGGGTGTGCACAATTTTGGGGTGCTAGACCAAGATGGAGACTTTTTAAAATTCACAATCCCCCCTGATGATGATTGGGAGACTAGTCTCCCCAATTAATCACTAAACATAAGCATACTGCACCTCAAAAATTTCTAACTATAAGTGTATACAAAATTTTTTTTTCACTAAGAGGAAAATTATAATAGTTGTAAATATGGGGAAATAGAGAAGAGAGAAAGACAGCAAACCAATGTTTTGCTGGGGGCATTGACAAAAACCAATTAGGGGGCAGTCCCCTTTGGCATAAGAGTGTACATTCAAAAAATGTTCAATCAACCACACCCCAAGGTTCATTCTGGATCTTCCTATAGTGAAAAGGTTTAGATATCTTTCTGCAAACAGTTCATTTTCTGGATTCAGTTAGTTAGCAAGCTTCTTCTCTGAAGATTTCTCTCGAACAAAATTTAAATCTTGGATTTGATGAAATACAATCCCCCCTGAAGAAAGTGTTGAAAAAACACTGAGTCCAGCTGAGGATTCAAGTTTTAGTTGTGGGGGTGTGTGAGTTAATTCAAAAGAAAAACAAAACAATATGAAAATAAAATCAAAAATCAAAATCAAAAGAAGAAAAAGGGAAAAAATTAAGGGAAAAATTATAAACCCTTTATATATGCATATTTATATTAAAGAAGAATTCAAAATCAGTATCAAAATTCAAAAAAAAATCTATGTATACAAAATTTGAGAAAGCAAGAATAAAAAAAATTTTTTTTTTACAGGCCCCTGTATTAGGGTCCAGTTAAGTAATTTCTAATCCCACAAGTCTGTAGGACAGAATGTATCATATTTTACTTCCCCATTTGCAGCCAAGGCTACAGGAAGTTGCCATACTATAGGAGAGAAAAAAGAGGACCAGATTTTCTATTTTATATCTAGGGAAGTGTCATTCCCTTGTCTGATTTTACCTTCGTTCTCAGGAATGGATGGAGCCAGGATGGTAGCCAACCTTAGGTACTTGTCTGTAGGTATTTTCACGAAGAGTGTGGATACAGGGAAGGCCTACATCTTAACGTCTGTCAAGTGTCGCAACCCCGAGTCTCACACTAAGTTCAAGTCCTTAGTATTGGCTTAGAAATGCATTAATTCTACCTGGATTGGTCTTTTGATTTTTAGACCTGTGAGCTCTTTTGGCATTATCCAGGTTATCTCTGTGCTCCTTGTTTGATCTCGTTCCTAGAGTCAGACACAAACATAAATCATAGTCCCACAACAATTATCAATAAATGGCAGGTTCCCATAGTCTAAAGCTGTTTGGGTGTGTATTAATAATAACAGCAAGTATATATATTTAAACTAATATTGTAGAATAAAATTAATATTGATCATATGTACCTTAAGTACATAGAAATGAGAAAAAGGGAAAAATAAAATAATGTAAAAATAATAATAATAAAATAAGGAAAAGAGAAAAAAAGGAAAAAAGGAAAAAAATTAAATTTAGGAATTCAATGTGTCAAAAGCAGAATAAAACAGTTCCACTTGTCAATGTATAGGATATAGTCAATCAGTCTCAACAGAAGATGCTCTCTTTACATGAGAACAGTGAATCCAAGAGTCCTTTTCTCCAACCTTTATAGATGTTGGAGTAGTTAACAATATTTGGAATGGTCCTTCCCAGGAAGCCTGGGTTGCTCCTGTACACTGGAAGTTCTTTATATACACGTTGTCTCCTGGGTTCAGGTCGTGAAGTGAAAAGTCTAATGGTCCAGCTTGTACTGCAGCTCCGGATTCATGTAGCTCACGCAGTTTGTGCTGTAATTCCTGTATATAGGAAGCAATAGTAATATCTCCCCCTAATAGCGATGTATAAGCCGGGGAGAAAGGCTTAGCCTGTATAGGAGGGTGTCCAAAAAGCATCTCAAATGGTGAAATATGTAAGTCTCCTCTAGGCCTACTTCTAAGATAAAATAGGGCCAAAGGGAGAATTTCAGGCCATTTTAAATGGGTCTCAGTGCATAATTTTCCAATCATAGTTTTAAGTTCTTTGTTCATCCTCTCAACTTGGCCTGAACTCTGGGGATGATATGGAACATGGAATTTTGGAGTTATCCCCAAGCAAGAATATATCTGGTTTAGAACAGAATCAGTAAAATGACTCCCCCTATCAGAGTCAATACGTGCTGGTAGGCCAAAGCGAGGAATAATTTCTTTTAAAAGCACCTTAGCAACAAAAGCTGCTGTGGCTCGGGCTGTAGGAAATGCTTCTGGCCATCTGGTCAGTTGGTCTACTATGACCAAACAAAATTTATATTGTCCAGCCTTTGGCATCGTTATAAAATCTATCTGCAGGTGCTCAAAAGGTGTGTAAGCCAGAGGACGTCCACCAAAGGCTTTGCCACGAAAGGCATGTTGGTTATATGCCTGGCAGGTAGAGTAGGATGAACACACTTTAGAGGCTATGGTAGTTATGCCAGGGGCTATCCATACTCTCTTAACAGAGTCCACGATGCCCTGGGTACCAAAGTGGCCATTATTATGAACAGATTGGCAAATTTGGTGATAGAAACTTCTAGGGAACAGGGGTTTTCCTTCAAATGACACCCAGACTCCATTGATCTGTTTTGCTTTGAATTTCTGTTTCCATTTTTCCACTTCCTTCTCATCATAGGAAAGTGATAAATTTGAGTCATCAGTAGTTGTTAATGTTAGAAGTAATTCAGGCCCTTCTATGGCTGCTAGCTTTGCAGCAGCATCTGCTCGGTCATTTCCCCTAGAGACAGGGTCAGTGCCACTTGTATGGGCTGAGCAATGAACTACAGCTAGGGCTTCAGGCAGCTGAAGAGCAGAAAGGACTTCATTAATAATTTCAGCATTAGCTATGGATTTTCCAGCTGAGGTTAAAAATCCTCTCTGGAGCCATAGCATCCCGACTGAGTGACAAATGCCAAAAGCATATCTAGAATCCGTATAAATTGTTGCCTTTTTATCCTTGGCAATTATACAGGCATGTTTCAGAGCTATGAGTTCTGCTCCTTGAGCGCTAATGTTAGAAGGCAATGAGGCTGACCACTTAGTGGCAAATTCTGAGACTACGGAAGCTCCACTATAGCGTATGCCATCCCTCATGAAAGAAGAACCATCAGTAAATAAGATCAGGTCTGAGTTCTTTAAGGGAGTGTCCAAGAGATCATCTCGAGGCTTTTCTGCCATGGACACTAGTGTTTCACAACTGTGTAATGGTTCTCCTGAAGTTGGTAAGTCTGGAAGCAAGGTGGCAGGATTAAGGGTTGAACAGCGTTTCAAAGTAATATTTTCATTATTTAGCAAGGTTATTTCATACCTTGTAATTCGCTGATCAGAAAATGCCTGTGTTCTCTGTCTTAGCAATAATGCTTCTACCTCATGTGGACACATAATTGTCAATGGGCATCCTAATACTAGATCAACGGTTTTTGTCACTAGTAAAGCAGTAGCAGCCACTCCTCTAAGGCATGGTGGTGCTCCTGAAGCTATTGGGTCCAGCTGGGCTGAATAATAAGCAACTGGACACTGAGAAGGCCCCAGAGTCTGAGTTAAAACGCCTGAGGCTACTCCTCTTCGCTCATGTACATACAAAGTAAATGGCTTGTTGTAATTTGGGATGCCTAGAGCAGGAGCAGATAGGATAGCCTTTTTTAGCTCTGATAGAGCTGACAGGTGTTCAGGCTCTAATTTGAGGGGTTCAGGGACTGCATCCCTTGTTAGTGCTATAAGAGGTTTAGTAATTTCCCCATAGCAAGGAATCCATTGTCTGCAAAACCCTGTTGCTCCCAGAATTGCTCTTAACTGTTTTTTAGTAGTAGGAGCACTCAATTTTTTAATATTCTCAATTCGCTTGGGAGAAATAGAGAGGGCACCAGCTGTCAGAATGAACCCCAAATATTCTACTTTGGGGAGACACCACTGAACTTTATCCTTCGAGATGTTATGACCTCTTTTGTGCAATTCCAAAAGAAGGTGTTTACTATCTTCCTGACATGCTTCTGCATCCACGGAAGCCAAGAGTAGGTCATCTACATATTTTATTAATTTGCTGTTTTTAAATTTTATATTATCTGTATCTTGTCCCAAAATTTGTGCAAATAAGGTCGGACTTTCTACATAACCCTGAGGCAGACGACTCCAGGAATATTGTATGCCATTCCAGGTGAAAGCAAAAATATGCCTCGAGTTCTCATGTATGGGTATAGAGAAGAAGGCTGAGCACAAGTCTACTACTGTAAAGTATGTAGCTGTGCTAGGAATAGAAGAAATAATAGTATTGATATTGGGAACTATGGAGTGTCTCTTTATAACGTGATTGTTCACAGTACTCAAATCCTGTACGAATCTATAGAGGTGTTTTCCATCGGGTCCCCTTTTTGGTTTTTTAACGGGGAGGATGGGCGTGTTGTATTCAGATTTACAAGGGAAAATTATTCCTTGGTCAATTAAAGAATTTATTATTGGGGTAATGCCCTCCATTGCCTCCTTGGAAAGAGGATACTGAGAAATGGAAGGAGGTGGGCTAGATTTAGTTTTTATTTGCACGGGAGTAGCTGATTTAAGTAAGCCTACATCAGTAGAAGATGTGGCCCAAAGAGACTCTGGTATATCTGTAGGTATTTCAAAGGTGGGAGGCTCCTTTGCCTCCTGGCTCTCTGAGAGAAATACAGGGAGTAAATTTAAGGTTTCCTCGGGCATTTCTAAAGAAAGGGAGCCATCTGGGGCACACATTATTGTGGCTTGTAATTTGCATAGTAAATCTCTCCCCAGCAAATTTGTGGGAGATCCAGGCATTAAAAGAAAAGAATGTTCAACAGTTAGGGGTCCCACGCGTACCATGCGAGGAGAAAGTTTTGGGACCTTTATTGGTTTTCCTGAAACACCTACTACATTTAAAGAGCCAATAGAATCACATTTCTCATCTGGTTTGCTTACTAGAACTGACCTAGATGCTCCAGTGTCTAAGAGACAGTCATAGTATGAATTTCCTACCTTTAAAGTGACATGAGGTTCCTTACTGTTTGGGGGGGAATATATAGGGATTATTGGCATTAAAATATCAGGGTCTGGAAAATCAAAGGTCTCATTCTTTGATTCCAGGGCCCTCACCCCCCCCCCCCCTTCACACCTTCATAAAGATGCTTGGGCAGTTTTTTGGGACCCTCCACGCTGTTGGGGTTGTTCACCCTGAGTGTAGCGTGGTCGAGCTCCATTTCTTATATATTGTTGTTGGGCATTTTTTTGGGTAGTATCATTTTCTGTATTTTGAGCACCGTCATTTTGATTGGCATTGTGGTTCCTATATTTATTATTCCTAAAGGTGTTATTATTTCTTGTTTCCCATAGCCTGCTCCTACAGACTATCATTGCATGGCCTCTCTTCCCACAGAAGGTGCATATTAAGGGGTTTGTTAATGATCTATCTGTGGATTCCTGCAAAGGGGCCATGGTCTCTCCCTTACTTTTCAATTGTTTCTTTAAAATTTCAATTTCTTTTTCTAAGTCTGATACTGATTTATTGTGTGTTTCAGGTTTTTTTGTACGATTCTTATAGGCATATGTTGCTACTTTCCTCAGTTCTTCGAGGTCCATAGACTCCCAGTTGGGACAGCTGGTTTCAAAGTAGTCTTTTACTGCTGAACAACAATTCCTAACGAATTGTCTGCGTATATGTTTAATGTCTTTTTCTCTGGACAAATCAAGGTCCACATATGTACTTCCTACGTCAATAAGTCTGTCCATAAAGTGGGAGGGGGTCTCATTAATTTCCTGCCGGGATTGTTCAAATTTTTCCCATGCATCAGGGCTATCAGAGCAGTCTCTCATGGCTTTTAATAATGCTTCTCTGGCCAGGGCTAGTTTTGTGTGATCCTGTACAATATTAGGGTTCCAGTGTGGATCTACAGTTGGCCAGTGATGAGGTCCTCTACCACTTTTCTTATTAGCTAGAGAGATGACATTATTTTTCTCTCTCTTTGTCAGAAATGTATCTAACAAATTCTCCACATCCAACCAAGAAGGGTCAAAGTTTCTGAATATATTTTCTAATTTTTCTATAACCAACATTGGTTCTGCCTCAAATGATTGAACATTGTGCTTGAATTTTTCTAAATCATCAGGTTTAAAAGGTGTATAGTGTCTTACAGACACCAAGTTCCCTTCTTTATTAAAGGTGGGTACTTCCCTCAATGGAAACAAACTTCTGTCTAAACTATCTGGTGTTACTGTTTCTAGGCTACTTGCTCCATTTTCAATGTTAGGATTATTGGCTGTTGGAGCATGGGGGTTGGAGATTAGAGCATGAGTGGAGGGGAGGGTAGGGGGAAGGGCTGGGACAGGAACAGGGGGTGGGGCTAGAGCATGAGCATGGGTGGGGGGAAGGGCAGGGAGAGGATCGGGGCTGAGGAGGCAGGGTAAGAGGTATGAATGGAAGGAGGAACCAGGGTGGGAGGGGCAAGAATGGCAGGGGGAGGGGCTGGGTGGTCAGGATGGGGAGGAGTTGGTTGGTGGGAAGGGGCTTCTATTTGAGCCAAATCGTTTTGGGCAGGGTTGGTCAGGGAGTCTGATAATGATGGGGGATGGAGAGTTAAATCACTCCTATTGTGGGATGTTTTTAACTCCCTATCAATGTTTTGCAGGAAGGTTCTTATCTCTCCCCATCGTCCCTCCCTAAATTCAGCCAGGGAAGTTTTTATCTCTCCCCATGTTTTCTCCCTAACTTCATCCCGTTCCATCAATTGTTGATAAATAAGAGTAATTTCTTTTTTAATTTGTTCAATACAAGCATTTTGGTTCCAAATTCTTTGATCAGTGATAGTAATCAATTCTTTATGTTGCTGATCAATAAATGTGTGCAATTCTGTAATTCTCTGATCAGTTATAATATTCTGTTCCCTAACTTTTTGAGTAAAAATATTATTCTGTTCCCGAAGTTGCTCCCCAATAAAAGTGTGGAGTTCCCTAATACGTTGATCAGAGATATTATATTGCTCCGTGATTTGGTTTTCCATAAAAGTGTGTAATTCCTTAATTTGTTTAGTAATAGAAGGAACAAGGGAGTGTTCTCTCTTAGAGGCTAGGTATATTATTGTAAGCACAACAATTACAATCCCAAGGAAGATGAATATAAGGGTCAGGAAGAGGTTTATAGTTTCTGAAAAATACCATCCTAGAGGAACACCTACTAAAAATCCCATGTACTTGGTCATTGAACTTATAAGCCAATTTTGAAGCAAAGCAGACATTGGTTGTAGCCACATTTTTTTTTTTGAGTCAATTGCTAGGTTGCCTGTACCTTTTTTTTTTTTTACAGTAGGTGGCTCCCTAGTCTACAACCCTATACAGGTTAAGGGCCTATTGTGTTGTAAATTCTCCTTATCAAGCTTCTGGGAGGGGTTACAAAAATCCTCATACAGGAAGGTAGAAGCTATGAAAGGGCTGATTAGGAGTGAATAGCCCTTAAACAAAAGGTAAATCTAAACCTCCTTCTTTTAGAAAGTGTGTATGGGTGGGTCCAGCAATCTTCTTTAGCCCTCAGGCTAAAACCGCTAGGACCATGTGCTATCTTCCTTGAGCAAAGCCCACTTAAATTTTTAAGACCAGAAAGGCCAGGAAACAGAAAAAAATGGGTTTTAAATTAGCTCCCTAGCTGTATTCAGCTGTTTTTTTTTTTTTTTGCTTTTTGCGGGCTAGGAGCTCCTAAGAGCTCCTTCTGAGATTCCTCGTTGCTAATCAGTTGATTAGGTAAGCCTGGCCTGCCTCTCAATCTACTGAGCCACCTCCTTAAAGTAAAAGGAGGCAGAAATGAGAGACAATTTTGTTGACCCCAATTTAACTTAAGGGGTAAAGGGAAAAGAGAAAAGGTGTTTTATACTCACCTGTTCTGGCAGCTGTGTCTTTAAGTCAAGGTATTTGGTAAAAGGACTGATGGAGTGAGTCGGAAGTATGGTGAAAGGGCAAGAAAATTCAGGAAATTTATTGAGGTTCTAGAAACCTTTGAAGCACTAAAGCAGGGCCAAGAGCCAGAGGGGGTAGCCGGGGTGGGATTTCTCCCAGGTGATTAGTAAGGAGATCAGAAGACTGATATAGTTCTTTGTCCCTTTGTGGTCGCCAACTGTAATGGTAGAAATTTTAGGCTTTCTGGGAGAGGTTGTAATATTGTAATGGTTAAAGTGTGGCTACAGGATTTATGTAATATTAAACAATGGCCGCCAAGGAATTTACTTATGAAATTCCTAAAAAATGAAACACTCAAGTCAGAATGGAGTTTATGGAGGTTTAATCACACTGGGAGTAGGGAAAAGGATAGGGAGAGAAGGAGAGAAGAGAAAAGGGAAAGAGCTACTCAACCTCTGACCAAGGCAGAGGGAGTTTTAGGCCCAAAGGCCCAAGTGGAAAGAATCAGTCCTTAACTCACGTGACCGATCTGAAGGAAAGCTGTCTGCGGGCGTCCTCTCTGTCCAAGCTCCTAACACCCACTCCTCTCTAGCTCTCTCCACAGGAAGTGAGCGAATTCCAGAGGCTGTTCCCTACCTCACTTCCTGTGTCTCACAAGTGCCAATGGTTGGCTCTAGCTTAGCTTAGGACAGCCCAGGTGGGCAGTTAGTTATTTCTGATTTGTCATTGACTAGCACATGCCCGTGTAGTGTGGGTGTGCACAATTTTTGGGTGCTAGACCAAGATGGAGACTTTTTAAAATTCACACCTGGATATCTCTAATTAATGGATATCAAATGAGGAGGAAGACTAATCTTTCACAATCCCTCCCTGATTCCATCATGGTAGTTGGGGGGAGTCCTGCCTGGTGACAAGATTCTTTTTTTAACTGTTTGTTTTTATTAATATAACTAATTTCTAGGTATCTTAGCCCCTCCATGTCCTCCCCACACTATAGAAGATTCCATCTGGCATATAGATATGTACATGGAAATGTCTTTCCATTTTCCACTTCTCAATTCTCTTTCTCTGAAGGTGAACATTCATAAATTATTCTTCAAATATTAAATCTGTCACTATATGTTCTCTTGGTTCTAGTCATTTCACCCTTCATTATTTCATGTAGGTCTTTCCAAGTTTTTTTTTTAATTAAGCTACTCATCATTTCTTACAGTTCCATACTAGTTATACTATTCTATCACAATAATATACCACAATTTGTTTAGCTATTCTCTGACTTATGGACATCTTGATTTCCAGTTCTTTCCCAGCACAAAGAATACTGCTACAAATATTTTAGAAATTATAAGCCCTTTTCCTCTTTCCCTGATCTCCTTGAGAAATAGATCCATAAGAGTAAACTCAGTTTTAGAGCTCTCTGGGCATAATTCCAAATTCTTTTC
This sequence comes from Monodelphis domestica, assembly GCF_027887165.1. NCBI lineage: Eukaryota > Metazoa > Chordata > Mammalia > Didelphimorphia > Didelphidae > Monodelphis > Monodelphis domestica. The sequence goes on from NC_077228.1 coordinate 322,777,694, forward strand.
CATAATGGTTGGATCAGTTCACAGTTCCACCAATACTGTGTTAGTGTCCCCACTTTTTCATGTACCTACATACGGCTTTGATTTCTTCTTCTGAAAACTATATGTTCATATTCTTTGTTCATGTATCAATTGGGATATGGTTCTTATTCACATAAATTTGACCAAGTTCTCTATTTTAGATATGATACATCTATCTGAAAGACTATGAAAAAATTTCCCTAATTTTCTGCTTTCCCTCTAATCTTGGCATCAAGTATTTTATTTTAACAAAACTTTTCACTTTAATGAACTCAAAATTACCCATTTTATATCTTACAATTATTTCCATTCTGATAGGTAATATGTTCTCTGATCTAATTTGCTTATGCTATATCTCTTTTTTATGTCTAGATCATGGATCCATTTTGATCTTATCTTAGTGAAAGGTGCAAGATATTGGTCTATATATAATTTCTGCCAAACTGATTTTTAGTTCTCTCAGAGGTTTTTATCCAGTAGTTTCTAACCCCAATAGCCCGGATCTATACTTTTGTCAAATTCAGGGTTACAATAATATTTTTCTAATGTTCATTGTGGATCAATTCTGTTCTGTTGATCTACCTTTGTAGTTCTTAAACCAGTACCAGACAGTTTTGATAATTACTATTTCATGACATAGCTCAAAATATGATACTGCTAAACCTCCTTCCTTTACATTTTTTCACTAATTCTTTTGACATTTTTAACCTTTTATTTTTTCCAATGGAATCTCATTATTTTTTCTAGTTAACATTTTTTGGTAATATAATTGGGATGGTATTGAATAAGTAAGTTAATTTAAGTAGGCTTAATCATTTTAATTTGTGGTTCTGCCTAGCCATGAACAATGAATATTTCCTCATTAATTTAAATCTGACTACATTATTGTTAATTATTTTTATTATTAAAAACACATTTTACAATTATTTTCATATAGTTTCTGCTCAGGTATATTCCTAAGCATTTTATTCTATGTATGGCTATTTTAAATGGGTTATCTCTTAGTATTTCTTCCTGTAGGACATTGTTAGTAATATATAGAAATGATGATGATTTATGCCACTTTATTTTGTATCCTTCTATTTTGCTAAAATTATTGATAGTTACAACAAATTTCTTAGTTGAATCTCTAGTCATAGAATTCTAATAGTCTTTGGTGTTCTAGATGGGAAGATTGAGTTGGATGATGTGCAGTTTTGACCTCTGCATTCTTAAGATTAAAATTCTCTGGAGACTGTATCTCAATTTATAACTATTTATTAAATAAATTTTAAAAGTGGTCAGAGAAAAAAAAGATGCACCAGTCACAAGTCTTCTTTCCTAGCCAGTACTCCCTGGAGCAGCCCCTCTCTCACTGTGATTCCAGGGTCAAAAAGTGAGCTACTTTCTTTCCCTACCCAAATTTATGTTTTCAATGATTTTATTTTTCTAGGTCCCTCTGATTTGGTGGACAAAACTTCAGTCTAGATCAGAAGCTGGTCCTCCCAGAGAGCTCAAGCATGCCCCTCATAGAGATAAACCCCTTTTTTTAAATTCAGTCAGAGAGTGGGGTTGAATTGCAACCTCAGAAAAATTGGCTATTTTCAAACTCAATCTGAAACTTCCCCTTTAAAACCCAAGAAAGAAAAAGGGCTCAGTCTAGTAATAAATTCTCTTAACACTTCATTTCAATGGGAAACCCAAGGCACTATTCTGTTGCCCACAGACACACTAGATTTCAGCCAGTTCTTGTTTACCAAACAAGATGGAGTTCACAATCTCTATCCTAATTGAGAAAATGCTCTGGGGGAGAAAGTCAGGACAAAAGAATGAGGAAGGAAGAAAACAGAATTAAGTAACTTGCTCCAGTTCACAAAGCTAGTGTCTGAGAGAAGATTTGAATTCAGGAAGGTGAGTCTTCCTGACCTCAGACAAGGCATAGTATCTATTCTATTACTTCCCATTTGCCTTCAGATATGCTGAGCTTCAGTTTTTATACACAAAAGCACTGAAACATATTTGCTTTTAGATTTTTTTTTCCTTTTTGGTTCATCTGGCTGCTATCTCAACTCTTTTAGATTCTTATTTAGTTTCTTCTCTCTGTCTCCTTCAGCTCTTTTCTTGCATCCCTCCTTTTTTTGCAAGACATTGCTAGAGGCTCAGGGGTATTCAAAGACAAAAAAGAAACCTTTTTTTACTTACTTCAAGAAGTTTATATTCTACTAGTACTTTAGATTATCTAATAAGTTACTGCCTGGATTTATGCATAGAGCCCATACTTTAGTAAATTCCTCTACTGTACCCAATAATAAAATACTTTGAACTCATAGAACCTGGGACAAAGACTATTAAAAGAGTTCTCTTTGCTTTCTCCACAGAATGAAATTTATGCTATGTTTCTATTTCAAAATGGGCATACTGAGCTGTATATATCTCTTTGTTTATGAGTTTAACCCTTTCACTTGTGGTCAAATGGATGGGCAACTTTACTTAGCAAACAGGTATAAATATCTTCAACCCACATGTGGCAAATTATACACACACACACACACACACTATCTATTATATATGTGAACTTTATTTCATTGGTGTATGCATTTTGATACACACCAGATTCCTCCCCCTCCACTCTAGGATGTTATAGCAGATAGCCATCTTGACTTTTACAACCAAAAGCTATCTCCTAGTTAAAATGAATTTTGCATTGGTACATATGGAATGACAAAACAAAACAAAATAAAACAAAACATTAAGATAAGTCTTTTGTGTCCTGGAAGAGTAGAGATACTCCACAGCATGAAAAGGTGGAAATGGGCTTGCACCATTAGAGATAGTATTTACATTGATTATTTCATAGATTCCTTGGAATATTGAAGACAATGGGATTAAAGTGGAGAAATCACTACACCTTAAATCAAAAAAACCTGGCCTTAAATCCTAAGCAGATCCCTTAAAAACTCACTAGACCTTAGTCAGATCATCTGTAAGATTTGCTGTCTGGGCTGGCAAATTGAAATTATAAAAACATAGGTCTAACCATATTACTCCACTCCTCCCACCCCCAAGAAATGTCAGTGGTTCTCTATTACTTCTAGGACAAAATACAAATCCTTCTGTTTGCCATTTAAAGCCTTTTACAGTCTGTCTCCAGCTTGGCTTTCCAGGATGATTATACTCACACATTCTACATCTTTATGTTCCAGCAAAATTGGCTTATTGCCTATTCTTAGTTCAGAGTATTCTGGCTCTCATCAACATCCTTTTGAATAGGCTATTCACCATACCTAAAATGCCTTTTCTTTTCACCTCTAGTTCCTCAACCCCCTGGATCCCTTCAACACATACTAAGTACAGTCTAATTCAAGACATATTTCTTGAACTCCCATAGTTATTAGCAGCCCACTCTATCCCCTACTAGAATCACTTTGCAATATATATATATATATAAATATTATATATATATATATATTATATTATATATTTATTATATATATATTTATATTTACATTTATATATATATTATATATTTATTATCTATATATATACATATATATATATATATACATATATATATACATTATACTTATTGATTTTTTAACATCCAGGGTCCCTTCAGAAGACTATAAACTCCTTGAAGGCAAGACTATCTCACTTTTGGTTTTGCATCCATAGCTCATAACACAGTGCCTTACACAGAATAGATATTTAATAAATGTCTGTTTATTGATTGATTAATTAGATGACCATTAAGATTCCTCCTGGCTCCAAATTAATTATCTTGTTCCTAAGATAATGTTAAAAAATAAAACATTATGCTTATTTATTTAATTTTTCCTAGAAGTGTCATAAAATATCTGAGATCATCTAGTGCAATATCCTTATATTATAAATGATTCAATGGAAAGGAAGCTCAGAAAATCCCATTGATTTACTCAAAATTGTACAGCTGGTGAGTAGTAAGTTAAGAACTTCTGTCTACCATCATTTCACCAAAATACACTTTCCTAATTTTAATTTACATTATACAATTGAATTCCCATATTATATCAGATGAACTGAGTTCTTGAAAATTTGAGAATCAAATTAGATATGCAGAGACAGAGATACATTTATTATTTTTGAGCTTTGTTATACTCTTTGCTATCTCTGAAATATGCTGTTTGACTAAGGACACAAGACCTCTTTCACCTGTATTTCAGTGTAAATTGCATTACTCATGTGAGCTCCAGCAATTCCTCCTAGCAGTATCACACTATTTTCTCCCTATTTTATTGCCTTTATTTACTTGCATAATATACTCAATCTGAGAATTATAACCAAATCTTCCCTCAGATTTCATGAAAGAAATATAGAAGATTGTACCTGGTAAAACTTTTATATTTCTGGATTTTTCAATTTTCCAGCTTTCCTCTTTTTTTTTTTGTCATTTCACTGCCTCTGAATTCCCTGACTGTTGGTTGGGAAGGAAAACTTATTTTATTTCTTAGTAGATTTAATTCCTATTGATTGAGCCCCAAATGAGCAGGGAAATTATTTTCATTGTGTAACTTTGGGGATTCACCTGTAACTGGTGCCATGGGCATTTGTATGAAGTATATGTGGCTGAATTCTAGGTCTACTATGACTAACTACCATAATAATTATGAGCAATTCACTCAATCTTCATGAGCCATATATCTCTTGTCTGTAAAAGATCATCTCGAAAAATTCTTGTAGATTTATAGAAGACATGGATTTTAAATGGCAAGGTACCTCAAAAGGCATCAAGTTGAGGTAGGTAGATAGCATAATGGACAGAGCCCCGGGCCTGAACACAAGAACCAAATTTGAATCTAGGCTTAGAAACTCACAGTAAGTATTATATTTTAGCTATTATTAGTCCAAACTCCTCCATCAACACATTTGTTCATATGGGGTTATAGGGTACCTTTTTATAATATAAATGTTAAAAAGTAAAGCCCAACTATGGTCAAGGCCACCAGTAGTCATATGCATCCCTCAAGAGATGCTATCTGCCTCATGTTTCTATTAAGAGAAAAAAAAAGAAGAGGAAAGAGAATATGCTTCTCTAGTTTCAATATCTATACATATATCAAGCCAATATTGTATATAATCCAGATATTAAATTAAGGACCTATGGGGATGTCAAGGTCCCCTTCTTTCTCTTTTTTATGGACAATCATCTCTATGACCTGCTACTGCTATTTACTTCCCCCTAGAGTCTTGAAAATTAACTATATTCTTTGCCTTCCTGTTCCTTCTTTAAATTGACATGAGCTCATCACTTTGACTATTATTGACTTTAACATATTAGATTTTTTATTCTGACAGAGTGGAAGAAGTTGGTGATATTTCCAAATGATGCACTCCAAACATTTAGAATATAAAGTGATATGATGGCTAATTATATTTATCAGGATTGGAAAAGAATAAAAAATTTGTCAGAAATGAAAGTGGCACAGACAGAACCATGTACTCTCAATGAATGATGCCTATGATATGCCATATGCAATAACTAATTGTAGGAAATAGATAAAATCAAGGTGAGTGATAACTTTAGATCAAAGTGAGATCAAAAGAATTTTTAAAATTTAGATATTTTTCCATGGTTCCATGATTCATGATCCCCTATCTGCCACTTTTTCCTCCCCAATCCTGAAGCTGACAAGCAGTTCCACTGGGTTACACATGTATTATTGTTCAAAACCTATTTCCATGTTATTCATATTTGTGATATAGTGACCTTTTAATATCCCTAATCATATCCCCATCTAACTATGTGATCAATCATGTGTTTTTCTTCTGCATTTCTGTCTCCACAGTTCTTTCTCTGGATATGGAGAGTGTTCTTTCTCATGAATTCCTCTGGATTGTCCTGAGTCATTGCATTGCTGCTAGTAGAAAAGTCTATTACATTGTATTGTACCATAACACATCAGTCTCTGTTTATAATGTTCTCCTGGTCCTGTTCCTTTTGCTTTGCATCAATTCCTGGAGGTCTTTCCAGTTCACATGGAATTCCTCCAGTTCATTATTCCTTTCAGCACAATAATATTCCATCACCATCATATATCTCAATTATTTAGCCATTCCCAATTGATCCCTTCACTTTCCAATTTTTTTCCACCACAAAGAGCTCAGCTATAAATATTTTTAAACATGCCCCAGTTTTTAAAGAGATCAGATAATAGGACAACTACCGATATATCAATTGGATTGAACAGGCTTATACTTGGTTGTGAGTGAGACTTTGATAAGAATCATTGGATATCAACATGAAAGAACGTTGTAATGTGCATAATGGTGTATATGTTTTTGAGAGAGTAATTGAAGCGAGGAGGAATAGTTCATATATATATATATATATATATTATATAATCTGTGTTGTCTAGTTAGTCCTGGATTTACATCTGTTATAATGTTATTATGATATTTCTGAATTTTCCTGAGTGCCTGTACCACCTTATAATACTTCAGAGTCCCACACACAATATATGCAACAGAATTGTTTAAGTAGCCAATAATGGAAATTGTGGTCAGATTCAGGCTAGCCTCCAGATCTGAAAAGATTAATTTCCAATGTCCCATTATTAGACAAATGTCTTGGAAATACACTGATAAGCATCATGATTATTCAGCACTGATGTAGAAGTGGAAAAAAAATTAGTGACAATCTAGAGATTATACCTTCTTTTTTATAGAAAAAGAAACCAAGGTCCATTAAGATGGAGTCAATACCAGAAGGTGATACAGGTAATAAGGAGCAGGATCGGTATTTGAAACTGCATCTTCATATTCTCTGACTCAAATCTATTTTCCCATTGTTTAGCATTATATTTCCTTTCATATACCTTTCACTAATTTACATTGAAAATGCAAGGATTTGAGGGATTCCAATAATCTGCATTTAAAGGATGTGAAATTTCTTATTGGCTTGTACTTAAGGTATTACAAGAATGATGTGACTTAACTCTCATTGGTAATTAATGAATACTTTAAAGATGGGCAACCAGATAAAGGAAGAAGTTTTCTATATTCATGGTTCTTGATCACTGGAATGAATTCTGGTTGTTATAATAATTCTTGTTGACTAGAGATAAACTATTTCAACTCTATCCATGTTCTTTCTATGGTTGTCAGGCTTGCTGTGGGTAAATTTATTATGCAGAAGTTTTATTTTTATGGTTTCCTTTCATGTATTTATAGTTCATTCCCTGATGGCCTTTAGACATTATATCCAGTATCTGATCTTTCTTGATTCTCTTAATAGTCATTTAGGGTTAACTTATATGTCCATCTTATATACAATATTGTAGGGTCCTCTGAAATGATAGGTGAGAACTTATTCCACTCATTTATGCTAATTCATAGTGAGATCAAAAGAATATTTAATTGGAGTCCAGATTCAAATCTCATCTTTGGAATTTAATAGTATTCATGTGATCTCAGCAAATCACTTGACCTCTCTAGACCTCAGATTTCCGATTTATAAACTGTAGATTAGATGTTCCTTAAGCTTCCTTTTATCTCTAAATCATATAAAGCTTAATTCAAAAAACCAACAAAAATGTATTCAACATCTACTATAGGAAGGTGCATTAGGAAGAATTGCACACTGGATAGAAAAATAAGTGATACAATATCTGCTCTCAAGATGATTCTAGTCTGAGAGAAAGGCATAAGCAAATAGAGTACTTGCAGAATTTTAATTTAGAATAAGTTTGTTCCTTATTAGGAGTTGGTGTGTATAGTTTGGCCAGAATATAGATTACTTAGCTGCAGGAGCTACAGAAACATCATCAGCATCATCAGCACCAGCTTCATCATCATCATCTTACTACTTGTAGTAATAATAACTAATATTTGTATACATTTACCTAGTACTATGATTCAAAGAAGAGAAAACGGACCTTTATTCATAATATATTATAGCAGCTATTTTGAAATAAAATGTTGCTAGAAAGAGAAATTCCGTTGAAAATAACTGTAAATAATATAAAATAACTGCCACTATAAATCCAGGAACTATATAAACAAAAATACAAAAAACTGTAAGCACAAAAAAGATTAGATGCAATTAGAAAAATATTCATTGCTAATGTGTAAGCCAAAACAATATAATTTACCAACTCAGTATCACACCAATAAAACTACTCAAAAATTATTTCAGAGAGCTAGAAAAAAATAACAAAATTCATCTGGAAGAGCAAAAGTTAAAGAATATCAAAATAATTAATTTAAAAATGAAGGTGACTGAGCTATACCAGGCCTCAAATGGTATTATAAAGCAGCAACCATCAAAACAATCTGATACTAGCTAAGAAATAGAATAGTGGATTAATGGAACAAATTAAGCACTCCATAAGCAGTAGCAAATGACCTTATTAGATTAGTATTTGAAAAATCCAAAGATCCAGGCTTTGGGAAGAAAAACTCACTAATAAACAAAAATTGCTGGGAAAACTAGAAAATGGTATGGTCAAAACTATATATATATATATATATATATATATACCAACACCTCATGCCATATACCAAGATAAAGTAAATATGGATGCATGATTTAGAAATAAAGGGTAATATTTCAAAAAAATTAAGGGAGCACAAAATAGTTACCTATCTATCCTGTGGATAAGGGAAATATTTGTATTCAAACAAGTCATAAAGAACATTATGAGAAGTAAAAGAAATAGCTTTGACTACATTAAATTAAAAAGTTTCTATACAAACAAAAGCAATGCGACAAAAATTAGAAGGGAACCAACAAACTGGGGAAAAAAATTATAGTGAGTGTCTCTGACAAGGGCCTTTCAAATATATAAGGAACTAAAAAAAAAATACAAAACATTCCCCAACTGATAAATGATCAAAAGATATGAACTGTCAGTTCTCGGATAAAGAAATCATAACTATCTGTAGTTATATGAAAAAATGCTTCAAATCATTATTAATTAGAGAAATGAAAATTGATAGAGCACTGAGGTACCACCTCACATCTATCAAGCTGGATAATATGACTAAAAAGAAAAACAATAAATGTCAGAGGGGATATGGAAAAATTGGAAAACTAGCACACTGTTGCTGAAGCTGTGTGAACTGATACAACCATTCAGAATAATTTAGAACCATACCCAAAGGACCATAAAAATATCTATACCCTTTGACCAGGCAATACAACTACTAGATCTGTTTCCTAAAGAGATATAGGATAGGAGGAAAAGACCACTTGTACAAAGATATTTATAGCAATTCATTTTGTAGTGACAAAAAAATGGAAAGGATATACATCAATCAGGGAATGGCTGAATGAGTTGTGGAATAATGGAATAATCTTGCACTGTAATAAATGAAGAACAAGATGATCATAATGCCCCTCACCCCTCGCACCCCTAAAAACCCCAATTCTGTAAAGTCTTATATGAAGCGATTCAAAAATGAAGTAAGAAGAACCAGAAAAATGTTGTAAACAATGAGAGCAATAATGTATGATTACCAATTGTGAATGAAAACTATTATCAATTGTGAATGGAAGGATTCAAGACAACACCAAGGGATTCATGATGAAAAAGGCTTTTCGTTGCCACATCAGGAAATGATAGGATCTGAATGCAGATTTAAGGAAATCAATTTTCACTTTATTCCCTTCATTAGTTTTATTTTTCTATAAATAATTTGTGACCTCTTTCACAAAATGACAAATGTAAAAATAAGTATTGCATGATAGTATGACTATAACGTATATCATATCACTTGCTGTCTCAAGAAGGAGGCAGAGGAGGGAGGAAGAGAACATCGATTGCAAAAAGTCAGAAAATCATTAAAAATTACATTTACATGTAATGGGAAAAACATAATAAAATTAAAGGGAAAAAACAATTGAGCTTAAGGGACTCTCCCTTTGCTGCTAAGTGCCTGAAATTGGATTTTAGGCCAGGTCTTCTTGAGTCCATGCCTATCACTCTTACCACTCTACCAACTAGATGCTTATACATTTTTTTAAAGTAGTGAAATATAATTCTGAAAAGATAGGTTTGGACCAGAACATGAAAGATGTTGAATGCCAGAGTAAGGAATTTAGACTTAACTAGCTAGGTAATGAGTTAGGGGATTAATTAGGCTATTGAAGCCTACTGAGCCAAAAAGTGATGTAGCTGAAGGTACTGATCTATCAACATATTACTATTTGATGATAAATACATTACCTGTATCAACACACCATTTTTCTTGGTAATTGATCTTCCTTTCTTCAATGCCAGCACCATTTCTAGGGCTATGAGTAGAATGATAGTTACTGAGCTTCATTGCGATTCTATTATATGCATTGAGGAATTTTTTCTAGCAAGGAACTTAGGGAAGAGAACAATACCTATTTGCTGATAGTTATTAGATTAGCCAATGCTATTTCTTGGGGAAAAAATGAGTCCAGATAAGGCTCTTCCACTTAGGAGTGCATTTACACTGTTGAAATCCTAGGTGACTCCCTCAATCTGGGCAAATTTTTCTTCATATCTCCTGGCATGTAGTCATGAAGGTCTGTGTGCTTTGTCTTTGGGTTTCCTCTCCAAGGGCTTCTGTGTACCATTACTGTGCTTGTTCACTTCCTGGAGATTGGAGCTCGGTCTTCTTGTTCAAATGAACTTGAGATGAAAAGGCTCTTTTGAGATATCAGACCACAGAAATTACAACTTTCTTTTCCTCAACCTTAGAATATGTTTTAGATATCCATTCATGAGACAAAAAACGGATTCTAAAAGTTGGATTTTCTGGCCCCAGAATGGGTTGGTGGGTGGTAGGCATAAAGGCCTCTTGGATCTCCTCCAACTATGCTAATTCTTAAATCACCTGCATCATAGGTTTCCTTCCTAGCATAGAGTATAGCTTAATTTAAACAATGCTGAACTTGGAATCACAGGACCTGGTTTGAATCCAGGCTCTGCCACTTCCTATATGAATTTGTGGAAATTACTTAACATTTCTGGCCCTTAATTGTTTCAGCTGTAAAATGGAAGAAATGGGGTTGGACTAGATTACCTATAAATTTCCTTCAAGTTCTGTATCTGGGATCCTGATGGCAGAAGGAAATGAAGTTTTCTTAGGTTTTCAGAGGCAACTCAGCTCATCTGGTTGTTTGATTATAACCTAAATCTGTGTTGGCAAAACTTGGCATCCATGCCACAGGGGACTGCTCCTGTTCCCTTCTCCACCTTGCCTGAGGACATTTTTTCACATCACCTGCCCCTCTGTCCAGCAGTCCACTTCCTCCCTTTCATGTCCAGGGTAAGGTGGAGGGCTCACATGAGGCATGAAGGTTACAGTTTGGGTACTTGGTCTCTAAAAGGATCACCATCACTGAACTATATGGCTTATTCAATGTATCAGCTGGGCCTGAATTCATAGGTCTTAATGTAGATCTTAATATCTATCTGTCATCTATCTATCTAGCCATCCATCTATCTACCCATAAATATATATATATATATATATATAATAAATCATATTTATTACATGCATCTCTATTCTTGAATAAAATTTGCTGGATAGTTAATATGAATTTAAATTAATCCAAAACTAAGACTGATCAAAAGGATTTTTTCCTAAGTAATTGCAGTCATTTAATATTGGCCTTTTGTAAGGAACTCAACATTTACTATTACTTAAATGAAAATTTCAAGCTCTATAAAATCTACATATTAGTTCTAGTAATTAGAGATTTTATTTAGACACTGAAATATTCAAACTTTAATTAGGTTAAACATTTTCTCCCCTGCATAAATTTCAAAGAAAAATCTTGACAAGTTACCATATTGGGCGTATTTTTTAGTTACAGTGCTGTAGTAGCATCATCAATTAGAATAGCCATTAACAAAGCAGGGATAGTCTTGGCTAAGTTTTAAAACATATAGAATGGCTAGGTTAAGCAATCTTATCCTGAGTGTATTTGTTCAGAGAATTCAGTGAGGTCAGTGAATTTGGATGGGAAATATTACATCTTTATTCAATATAGTTGGTTTCTATTTTTTTTTTTGCATTATGAACTCAAAAATAAGAAATTCTGAGAATGGGTCCACACATTATGTCTTACTGTCAAAGGAGTTCATGATGCACAAAAAGGGTTAGGACCCCTGGTCTCGTATTTGAGGAATGTGACATTTTGGCAAGAGAAATCAAAAAAGGATGAAAATAAGTCATACAATCCCAGATCAGAACTTAATACCAAGTTGTGAAAAATAGAACTTTTTAAAGAATAATAAATCTCTCTTTTGTTTTGTATGTCACTAGTAATTCATGCATAATTTAGTCAGGCAAGCTGACACTAATTTTCAAAGACTATTGTCAGATAAAGAATCCATTCAATAAGGCAAACATTTAATTTTTTAAAAATCTATTAGGATGTAGCAAAGCACACTTAATCAGGAAGGAAAAGATACTCTGAGTGAGACATGAGCACATTTAAATGCAAACAATAAATTTAAAAGGCATGTATGTTCAGAAATCAAGATACTGTCTAGATTAATGATTCTTGTTTTTTAACATACTGTAGTTGTTGCTAAAATATTAATGCCTTTCAAATCTTTATAAAAGGAAATATGACTTACCTACCACTGAGTTTGAAATAATTAGTTTTCCCTCACAGCTAGAATGTTCAGAGGGGACTTTTCATGCTGAAGTATGAACTTTAAAATTTGAATTCCATTTTCAATTCAGGGGAAAAAAAGAGGAGGGATACTTTTGAAGGTTGTGCTTATTTCCTAACTGCTGATAGTTATTTTGAACTTCATGGCACTTTTTCCCTCTTAAAAACTAACAATCAAACTTTATTAATTATATGCCTGCAAACATTAGTTCCTATTTTCTATTTAGCAATATAAACATGAATCCCACTAGGAACAAACCATCACCCTGAATTCCTAGGGTTTCCCAGTATACATGTTTCATCCTGGTACCTATTGACAAAATTCCCTCTCTTGAAAGTCAAAGTATTTGTCATCTGTCTCCCTCCCAGCTGGTTGCTTGGCAAGTCAGAAAATCTCAGTCAGGTAATAAACACCCTGTTCAATTGAATATTTTTGAATTTTTGAATAAGTTTGAATTTCAGTGAATGTGTCTTGGTCACTTACTACCTAAGGTCAACCAGGAAGCTGAAAGTTTCCGACTTATTTCTTATAGTTCTTGCTATTAATATTGGCTGGTTACATGTAAATGGTAATTAGTAGTCAATGACTTAATTCACCAATTAGTTTGATTGCTGCTTGATGATATAAATGAATGACAGAGCTGTTTACCAAAAGTTCCCATTGGTAGTCCACTACATCTGTGGTTATTTATGAACACAAACATTTAGTTTAACAATCTATATCACACATATACTTATTGTAATATTGCAAAAGAAGTTATAAAAATAAATATGAAAAACTTCAACACAAAATGACAGCCCAATGTAAAATGAAGTCAGTTATGTCAAAGTAATAAATATTCTCATTGCAATGGAAAAGATTTCTTTTCAGCAAGTTACCTGGTAATATTCCCCCAAATCAGCTTTGAGTTCTAGACCTTTTTCTAGGTCATGGAATCGCTAGTAAAGGCACATCCAGAAAAAATAGGTAAAGGTTTAGAAAATATTATCAAGGATGCAACTGTTGCTTACTGTGGTTCAGCCATTTTCCCACTCTTAACAATCAAAACTCTTTTAATTGGAGTAGATTACCTTAATAAGAATTGAAGTACTTCATCAAGTATAGACTGGAATAAATAAAAAAACAGACTTCCCTCCATTCTCAGAAGTTATACTGCCCTGCAACAGAGATCTCTCCTCACTCTCCCTCCTTGCTTCAAGAATAATCATTGTTTCAACCAAAACAGGGTGACCAGTCTAGCAATACTTACTAAAGGACTCTGCCTTTCTCCACACCCTGATTTTCAGCTGCTATCTACAGATAGATAGATAGACTGTAATCCTAGGCTGTAGTCCTATGTTTGGGCTACTGGTGCTGTATTTCTTTCCCTAAAACTTCATGTAACATGAAGTACAATACCCTGTTGACAGTGGGAGAGGTGTACCCTAAGACCTTTGACCAAATAATTTTGGCAGAATTAGTTAAGAACTTGGTAACAAGAATTTTCAATTTGATATGAGTAGTTCACATTCCTGCCATAGTTATGATTGTAGGAAGTTGACATCATCTGTCAGTATCCCAGATACACAAATTATTATTTTATTTTATTTTATTTATTAAGACTTCAGTGGATTTCTTAGCATCAACATGTATTTTAGGATTCTAGATTTTTGCTTTCTCCTTTAGTGATTTGTATTAGTCAGATATTTTCTGGATTTAATTTAAAGAGAATAATAATGTCTCTTTAATTCTCAGTTGCCTCAGAATGAGAGATATTTGTTTGCTTCTTGTGCCATGGCTTTATTTTAGAACAAAAATGAAGGAAAAGAAGGGAAGGCTTCCATGGTGAAAATAATGGGACATTTTTGAGTGATTGATATTATCATTGGGCTTTTTAAGGTTTCTTTTGAGATTTTTACTTGAAAGTCAAAATTTCTACTCAGCTCTGGTCTTTTAATCAGGAATTCTTGAAAATTCTGTATTTCATTGTTTCTGTTTTCTACCAGAAGGATTATGCTTAGTTTCTCTAGGTAGATTATTCTTGGTTTGCAATCCTAGACCTTTTCCTTTCAGAATATCATATGCCAAAACATCCACTTATATCATAGGGTAGCTGCTAAATCTTAAGTGATCCTGACTCTAGTTCCACGGTGTTTGAATTATTTATTTCTTGTTCCTTGAAGTATTTACTCCTTGAATTGGGAGCTCTGGAGTTTGGCAAAATATTTCTGGGAGATTTCATTTGGGTTCTCATTCAGTGGTGATTTTAATTTCTATTTTACCTTCTGGTTCAAGCATATCAGCACCTTTTTCCTTGTTGATTTTTTGAAATATGGTGTCTGCTAATTCTTTGATTATGACTTTCAGGGAACTCAATAATTCTCATATTATCTCCCCTTGATCTATTTTCCATGTCAGTTGTTTTTCAATGAGATATTTCTTATTTTATTCTGTTTTTTTTCTTTCATTCTTTTGACTGCTTTATTTTCTTGATATTTCAGGAATTCATTAGCTTCCACTTAATTAATTTCAATTTTTAAGGAATTATTTTCTTCAGTGAGCATTTGTAGTTCTTTTTCCCCTTTGGCTGATTCTGTTTTTTACAAAATTCTTTTCTTCTGTAAATTTTTATGTCCCAACTTCCTCCCTCCCCCAATTTGGCAAATTCTGTTTTTTAAGATGATATTTTCTTCATGACTTTTTGTCTCTTTTACCAAGCTGCTAATTCTTGTTTCATAATGCTTATCTTGTTTTTATTTATTTACCCTAATTTATCCTCCATTACTCATTTGATTTTAAAATAATTAATTCTTCCAGAAATTCTTGTTGGACTTATGACCAATTCTCTTTTAGTTTTTTTTTCCTTTGAGGCTTTGTCTGTGGCTATTTTGATTCATTGTCTTTTTCTGAGTTTGTGTCTTGATCTTCCCTGTCATATAATAGCTTTTATGTTCAAGTTCTTTTTTATTGTTTACTAATTTTCCATTCTACTTTTGATTTGGATTTTTAGGTTAATATTGAATTCTCTGTTTAGTATGGAGGGAAGGTGGGGGCTTTATCTCAAGCTTAGGGCTTTAGGCTTTTTTACACTACTGTTTTCATAGATAGTTCTAGTGGTTTAAGAGTTTGTGGTGCTTCTAAGGTGGTGTGATTTAGAGAGAGATGTGCTCACTGCTCTCTTGGTTTGTTTTCTGTTACTTACCCAGTGTAGAAATCAAAATGTCTATTAGAGCATTTATGTTGTATTCATGTAAAATTCAAAGGAATAGAGCCAGTATCACCTTATAAGCTTTTCTACTGGCTGAAGTCAAGGCTTTTTTTTTCTATTTTCTCTTGACAAACTCAAAAATTGTTGGTAGGATAGGAGTTTTCTCTTGCTATAAAATAATGTTTCATGGGGATTATTAACCAGCTAGTCTTTGAAAAGAATAATAATTTCCTCTTTAGTTTTCTGAGATTTAACTATGTTTATCCAAAATTAATAGTGCCTTCATAATTAGTAATCCTAAATGGTACCTCAATTGTGTAAATAAAAGACCTGACTATTAATTTTGACACAGTAGAATGAAAATAATTTATTTAAGGATTGTTTTATATATGAAGCTAGGTCCACAGACAAGGAGTAAGGATCAAGTTTTGTTTTCTTAAAAGTCATCCTTCATTTCTACAAATGTCAAAAGAAAAGATGTTATTGTAACTTCCTCCACTAAAATCATCAGAATAAATATATAAATGAATGAAATCATTTATTAAGTACTTAATAATTGCAAAACTCAGTGCTAAATTCTGGGGATACAAATAGAAAATCAAGACAAATCTTGCTCTAGAGGAACTAGTATTCTAATAGGGAAACAACATATATGTGCAATTACTATAGAGGATAACACTATGGTTCCATTTCCTCAGACTCACAATATAGCAATATTCCTGGATTCCTTACTGTCCCTTATTCATCATATTGTAATAAATGAAATGATTCATTGGGTAGATTGGCCCATTAATCTCCCAGAAACTCCAAGTGAGGAGATTTTAACATGCTTGTCTCCCAATAGAATAACAGGGGGATTGTCTGAAGTAAATTTCTCTCTTTCCTGTGTTGCTATATGATTTCACCTCCTGTCACCTGGAAGCCAGATACCACCTCTTTACCTCTCTCCTATTTTTCTGACTTCTTCTTCCTCCTACTTTTGACTTAATAAATTTATTCATCTATAGTCAGTCCTTTAAATTTAATTCCTATAATATCCAATCTGTTGTCAAGAATTGTTGATTATACTTTTATATCTGTTAAATACTTCTCATGTTTCTCTCCTCTAACATTGATGTCACTCTGGTGCAGTCCCTCACCACCTCACACCTGAGTTAACGCAAAAACATGGTGATGGGTATGCTTGCTTCAAGTCTTTCTCCCTCTATCAGACCTCAGCCCCCAAAATGACATTCCTAAATCACAAGTTCTATCATGTCACTTAAAAAAACTCCAATGGCTCCCTATCATCTCCAGGATCAAAGAAAAAAGGTTCCATTTAGCATTAAATCCCATCCATAATTTGGTCTCTTCTACAATTCCCATCTTCTTACACCTAACTCTGCAACATGTATCATTGGATCCAATCACAATGGCCTTCAGACTACTTCATGAACAAGATACTTCATCTTTTGAATTCAAGATTTTTTTTCTGTTGTTTCTTAATTTTTGGAATTACTTTTTCCTATGTGTTGACTACTGACCTCCATGATTTTCTTTTAAGTCCCAACTAAAATGACTTCTTTTAATGGAAACCTTTCTCAACTTTTTAATAATAATAATAATATTTCCTATTTATCATATATGCACATATATATGTATGTATTAATTTGGCTTCATGTTGATTTCCTCATTAGTTTGTAAGCCTTTTGAGGGCAAGAGTACTGGTATTTTTCCCCTTTTATGATTTACAGCACTTTTCCCAGTGCCTGGTACATAGCATTGACTTAATAAATGCTTATTGATTGATGGTTTGATATATAGAAGATTTCAGCTAGAAATCAGATTGAAAGATCCTATAATTCATGGGATATAGCAGCAAAAAAGATGGAAATACCTATTCTTTAATGTAATTTCCAATGAGGGAAAAATCAGTTTTTTGATGCTGAACCATTTGTCACTACCAAGGACTATGGCGACAAAAACTTTATTCTTTGCTTCTTTAAAAGAGGTGACTATAACCCACTCTGGAGCAGTTGCTAGGTTGCATCTCATTATGTCAGCTTTCTTACCTATGAAAGGAATCCACATTAGCTATATATTCCTTAAATTACAATGCTCATATAATATAATAAAGTAATAAAATGGGCATAGATCTAGTCTTGGAGTTAAAAATATAAGAGAAGGGGTTTGGGGATGACAGAATACAGGGCAAATTTAGGGAAGTGGTGGTCAGAAACTAGGGGGAAAAGGATGGAGAGTGAAACTGTGTACAAAAAACTTTGCAAGTCTCTAATAAATTTAAAAATTCCAAAAAATTCTCAAATACATAGAGAAATAGAAATGAGTCTATATATAAGAATACAAGTTATTTCCCAATTGATACATAGTGAAAAAGATATGAACAAGCAGTTCTCTGACAAAATAAAATTCTCTGTAGCAATACAGAAAAAAATGCTCTAAATCACTATTAATTAGAGAAATGCAGATTAAAGCATCTCTATGGTACTACCCCACACCTATTGTGCTGGGTATTATGACAGAAAAGGGAAATGACAACACTTGGAGAGTATATGGGAAAATCAAGATACCAATGTATTGTTGGAAGAGTTGTGACCTGATTCAACTATTGTGGAGAGCAGTTTGGATCTATGATGAAAGGGTTTTAAATCTATGCATACCCTTTGATCCAGAAATGCCATTACTAGGTTTGTATACCAAAGAAATATAAAACAAAAAGGGCAAGGGCTTATAGGGCCAAAAAAATTAAAACAGCTATTTTGGTGGAGGCAAAGTTTTGTAAAGTGAGGAAATACCTACCAATTGGAGAATGACTGGGTAAGTGGTATATGATTATAATGGAATACTATTGTGCTAAGAGAAATGATAAGCATGAGGAGCACAAAAAACCTGGAAAGACTTACATGAACTGACACAGAGTAAAATAAAAAGAACCAGGAAAACCTTGCACAGTGATAGCAATAATTTACAATGAACAACTGTGAACAGATTAGCTATTCTCAGTAATTAAATGATCCAATATAATCCCAAAGGATTCATAATAAAAATGTTATCTGCTTCCAGAGAAAGAATGGATGCAGTCTGAATCTAGATCAAAGAATTTGTTTTCATTTTCTTTCCTAAATTTTTTATATTTAAGTTTCTTTCCCAAAAAAAG
Organism: Monodelphis domestica; assembly: GCF_027887165.1. Taxonomy (NCBI): domain Eukaryota; kingdom Metazoa; phylum Chordata; class Mammalia; order Didelphimorphia; family Didelphidae; genus Monodelphis; species Monodelphis domestica. The sequence goes on from NC_077228.1 coordinate 322,796,670, forward strand.
GAAATATGAAAAAAAATATTTTAAATGATTGCACATGTAAAAACTATTTGATGTTGCTTACCATCTCAATGGAGAAGCAAGAGGAAGGGAGGGATGGAGATAAATCAAGATTCAAAATTATATTTAAAATATTGGAAATAGTGTTTATATGTAATTGAGGGAAAACCAACATTTTTCTTCTATATATTTTTTTCATTCTTTAGACTTTCTTTCTTGATGACTCATGGAGTCATTAGCTTCCACCTGCCAAATTATAATTTTTAAGATATTATTTTCTTGAATAATCTTTGATACCACCTTTTTCTATTTGACCAATTCTGCCTTTTAAAGAATTCTTCTCTTCAGTGAATTTTTCTATATTGTTTTCCATTTGACGAATTCTGCTTTTTTTAAAGGATTTTTACTCTTCAGTGGATTTTTATATCTCTTTAATTAATTATCTTATTTTTTGGGGGGGTATGGATTTTTTTCAGAATTCTTTGTACCTCCGTTACCAAGCAATTGGCTAATTTTTATTGATTTTCCTATATCACTCTCATTTCTTTTCCCAATTTTTCTTCTACCTCTCTTATCTAATTTTAAAAATCCACTTGAGTTCCTTCCTTAAATTTTTTTGGGGGGGCTTGAGACCAATTCATTTTTCTTTGAAGTTTTGGATATAGTAATATTAATTTTTTGATTTCTGATTTTGTGTTTTAGTCTTCCTTGTTACCAAAATAACTGTTGTTTCTTACTTGTTTGTTTGTTGCTCGTTTTCCATTTTCTTTTTTTTTTAACTTAAAAAAATGTTAAAGTTGGAGTGTATAATTGTAAGAGAGCACTATTTCAAGCTTCAGATTCTTTGTCCAGCTGCCTTAATAGTTAGCTCTGGGAATCTATAAGCTTTCAGTTTTTCCAAAGTGATATGATATAAGGAGAGGTATGTTTAATATTCTCCCAGCATGTGTTATTTAGCCTTTGAGAAACCATAAGCACTCTTTTCCACCTTGGAAATGTGACCAGGATTTTCTGTTCCCCTGTAGCATGAAAGCTCTGTTGGGTGATAGAGGTCCTCCTTACCCTGAAACCAAGACCTAGGATTGAGACCTGGATCTATATAACCCAGACTCAGCAAAGGAACTCCTTTCATCTTCTGAGAAGATGTCAAAATTTTCCTTCCTTTCTGTGGCTGAGTGCTCTGGAAACCTTTTTTGATTCTTCAAACCCCAAGGCCTGTTACAGTGATGGGGTCTGCCTTGTCATGCTGCTTTGCATTCCATTTATAATGTTGGTGCAATAGATCTTTTGTGCTGACCTTCTAAGTTATTTGGGGCCAAATCATTATTTTACTCCATCTTTTTTGATTTATACTGCTCCAGAATTTGTTTTGAGATACTACATCATCTTTTTTTTGTAGAAAAATAAAGATCATGTGAGTCCATTTACCTTCTCTGCCATCTTGGCTTTACCCTCAATTAAAAAAAATAATGTAGATATTTTTCCTATGTGATCCTTTTAGACTTTCTAAAGCCATATGTGTAAGATATAAGGGGCAGAGCTCATGTAAAGCCATGGGGGGTACCCCAATCCAACAAATCAGGAATACTTCTGATCACCCCTGTTAGGTATAAATGGATATATGGTTTTGTAGATTTCAGCTCTTTTGTGCTCACAAATCCTCTTTAAAAAATCTACTAAATGCACTGAAGGCCTACTACCTTTGATTCTTTTATAAATATAAGTTTACAAATATAATACTTGGGATATCCATCTTATGCTACAAATTATTGCAACATAAGCCAATCTCCTTTTATACTTATAAATATTCTTGATGATATCTTTTATGCCACCTTTTAAACACAAATGACTATTACTAATTTGCTGCAGTCTCCTCATATCTGATATAATCTATCATGTTATTATCCTTAGAGTCACATAATAATTTTATCCCTTTTTAATTATTTTTTTCAATTATTGAGCATTTTTTCTCTCTCCCACCTTTCGATTCCTATTAGAAAAAGAACTGATAGAAGGAGGGAAGAAAGGAGGGAAGGAGTGAGGGAAGGAAAGAGGGAAGGAAGGAAAGGGAAGGGAAGGAAGGAAGAAAGAAAAAGATAAAAATAAAGTCAGGAAGGAAGGAAAGGAGGAAGGAAGTCATTGTATCATATAAATATTGTCAAGCAGAATATATTTTCACTTTGGCTATATACAAAAATATGTTTCTCATTTTTCATATTAATTTTTCATCTCTTTGTCATGAGGTGGGCAGTGTTCTTTCACATCAATCCCCAGGCAGGTCAATATATTGGATGGTAAACAGTGTATCAATGTGAATAAGATGGGATTTCTCGGCAGTAAACCACTTATGATCACTGGAAGTTTTGCACAGTTTCTTAAATGCATTCCAGGTTAATTTCCTCTTATTTAAATCTGGACCCAGATCATTTTCCACCTACAGTGTCTGTGGACTAAATAAACTGTCTACGTTGTACATCACAATATTATCTGGGAGATATAAGTTCTTATTTACTTTGATCCGTATAGATGATGAAAATCATCTTTTTTAAATTTTCACAAAGATTTCACTGAGGGGTCATTATACCAACTTTTCATTGAATTTTCCATTGAGTCTTGTTTTAAATTATATCAATTTCTGGATAAAATGAGGAACATTGTAAATGAATGAAAATAGTTCCTAATTGGCAGGTGCATCTTTGAACTTCTGGTAAACCAATGTTCAGTGGCTTTCATTTGCAGCTGGTTCAAGGGTAGTAATTCAGTGAGAACTTTTCTCCAGTGGCTACTGGAATTATAGAAAATAAAATATCAAGGTAAATCTGATCTGAGAATTTGAGGAGGACAGTAAATATAGAACTAAGTTTATCAAATTATTGGAGAGCTCTGAGTTAGAAGATAATGTGACAAGTTAAATCTGAGGGTAACAAAGATCAAAGTAATCTTGTGACAGGTGAAGACCAGGTGGCAGAGGTGAAAGGAGAATAGCAGAAAATGGAATCCCAAGACAAAGAAGTTCTAAAGACACCAAGGCCCTTAGTAAGTAGAATGGGGTAGGAACTATGGCCAAATTCTGAACTTATAGATTGTAGTGGTGCTAGTCAAAGAGAGGCAGATGATTGCTTGGTTTGTTGTCTCCAAAATTAGATGTAGCTTTTAAAAAAATATTAGATAGATAGATAGATAGATAGATAGATAGATAGATAGATAGATAGATGACATATAATAAAATATAATGGCTCTCTTTCCCTTCCTTTTTTATAAGGGCATCATGAGCCATCAGGACAAGATGTATAGAATATTTACCAAGTTTTAAAATCTAACTCAGTATTTAAATCACTCAATAGTTCATAGTTAAGATATAGAGAGGAGCTAGAAGATATTTAGATAGATGACAGATATATTTTCCATGACACCTAAACTAGAACTCTGTGCACTTAAACTACAGAATCCACAATTCTGGTCTTCGAGAAAATTAGTCTCCTTGGCTTTTGAGCTCTAATCCTGGACTGTGACATAAATTTAAGTGAATATAAATTTGCTTGATTCACTATATCTAGTTGAGCCTGGATCAGATTATACTTCAAACCCTATCCAACCATTTTTTCCCTAAGCCATCTTGTTATCAGCTCTCCAATCCTGTAAAAACCTCAGCTTTCCATTTTTTCAGCACATTTTCCAACCTGGCCTTTGGCAAAATTAGCAAATCAGAAATGCCATTATTTTTGGAAATGGCTTATAAATTGGCTTTCCTTTGTATGAACTCACCATCCCTGTGAATCTCTAGACCAATGGTATCAAATACAAATCGAAACAGGAGCCACTAATTGGTACATTAACTGGTATATAATTTTCACTGTGGAAGGCATCTTGACTTAGTTTTAAAATATATTGTATTTTTATTTATTTTGTCAAATAACTATCATTTATATTTTATCTGGTTTCGGCTGTATTCAGGAGTGTTGTGGGTCACTTGGCTATAAGCCAAGTATTTGACTCCTCTGTTCTAGGCTAAAAGTCCCTTTCCTGACTATCATTTCCCTATGTGTTTTCTCCTCTAATTAGAATGCAACAATATAGGGGATTGTCTCACTCTTAGTTTTATATTATTAGTATTTAATGTTTTAATTACTTACTTTACTCCATTTCTATTTAAATATACATATATACCTCTGATTGTTTCTCAAGAGATCTATATTTTGGCAAATAAAATTACTTATTAATTCAAGGAAAAAACAAAAATTGATTTGTTGCCATTCAGAACTCTACAAAAGCTTCTCTGTGAAATAACGCTGAAATCCTCATAAGATCTGTGCAATTATGTTGAAACATGTATCTGCCAAAGGCAACATAGTATAGCAGGAAGAACACTAAAGTTGGATTCACAAAGATCTGAGTGCAAATCTAACTAATGTATATGAACTAATTTACTTCAAGCAATTCTCTTTACTTTTCCTACTTGGGAAATAGAAATGTTGGAAATATTAAAGGACATAATATCATTAGAAGAATAAACACAAACATCATGAATATGTGAGCTGCTTTAACATTAAACTCTGTTTCTAAAATTGTGACATAGGAGTGACAAGAATTTCTGTTTGTGAGAATTAAAAGCATTATGTGGTTGTACTGAATAGGCCTGAAAGTCAAAGAAATCCACCCAGGCTAAATTAACTTGGGAATGGAGTTGAGCTGACAGTGGGAACACCCTGGGGATATGGAAGTGATTCTGGGATGCTGACCTAGCCTAAGTGTATCCCTCTGCATTTTTTCTGGTACATTAAAGAGTACCTTAGTCTACTCATTTGGCCTATAAATAGTGTGGGCATGAGTTCATTCTCTCAGATCTGCAAAGGAACAAAGCTGATGCAAAGGACCATTAGCAATGTCCCTAGTCTATTCATTGTACCTAAGACCTATTTCTCCCCAGTGAGGAGATGAGTACATTTTAAAGTTATATTTATATCTTTTATAAGTATTAAAATTATACCATACATGAGAGATGATTTAAGCATTAAAGAATCAACAAATTAATGGGCATGTATGGTCAGTGAGGAAAAGTATTAACCCTTCATGAAAGAAGGAGTGACAAAGATCTGATATCTCATCTAAAATTTTTACTGACAGACTTTTAAGTGGTCTGTTGAACTTTGGTTAGAGCTTCCCTGGATCTAAATTACCTTCAGTCATCAGCAAAGATGTAAAATTATTTGATATCTTTTCATTCCCATGAGCCAGATAGAGCTAGCTATGAAAGGGAGAGGGCAGCTCAAATTCAGATTGCATAATTTTATTAGATATTCATATATGTATATATATATATATGTACTATAGCTGAGAAAGAGAGAGAACTCAGATTACTGAGTGTCATCAGATACATGGATATAGCTTTAGATGATAAAAATATATATGGTCAAATAGCTTTTAAAGGGTTTAGTGCAATGTCTGAAACAATAGATAAGTGGTATATAATGTTAGATGTATTATTACTTTGATGTGTGTGTATATGGGGTGCTCAGAGAGGAGTAATATCTTTGGTATGGAGGGCTTGTTGTGCCCTCCTAGGGCAGCTCTCCAGCCTCTGACCCTCATCTGACACCCAGCTCTCACTTGTGGCTCCTAGTAGCTGCTAGCATGAGGCAGCGGCCACACCCCGGGCAACAGCTTCAACAGGCCGGCTAAACCTTGTGGGGGTAGCCATTGGGTCGTAGACCCCTGGTGAACCAGGGCTTTGCTCACCCAGCATGTGAAGACTGCTTCGGTGGAACAGGCGGAAGAAACCAACAAGAAGGTTCAATGGCTGAGATGGCGATGCAGCAAAGCACTGTGGAGTGCTTAGGGCATGTTGGAGCACAAAGGACAACACAGCCATCCAATGCAGCTGAGGAAGTCTCCAAGTGTAACGACTTTTCGTGCCACTGGACCCAGGCTTCCAACGCCGACAGAGTGGGTCTGTCTCTGCATCGACTTTTCCACTTAAATCTTCATGCACAAGTGTCTTTGTACACAAAAACACACAAAGACAATCGTCATCCTCAGTTACCGAGAGATTACTACCACCACCATAATTGTAGGGCAGTGATAGTGATCCTTTTAAAGACTAAGTGCCCAAACTGCAACCCTCACACTGCCTATGAGCCTCCCCGCCATATTGCAGACAGGGGAGGGAGGAGGTGCTCCCATTGGGCTGCTGAGCAGATGGGAGGGTGATGAGAGAAATGTCCTCAGGTACATGTGTAGAGGGGGAGAGGAGAAGACCCTCCTGGCACTTGTGCCATAAGTTTGCCAACATGGTTATAGGGCATCTAGATGACCTAGTAGATTATCTCCCTGAGTTCAAATCTAGACTCAAAAACTAACTAGCTGTACAATCCTGGGCCAGGTCTTAAATCTGTTTACCTCATTTCCTCATTTGTAAAATGGGTTGGAGAAGGTAATAGCAACCCATTATAGTATCTTTGCCAAGAAAACTCCAAATGGGGTCACAAAGAGTAGGATATGTCTGAAAATGACTGAAAACAGGTTATTGTAATATATTGCACATACATACATACATACATACATACATACATACATACATACACAGATAGATACTTGGTTTTTTACCTTGACTATGGCATCATATCCTTACCTCTCCCCTCACCTTTTTCATTGTTATTTCAGACTCATCATGATGCACTCTGTCTCTATCTCTATCTCTCTGGGTCTTTGTCTCTGTGTCCCTCTCTATCTCTGTGTATATTTCTGTATCATTCTATCTCTCTGTTTCTGTTTGTCTCTGTTTCTGTCTCTCTCAGTATTTATCTCCCAGTATCTCCCTGTCTGTCTCTCTCCCTCTCTCTCTCTCCCTCCCTTTTTATATGGACTGCACCTATGATTTATTGATGTAGGGAACTCCCAGTGAAGGAACTCTCTATATCAATGCAAGTTGATATTTTCTCTGCAATTTATAGTTTTAGAGAGTTTACTGAGCATCAGGAAATTAAATGCTTGCCCAGGGACACCTGGATGGTATGGGTCAGAGGCAGAACTGTAACACAGGGCTTTTTTGTTTTAAGGCCAAGTCACTATTCACTATACCACACTGCCTCTAACATACATATATACACCCATATGATACACCAGCATGTGCATGTGTAATATATAATTGTGAAGAATCCATGTGGTGTAATGAATAAAGATTCAGTCAGACCTGGTTTCCATTCCTGTCTGTCATAAATTCCAGCTTTGAGAACCTGGTTAGGTCATAAGTTCTCAGGACATCAGGTGAATCTGTATAAATATAAATTGCAGAGGTGTCTTACCTACTCTGGTAGATGGAGTTTACTCATTTGAAATGAATCATACCAGTGAAATCATAGTGTCTATATCTCTACCTCCACCCCTCCACTTCATTTGGTGCCCTACTCCATTCTCCTTTGGTGTGGATCATCTATCTACTTCTTTTAAGGCAGGTCATGGAAATATGACTCTTTAGCACAAATGTATAAATTCCATAATTGGTCAAATGAGATCCATTGCATCATCAAGGAAACAATGGATGTAAAGGTGGTTTTGTGCCTGCCCACCTCTGGAGATTATAGAGAAAAATAAACTAAGTAATGATAAAATTTTACATCTAGGTGGACACTTCCTAGTCACATGATTCTGGGAAGTCACTTAATGAGCAGCTATACTCATCTATACTAATAGAAGTACTCACTTGGCTTTACCATAATGTACCCCAACAAACTGAGGAATCAAAGTATTCCTCAACAACTTACCTGGAAACCTGCCACCTTTAAAGACATCATCATTCAGACTGTCAGTATTACTTCTGAAAAGTTCTTCTAGCTCTCTGCTTATTTATGGTATGTTTATTATGGTTGACTATAAACCATGGGAAAGTGTCAAGACATGTTAATGAAATCACTCTGTGCTAAAGTTGAGCACACATCCCTTCACAGAGATTTAATTTCACTTCTAGGAATCTTTATCCTGTGTCAATTATCCTGAGGATTTTCCAGCCATGAGCTGATCCTTTATTATCTAGAGCAGTAAAATGGCCCAAATTTCATTTTAAAATAAGGGGTTGAAAGGAGGCACTCCCCCCCCTCATTCTCTCAACTCATGAAATCTATATTTGCACTGAACATGGGTTTGTATATTTCTCAGGGCTCTATAGATTCTTTGAAAGAAAGTCTGTTATCTAAGATAAACTAACATTGCAAAGGAAAATTCCCATTGCAAGTGGCTCTGGAATATGGTCTCTAAACACCTCTCTACTCAAATAGAATACCCAAAGAAAACTAATTGGAAACTGCTGACAGCTGAAAGAAAAATGGGCTTTGTTGAAGCACAAGAATTAACATAGATGAAGATTAGGAAGATATTTGGGGGCTTTAGCTTCCTGATTTGAGACAAAGTATTAGTTCCTTTAGTCTTGTCTCAGTAGGGAAAGTTAAAAAGAAAAAAAAAATCCCTTGATAGTATTCTCATTAAGATAAGTGGTACAGTAGATAGAATGCTTGGAATGGAGTAATGAGTACCTGAGTTCAAATCTCACATGAGATACTTGCTAGCTATGTGACTGTGGGCAAGTCATTTAACCCTATTTGCCTCAGCTTCCTTGTCTATGAGATGAACTGGAGAAGTAAATGGCAAGCCGTTCCAGGATCTTTGCCAAGAAAACTCCAAATGAATGAAGAGTCAGGACACCTAATGAAAAAAAATATTTCACCCTCCTTTTTTTCCCTCAGGTATTTCTTCTTAGTTAACACTTTTGCTTTTCAGTGCATCTTTCTAAACACAGATCTTGTTTTATTCCCACAAATGGCCTCCTCCTTTGATCTACTACCTCACCATTAATCATGATAATATGTGCAGAGTATCAATATGGAAAGTTTATTATATCATTTGTAAAGGGAATTTGAAAAGTACCAAATGTTATATGAACAGAAGAAATTATTTGAAGTTTTGAAATCAATCAATTAACAAACATTTATGAGAGGCCTACTATGTGCTAGGAACTATGATAAGCAATAGAGATAATGAAGAGGCAAAAGACAGTCACTCCCCTCAAGGAGTTTTCTATCTAATTTCATATGGCACTTGACCATTATCAAAGCACTTTCACAGATATCATTTTAGCCTAATAGCAGCCCTGGGAATTCAGGAGAAGTATCTTTTTTTCCCTTTTAAACATTATTTTATTTGGTCATTTTCAAACATTATTCATTAGAAACAAAGATCATTTTCTCCCCCCCCCCCCAACCTTCCCACCTCCCCTCTGAATGGTGATGCGTGATTCCTCTAGATATCATATGTGTCCTTGGTCCAAACTCTTTTCCATGTTGTTGGTATTTTCGTTAGGGTGTTCATTTGGAGTCTTTCCTCAATCATATCCCCTCCACCCCTGTAGTCAAGCTGTTGCCTTTCCTCAATGTTTTACTCCCAACAATTGTCCTCTGCTTGAGGGTAGTGTTTTTTTCTCCTTGATCCCTGTGGATTGTTCAGGGACATTGCATTGCCACTAATGGAGAAGTACATTATGTTCTATTGTACCACAGTGTATCAGTCTTTGTGTACAATGTTCTCCTGGCTCTGCTCCTTTTGCTCTGCATCACTTCCTTGAGGTTGTTCCTGTATCCATGGAATTCTTCCACTTTATTATTCCTTTTAGCACAATAGTATTCCATCACCAACATATACCATGATTTGATCAGCCATTCCCCAATTGAAGGGAATCCCTTCATTTTCCATTTTTTTGCCATCACAAAGAGCTCAACTATGAATATTCTTGTACATATCTTTTTCCTTATTATCTCTTTGGGGTACAAACCCAGCAATGCTATGACTGGATCAAAGGGAAGACAGTCTTTTATCATCCTTTCGGCATAATTCCAAATTGTCCTCCAGAATGTTTGGATCAATTCACAACTCCACCACCAATGAATTAATGTCCCAACTTTGCCACATCCCCTCCAACATTCATTACTTTCCTTTGCTGTCATGTCGGCATATCTGCTAGGTGTGAGGTGATACCTCAGAGTTGTTTTGATTTGCATCTCTCTGCTTATAAGAGATTTAGAACACTTTTTCATGTGCTTATTAATAGTTTTGATTTCTTTGGCTGAAAACTGCCTATTCATGACCATTGCCCATTTATCAAATAGAAAATGGCTTGATTTTTTGTACAATTGATTTAGCTCTTTATAAATTTGAGTAATTAGACCTTTGTCAGAGGTTTTTGTTATGAACATTGTTTCCCAATTTGTTGCTTCCCTTCTAATTTTGGTTACATTGGTTTTGTTTCTACAAAAACTTTTTAATTTGATGTAATCAAAGTTGTTTATTTTACATTTTGTGACTCTTTTTATATCTTGCTTGGTTTTAAAGTCTTTCCCTTCCCACAGGTCTGACATGTATACTATTCTGTATTCACCTGGTTTACTTATTGTTTCCTTCTTTATGTTCGAGTCATTCACCCATTCTAAGTTTATCTTGGTGTAGGGTGTGAGATGTTGATCTAAACCTAATCTCTCTCACACTGTCTTCCAGTTTTCCCAGAAGTTTTGTCCCCAAAGCTGGGTTCTTTGGGTTTGTCATAGACTGTCTTGCTGAGGTCACTTATCCCTAGTCTATTCCACTGATATTCCTTTCTGTCTCTTAGCCAGTACCAAATTGTTTTGATGACTACTGCTTTATAATATAGTTTGAGATCTGGGACTGCAAGGCCACCTACCTTTGTATTTTTTTTTTTTCATGATTTCCCTGGATATCCTTGATCCATTGTTTTTCCAAATGAACTCTGTTATGGTTTTTTTCTAATTCCGTAAAACATTTTTTTGGAAGTTCAATGGATATGGCACTAAATAGATAGATAACTTTGGGTTGAATGGTCATTTTTATTATATTGACTTGTCCTACCCATGAGCAGTTAATGTTTTTCCAATTGCTCAAGTCTAGTCTTAGTTGTGTAAAGAGTGTTTTGTAGTTGTGGTCATATAGTTCCTGTGTTTGTCTTGGGAGATAGATTCTTAAGTATTTTATTTTGTCTGAGGTGATTTTGAATGGGATTTCTCTTTCTAATTCTTGCTGCTGAGCTGTGTTGGAAATATATAGAAATGCTGATGACGTATGTGGGTTTATTTTATATCCGGCAACTTTGCTAAAGTTGTTGATTATTTCGACTACCTTTTTGGTTGATTCTCTTGGATTATTTAAGTAGACCATCATATCATCCTCAAAGAGTGATAACTTTGTCTCCTCATTGCTTATTTTAATGCATTCAATTTCTTTTTCTTCTCTAATTGCTACTGCTAATGATTCTAATAAATGTTAAATAATACAGGTGGTAATGGGCATCCTTGTTTCACTTCTTATGTTATTGGGAATGCATCTAGTTTATCCCCATTGCAGATGATGTTAGCTGATGGTTTTAGATATATACTGTTTATTGTTTTTAGGAAAGACTCTTCTATTCCTATGCTTTCTAGTGTTTTAATAGGAATGGGTGTTGTATTTTATCAAAGGCTTTTTCTGTGTCTATTGAGATGATCATGTGATTTTTGTTGGTTTGCTTGTTGATATGGTCAATTATGTGAATGATTTCCCTAATACTGAACCAACCCTGCATTCCTGGTATAAATCATACTTGGTCATAGTGAATGGCCCTCTTGATCACTTGCTGAAGTCTTTTTGCTATTATCCTGTTTAAGATTTTTGCATATATGTTCATTAGAGAGATTGGTCTATAGTTTTCTTTTTCTGTTTTTGACCTGTCTGCCTTTGGAATCAGTACCATGTTTGTGTCATGAAAGGAATTTGGTAAAACTCCGTCTCTGCTTATTATGTCAAATAGTTTGTACAGTATTGGGATTAGCTGTTCTTTGAATGTTTGATAGAATTCACTTGTGAATAGATCAGGATCTGTGGATTTTCTCTTAGGTAATTCATTGATGGCCTGTTGGATTTCTTTTTCTGATATGGGATTATTTAAGAATTCTATTTCTTCTTCTGTTAGTTTAGGCAATTTGTATTTTTGTGAGTATTTGTCCATATCTCCTAGATTGGCATATTTATTACCATATAATTGGGCAAAGAAGTTTTAATGATTGCCTTAATTTCTTCTTCATTGGAGGTAAGGTCCCCCTTTTCATCTATGATACTGTCAATTTGCTTTTCTTCTCTCCTTTTTTTAATTAGATTGACCAGTACTTTGTCTATTTTGTTTGTTTTTTCAAAGTACCAGCTTCTTATTTTATTTATTAGTTCAATAGTTCTATCACTTTCAATTTTATTAATTTTTCTCTTAATTTTTCGGATTTGGTTTTATTCTGGGGATTTTTAATTTGTTAGCTTTCAAGTTTTTTTATTTGCATGTCCAATTCATTGATCTCTGCCCTCTCTAATTTGTTAATATATGCACTCAGGGATAGGAATTTTCCTCTGAGTACTGCTTTGGCTGCATCCCATAAGGTTTGAAAGGATGTCTCACCATTGTCATTTTCTTCAATGAATTTGTTAATTCTTTCTTTGATTTGTTCTCTAACTAACCGATTTTGGAGCATCATATTATTTAATTTCCAATTGATTTTTGATTTTGCTCTCCATGTACCCTTACTGACCATTATTTTTATTGTCTTATGATCTGAAACGGTTGCATTAATGAATTCTGATTTTCTGCATTTGTATGCCATGTTTTTATGACCTAGTGTATGGTCAATCTTTGTGAATGTGCTATGTGCTGCTGAAAATAAGGAGTATCCCTTTTTATCCCTATTTATTTTTGTCCATTATCTATTAACTCTAATTTTTCTAAAATTCATTCACTTCTTTTACCTCTTTTTTATTTATTTTTTGATTTGATTCATCTAAATTTGATAATTGTTGGTTTAGTTCTCCCACTAGTATAGTTTTATTATATATTTCCTCCTTCAATTCTAGTATTTTCTCCATTAGAAATTTGGTTGCTATACCATTTGGTGCATACATTTTGATTAGTGAAATTTCCTCATTGTCTATACTCCCTTTTATCAGGATGTATTTACCTTCCCTATCCTGTTTAATCAGGTCTATTTTTGCTTTGCCTTTGTCAGATATCATGATTGCTACCCTTGCCTTCTTTCTGTCAGTTGAGGCCCAATAAGTCTTACTCCAACCTTTAATTCTGACCTTGGGAGTATCTACCTGCCTCATGTGTGTTTCTTTAAGACAACATATGGTAGGGTTTTGGATTCTAATCCATTGCTATTTGTCTATGTTTTATGTGTGAGTTCATCCCATTCACGTTCAATGTTATGATTGTCATTTGTGAATTCCCCAGCATTTTGATATCCTATCCTATGTCTGACCTTTCTTCTTTTACTATAACCTTTTAAACCAGTGGTTTACTTTAAATCAGTCCCCCTTGTCCCCTCCCTTGTTATGCTTCCCTTTCTGGCACCTCCCTTTTTGTTCCCTTCCCTTCTCCCCCCCTCCTTCCCTCGCTTTTTGTACTCCCTCCCCTCTACCTCTACCCCCCCCAAGTTTCCCCTCTCCCTTACCCTGTTGGATAAGATAGAATTCAAGATCCCAATGGATCCAGATGCTCTTCCCTCTCAGAATTGATTTCACTGAGAGTGAGGTTTAAGTAATACCAATTAGCACTCTTTCCCTCTCCTTCTTATAAGATAATTCTTCCCCCTTCCCCTTCCTGTCTGTGTGTATCTTTGTGTGACAAAGATTATTCTATTTAATTTATTTCTATTTTTTCAAGTATATCTTAGTACCCTCATTGATTTCCCACTCCATTTATCTTTCATTTTGTTTTTTTCCCCCTCCAAATCATGTTAATGCCCCGATCTTTCCCTATGAGTGATTCTTCTGGTTACTCTATTGTTGCATACAATTTTTGAAAGTTACACATTACATTTCCCCCATATGTTAATATATAATTTGATCTAATTGTAGCCCTTATAGAAGAGGGTTTGAATAAAAGAAAAAAAAAACACTTTATCCTTTTCCCTTTCTTTCATATTTACCTTTTCATGTTTCTCTTGCTCTTTGTGTTTGGATGTCAACCTTTCCACTGAGTTCTGGTCTTTTTTTGCAAATACTTGGAAATCTTCTATTTTGTTGAATGCTCATACTTTCCCCTGGAAGTATATAGTCAGTTTTGATGGGTAGCTGATTCTTGGTTGAAGACCCAGTTCTCTTGCTTTTCTGAATATCGTGTTCCAGGCTTTGTGGTCTCTTAGAGTGGTTGTTGCTAGGTCTTGTGTAATCTTTATTGGTGCTCCTCTGTATCTGAAATTCCTCTTTTTAGCTTTTTGTAAGATTTTTTCATTAGTTTGGAAGCTCTTGAATTTGGCAATTACATTCCTGGGGTTGTCTTTTGGTGATTTAGTATGGAGGGTGTTCTATGAACCCTTTCTATTTCTATTTTGTCCCCTTGTTTGAAAATATCAGGACAATTCTCTTCGATGATTTATTGTAGTATGGCATCAAGATTTTTGTTAATCTCTGGTTTTTCAGGTAGATCAATGATTCTCAAATTGTCTCTCCTTCCCCTGTTTTCCTGGTCTGTCACCTTGTCAATGAGATATTTTATGTTTTCTTCTAATTCATTAATTTTTTGACTTTGTTTATTAATTCTTGCTGTTTTGCAAGATCATTGTTTTCCAGTTGCTCAGTTCTGGTCCTTAAGGCCTGGTTTTCTGCTTTAATCTTTTGGCATTCAGCTGTAATTTTTTCGTTCTCTAATATAATTTCTTGGTTTTATTTTTGAACCATTTCCCACTTCTCTTTCCAGAGGGCTTCCATCTTTCTGATGATAAGCTCCACTTGAGACTCTTTCAGGGCTTCTGGACAATTTTCATTTTTTTTTTGTTTTGCTTTTGTTTGAGTTTCATCCAGTATTTCCTCTGTAGCTTGGTTTTTTCCTCCATACAAATTTTTGAGGGTAATAGCTTTCTTTTTTGATCTCCTGGTGGGAGATTTTGAGGCTCCTGTGCTCAGTTAGCCATTTTTTCTGGATGTTTTCAGTTCCCTCTTTAGTCAGAAATCAGGGTCTGCTGAGCAGGGGTTTTTTTTTTTTTTGTGTATGGAGTTAATGAGCAGGCTCTAGGTTTTCCTCAGTCCTTTGTGGATTTTCTTGGTACCTTCCTCCAGGGGGAGCTCAGTGTCTGCTCTCTCTTGCCCACCTGGTTTTCTGGTTTAGCTACTTCCGGGGGTGGGTCCCCTGCAGACCTAGTCAGTTTCCAAGGAACCAAAAAAAACGCTCCCTGTTCATTCCAGAGGGACTCCCGTCTCACCCCCTGGCTCCTGTGGGTGAGCTGGCTCTGAGTACCTGAATTCTGCACTCTCTCACATCTTGAGTTTTTCTGCCTAGCTGCCTTCGGTGGGGGGGGGGAGGTACCCCTGCTGTCTTAGTCAGATCCCAAGGTGCAGAAGTGCTCTCTCCTCCCTTCAGAGGCGTCCCTTTCTTGTTAGTCTCAATGTGCTATGTGTGCTGGCCCCAGCTCTGGCCCTATAAGTGGGGGTGGGGGAGGGTCAATCCCCTCCTTTGTGTGGAATCCCGTACCTCCTCTTATAGGCTGGTAAAGCCTCGATCCCACACACCTTTGCTATGTCTCGCTCTACAGCTACTCTGGTCCTCTGATAAAGATTCTTAAGGTCTTTTGGGGTGATCCTTATCGGGGAGAGTGAGTAAGCCACATTTAGCTAGCCACCATGCTTACCCAAAAGTCCCCCAGGAGAAGTATCTTACCCAATGATACTAGAGTTAAGATGCATGGGGGCAGCTAGGTAGCTCAGTGGATTGAGAGTCAGGACCATAAACAGGAGATCTTGAGTTCAAATCTGGCCTCTGACACTTCCTAGTTATTTGCCCCTGGGCAAAGTCCCTTAACCCCCATTGCCTAGCTCTTAACCCTCTTCTGCCTTTTAACTAATAGCCAGTATTGATTCTAAGACAGAAGGGTAAGGGTTATTGTTTTTTTCTTTTAATAGTCAAGTTTCCTAACTTGCAAACTCACTGGGGGAATAACTGATGAAGGGACTTTATGATGGCATATGATGACACCCAGAGCCATAATTCTATATTTCCTTTTCCTTTTTCTGCTTTTAGTTGTTGGTTTTTTTAGTCTAGACCTGTGATTTAATTAGCATTTTTTCACACATTTTTAGTACTTAGCACAGTGCCTGGTATATAGAAGGTGCTTAATAAATATTTATTGATTCAATAGAAATGTATATCAATAATTCACCTATTACTTATCCTATTAAAGAGGTTAAGTGACTTGCTAATGGTCACCCAGCTGTCATATATTAGAGACTTAGAGATAGGACTTGACTTTGGGTCTTCTTAACTCCAAAATTGGCTTTCTTGGTTGGGGTCTGTGTGTGTCAAGGATAGAGTAGATTAGGAGGTGAGCTAATACCTGGAGAGTAGGCAATATAATGAGGTGGGGAAAGCTTTACATTTGTGGTTTCTGATAGTAGAAGATGAAAGTTCACCTCTACAAAGAAGGCTTACTCAAGGCCACACATACTAACACACAAACACACACTCACGCACACACGGAATTCAAATTGTATTGCCTCTTTTCCACCATCTCATTACTTGAGAATATTGCCTTCGGAAACTTTGCATTAGGAAATTCTTTATTTTTAAATATTGGTAGAAATTTTAAATAACTATTGGAAAATAGCCAGGCTTTCCTGGGGGAGGGGGGATTGCAATAATGATTTCCTAGAAAATAAATATCAAGTAAACCATTTCTATACAACTTTTCTCTTGCAAGGTCAATTTTCAGCTGCTCTACAAAATAATGACTATGTAGATAACTAAACCACTCAAAGTCAATGTTGTGTACAGATTTAACCATGTAGAACTTGAACAGAGTTTCATTAGGAGGAAAAAGGCCAACTTCTCCAAAAATATCAATAGCAGCACTTACCTAACCATGAACATTAATAGTTCAGGTGATGCTATGTGTGAAATGGCCAAAATAACTTCATATTTCTAATACTCAGTGTGACGCTCACCTTTTTATAGTCTATCCCAATTATGGAATCTTGATTTTTGGTCATCAAGAATCAGAAAACTGGTAACTTGCTCTTGGAATATATCTAGAAGACATTTATTTAAAGTGGTTGTGATTGAAATTTTTGCATCTTATAATTTAACTGGGAAAAATGTTCCATTTCATATAGTATCAGGTCTTCCAGCTTTAAACCCTATAGAACTAGATTGGCCCTATATGAATAGGTTAAGGAAATCAATTATTAACCTAGGAAGATTACCCTTTCATGCTTCTAGACTAATTTACTAAGTGCTTTTCATTCCAATGGATTCAGTTATACTCTAATGACACAAAAACATTTATAATCCCTACAATTAGGGATGTTATGGCTGATACTCAACTGTTCTGCATGCATCAAGCTGATTTAGAGTCTGTATCAAGTTCATCAAGGATATGGTGAGGTACCACAACCAAAGTCATCAAGTCTCTTAATAAGGAATGACCTCTTCTAAGCCAAAAAAGCAGAATGTTGAAGCTTCCATGTTGATCAGTAGTGAGTTTGGGCCTGTGAGTTTTCACTGTATTTCTAGTATAGGTGAGATAAAGAAAGAAGGAAGGAAAGAAGGAAGGAAGAAGGGAAAGAAAGAAAGAAAGAAAGTAGGAAAGAAGGAATGAAAGAAGGAGGGAAGGAAGCAAGGATGAAAGGAAGGAAGGAATATAAGGAAATGTCACTTTTCAAATGTGACTAATTTGATCTTTGCTGAGTATCTCAAACACATTCTTTGTCTAAATTTTGCTTTTATTCACATGGTACAGAAGAGAAACTATTTTGTTTTCCAAGTGTTTGATCTGGATTCATAATTTTATAACATAGAGAAGACACTTCAGTTGAATAATTGCAAGTTGTCAAATTGTTTTGTAACTATCTCCCAGACTTAAAACACCACCCAGTTGTACTAAGAAGTTTAACAACCGGGCCATGATCACACAACTAGAATCTGTTAATGACAAGGCTCAATCACAAATCTAACTACAAGGAAATAACATAATTTTCCATCCATCTCTTCATCATGCTGCCTATACTCTGAATATCATCCATGATGCCACATTCTTTCCTCTTTCTAAATATTAGAAAAAAACTTAGAAATATTTCTATTTAGAAATATAGAATTTTGAATTTTTATTTAGCAATATAGAATGAAAAATCATAAGTGATCTCCAAACTAAAGTTTTTAAAATTTTAAATAATTATCATTAATGCAATAGATTGATTTATTTTTATCATATATTCTTGACTACAAGTAAAAATTATTGAAAGCTATTATTATGTATATTAATTTTTATATTGTGTTGTTTTATTCTTGGACCAGGATTATTATTTCATCTGTACACAGGATTCTAGATGATGAACTTCCTCTGCCAACACATATGAGTACCTTCTTTTCAGTTCATTCTTAGGAAGTTGCTTGGGGCACTGAAATGTTGTATTACTCAAGGTCTTAAGATACAAGATTTAAATAGAAATCATTCTGACTCAAAGGCATGCAATGTTCTGCCATGGCATTTTGCCTCCAATATAATTATATTGAAATTATTTGTGCAATGCACCTACATATATATGTGTGGTGTGTGAGTTTATGCACCCACAATTCTATAAATATTTTAATATATATGTTTGTGTATACACACACACACACATATACAGAGAGTTGTGTTCCCATATCCACTGATTTGGGAGCCACTCACTGATTCAGTTAATCAAGGGGGGAAATGAAAAAAATTGGAAAATTTCAGAAAATAAAAATATGTATAAAATATAAAATAAGTAACCTATAGGTTCTAAAATACCTGTCAAGTGTGTTCAGGCTGTATATAATGTGGTAAAATTTCCCCACCCAATGTATGACTCACCTCCCTTTGTCCCCATGCCCGTGCTCCCATGTGAAACTCCTGAAGTCTGCCTCTCCTATTCTCACTGATCACATTTGCTTTAGAGTTATCATAATGCCTTTGTTTAAGAAAGTTCTTGTTTACTATGAAATGGCCTCAAAGTACAAGAGTAGTGCAGTTGTGCTCCTATATCAATTGATTTGTTAATCTGCCGATTCATTAATGAGTGGTTAATAGCATGTGTTCACTTGTGTCCAAGGTTTCAGTCATCCATTGAAGGTCTTGGAATGTATCTCCTTGGATATGGAGGCCTACTACTCAATGTATATTATTGATATTATTAACATTGATGTTATCATTGATAATATTTTATATTGAATATGTGAAATAAAATTTCCATTGTTATATCCCTTTTAATTTAAAAAATACTTTACATTTTCTCTTTGATTCTTACAGCAACTCTACACAAAGTAGATATTTTAAATGTTTTTACTACCACAAGAGAGGAAACTGAGGAAAAAGAAGTTAAATGATCTGCCCAAGAATAGTGAAAGAGTCAAATCAGAAAGTTAAATAATACTAAGTTATATCCCAATATTTTTCTTCTTCTGGCAAATGGTTTGAACAGAAGAACACAAATCAGTTGAATCTTGAATAGTCTTATTGTATAATTTGACCTATGCCTTAATTAAAGTCTGATTTTGTTTCTTTTTAAAGAATAATTGGGACAAAAAGATACATGGGATTAAGGATGGCCAAGCCAAAATGAATATACATACCCATGCGTTATATGCATGTTTATACACCTATAATTCTGCAAACATAAAAAAAAAAGTTTCCTCCTGAAATCTGAATATTCTGCTCTGCTGTTTCCCATGAGACAGATCAAGTCTCACTGGGGAAATGAGAACAGAGAGCTGCTTTCTCTGCTTTGGAAACATACATAATTCTCATGGGCATAGATATGGCTTCAGAGGTACTTGCTATCTGTTTAGGTTATAATTTCCAAACTCTAGTAAATTATCTTAAATGAAAATAAAGATAAAAGATATTTTAGGTACATTTTAACATGGAACTTAGAGAATTATCCTTTTACCCAAAATAAGTAAGTTAACTTTCATTTTTTAAGCATTGTGTCAAATATCATATACCTTTTAATAAAGAAGAAAGGTGGCACAGTAGATAGAGTGCTGGCCTGGAGTCAGGAAGATTTTTCCTCCTGAGTTCAAAATTGGCATCAGACATTTACTTGCTCTGTAACCCTGGGCAAATCACTTAACTCTGATTACCTCAGTTTCCTCTTCTGTAAAATAAATTGGAGAAGAAAATGGCAAATCACTCCAGAAAAATGCTCTCAGTTATGAATGCTATCATTAAACATTTCTAATTGAATCAAAAGAGATGCTGCATTACTCAAGTAATGGTTTAATGGTTTCATATTTTGAAAGGCACATTGACACAGTAGAATGATTTGCAAGGACCCTAGAGAAGAGAAGACTAAGCTATAAAGTTATTTTCAAATATTTTCAGTGATACTGAGTGGAAAAGGTTAATGCATTGTACTCTGATGAACATAATGAGGATAACTAAGTAGAAAATACAAGAAGATTAATTTTTCCCCACTCAGCAGGAAAGTAGGAAGTGCCTCATTATTACTTGAGGTAATCAAGAAGTACAATGACCATCTGCAATGGTTATTGTAGAGGAATTCTTTAGTTGAATGGAAAGTTGAAGAACTTCCAAGGACCTTCCTAATCTAAGATTCTAAATTCTATGGAAACTATCTGAACATTTCTAAGTTTAGTGGTGGCATATGACATGCTCCTTTAGAACTTTTTAATTTAGTCCTTAAAATGAAGATGAAGAAAATGATATATAAAGAGAGTAATGGCTGTGGAGTCAGAGTACCAGAGTTCAAATAAAACCTTCAGCACTTTAAGAGTTGACTTCAATTATTGATTCCAAGTATTCCAGGATCTCTTGGGCAGGTAGGTAGCTCAAGTGCTGGGCTTGCAGTCAGGAAGAACTGAATTCAAATACAGTCTCAGACACTTACTAGTTAGATGACCCTATTCTGTTTGCCCCAGGTTTCTCATCTGTAAAATAAACTGAAGAAGGAAATGGCAAACAACTCCAGTATCTTTGATAAGATAACCCCAAATGGCATAATGACAAGTCAGATATGCCTGAAATGACCAAACTACAACTAATTCCAAAACCCTAGTTTCTTTATCTATGTAAAGGAATTTGGACTAGATTGCTTCAGATGTTCTTTCTAACTCCATATCTATGATCCTAATACAAATTATCAATTATAGGCAAAATAGAGATATTCTTGAAGCAAAGAAGATCAGATTTCCAGACCTACTTCTACCATATTGGTGGTGAAGACCCTGAATAAGCCACTTAACATCACAATGCCCAAGCCAATAATCTTTAAGATTGTAGATTGTGTAGGAAATGTTAACTCTCACTGATAAAGATAGTTTTCTCTTCTAAGAGTTCCTTATTCCTTTGGGATCACAATTTCACACCCTATACCTATCTCTTCAAATGCTTTAAATGTTGTGATTTAAAGTAGCTGTTGAAAGAAAAATTATATCCTAATTAATGAGGCAAAATTTAGGGCAAAGAAAATGAAAAGGACTTTATTTAAAATATATTAAGATTGCTTTAGACACTAATAACTGTGTGATCTTGGGCAAATCACTTCTTTCCCATTGGCTAGCACTTATTACTCTCCTACCTTGGAACCAATACATTGTATTAATTATAGAAGGGTTTAAAAATACTTCAAGGTATTAATGTATAAGCACTTTGATTTGCTGATCTTTGGAGATCTGCAAAAATTTCAAAGTGGGCAATCTTTTACAATACAATTTTCATGATGAAATAAAGACAATTTAATAGATTCACATCAGCAGAAGAGGCTTCATCCTTGCATTTCAACTCCCCCCTATGTCTATGACCTTTTGAATGCAAATAGGTATGTGACAATTCCTTGATACAAATCATTAGGGAGGTGATTTTCATACTTGACAATGAACATGTAATCTGAAAGTTTACAGACTCAATGTCTTCTTCCCCCAAATGGATCACTGAGTCAAGTTAATTTTTAATAAAGGATTTCTTAATTTTTCAATTAAAAGTTATATTACAAAAAGAAACTCACAAGGGCATTCTAATTGGACAGCATGCTATTCAGTACAATAACATTATATTAATATTACAAAAAAATAAAATGTCAGGAATTTTTGTTGAGAACACCAATTCTAGGTTTTCATTTTTATTTATTTATTTGTTTTTAGTCAACATGCTTTGCTTAGACTTGTATTCCTAAGCCTTTTGTGTCATAAACCCATTTGGTGGTCAGATGAGGATTATGGATGCCTTTTCAGAATAATATTTTAAATGATTAATAGAAATGCTGTATTTCAAATTAGAGCTTAGTGAAAAAAATAAATGCAATTGTCTTGTTATCCAAATTCATGGATCCTTCAAAATCACTCTGCAAGTCCATGGGGAAAGATGAGTGTGACATTCTATTAATAAAACAAACAGAAAAATTATGAAGAGAAAAAGATATGACTGTTAACTTTTTATTTTTAAAATAATATGACCCTGAAACATCTGCTGTAGAGATTTTGGGGAATAATGTCTTCCACACAAAATGTGTGTCGTGTATGGTTGTTGACTAATTAACTACTTTGCTTTAGATTGACTATGATTGAGATAAATTCATACATTGGAAGAAAATGGATGACAGAAAGGATTAAAAACCAAGATTACTGATAATGTGTTGTCTGTAAGAACATACTGAAAATGAGAACATTCTGATAGAGTTGGGATTAAGATGGATATAATTAGAAGTGATAAACAGGCTAACTCTATTATATTGGGGAGGGGGATTGCTATGGTTAATGAAGCATTATCAATATTGGACCTGTATGAGCCAAATGTTATAGCATTCAGATTTTTAAAGCAAAATTTAATGAGATACAAATGGAAATAGATAACAAAATAATAATAGAAGTGGACTTTAATTTTCTTCTCTCAGAGCTAGATAAATCTAACAAAAAGAAAAAGAATGAATTTAAGGAGATGAAGAGAAATTATCTGGAGAGCTCCCCCCCAACATGTTCATGAGGTTAATAGTAGACCTAAGTCTTAGTATACATATAATACAAACAAAGCATCAGTTGGGATAACAATGGATTAGAGAGCATGAATATTCTGCAAAAGTCTTACTGTAACATTTATACTATGGAGGTAATCCTGTGTTCCAGAGTTTGTGGCACTGAAACAAAGGTTCTACTGGATATGACCAAGCTATAAAGACTTGGTTTTGGAAAAAAGTATGATTCTGACTACAGATTGTGTCTTCTGCATAAGGACCAATCTATTTAAATATTGTCCTGGTAATGTATATTAACTGATAAACAAATGGGTTAAAATGATTTAAATACTGATGGGAATGAGGAGAAACAGCAGTATTATTTTGCTAGAGCAGCTGTGAATTTGTTTTAGAAAACGAGATAGAAATACACATTGAGCTATAAAACTATTCCTGCTCATTGACCTAGAGAGCCCATTATTGGGTTAGGTGCTAAGTGCATTACTGAGAGGCTTAAAAGCTCTGTATGTATGAAAATATTCATAGAAGCTTTGTATGTTATGACAAAATAACTGGAAATAGCATCTGCAATGAAAGGGAGAAAGTGCTGAATGGATTATGATATTTGAATGTAATGGATTGTATTATGTTATTAGAAATGACATATTGGAAATATAAAGAAAATAATTAAAACATATGAAGAGATGAAAAGAGAAGAAAAGAGAATAACAATGCTTATATGGAAAAAAGTCACAAAATCAAGAGAAAAAATATCCAAATAAAATAAATCCAAAATGAACTCAAGAGCAGAGAATAGTGATTCTAACATACATACATAATTTACATATTTCAAAAAAATGTGAAGTTTGTGGTTTTGCTCATAATTTTAATGCATTTTAGTTAAATGTTTACATTGATAGTGAGGATTACTAAGTATATAATAAAATATTTACAAATAAAAAGGAAAAAAGTGATTTGCTTTAGGTCTTGATCACAGGATAACATAAAGCCTCCTTTCCAAAATAGAATATCAACTGGCTAAATTTTGAAAAAAAAAAACATCGTTTCTCTATTCTCCAATGTCCAATAGTCAATAGTCAAAAAACACTTGCCACACATTATGCTAAGCATTGGGAATATAAATAAGAAAGAAAAAATGATACCTGTCCTCAAGGAGCTTATAATTTAGTAGTGGAAAGTACATAAGCAGGTTAAGAAAGGGGATAGAGTGACATGCATTCAGGTGAGGAGGACTCATGAATTTAAAACCAAGCAGAACCACTAATGAAAAAAGAAATGATCTGAGGTTTTTTAATGTGTTTATTACTTCACCTCACAATTAGAGGGGAGAGGCAACTGAGTCAATCTACATGATGATGAGATTTCAGATGATAAAGGTGGCAGGATGTTCCTCAAGTAGAAACCAAACAGCCACCTGTGATGGTGGTTGTGGTGAATTCACTTTCATCTATTCTTTCCATTCCATTTCTACTATCATGAACTCTAAATTAGACTTTCATTATTTCTAACTATGACTTTTAAAATGGATTTTTCCTCATCTTCTTGCCTAAATTAGCTTGCCATTTCAATGAATCCTATACAACACAACTAGATTAATTTCCCTAACCTGCAGCCTACATCACAGCTACCCTATACTACACATATACACTAATCTATAGAACATGCAAAACAAAAAATAAAGACATTGACCAAACAGGCCTAATTTGAGGGATTACATAGAATTGTTCAAATGAAGGCTGGTCCATCTATTGTCAAAAATGTCGCAGAAGTATTTTTAATCAGTATGATTTGGACTAGATAGCAAGTGTCTGAGAACCTTTCCAACTCAGATTCTGTGAAGCTATTCCATTTATAATTAGTAAGCAGCTTCAGCCCAGGAAGAATCTGATTCTATAACTTTAAACCTGTATCCTGTGAATGAACTGCTAGAATATCTCTAAGTTACATAAGGTAAGATAAAAGGTCAGTTTATATAAACTATGAAAAGCATTTTTAGTGACCCTAAGCTGATTTCTGCTGCTAGAACACATCATTTTAAACATCAATATTCTCCTGGTGACGTGTTATGTTCATAAATCCAGGAACATTATAATTTCAGAAGAATCAAAGTTTCAGATACCCCAAAGGGCTGGAGAAAGATGATATTGAATGTAAATTGACTGCAGAGCATTACCAAGGATATCTTGCGTAAGAATGGACATTAAAAACATCATCATAGACATGTTTGACTAAAAATGGAATTGAATAAGTGAATTGCAAGAATGTGGGGCAACAAATGGACTGCCCCACAGTTGCTGGAGTTGCTCTGATATTTAAGATAGAGTGAAAGCCACAATGGAAGGACTCTTATGCTTGGAGTATCTTTCTCTGCCTTGGAGGATTTGTACCAGGTTGTGAATAAGACTCCTGTGGAATGACAATGCAAGTGTGCTTTCCACCAGTGTGGATAAAGTAGCCACATTGGTGAGGCCATGGATGAATTAAGGATTAATGGTATTTTCAAATGCTATATAACAGAAGACATAGGTGGCAGGCTGGGTTTCTAGCAATCACATCTCCTTTACAACATAGAGGGAAGACCCTTACAAGCTACAGCTTCTATAGCCTCTTCAGATTCCTTCATCTTCTAAAGGCACTTGACAGATATCATTCTGCATTTGGCAATAAAGTGAATTAAGAAACCAAGTAATGCAATAAAGAATACTGAGGTTTAAAGATTAACCTTCAGTGAAAAACATGATAAAAATGAAATATCAGAAGAAGCATTCAAAGTTCTATGTGACAAGCATTGTTCTAAATAAGTTAGGAATGACCCTTCTGCAGTTCCCCCCACCCCTGAAATAAGTGGTCTATAAAGTTAAATGTCATATTATATATTTAGAGTCAGAAAGGATGATAGGGAGAATTTAATCCAAACTTAATTTTTTGATGAGGAAAATGAGGCAAAAAATATCATAAAACTAGCCAAAAGCCAAATGAACAGTATGACAAGGCTGGGAATTAAGTCTAGGTGTTAGAAGTCAGGGTCCAGAGTTTATCCAGTATATCTTGAAGTATGGAGATTAATTATTTGTGAATTTATTATTTATTGATATATAATAAATAATATAGATTATTTATTATTTATTAATTATTTACTATTCTATAGCATAATAATGGGATTTTAAATAATGAACTTTTAGTTGGCTTTTTATAAACAGGAAAATAAAAATAAAATTAGATCTCTAGAATTTTAGACACTATAAATCTACATTTATAACAACAAAACCATTTGAAGGAAAATTCAATTATTATTCCCCATCAAAGTTCAATTGTAGTGTCATTTTGTTTGAGGAGGTCTTTCCTGATTTCTCCATTGATCAATGCTTGCCTTACTGATCCCTAATCAGTATGTATTAATTTTATCTCCTATATTTATATATAAATATTTTATAGCCGCCCAATAAAATATAAGTTCCTTAAAGTAGGCACCATCATACTGTTGTATTAAATCACCAGGACCTAGCACAGTTTCTAGCATGTAGTGAGAGCTTAATGCATGCTTGTTATTATCCAATTAAGTTAAACTTTGATACTGTACATGATACTTTTCTGTATAAATTAAATGCTAAAGAATCAATTTTTGTTATATTCTTCAATGAATACATAGGGAACATAGAAATACCACCTGTTTAAGGATCCTGAGATTAATTAAAATTCTTGATGTCCTAGAAAGAAAAAGTTCAGAGAAAAGTTGGTGTCACAGAGCATAAAAGTTTAATATTAGAGCCTGCTGTGTCAATTAGAGTTTCTGTAATGGAGGAATAGCCACAGGATTTGCAAAAGGAAACAGAGCTAGGGGCTCAAACATCCAGTGTGTAAATGCAGGCACAGTGCATCCATGTGACTTCATCCCAGTCATAATAGCATTCTTTAAAAAAAAAGGAATGAGGCAAAAAGCAAAGTAAAACAAAATAAGATCCCTTGAAGGAATCACAGTAGAAGGCATATAAATATGCTAGAATTTTGACCAAAAACAAAAATGATGACAAAAGTTAGAGCTTTGGCATACTTTAGATCTCTTATCAGGTAATAGAAATGAAGCCTACAGTCTTCTAATTTTCAAGGAGACAGTAAGTAGAATCTATGGATTTTCTTTAAAAGAATAAAAGGTAGAGTGAGCAATCAAAACTTTTATTCTAACATATAGCTAGCTATCTGTTTCCTTCAAGCAAGCTTCTGTTTATATGCATTATAGATTTCTGGACAACCTCAGCTCAAATAACTTCTTTCACATATATTTGTGTGAATAACATGCGCGCGTGCGCACACACACACACAAAACAAAGGCTTCAGTGAGGAAACTTTTTTTTTCATCAATTCTGGTTAGCACTTATTGGGAAATTTTGTCCTAGAGATTTGTCTGTGGAACAGAGAAGTGAAGAAACTTGCTTATGTCACATAGCAAATATAAGTCAGAACTGAGACTTGAACTAAGTAAGGTCTTCCTAATCAAGGAATTAGTGTTCTCTCCCTCCTCCCTTGCCACTCCCCTTCCTCTTTCCTCTCTCTCTCCTTCTCTCCACTCCCTCTTCCCTTCTCCCCTCTCTCTTTCTCTCTCTGTCTGTGTTCCCTCCCTCTCTCTCTCAATTTGTTCCCTTTTCCCTTCTTTTTCTGTTCTTCTTCCTCCCCAACATGCATATATATAAATGTACAATATACAGCCATATATAAAAATATATTATATATTCACAAATTTTATTTGGAAGGGCACAAAGAGAAATACTTTAATGATACAAAGGAAAGACTCTTTTATTACCAATCTCTCTTGATTATGTCATTTTAATTCCAGTACAATAACCAGATACAAGAGTTATTGCAATTTTCATGAGAGTTAATACCATTTCCATATTAATTTAAAAAGAACCTTGTTGGATATATGATGAAATTATGATTTTTTAATTTGTTGACAGCCTCTGTCTAAAAATTCTATAATACTTTGTGAGAATTAAAATTAATATACAATAACTCAAATATCATATTGATAAGATATATTAAAATAAAAACTAGTGTTAAAAGGGAGCTAAATACCTCAAGTTGTGGTCACAAGAAAGAAGAGACAGAAGGAGGAGTCACAGAAAGTTATAAACAATATAAAGATGTACGTGAATGAAGGGAAAATGATACTGGGAAATATAAAAGGAATTCTAAGGAACATAGTTCAAAATGTAAAGATTAAAATTAAAATATTTGATACTCCCAGTATCATTTTAATGCTATTTATTAAAACCAACTTAGAGCAAAGAGAAATTTAAAAACCAGAGAAACATAACCAGCACCTGCCTTCCTCCAGGCTGGTCCAGCCAGAGTCGGAGCCTCCAGAAGAGAGGGAGCCATGTCTGGCTGGACCTGTGTGGATGAAGGGAATTGCTGGCTAGGTTTCTCTGTTGTTTTTTTTTATTTCTCTTTGATCTAAGTTGATTTTAATAAATAGTATTAAAATAATACTTGGAGTATCGAATATTGATTTTAAATCTTTACAAAAGGTAAAAAATTCCTACTTATACATCCCTCTCTGTGATCCTTTTGGGAGACCAGTCTCTCCAAAGGGATCATTTTAGACATAACCAACTTATAAATTACAATAATTTGTGGATAGAAGGATAATAGAACAAAACCAATGATTGCTAAATTGACAAAAAACAATTTTGAGCAGTTCCCTTTGGTATAGAGTATACATTCAAAACAAATGCATTCAACCCTCCAAAGTTCAATTTAGCACATTCCAAAGTTCACTCTGGATCTTCTGGTACAGCTTATGGTCTCTGCAGGCATCTTCATGGTACTTTCTCTGAAAAGTTTCACTTTCTAGATTCTTAGAGGTAACAAGTTTCTTATCATAAAATTACTCTCAAAAGCATTTAACCTGAGGAGGATGGTGACAAACACAGGGATCACTCAGGGATTCATGGCGGAATTATGATGTATGTGAATCAATTGACAAAAACATCAAAATATCCAAATAAAAGAAAAAAAATCACTTGTAAATGAAATATAAAATATAAAAGTCTTATGTCTAAAAAATATAAGTAAAAAAAATCTATAGCAGGTCCTTGAATCAGGGTCCTTTTAAAATGATTTAAGCAATTATGCACTTACTCAATCAGTAGACTACAAAAAGTTTGCCACACTATAAAAGACATAAAAAGGACCAGGTTATGGGAGCCAGGTAGGAGCTAAAGTTGTGGTGCTTGATATAAGGTAGAATGAGGAAGACCTTCCTCTGATATATGTCAAACAGCCATAACCTCAAACCCCAAACAAGTTCAAGTCCTGTTGTCTTGGCTCAAAATTTCATCAATCCCAGTAGGATTGGTTGGTCTCTTTGATCTTGTTCTCTATTGGCACAATGCAGGTAGCTTGTGCTTTTTTGGCACTGTGCAGTAGCTCTTTTTGTATTCCTTCCCATAGAATCAGATAGAATCATTAAGCAAAGTCCCATAATTTTTTTAAACAATCAATGGCATGATTTTTATACTCTAAAGCTTTTTGGGTATGCATTGACATTAAGACAAATGTATCTTAAACTTATATTACTGCATAATCAAAAAGAAGTTAAAGAAAATCTCAATAATGGTGATGTGCTTCAAATACAAAGGAGATAAAAATGAAACTCAAATACTATATTGCACATGCAAGAAAAACAATAATAAAAAGTTTAAAAAATATATATATAAAGATATATATATATCTTACAATCAGTGGCACGTTGTGTCAGCCAAGGAGAGGTAGAATACAAAGGTTTCTTACCATAAAATGACCATTTCCTTTTTTAATTTGGCAATGTACCACTGTGTGAGTGCAAATGGTTTTCACAAAGTAACAGATTTATAAAACAGTAGGACAGTAAATAATGCACATTTAAAGAAAGTACCAAAAATTCTCCAAATTCATGATAGCCCAGTTAATGACAACAGTAAACAAACCCACTATCATATAGGATTCATATGGGTCTCTACATAGCCACTTGCTGTGTGGCATTTAAAAAACCTTTGAACTGATGGATACTTGTCACAAGTTCTACAGATGTAGCAAATATTTCAACCTTGGTAAAGATTTTTTTAACAAAATCTATTACTGCTATTATTCCAAAACTTTGAAGAAGAGTCTGGAAAAAAACACAAATCTCTGTATTTCTGAGCAAAACATTTTGGGGTCTAAAAAGTCACCATGAATTCTAGATTTTTCTGGTGGAAGTAGACTAAACTGGCAAGTTAAAAAAAACATGTAGAAGCTTACTTTATCTTCATGCTTTATATAAAACTTTTATGGTAGAAACTTCTGTTCTCTACCTTCAATGCAGCATTCCTTTATATATATATAAACCATCCATTCAGAAGCTATTAGTTATCTGAAAATCATTTCTGAAAACCTTTTACAATTAATTTAAATTCTTAGATCATTACATTCTCTAAAGGTTGTTAACAAGTTGTAACCAGTTTTTGATGAAGTCCATTCATTCAGAATCTATGTGATAATTAACAAAGGTAAAAAGGAACAAAAAGCTATATAAGCAACATGTGACCTTGATGGTTCAGGTGACAAATGCAGCACCCCTAAGGAGTTATGGTTTTGCCACTGAAAATGGTGTTTATTGTCTTTCATAATAACATCTTCTTTAGTACAGTCACAGGGGAAAGGTACAAATAAAGATCATGTAGCAGAATATATTGATTAGATTAACATATGAATTTTAAAAAATTAACCCTTAAAGCAATCAGTAAAATAAAAGAAGCATTTACAGAGTACAGGCGTGAATTCAAAAATCCTTTTCTCCAATTTGAATAGATTTCTTGACTATTATGGAGGGGAATAAACTCAAAATAGTTCACAAGAAATAAACATTCATATAATTTTAAGATTAATTCTCCTCCTCAGTATTTATCATCCATTTCCATTATTTTTTGTCATCCCTTTGGAGTTCCTCATACACGCACTGGGCAGAGTCTCCATTCTGCTTGTTGAGAATATTTAAGATTTTCAAAACTTTGTCAAAATATTCCAGTTTGGTCTGGAACTCAAGCAGCCTAGCTTGTTGCTGCATATTCTTAAGGAAAAGTAAATAAAATGGGAAATCTCCAATGAGAATAAAAACTCTCAGGAAAAGAATTAAACAGAGCCACTGTAAGCTTGTCTGCTCTTGCAACTCAAACAGTTGTTTCAGAGTTTTCAGTATGCTTCCTAATAGCATTATTCCTCAAAAAAAAAAAAAGTGAAATGCACTTTATTTACAGGGAAAACAAAAAAAATCATGACTAGATGGTAAAGGAATTAATTAGGAGGCTTGGAAAATTATTGTTGTTTTACCTCCTCCCTGGGGGCAAAACTTCAATGAAAAACAATAATGTATTTACATATGAGAGAAAGAGTATTCCTTGTTGTTTTGGGTCAAGAGAAAACAATCAGGCTTATCCTCCAGAATTCTGACTTCAAATCCATCAATTTTGGCTATTTGCCCTCCCTGTTATGTTGGGTTGTAGGGTGGAAAGAAAAAAAAAACAGAAGGGGTGACCCATTCCTGTGAAAAAATCCTGAGTTGCAAGCAGGAGCCAAGTGTCAGCTTAAGATATCTGTTTAAAAACCAGAAAGGGTTGGAGCTGAATAACACAGGTTTGCTTCTTCCCTGCTGAAAAATGTCTAGGACAGGTTGAAAATCCATGTGGGGTGGAGGGAAAAGGAATTTATACCTCATCTGGTTCTTAAGAATTCCCAGGTTGTGTGTTGAAAAGACACAGCACTGGCTCACCGCAGAAGGGTCTGGTCATGAGGTGGTAGAGGCTGCAGGCTGGACAGTGATGATAGTAGTCACAGGAGCTCAGGCAACAGGGAACACTGGCTCAAACAGATGGGCAAGGGAAGCAGCAGGAGAGAAAATGTGGCTTACAAAATTTCCCTACTGTCTATTCTTTCTCAAAGTCTTAAAAATAATTTTTTTTAGAAATCTATCCCTATGTGGTAAGTCAAAATGTGAGAAATAAAATTAATATATAATAACTCAAGTATTTTATTCATAAGATTTATTAAAATAAAAACTATAGTTAAAAGGGAACTAACTCAAGCTGCTGTCTTGAGAAAGAAGAAACAGAGGGAGAAGTCACAGAAAGTTATAAACAATAATGTAGAGGCACATGTAAGTGAAGTGAAAAGGATGCTGGGAAATACAAAAAGTAATTCTGGGGAATGTAGTTCAAAGGTAGAAAATTTCCACTTATACAACTTTATGATCTTATTTTTGAAATCCAAATATAAATACATATATATATATATATATATGTTAGACATGACAGTTTCTTCTTATTTGAACTAATGGATTGTTATCCACCTTTCAGAATGTCATAGAGTCCTTTATAAAAGTTTGCCTCCAATGTGAGGAGGTGACAAAGATGACCTTTGGTTCTGATAGGGTATGGTAGATCTGCCAAAATGAAAATACTTCATGTAAAAGTGCATAAGACTTTATGATAATCATAAATATGGAACTAAAGATAGATTACACATCTCCATTTCAAAGATTAGCCCTACTAAGCACAGAACTGGTCAACCACCAAATAATGAATTATTCATGCTCCATAGAAATTTGTTAGAGGAAGAACACAAAATAGGCCCA
This sequence comes from Monodelphis domestica, assembly GCF_027887165.1. Taxonomy (NCBI): domain Eukaryota; kingdom Metazoa; phylum Chordata; class Mammalia; order Didelphimorphia; family Didelphidae; genus Monodelphis; species Monodelphis domestica. The sequence goes on from NC_077228.1 coordinate 322,829,323, forward strand.
ATTTCAATGTTATTTCTTTTTATGGACACCTATAGTGGTGATGACAAAGTGATGGGAAAACAACATGAAATGGGTGTTCTAAGAATCAGAAAGTAATTGATAAAGATTTATTATTTATGGGTAGTCAATGTACCATCTTTTTCTAACAGTATGAACTGTTCCTAAAGAAAGAAAATACATCCCCTTTCCTAAAATTTTGAGGATTTCTTCAGATTAGGCAGTTTGCTCCAACTGTTAGGAGTTTCATCTGCCAAGACAGATGAGTACCTTCTCTTAAACTCACAACTTATAGTCGGGGTTTTTTTTCTTTCTGAATTTAGATGATTTATCTAAGACCACTGAGACAATGTGAGTCAGAGGTGGAACTTGATGTCTGCCTGAGTCTGAAACCAACTCTACTATTTCATGCTACAGTTCTATCACCATTATTTTTTCTATTATTTTGCAGTCGACACTTGCTAAATACTTGTGATGTGCAGAGATTAGGTTAACAGCTGAGATACATTAACATTATGAATTAGTCTTTGCCCTCACTGAGATGATATTCTACTGGGAGGAAGGATCCATTATATAAAGATATGAACATGGACAAGACACTTTGAATAGGGATGACATGCTGAAGCTAATAAGCAGGGGTTTGTCTTAGGAATAGCTATTCTCCTGGCATTTGTAGATAAAATCAGGAAGATGACAACAAATGTAAAAAATCAAAACATTGTGAATTTTTTCTTTCATATATAATCTATTCTCATCATTTGTAATAATAGAATCACCATTTTTAGTCCTACTGCCTCAGTACACTAGTTCAGCCTATGAGGAAGAAACAATGATACTTAAAAAGATGGAGTTGGGAAAAAGCCAGGACAAATTCTAGCCAAGCATGTTCAGAAGAAAGACATGTTAGTAGTGACTCTTTTCATGGCCCTTTGATTTTTTAGATAAAGAAGATCATGGAAGTCTTAAGCAAAAATAGACTAATTAATTAGAGTACCTGGAATAGAGCCACTAGATAGTACAATGGATAGGACATCAGGCCTGGAGTTGGGAAGACCTGAGTTCAATCCAACCTCATAAATAATTCATCAGTTCTGTGAATCTAGACAAGTCAGTTAACCCCATTTGCTTCAGTTTTCTCATCTGTAAAATGACCTGGAGAAGAAAATGGCAAACCACTACAGTATCTTTGCCAAGAAGACCCTAAGTGGGGTTAAAAAGAATTGGACATGACTGAAACAACTGAACAACAATGTGCCTGGAATATAATAGGTACTTAATATTAAGACCATGGCTATTATTTCCCATACATTTGATTTTTCATTTCTGTTTTTATGAGAATAATCCTAGCTATGCATTCTGGTATTCCATGTCAAAATTAGAGAGCAGGATGATTTTCACAACTGATTTTTCAAAGTAGACCATATTTTATCTGACTGAATAGTATCCTCAGTGTAGGATTCTGATGATTTTGATTTTATAAAAGCATTTGACTCATTAGATCAAAATGGTACCTTGTTTGCTGATATCTGACAAGGTACTTTGGAGATAATCATGTTCAATGATACACTGATTATAAACAAAAAATTAGAAATATATGCCTACTTTAAGATGTTTGACAGTATTAGAGCAGACATTATATCTAAATTCCAAGGTATAATAAGAAGCATAAAAAGGTAAAGAGAAAAAACTCAAGGGAATCAGCAGGGTAAAGTAATCACATCCCTACATGAGAAAGTGGTAACTACAATACTTAAGATTTCTATAGTGCAAGAGATACATATAGTACTTAATATACTTAAAGTAATCTAGAGAAACAAGGGTGTTAAACTGATTACATTCCTTGCATGGGAAAGTGATAATTAGAATTTAGGAACAAGAGTTACTTTAGAGTAATCCAGGGGTCAAACTGATATCACTAAAAAATAATAACTAAAATGCTTGAGATTTATATGATACTTAAAGTTCCAAGATAAGTAAAGCATTTAGATTTGAAGATATCACAATTAGGGCAATGAATAGGAGCATATATAGATAGAGAGTAGGTACATGAATATGATAGGATGATAATTAAAAAATCAAGGGATAAGAAAGAAAAATACTGGGAAAAGAGAAAAGGAGAAAAATTTGAGGGTAAATTATCTTACAAGGTGGCATGTAAGATTCAAGAAAGTGGAAGGGAAGGTGAGGAGGAGGCCGTGGGCAATGCTTGAACAATATTTTCATTGGAATTGGCACAAAGTGGGAATAACACCCACAGTCATTTAGATATAGAAAACTGTCTTATCTAATAAAGAGGGGACAGCCAGAAAGTAAAGAGAACCCAAGGAGGTGTGTAAATAGAAACCAAAACATTTGTGAATAGGGAAAGACTGAAAAGAAAAGAAAGAGAAGGACAAATGGAAGAAAAATAAGATGGAGGGAAACACATAGTAATCATAACTTTGCAAAAGGTATGAAATCTATAAAACAGAAAAGGATAACAGAGTGAATTGAAAAAAAATATGAGAGAAGTGAGAGATAAAGACTATAGATAATTATTTGGTAGTTGTAGGTATCATTAAAAGGAAAGTACAGTAGGTTAACTGTACTTGATTAGAAGAAAGAAGGAGGGAAAAGCTTCTACAAAAGCACATAATAACTTCAAAACTTTTGTGATACACTCATAATTAGGGGATCTTAAATTTCTTCATCTATGAGGATATTTTTCATGGAGGGGAGAGATACATTCCAGACAACTTATTCCTTTCCTTCTGCTAATAATAACTGCAGAACAGTGATTATCACTGAAGACCAAGCCATTCCATATTTGGTATTAAAACCAATCCTATGACTTAGGAAATAAGTTCTGGGGAAATAACAAAGGTCAGGGGATCTAGATTACAAATCATAGAGTTGGTGTTGGAAGAAACAACAGAGTTCATCTATTTCAATCCCTTAATTTTAAAGATGAGAAAATTGAGATTAAAGGAATATTGTGTCTTAACTAAAATATTTTAAAAGTACTCAGAAAAAGAAGCTCAGAAGAACACAAATAGCAATTGTTTTATTAGCATGTTAAATTTTATATCCACTTAAAGTATACATAACACAAGTTCGTGGTTTCATAGCTAATCTTTTTTTTTTCTTTATGTACTGAAATGCTCATGATTTTTAAGTGCATACTAAAATAGAAAAATTTAAATTTGCTGAATAAAAGCTTTAATAAATCATCCCCTTCCCATACTTAAAAGTAAGCATTAAAAACCTTCCAAATTTCCTTGCAAATTTCAATTAAACCAAACCAATATATGATATAGTACTATTGCTTCTATTACCAAACTATGAAGTATGGCAGCATTTTGAGTAAGGGTGAAGTAGTAGATTCTAGTCCTGAAACATTTACAAGTAAATAGCTGCTGTTTGCAGATTTTGCTAAAAATTTAGTAAATTAAAGTCTTAGATCTTGTTCAAACTAAATGTTCCCATAGACTTCATTCTTAGTGGTAGTTTTTAATCTTATAAATTGTGCTACTGAAGGGAAACTGTGGTTTACATAAGTATACTTGCATCTCAAATGGATATAATGAACTCTTATGGGGCAGGAACTCATTCTATTTAATGCACCTTATGTATTGGCAGTGCTCCACAAAAACATATTGTCTAGTCATGCTTAGCTTGTGGTCTACTATGACTACCATATATATATTTTCTGCCAAACTGGTGACTAACCAGTCTTTTTTGGTAAAGTTCTAGAATTTGTTTTCCTAACCAAAATCTATACTTGTGTTTGTCTGGTATATATTTTAAACTGAATATTAAATGGACTCTCTACTTTAGATATGGTATAGTAGGAGAACCACTGGATTTAGATTGAGTGGACCTAGGTTTGAATCCCAGTTATGACACGCTGTTCCTACTTAAATTTGACCAAATTACTTCCTCTAATGTATCTTCTTTTACTGTATAAAATTAAAGGGTAAGACAGGAATGCTAAGCTTTTCTAGCTCTACATTGATGATTCTCTACAGTGTATATAGCACTTAATTAGGGCCAGGCACTACCTTAACAGCTTTACAGTTATTATCTCATCTGACTGACTCTCATAACAGCTCTAGGACTTAGGTGTTATTATTAGCTCCATTTTACATATGATGAAACTATGGTAAATGGAGCTTACGTGACTTGTTCAGGGTCATGTATCTAGCCAGTATCTCAGGCAGGATTTGAACTTAGGTTTTCTTTACTCTTTTCCTATCACTCTGTCACTGCACAAACTAGCTTCCTAGGTAAAAAATCTATATTTCTCCAATTAGACAAGATAATTTTGAATGTTTTTCCTCTTAATATTTTTCAAGGTGTTAGTTCTCTTGCCTATCTATAGAATCTGAATACTCATTTTTATCATCAAAGACATAAATCAGCTATTAAGTCTTACCATCCTTGAGATGAATGAACATTATTTATAATTTTTTTAGGTCAGCATACTTAGGGTTGGAATTATTTTGGGTTGTGACTCTATCCAGTAGCAAAATCATTCAATAGATGTATAATATAGAATAGATTTTTAACTTGGTGATGAGCCTATCAAGTGGGCCAAAATTAAAGGTACTCCTGAAAAGCACTTCAGTTTTATTTGTTACAGGACTTTTATTAACACAATCAATCTCTCCAACAAAAGAAATTTTCATGATGCTGGATTTTGTGTTTTTGGAATTAATATTCTTTACATTAGAGGCAGCTGGGTAGGACAGTGTCAGTCCTGGATTGAAAAGGACTCAACTTATTAAATTCAAATACAACTTCAGACACTTACTAGCTGTGTGACCCTGGGCAAGTCATTTAAGCCTGTTTGTCTCTGTTTCCTCATCTATAAAATAAGATGGAGAAGGAAATGACTAACCATTGCAGCATATTGGTCAAGACAATTCCAAATGGGGTCACAAAGTGTCAGATGTGACTGAAAAGCAACTGAACAACTCTATTACTTTGTACTCTGCTTAGTCTTAGTGAGATGATTAAAGTAGGTAAAAATGAACACTATCAACTTTTATGCATTCTCACTTTCCTTTTTGTATTCCTCCCTCACTCCCACTGTCCCTCATCTCTACATACCCAATGCCTTCATTTTGTTCTCTGACCTTCTCCAAATTCCCAGTATTATTACTACTTTCTAGCATTTATATAATGCTTTAAGGTTTTCAAAGTGCTTTAAAATAATATCTCACAGTATCCTAATAACATCTTTGAGAGGTAGATGCTATTTAATAGATTTCATTATGTACATAAGGAAACTGAGGCAAAGAATATTTAAGTGACTTGCACATAAGTAGTAGAGTGTTTTGATGGCACATTTTAACTAAGTTCTTACTGAGCCCAAGCTCAACCCTCTATACATTGCAATACTTAACTACATATTACTAAATACTACCAAATTTTCTTCCCCTTCTTCATTCTTCTTTCTCCTCCAGCAATAAAAGCTCATATCATGGCACTAAGCCTGATCTGAGCTAGTTATTGGGATGAAACTGTCTTCATGTAGTTAAAAGGTTGCACACTGAAGAGAGATTATTAGACTTCTTCTTGGCCATTAAGAGCAGAATTTAGAACACAGGGTGAAGGTTGCCAAAATACAAGTACATATCTCATAACTGCTAGAGCTATCTCATAGTGATTTGGGCTGCTCAGAAGGTACTGGGCTCCCTTTAGTTAGAGGGCTTCTGGTAAAGATTGCATGACTCTTTTAAAGGCATTCTCAAACAGGTAGAGATTAGAGCAGGTGACTGCTAAGACTCTGTGATTCTATGCAAGGAAAAAAACAATTCATATGAAGGTATGAGTACTTAATCTTTTCCCAAGGCATCCACATTTAAAGTGAAGAGCAAAATGAATTCTTAAATGGCATAATCTATCACATCTATCACACAAAGTAGAATTTTTGACGCTGTGGAAGAGATAAAATCACTAGTAAACAAACACCTGCTTACAATGATGTCTACAACCCAGCTTTGTGGAGGTATGTCAATTAATTTGAGGGGATAATTTCTTACAACTTTTTCAAAAGTACTAAAGTGAAAGTAGCAAGTCAACCTGATGACCGTGGAAAACCCTCAAAATTGGATCACCCCAATAAGGAGTAGGACAAGGAAAAATCTGACAGCCTTAGCTAGTTTCTCCTCTTTGGGATTATGGAAGTGAAAGAGTCAGAACAAGAGAGAGGCTTGCTGAAGAATCTGTGCTAATAGCACTCCCTCCAAAGTTGTCCCTGTATTTGATAATCAAATGCTTTTTGCAATAGTGCAAGGAAAAGACCATGTAGAAGAGACTAGTTTCTGGCTTGCTTTCCACTTAGGGATAAAGAGAAGTTTCTATTATAAAATATAGTGTTTGATTCACCGACTGAGCCACAGAAATCACTATTTTTGCCAGGCCAAAGATTATTCTTAACTCATGGTAAATCTGGGTATTGTAGAGGAGAAAGCAGAAAGATAAGGTAGATCTTGTCTCTTTCCCCAAGTGGTATAGGATCTTACCAAGGAGATTCCTATGGAAACAGAGATCTCTGATTTCAATATCTTTCATCTTTTTTCTCCCCTTGGGGAAAAATGCAACAGATGATCCAAGAGGGATAAGCTAAACAACTGAAAAAAGAGCAAGAATAAAAGGAAATATATGTCAATGTAGGATGAAAGGAGAGGATAGAAGGGCCAAAATAAAACTGACAGGGGAAATTTGAAATGAATTAAAATAGAAGGAAAGATATAAAAGAAGGCTAAAGTGTAACAAAAAAGGAGATTCTGGGGAGATACTCAGATATTGTACAAGTGGAATGATATTATTGGAGAGGAGAATATGGATAGGAGAAGAAACTAATAGTACCTCAGAGTGGGTGGCACTGTCAGAAACCTGGTAAGTGACTGAAAAAGGAAGAAGTTAACTAATAGTGGGTAGAGAAAAGAAGTTAAAAGTCCTAACAATACTTTACATTTACATCCTTATTAAATAAAGTTTAAATATATTTTCTCTTTTAATTATTTTAATTTTAATTTTAATTTTTTATTTTATTTTATTTTAATTTTTTAATTTAATTTATTTTATTTTATTTTAATTACAACTACTCTGTGAGGTGATGAAAGTATGGCTAAGTGCCATAAATGACTGAACAATAACATAGATCTTTACTAGGAAAACAATAATGAATTAATTCATTTATCATCCTAGGGCTACTTCTGGTGCTCTAGATGTTGAACTTCATGGCTGAGTTACCCTGAAATGCAAAATCATTCATCAATTCTTAGTGCACATGCATAATTGATATGATCCTAATATCAACTTCCATCTAAATTTTGTGACAGTTTTGATTTGACGGATTTCTGAAATCCTAACTGTTGTTTTTGAAAATTAGATTCCCTATTCTTCTTTTCCAGCCTCTAAGTCATTTCCAGAGGCAGCAAAAGCATAGTTCATTGAAAAAAGTTCACTGAAGATATAGAGTCAAAGGATCTAGTCTCAAATCCCAACTCTGACACTTACTGTGTGACCTCAGGAAAAGTTACTTGCCTCCCCTGGGCCCAGTGTCCTCCTTGAAAAAGTGAGGTGTTTTGACCAGATGGACCCTCAGGCCCCTTCTAGCTCTACATCTATGATCCTAAAATTAACTCATTCCAAGATCCTTCTCACTTCCATGACTTCTTAAACATAAAAATGACTCTGAAGTGACCTTCTTGGATTCCTCATAGAATGGAGTATGTTATATTTGTGCCAGTTCAGAAGATCCTCAGAAAAGGATCTTGGGCAAGTCACCATCCCAAGGGTCTTGTTTAGTTATAAACTAGGTTTGTTGGGGTTACAAAGAAAAAGCTAAAAAAATCTTGTTCTTGTAAAATGAGGAGATTGGACTAGATAGCTTCCAAGGTCACTTTTAGCTTTCATTTCTCTGATTCCCCAAGTACCGAACTATATTTCCAGAGGTCGTGTTAGGAGGGGAATAATATGGCCCATCTTTAAATCTATATTTGCTATTCTATGCCAGTGCAGTGCACCTTCTCACTGAGAGTGACATTTCCTACACTGATCTGATGTAGATTGAATTTTATAAAGCAAGGAAATATAAGATTTAAAAAAATCAAGATGTGACCAGGTAACTTCAGAAGAGGGAGACTAAAGACTGCTGAGAGCAGCCTTTCTACACAGTATAAAACATCTCTACATCTCTGCCTTTTCACAGCCATCTGTTTTCAACTTTTCTTCCCTTTCTATCTGGGAGAGGAAGGACAGACAGTATTTTTTGAAGTTCTCTTTCCTTTGCCTTATATAATTTAAACATATTTTCTAGTTATATCTTTTGCAAACTAATCTCTTTTCTCTTGAAATTTCCTGGTTAAATCTAGACCCTACTCACCAATATCTTGTCTCTATACTCCCAGTGATATGGCTTTACTTTTTTTCCTGTGGCATTTCTCTTCTTTTGAAGGTCACTGGACAGTTTTGTTTTAGCCTACTTGACATTTATGCTATCTTTCCTTCTTGCATTTTGTTTCCATTGAGGCAATTAGCACCTAAGAACACCGATTTACTATTATTTTTAAAAGATGCTTTGTTCTCTGAGATTGAGTCCCCTTCTTTTAGCTGTTAGAGGAAACTAGGTCAAATATTAAATAATGCAATGAGCCAAGAGAAAGGAAGAACTGAGTTCTAATGTGGCCTTATACACATACTAGCTTTCTGACCTTGGGGGAATCATTCTATTTCTGTTTGCCTCTATTTCTTCAACTGTAAAATGAGATAATAATACCTAATGTTCAGAATAATTGTAATGATCAAATGGGATAATATTTATAAATCACTTAGCACATTAGGTGGCACCTAGTAAGCTCTTAAAAATGTTTCCTTCCTTTTTTGAAGGAAATTGAAAATTGTCTGTCTGAAGGCTATTTTCTCATTTTTGAATATCAATATCTTGTGTGGCTCTTTTCAGCAATTTTACAATAATAGCTCACATTTAATTAGTGCAGTACAATTTGCAAAGTGCTTTCCTCACAACTCTGTGAAGCAGATATTCAAGTATCATTAGAGCTAAGTGAAAATACAGAATAAGTAAAAGTTCCATCACCAAAAAGGAAGAGAGCATATGCTCAGTTTAAAGGCACATGTTCTAATCCAGTTTCACCTCTCATCATCCTATTTAAATTTCCATTTTACAGATGAAGAAAACAGTGTTTGAAGATGATTTTTCCAAGCTTAGATAGCTAGCAAGTAAAGAATTGTGATTTTTTTACTCCCAATCCAAGGTTTATCCATTCATCTCTCATCTTCTTTTTTGTTCATTTCTCTTCATTAAGACCCAAGCCAATAAGTCATCACCCTAGTTCACTTTCCTCCTTTTTTTAAAGAAGTCACTCACTCTTAATGGTCATTTAATACTAAATTAAACAGTAACAGCAACAATAGTAATAACAACAATGGGGCATACATGGAATCATCCCCTAATTTCCTGAGTTAGTGTAGCATTTAAATCTGCCTTCCTAACATATGGTGGGGGGCTGGGGAAACAAAAACAAAAACAAAAAATCTTTTCTGTTTTCAAAATGGAGCACCTAAGAAAAGTTGGGAAAAAACTAATGGAAATAGTCTCATCTTAAAATGCATATAATGTGTAGGTTTGCCTTAAAAAAACAAAACAAAACCCTTACCTTCTGTCTTGAAATAAATTCTGTTTATTGGTTCCAAGGCAGAAGAGTGGTAAGGTCTAGGCAATGGGGGTTAAGTGACATGCCCAGGATCACACAGCTGGGAAGATTCTGAGGTCAGATTTGAACCTAGGACCTCCTGTCTCTAGGCCTGGCTCTAAATCCACTGAACTATCCAGCTGCCCCCTAAATTTGCCATTTTGAAAATATTTTCTGGAGTATAGTATAATCATAAGAATAACTTCTAAATCATTATTTATAATCACATTGCATTTGTTCTATTTACAATGAGATATAACTCTCATGGTAACAGTTAACAATAGGCAATCAAGGAGACTATGTTTTATCATTTCTGTTCTCAATATTAATTGTGATTTTTTTTTAGTGTGACTTGGGAGCTCTTCTGTATCAAAACTCTTCCAATAAATATAATTAGAATTGGAGACTAAAAAGTAAATAAAAGAATAGTTTATCATTTTCCTAATGTCAATAGACTTAAGATTAATTTGATCTCAGTCTACAGGGAAGACATGTTTTCATCTATTCATTCAATTAATATTTATTAAGTATCTATATGCATAATGCTGCTAGATGAGAGATAAGATGAAAAGTTGTAAAAATAAATTATGATGAGCTACATAAAATAAAATATTTAGATGGAAAAACTGTTACAATATAGGTTCAAAACTGTTTAACTCACCTATCAGGTTCAAACTGTTTGGATACTTTTGATAGATGTAATCAAAAGTATCCTCAGTGATGAAGTGAAGATCAAATGTGAACTTCTCTTTAAGGCCAGGCATAAAGGATGCTAAAGAGACTCTTATTATAAACATAAAATGTTTATTGAAATATATAAGGTTAAATCAAGGGTTTCTAATTCTTAGGGATTCTGAATCCACCCACATTAACTCCCAGGTTCCATAAGGAATGACTTCTCCTGTGTTTCACAGGCTACTCTAATCCTCCCTGATCTGACTAACCCAAATTTATACTATCTAAATAAAAACTACCACTAATATCATTATAAATCTTAACTTTGCCTTTAAATTATAAAATAGCAAAGGCTAGCTGGTTGAGTCTCAACAAGAATCAAGTTAGGACTCTGAGACCAGAGTCCAAACCAAAGACCAGGTTTTTCTTTTGTCTTTTCAGATATAAACTGTAGCAGCCCACCCCTAGCTATGGGCAAGGGAAACAGTTAGTGTGTACAGAGTGGCTTAGAAGAGAGCATGCTCAGTCTTGCACATGGCTGGGAAAGCCTCTGACCCTTGACCCCAGCTTCCCCCAGGTTAGGTGGGAAAACAGGTTTCTTTGTGTTCTCCTGGCTAAGAGAAACCACACCTATACCTTGTCATTAACCAATGATAATCATCCCTATGTATTGTGTATATTTGCGTATCAAAGAGATTAAATACCGGGCCACAGCAAGCTCCGCTCCTCTTCTCCCTCTCTTTCACTTGGATCTCAGCTCTCACTGATACCTGTCCTTGCTGGAGCTTGGCTGGCCAAGCTCCATCTTTGATTCCTTTCCTGATCTACCTCTCCCACCTGGGACCTGGCCTTCGGCCAGGCACTTTCTTTTCTCTATCATGTCTCTGACCTGTATGGTATTAAATTTGGATCACTGGACAGGTATAAGCCTTCTGAGTAGTCCACTGATCGGAGTTATTGTTGTGGCTCCTTGATAATTAATAAGGCCTGGATTTCTGACTCATTCCTGCCACCTCATATCTCTAACTTGACTCTGCCATCCCCCTCGTGGCATACAGAACTTCTATCCTTCCTCTATCTTCCTACCTTGAGGCTTCTCACAGGTTCGAGGAAGCTTCATAAACCAATCTATAAAAACCACAATAGATATTCAATAGTGTTTCCCAAGTTGTTAAAGGAAAACTCTGAGCTCCTTCAGATCTTTCCCTCAGACAGAGAAAGAGGCAAAAATGTCCCTCCAGCCCTGGGAGAAAGTCTCTGAGAGTGTGTCTCTATCAACTGCCAGAGAGCAACAACCAAGTGCCAGAGAGAATAATTGACATAGAAAAAAAGGTTATAACTGTCACATCTGAAATTAACATGCTCTCTCAGCTCTGCTCCAAACTCTAGTTCTTTTCTCAAGCCAGCCATTTTACTTCTTATCTCTAAACTAATAAAACAATACTTATTTTCTAATATCATCCTTACAAAGTTTTATGAAGTTGCATCTGCCTCATAAAGTTTATTAGAAAATGTGTTGTTGTTGTTTAATTGTTTTAATTGTGTCCAGTTCTTCAAGACTTCATTTGGGGGACTACTTGTCAAAGATGCTAGAATGCTTTGCCATTTTCTTCTCAAGCTCATTTCACAGCTGAGGAAACTGAGGCAAACCGGGTTAAGTGACTTGTCCAGAGTCACATAGCTAATAAGTGTCTTGTAAGATTGGAACTCATGAAGAAGGAGTCTTCTGGACTCAGGGCCCCACACTCTATCCATTATACCACCTAGCTGCTTTTTAGTAAAATATTCAAGACCATTATTAAATGATTATTGAAGGTTAGAGCCTTTAGGCATCATCTATTCAAACTTTCTTCTTTTGATAGTTAAGAAAACTAAAACCTAAAGGGAGAGGCCATTTGCTTAAGGTTACACATGAGAGACTGTTTTTTGGTCTTCAAGCTTGCGAATTCTTTCTACTTGGTGCATGAGACCAAAAATATCAGTAGAGGTACAACTTAATATTTTGGAAGTGATGACTAATATCTGAAAAAAATTAACCATGGAATATTTAAATAATAATCTAAAATGGCAGTAATATCATTGAAAATATTCAACCTTTTTTTTCTCACTGCTTTTGCTTTTGGTAGAGATTGCATGCTCTTACATAGAAACTTGAAAAGGGAGAAAGTAATTAGGTAAATTGTGAATTTTGCAGACATTTTGAATATCTAATTACCATAGCCTAAGTATCTCAGAAGCAAATTTAGTTCCCGTTTTGGAAGATAAAAGCCTTATCATAGGCTCATCTGCAGGCATGGAACTGCTAGTTTCTCTGGAGTGTGTGTACAGGGAGGAGTAGAAGTGGTTGAGTGGGCAGTTGGCAGTCATTCATTGTCATTGATTGCAGTCATTCATAAAAACAGCATTGCTCAGAGGTGGAGTCAGAAGGAGCAGCCCCCTGAGAGGCTTACAGAAGATCTCATTTACATTAATCTTGACTGATGCTGGAGAATGCTTACTTGCAGCAGGAAAATGGGAAGGAGAAGATGTCTGATCAATCTGGGTCCGATTACAAGAGGTGGCAAAGAAGAAGTCAAATGCTTTCATTTCTCAGTCACTGATCTGTGGGGGTAGCAGTTGTGACAATTTGTTGGTTTCTGTATATCTAGTTGAAAGGAATAAATTACCTTGAAAGACATACATTTGAGAACAGAAGCATGCTACAACATCATGGTTTGTTTTCTGTAGGCAGGGGTGCTTTCCATTTCAGCAAGGGTAATGTATAATAGATAATGGAAAATTGCTTCATCTAAACAATTCCCATACATTAGGATTGTCAAAACCTATAAAGGTATATACCTTCAAGCTGTGTTCCTTTAGACATAGCCCTCCAGGTATCATCTCTCTACCCTTACTGGGCCAAACAGGCTGACAAAGAAGTTTCTCTCCTTCCTCTATATCCTGACTAAGCCCCCCTCCACCAATTTGCTATTACTATTTACTTTGTAATTTGTAGATTACCCTATTGTGATATATAATTGTTCAACACTGTTTTTCTCATTAAATGGGGAGACAAAGAAAAAATAAACAAAGGCCATAAACCAAAGGGAAAATAATTTTTAAAAGGAAAGTCAAATTAGAACCATTCAGGAAAGGATAGTTGTGGGTAAAAGATCCTGCCAAACTGAGTGATTGATGAACTGCTTAACTATATGAAATAGATGATTTTTTTCCCTTAGGGCTTCAAATTTCAAAAAATAATGAATGAAAAAAATATTAAAGGCTTATGATATTCTGGGTATCTGATTAAATGATGGGGGAGACAAATATAAGGAGAAAAACAGTCCCTGTCCTCAAGAAGCTTACATTTTAATAACTGTGGCTAAAGAGATGTGTTTTAGACTAGTAAGGCATCACGATCATCCTATAGGGAGCCATAGGGCCATCGACTAAATCCTCCTTTTCAGGAATGGTAGTGCTGATTTGATTACTGATTAGAGCTAGAAGTGGGGCATCCAGGTTGCACAGTGGATAGAGTGCTGGCCCAAAGTCAGGAAGACTTAGTCTTCCTGAGTTGAAATCTGACCTCATTTAACCTCTGTGACCCCGGCCAAGTCATTTAACCTTGTTTGGCTCAGATTCCTCTTCTATAAAATCAACTGGAAAAGGAAATGACAAAGCACTAAGGTATCTTTGCCAAGAAAATCCCAAATGAGGTTATGAAGAGTCAGATCTGATCAAAAATGACTAAACAACAGAGATTGTATAGGGGGACAGGTATGATTATGATTAATATCTGAACTGACATTTATATGGTAATTTCAAAATTTACTAAGTGCTCTACATACATTATATGCCATTTTTTTATCATGATAGGATGTGTGGCAAGATAAATAGATAGAGGGTCAACCCAGGTGTCTGAAAGACTTGGGCTCAAGTCTTTTCCTTGATATATATTCATTGTGTGACCCTAGGCCAGTCTAATCAATCTTTCAATAGCCAAGCAATTCTCTGACTATAGAATGCAAAGCAGATGACAATCTATTCTCTTAGGGAGAGTGCCTCATCTGGAGCTCTTTATACTGATAAAATTACCAGTCCAGAAAGAAAAAACAGCAAGAAATAGCACTTCAAGATTTGTAAAGTTCCTTGACTGTATCCTATTTGAGCCTCTCACTAGGGAAGTGGAAAGCAAAGATCTGAGTTGAAGTGTCAGCTCTACCATTTACTGTGTGTGATCTTAGCAAAGCCATTATGCACCTCTATACTTCAGTTTTCTTATATATAAAAAGAAGGGATTAAATTAAATGATTCCCAAGATCCCTTTTAGTTCAAAGTGTAGATATTTATAAACAAATGCCTCTCTGAAGTAAGACCTACTACACACACACACACACACACACACACACACACACACACACACACACACACACACCAGACATTTTATCAGTATGGAGAGTTCCATTCCTTCTGCTAAAGTAAATCAGCAAATAATAGTTTTGTTAATTCCTGAGGCATACATGGTTAAAATAATTTGTCCACAGTCACATAGTTGCTGACAAGAAGGTGTGTTTTAGACTAGTAAAGCATCACAATTTTAATAAAGGTAGCCATAAGGTAATTGATTAACTCATCCTTTCCAGGAATGTTGGGGGTAAACTGATTACTGGTTAGACCCAGAAGTGGGACTGCTAGTTGTCACAGTGCTGGAGTCAGGGAGACTCATTCTCCTGACTGCAAATTTGGCTTTAGACACTTCTTAGCTATGACTCCAGACAAGTCATTCAATCCTGTTTTCCTCAGTTTCTTCATCTGCAAAATGAGCTGGAGAAGGAAAAGGCAAACCATTCCAGTATCTTGGCCAAGAACACCCCAAATGGTGCCACTAAGAGTCAAGTCTTCAAAGCAGGTCTTAATAACTGAGATCAACCTTGTAATCATTATGCCAGGCTGCTCCAGTCACAAATATTATTAATCCCAGTTTACAGATGAAGAAACAGGATTAGTCCTATTAGCAAGCATAAGATGTAATATTTGAGAAGGTGGTTATGTTTCATTATAGGATATTAATTTTAAAATTGCAATATTTGATAATTGGAAATTTTTTAACTCTCCATTCAGAAACTATTAGATGTAGAAAGGAAAAAGTGAAGGAAGGAAAGAGATAAGGAATGAAGGAAAGAGGGAAGGAAGGAAAGAAGGAGGGAAGGAAGAAGGAAGGTGGGAGGAAAAGAAGGAAGGAAGGAGGGAAAGAAAGAAGGAAAGGGAAAAAGGAATGAAGGAGGGAAAGAAGGAAGAAAGGAGGGAAGGAATAAAGGAGGAAAGGAAGAAGGGAAGGAGGGAAGAAAGGAAGGAAGGAAGGAAGGAAGGAAGAAAAATGGAATAAGAAAAAGAGAGGGTTAGAGGAAGGGAAGGAAGAAAGAGGAAAGAGAAGAGAAAAGGAGGGAGAAAGGAAAGAAAGGAGAAAGGAAAGGAGGGAGGAAAGAAAGAAGGCAGAGGAGGAAGAAAGAAATGAAGGAAATTCTGATAGTTAATATTTTTTATTTTTTTTAAATCTACAGAAATTTAAGACAGAAACAGTACTGAATCAGGAAATCTTGACTCAGACATGAATACCCTTTCATAGGAGGTGGCCCAGTCCTCAGATACAAACGGTGTCACTTGGAAACACATAATTTCTGCTTTGTTGGAATTCCCTGGTTACTGGAAGAGGCATAACCACACCAGAACATCTTTCAGGAAAAGCCAATTAACTGGCACATTGAAGCTTTACAAATATCTATAAATTTAGAAGGAAGGAAGGAGAGACCAAGGAAGAAGGAAGCATATGGCTTCATACAGATATAGTTCTTCCTTCAAAAATTTCTCCAAAGTTTGTGATATTTCAGGCATTTTCATAAAGTACTGCAGAAAGATTAAATATGCTGTGCTATTTTTAGAGGGGAGGAAGGATCCCAAAAGATTCCTTGTACTGTGCATGCTACCTCACTGGGCTCTGTGCCCCTGGTGCAGATCAGACCAGAATTTCTATACTCAGAAGTTCAATCAAGTACATTAATTCTCTCCACCAAGGTCCTGCCTGAATGTGTTCTTAGTCAGTTCTAATTGTTTAGTTTTGCCCTCGTCATAGGACCAGGTAGATGTGTTCAGTTTCTTTTGAGGCTAATGGTGCAGATCGCTACTTTCACTGAAGACATGCTTTTAGTTTGATGCAATCAGTAATGTAGATTCATAGATATTTTGACTGAATTTATTATGTTATTGCCATACTGAATTCCAGATGAGGAAACTTCTTTCCTAAATGCAGATCAACAACTAGTATTCATTGTATAGATTTAATGCTGCCTGGGAACATGGAGAAGTTAAGTGACAGGGTCACAGACAGTTATCAGAGGTGAGACTTGAAGCTAGGTCTTCCCAATCGGAGAGACAGAGAGACAGAGACAGACAGAGACAAAGAGAGACAGAGGAAGGTAGATAGATGATATATGTGTCTATGTATAAATATCCATAATATATATTTTAAGTGGCAAAGTATTTTATATGTTTTATATTTATATATGTGTGTGTGTATATATATATATATATATATATATATATACACATAGCCTGAGAGAAAATGTCATATAAAGGATTGACATCCAGACATAATCATATATATATATATATATATATATATATATAAGTTCACATGCACAGAATCTTGGAATCACATGTTTAGAAATGGAAGAGACATTAATGATGAATCTAATTCCCTTATTTTTACAAATGAGGGAACTGAGCCATAGAGAGGGAATGTAACTTGTCCAGGATCACATAGCTCATAAGTAGCTAAGATGGAATTCATTTTTTTTAATCTCTTACTTTCTGTCTTAGAATCAACATAGTTATTGGTTCCAAGCCAGAAGAACAGAAAGGGCCAGGGAATGGGGTTAAGTTAAAAAGTTTCCAAAGCAAAATTTGAACCCTGGACTTCCTCATCTCTAGACCTTAGGCTCTTATTCCACTGAATCACCTAGCTGCCCCTCACTGATATGGAATTCTAACACAGATGTTCCACACATTAAGTCTGTCACTTTATCCATGATGCCAAAATGTGCTTCCTCCTATATAATGATATATAAACATTTTAACACTGTTAATATTTTTACATTGGAAATTGGAAGAAACACACATAGAGTACATAAGATCTTTCTATATAAATGTTAACACCTAATATATTTTGGCATATATATTTATATATGGTCACATACAACATTCACACAAATACAAAAAAAAATTGGCCCTGTATCCATTACACCAAGTCAGGACTTGTGTCTGACATTTTACTGGTTATATGATGTTGAGTAAGTTATTGAAATTCTCCATGACCCCAGGCAACCAAGACAATGTTTCACAGATGTTCTGTGGATACATATAAATGAATACACTTTGGACACTTTAAACTCTCTATAGTAATTAAATCACTGAGAAAACAAATGGGTAAATAGATGAGTAGGTAGGTGAATGGGTGCGTATGGTCATCCATTGAGTAGGTAGGTGAAACAAATTGGTAGATACTCAGATAAAATGAATAAATAAATCCCAGGAGGAAAGTGCACTAAAAGATATGTTTTAGTTTATCTACCTTAGAAGAAGTCATCTATGTATTCGTGTGCTTGTATATATATGCATCTCTGTTATCATGTGAAGTTGTGTGTGTGTGTGTGTGTGTGTGTGTGTGTGTGTGTGTGTGTGTGTGTGTTTCAGAAGTGGAGAATTTAGCCCTGCAGCTTTTCCCACTGGGAAAGCTGGCTGTCGATTATTGCCTGACCTTAGCTCCACTTCTAAGTGGTGTGTAGATGACTTGTTTCAGGAAGAAGTTGGTGATGAGACTCTCTGTGAAGCCAACCAGAAAGAATTCCTGACTCATTCATTCCCCCTAAAACTATCTACCATGGCCATTAAGAGCCTGGGGTCCTGTGGGCAAGTTCCATTCAGAAAAAATCTGTCTCAATTCTATTACTGTATTTTCCTTCTTCCAAACTAAGAGCTTTAGTGTAAAAAAAAAAAACAACAACAACAACAAAGAAACAAACATGTTTACTTTTCATTTAAAATTAAAATCCTCTCAAGGGCCAATAAAGTGATAGGTTAAAGTTTATTTTCTCCTCTATGTTCAGGAACAAATTCAGACATATAATCAATCAACATGAATTTATTAAGCACCCAGTTTGTGCCAGGCACTGTGCTAAGGGCTGGAAATGTCAAAGACCAAACAAAGAAACAAAAAACTCAAACCAAAATCCTTGCTCTCAAATTCATTATGTTCGTAGAGAGTGGGGAACCAGTTTGGCTCATTCTGCTAGTGGGGCCCCACATGAAAGCCTGATTACCACATGGACCCAAATACTGTCAAGATCCTTATAATTTATTTATTACTGAGGAGTAGTCTCCATTCCTTTTTTTCCATATTGTTTTGCTCTGTATCCAAAGTATTGGAAATATTGTTCTTCACTATTTCATTACTGGTAATGGAAGAAACAAAGCATCGTATCCTTTTGTTTTTGGTCATATAGAAGTGGGGGGGGTTCCCTTCTAAGCATCATTATTTTTAAACCAATTTTGTGGATATGAAAGGTTCCTACCCAACTCCTCCTGAATTAGCTTGGATGGGGCTTTTACTGGAGGAAGATGTCCAAACTTCTTAACTCCCCATTTGCATAAAGAAGCTCCCTCTGTGGTGGTATGTGTTTTAGCCCAAATGGAAAAAAGCTAGATAAAAGCCTGCCCATTGGTGAAGCATATCAAAGCTGCCATCCTATTTTTAAGCATGCATCTTTCTTCTTCTAATGGCCTTGGGTTGGCCACAGCTCATAGTTGCATTTCAGCTATGGAGAAAGCTGCCTGGAACATTTTCATTTCCCCTAAGAGAAAAAATCGGATTCAGAGAGGAGCCTGGGCCTTGCCAAGATAGGGAAGGAGAACTTGTAAGTCTAAGCCTGGGGAATGTACCCATATGCAAAGCATTTTTTCCTAGATCTGCAGCCTTATCAATAGAGGGGACTTTTACAGGCTTCTTCTCTCAGATTTTGTGTTTCCCCAGTGGCCTGTTTGTTAGACTTATCAGATCTCCAGGTGTGTTCTAGGCCTTTGAACATTAATAGTGCATTGTGCTGTCTATCATGCGCCCCAGGTGTGTTGTCAGGGACATGGCGAAACCTGCAGCCCGCAAAGCACCAAGGAATGCTGAAAACCAGTCCCACCAACCTTCACCGTGAGTATGGCATTGGTTTTATTGACTGAAAATGTACTTTCTTACCCAGGTCTTTGCTTATATTGTAGTATGATTGGTAGATGGATGTATTTTATTTTTAAGTGGGTAATTTATATAATATGCAGTATTATAAAATATGCATTTTTAAAATAGCACAGAAGAACTAGCCATTTGTAGTGAAAAATCATTGATATTGAATTTGGAATAATTACCTCAGTGCTCATTAAATATATTTTGCAAGTGAAGTTTCTACTTCTTTCCTGTTTGTATTGAGGTAGACTGAAACAAAATGAAAGACTTGGAATGATGAGAACACATCTAAAGAAGGCTGGCACTATTTCAGGACTCAGGAACAGCAGCCATTGCTATCTTTTATGAGCAAAATGTTATATGCAAAACTTTGAAGTTGGAAATCAGGAGGAAGTGGGCTTAAGCCCTATCTTGGACACTAACTGGCTGCGTGAGTGACCTTGGCCAAATTATTGAAATCTTCTCACGGTGCCCTAAGCACATGGCCAAGGAGCTGTCAGTACATATAGGTAGAGTGTTCAACCTCGGAAATTCCCTCCATTAAGAAAATCAACGGTCTAGAACAAAAAACATAGATATATATGTAGGCAGATGGGGGGAGAATGGGAGGGAGAGAGAGAGAGTGAGAGAGTGAGAGAAAGAGAGACAGACAGACAGAGATAGAGAGACAGAGATGGCCTTCAGACAGGAGACAGGGAGACAGAGACAGACAGAGAAATAAAGAAACATATGAAGAAAATTTAGCCAGTTTTTCCTTTTAAATGCTAACTTGAGGACAGGAATAAGGATAAAAAAATAAAATCCATAGTTAATATTCAAATATGATAATGACTGCCTTTTCTACCATTATTCTATATGTCAGAAGAGAATAGAATTGACTGATATGAAATGGCTTTCCTACTCCTCCTTTGTACCTTCATATGGAGATTAGTAGAACAGGAAATGTACATACATACAAAAACCAGTGAATGTTGATGGAGTGAATTTCTGATGAGAATTGATTTAAATTTAAGTAAAGTTTAGGCAATTTAAGAAAAAATTTCTAAATGGCTATGAAATTAAATGTGTTCTGGAAAAATATTTTTCCCCATAAGAATATTCTTTTTTCTTGAAATTTATCTTCATCATGTTAACGACCTCCATTTAGCCATTATCTCCAAGTATCTGGTGAAACAGCTTCCAATTCTGAGGAAAATAGCTTATTTCCCTGATCTTGAGCAAAGCCTTAGGAAGTTCAGAATTAGTAGCCAACAGGATTCTCATGTGACTAGAAGTTTTTAGTTTCCAAAAAGTAGCAACAATAACAACAGAGACAAAAAAGTAACTGGGTTATAAAAAGCATTTCTTAATTGCTGTCCAAAAGTGAAATTAATGAAATAATATAAAGTACAACCATTTAAGGCAAAAGTTGGCTAGACATAATTTTATAAAGTTATGAATGTTTGAGATGTGAAATTTCAGTAAATTCGTAAGACCTATCAATCACATGCAAAATGGGACAAATTAAATCTTTCACTTCACAACTGAAGTGGGGCTCTGTAATGCCAAATTGCAAGGGGTTTCTCTTAATAAATAGAAATATTGCAAATATGGCAAAAGATAAAAGTTTTTTCTCTAATTATAGTAAAAAAGGTTATTTAAAACTTGTATTTAAGAAGGAAATGTCAAGTTCTAGGAATTGCCCTTCTTTTCCTGGTGATATATATTTACAATTCTACTCTGAAAGCATTCTTCTCAATTTTTGGCTTCTCTTGGAGCTTCCTAGGACACATTGTGCTTTAACATGTGCTCCCTCCTTTTTGCCTGAACATCTGAGCTGAATCTTTGGGTGTATGTTCCTTTTCTGGTATTGATCTGCTTGAAGCAGTCTCTGGAGGTGAGGGGGGCATTAAAGGATCATCATTGACGTAAAAAGATTTTTTGATTCTTGCTTGTCAGGGAAGTTCTGAAGTAATGGAGTCTCAATCCATTTTCATCTCTATTTTAAAACCATTAGTATTAGATGTGGCAATCATTTTCATTCTTGTCCCTATGGCTTTAAATCCAAGATTTTGTCTGTTTGTTTTTGATTACCATATATTTAGACTGTGTCTAATTTAATATAGTCAATAAAAATATGTTGACTTTCATTTCATTGGATGATGTTTCCTTGGGGATGAGGGACTATGGGAGACAGGAAAGAGAAAAAAGACTGTCTCTGCCTCCCTTTCCTCACCAGGGTCATGTCACTTCAGAGGGTAATGGGTTAGAGAAAAACTCTTTAGGCTCCCCTATCCTGATGCTCTATTCCCTTAACAGTTTAACCCAATTATCATCTAACCAAAAACAAAATCCTTCTATATTAGGCATCTCAGAAAATTATTTACATCTGATTCACTTCTATTCACTGTGCCCTTGGGCAGACATCTCAATCTTACCATGACTTCTTTTGAAGGTTGTTAGGTCAAAAGAGTGCCTCTTTCTGGAAGTGAATAACATTTGTCTTTGGGGTATTATTATTATCATTATACAGGAAATGCAGTGATTTTAAGGAGAGAAAGACAAATACTTATAGGGTGAGTAATGAAAAATACATATAATAGAATTATGTAAAAAAACTCATAATGTGTATTAAAAAAGAGGAATGATATGTTTAACTGAATCCATAAAATATGGGGTAGAAACACATGGAGATTTGGGGAAACATGATTTCTGAATGTGAAAAATGATACGTTTATTAAATGAAAAGGGAAAGTCAGAGACCCAAGGAGTGATCATGTTATGTTGTTGTCATTTCAGTTGGGTCCCACTCTTTGTGACATTATTTTGGGCATTTCTTGGCAAAGATATTGGATTGATTTGCCATTTCCTTCTTCAGCTTATTTTACAGATGAGGAATTCAGGCCAATATGATTAAGTGACTTACCCAGGGTCACAGAGCTAGTATCTGAGGCCAAATGTGAATCCTGGAGATGCTTTCTTGCTTCCAAGCCCAGTACCCCATCGAACATGCCACCTAACTGTCCATTGTTATATTCATGATTAAATATGGTTTTCATAATGTTTTGATCTATGTGGATATGAGGAAAATAAGGAGCAGGAAAGTCAAGTTATCAAAAATTATCATACTGAGACCTGATAATGACATAAATTAGTATTTTTGTAGTAGAAGAAGAAATGAAGAGGCAAATATCAAAAGAAAAGAAACAAAATTGGGAAATAATATAGAACTAAAAGGGGAGAAGGAGTCAGAAAAATTACTTTGTATTCTTACTGCCAGTCATTATTATACATTGACGATGGCATGATAGAATTTTATCTTTTTTATTTAAAGCTGATTAAAATATATTTTCTCTTATTTTTCATTTAATCACAGAAAGAGTACCTCTTTCTGGAAGTGAATAACATTTGTCTTTGGGGTATTATTATTATCATTATACAGGAAATGCAGTGATTTTATGTTTGATCATGTTCTATAGTCTAGGTCACTATACACTTGAAGAAATACAAGAATCATTAAGTCAGGGCAAAAAGAAATTTATATGATTGGTCAAAATCTGTTGTTTTCTTTTTCCCTTTCTATATTTTTGTTCTTTGTTGTATCCCATTGGGTGATAAATTGATAGAAATGTGTGTAAGTTTTTTCTTTCTTTCTTTCTTGCTTTCTTTCTTTCTTTCTTTCTTTCTTGCTTGCTTGCTTTCTTTCTTTCTTGCTTTCTTTCTTTCTTTCTCTCTCTAAAACACTACTGAGCTTTGGAATGGTGCTTCTATTAATCTAAGAAATAATGCAAATAATGCTTTTAATCACCAGTATTAGAACCAACAATTATTTAAGCCACAACAAAGATAAATAAATTATATACTTTCCATTTCTTTTTATAATATGACTTTAGTTTGTGGTGGAAAGTGTTTGTGAAATAGTGCTCCAGACATACTCATCTTTAAATGAGCATGCAACATATATATATATATATATGTGTGTGTGTGTGTGTGTGTGTGTGTGTGTGTGTATAAATATATATATGTAATCATTTGGGATCATTCATGAGTTGGTTTTGTCTACATTATTGCTTCCCTCTGTTAGTTTTGAGAATAGATCATGAATATGTGTATATTTGAGCAACATTAGCATATTAAAAATTACAAATGAAATGATTGCAGCCTAACATGCCTTCTATGTATTAAGCATTATAATATTGATGAATTCCTATGATAAAATAGACTCTAAAATTACTTAGTTGCACTGAATTACCAAGTACTCATTTAGGCATTCATTCAACTATTTAAAAAAATTATTAAGTGCCTATAATACTATATGCAGATCATTGGACTAGATGAGCAGGAGCTAAATAGAGCATAGAATCCAAATATGACATGATCTCTACTTTTTGTACCTAAGGCAAATTCAGTTTTGGTTGGTGAAAGGGCTTCAAGATAATCTAAAGATCAGGAAAACCTCAGGTTCTCACATAGGCTAACCCTTATTCATATTATTGTTTGCCCTTTATATCCCTCATAAAAAATGAGATGCAGGGGCCCAGGCCCAGGAATAGGACAATATAGTCACATCTGGAAATGGAGCAGCCTTCCCTGTAGCAATCAAATCTGAACTTTTGTGGCATTGTTAATCACCTGCAACCATTTAACCAATGGGGAGACAAAAGGGGTTTAGTAGGCAGGGGAGAGGGCACAACAGGGGGAGGGTGGGGGTGTGTGGGAGGAGGCAAACCCTTCCCTAGATTTAATCACCCAAATCTATTGAAGCCAGTGAGGGAGTACCATCCATGTAAAAGCACTACAGATGTCATCAGAGACCAAAGAGATTCTGGAAGAGTAGACCAGAATACTGGCATAAAGAAAAAGTGCCTTCTCATATTGGCATCCCATAGCAACACTTACATGGTCCTACCCTAGTAATGGGCCTGAGAGGAAATGAAATATGTACACAGATAAATTATAAAGCAAAACAAACCATTTTTTTCTTTTTCTTTTTTTTTTAAATTTTAATATTATTTTATTTGGTCGTTTTCATACATTATTCACTGGAAACAAAGATTGTTTTCTTTTCCTCCCCTCCCCTTCCCCCCCCCCCCTTTCCCTCTCCCATAGCCGACGCATGATTCCACTGGTTATCACATGTGTTCTTGACTCGAACCCATTTCCCTGTTGTTGGAGTTTGCATTATAGTGTTCATTTAGAGTCTCTCCTCAGTCTTATCTCCTCCAACCCTGTAGTCAAGCAGTTGCTTTTCAGCGGTGTTTTTACTCCCACAGTTTATCCTCTGCTTGTGGGTAGTATTTTTTTTTTAGATCCCTGCAGATTGTTCAGGGATTGCATTGATACTAATGGAGAAGTCCATCACCTTCGATTGTACCACAATGTATCAGTCTCTGTGTACAATGTTTTCCTGGTTCTGCTCCTCTCGCTCTGCATTACTTCCTGGAGGTTGTTCCAGTCTCCATGGAACTTCTCCACTTTATTATTCCTTTTAGCACAATAGTATTCCATCACCAACATATACCACAATTTGTTCAGCCATTCCCCAATTGAAGGGCATCCCCTCATTTTCCAATTTTTGGCCACCACAAAGAGCGCAGCTATGAATATTTTTGTACAAGTCTTTTTGTCCATTATCTCTTTGGGGTACAAGCCCAGCAGTGCTATGGCTGGATCAAAGGGCAGACAGTCATTTATCGCCCTTTGGACATAGTTCCAAATTGCCCTCCAGAATGGTTGGATCAATTCACAACTCCACCAGCAATGAATCAATGTCCCCACTTTGCCACATCCCCTCCAGCATTCATTACTTTGCATAGCAGTCATGTTAGCCAATCTGCTAGGTGTGAGATGATACCTCAGAGTTGTTTTGATTTGCATCTCTCTGATTATAAGAGATGTAGAGCACTTTTTCATGTGCTTATTAATAGTTTTGATTTCTTTGGCTGAGAATTGCCTGTTCATGTCCCTTGCCCATTTGTCAATTGGAGAATGGCTTGATTTTTTGTACAATTGATTTAGTTCTTTATAAATTTTAGTAATTAAACCCTTGTCAGAGGTTTTTATGAAGATTGTTTCCCAATTTGTTGCTACCCTTCTGATTTTGGTTACATTGGTTTTGTTTGTACAAAAACTTTTTAATTTGATGTAATCCAGATTATTTATTTTGCATTTTGTAATTCTTTCTAATTCTTGCTTGGTTTTGAAGTATTTCCCTTCCCAAAGGTCTGACATGTATACTATTCTGTGTTCGCCTAATTTTCTTATAGTTTCCTTCTTTATGTTCAAGTCATTCATCCATTTTGAATTTATCTTGGTGTAGGGTGTGAGGTGTTGATCTAAGCCTAATCTTTCCCACACTGTCCTCCAATTTTCCCAACAGTTTTTATGAAATAGTGGATTTTTGTCCCAAAAGCTGGGATCTTTGGGTTTGTCATATACTGTCTTGCTGAGGTTGCTTGCCCCCAGTCTATTCCACTGATCCTCCTTTCTGTCTCTTAGCCAGTACCAAATTGTTTTGATGACCGCTGCTTTATAATATAGTCTGAGATCTGGGACTGCAAGACCCCCTTCCTTTGTGTTTTTTTTCATTAATTCCCTGGATATCCTTGATCTTTTGTTCTTCCAAATGAACTTTGTTATGTTTTTTTCTAAATCAGTAAAAAAAAATTTTGGAAGTTCCATGGGTATGGCACTAAATAGATAGATGAGTTTGGGTAGGATGGTCATTTTTATTATATTGGCTCGTCCTACCCATGAGCAGTTAATGTTCTTCCAATTGTTCAAGTCTAGTTTTAGTTGTGTGGAAAGTGTTTTGTAGTTGTGTTCATATAGATCCTGTGTTTGTCTCGGGAGATAGATTCCTAAGTATTTTATTTTGTCTTGGGTAATTTTGAATGGGATTTCTCTTTCTAGTTCTTGCTGCTGAGCTGTGTTGGAATTATATAGAAATGCTGATGACTTATGTGGGTTTATTTTGTATCCTGCAACTTTGCTAAAGTTGTTGATTATTTCAATTAGCTTTTTGGTTGAGTTTCTAGGATTCTTTAAGTAGACCATCATGTCATCTGCAAAGAGTGATAATTTGGTCTCCTCCTTGCCTATTTTGATGCCTTCAATTTCTTTTTCTTCTCTAATTGCTACTGCTAGTGTTTCTAATACAATGTCAAATAATAGAGGTGATAATGGGCATCCTTGTTTCACTCCTGATCTTAATGGGAATGGATTTAGTTTATCCCCATTGCAGATGATATTAGCTGATGGTTTTAGATATATACTGTTTATTATTTTTAGGAATGACCCTTCTATTCCTATGCTTTCTAGTGTTTTTAGTAGGAATGGGTGTTGTATTTTATCAAAGGCTTTTTCTGCATCTATTGAGATAATCATGTGATTCTTGTTGGTTTGCTTGTTGATGTGGTCAATTATGTGGATAGTTTTCCTAATGTTGAACCAGCCCTGCATCCCTGGTATAAATCCTACTTGATCATGGTGGATGACCCTTCTAATCACTTGCTGGAGTCTTTTTGCTAGTATCAAAACAAACCATTTTTAAAGCAAAACAAAGGCATTTTTTAGACACAATGGAATACTGGATCTCAAATCAGGAAGATATGAGCTTATATGTGACCTCAAATGCTTCCTTAACGTTGTGAGTGTGGACAAGTCACTTAATCTATCTGACTCACTTTTTTCCATCTTTAAATTGGGGATTATTAATGATGGTATCTTATTTCACAGTGTTGTGAGGATTAAATAAAATAATATTTGTAAGATGCTTTGTATACCCCCAAACTATATATGAATATTAGATATTGTCATAATTATTATTAGCTATTATTAATTATTGGAGCAAAATTAGGTGGCAGAATGGATAGAATGCTGGACCTGGAGTCAAGAAGACTCACCTTCTTGAGTTCAAGTTTGGCCTCAGGTATTTACTAATTATGTGACTCTGGACAAGTCACAACCCCATTTGTCTCAGTTTCTTATTTGTAAAAGAAATGGCACACTACTCTGATATCTTTCCCAAGAGAATTACAAATGAAGTCAGGAAGATTCAAACAATAAAAATGACAGAACAGCATTATTAATTTCAGTTTTGAAGAGAGTATAGACCATTTCACCTTGTAGCATAATTATTTGTGTATTTTATTTCTCTCTCCTCAGCGAAAAACCAACTACTGAGGGTGAGACGATATCATACTTTTCTTTATACCTTATCAAAAACTAGCCCACTTCCTTAATATAGTGTGTGCTTCATAAATGTTTATTCATTCACTTATTGATCTTTGGCTAAATTGAGTGATATTTTTTTTCTAACAGAAAAAAGGTGACATATAAGAAGAGTTGAGAATGATGATATGAAAAATGCATGTCAAATCTCCTGCCCTCTCACTCTGCCTAGATGTTGTATTTACATCTGAGTCAGTCTTGAAACTGACAGGAAGGCTTCTCTCCAAAGGTTTCTTTTAATAGGCATCCTTTTCTCCATCTCAAGGGCATGGCTATATTCAGCAGTAGTCATCATGATACACACTTAATCATAATATGGGGATACTAGAAGACCAGCATAAATGGGTGAAAAATGAATGTGGATTTAATCACTTGAATATGGTGCTTATATTCAACATAATTTTTAAATTGTCCCCCTTAAGTAACAAGAATGGTTGACACGTAAAATTCTTCATTGTAAATATCTACATAACCAAAATTATAAATCCTTGATAAAGCAATATGATGAAATGACACCATCAGACTATAGTTCCAAATTTAGGTTAAATGTTTTCTTTAAATAATGAGAGTGTTTTTCTTGAGCAGAGAGGTGGGGAATACCTTGAACAATCTACCAGCCCCATGTATATGTTGTCAGATGTTCCTATTCAGTCCTGTCTGACTCTTCATGACCCCTTTTGGAGTTTTCTTAATAAAGACACTGGAGTAGTTTGCCATTCCCATCTCCTGCTCACTTTAAAATGAGTGAACTGAAGGTTTGAGTGACTTTTTTTGTCAAGGATCACACAGCTAGTAAGTGTCTAAAGCCAAATTTGAACTCAGGACATTGAGTCTGCCCATCTTGTCAGATACAGACATTGTGTAGGATATTTTTGATAAATTATTTTCTCTCTCACAAGGTGAAGTTGAATCTGGTAGTATCTGTTAAATGACTGTGATATAAAGATGGGTGATAGTTAATTTTTAAAAGGAAATATTGAGAGTTTTGTAATGTTATGAAGCAAACACCTGGATATCACATGGATTGTTTTGGGAAATTTGAAGGCAAGGGTCATGTTTTTCATCTTATTTATATCCCTAATGCTTAGTAAAGTATCTGTGAGACACTTAAGTGATTAATAAATATCTGTTAATTGACTGCCTAAAATCCTTTAACAATATATTAACAACAATAATGGTTAGGATCAATACTATGGATTATGGGTATAACCTGAGGCACCAACTCTATGGAATTTAGGTCTCTCTTTCCCTCAAGGGGAAGCAAACACCTTGGAGTGCTGAGAATCCTAGGCACCTCCATTACATTTTTCCTAAACCAAGAGGAAATTGAAAGATTTGATGCCTCAAAATCAAGATAATCTTTATTAAGCAAAGACATAATACACATGGGAGAAAATTGCTCCAGTACCAAAAAAAACAAACAAACACTCAACTTATAGACTGGTGGCTACTTTTATAGTTCTTAGTGAACAGAGAGTTCCCAGTAATGGAATGATGAATTCCCAGGTGCAAAGGGGAAAAAGACATCTCTGGTACATATTTATAGTATAAGATGACAAGATGAGAGTATGAAGTGATTCGGTTTCAAAGTTTTAGCAATACAATGAGCCACTGAGTGTTAGGAGCAGAGCTCCCATAGTTGAGGTCAAGTAAAAAACTCAATCAGAGAGAGATTGTCTGGAACCAGAGAAAGCACACTGACTTTGGTTCTCAGAGAGATACTGTGAGAACTGACTGATAGGGTGAGCTGGTGGCTGTCCAGCCAGGCTGTAATTTTCAAAGACAGTTTCTTCAAGTTATTTTGGGTCCTAAAGAAAATCTGACTCTTCAAATCACTCTGAGTCCCAGGAAAATAGACTTTCACATTCACATCACTCACATAGTAGGCAAATCTAGAATATCAAGATAGTTAACAAGTTAATTTATGCATGGGGTAAGAAGATATGAAATAGGAATATGTAATGGAAATGTAATGGAATGATAATGGAATATGTAAGGAAAATCACAAAGTCCAGGAAAAACTGAGGAATAAAGATCAGAGAAAGTAGAATGTGACAGAACAAGCTTCATAATAATTCTGGTCATGCATGTAACAAGTATTTGATGATACACACATCAATTATTTACTTTATTTCTGGATCTATAATACTATGGACTAAAGTAAATAATTGATGTGTACTTTACCCATGGATATGCCCATTTTCCTCTGAAAACACCCCTGGTTCTTCCACTGCATGTGAAGAAGAAATAAATTGCATATGAAACAATGGGGGAAACTCCTTTAGTGAACAGAAAGGCAGCAGAGTAGAATTCCTCTGAAACAATGATAGCTGTTCAGAGGTTTGTAATGAGCTGATGAAGAGTGTAGTGGGAAGTACATGAGGGATTACTTTGTTGTAGGGGATTCAGACCTGGAGCATAGTAAGCAATGGAGTGAGACCTCAATTAACATTTGGGTGAAAATTATTCTAAGCTATGTAGACAATAGTCAATATGACTAATTTATCACAGTAAATTAAAAGTATTCTTTTATATACACATATGTGAACGCGCATGTCTATGCATACACGATTTGTTTTATTTGGGTCTTTGATGCAGACCAATAAAATTTTGGTGTAGGGAACTGCCAGTGAGGAAACTCCCTAAACCAAAGAAGGCTTGAATAGTTTTGCAATTTAATTTAGTGTCTGGATCACTGAGAAATTAAATAACTTGACCAGGGTCAAATGACCAGTATGTATAAGAAGTGGGGCTTGAACACATTTTTAAAAATAATATTTTATTTTCTCCCAAATTCCCTGTAAAAACACAAGTCTTCTTGGCTCAGAGACCAACTCTCTAACTACCGTGTCATTCTATTTCTTCATTTGTGTGTCTCAGTGTATTTATATAATTCTTCTTCTTAAAGGTTTTCTCTGTTTTTAGTATTTTAGTAGGTATACTGACATACCAAACAACATTGCATGATGATTAAAGTTTTGAGAGTCTAGGTTCTGGATAAGCAATTTGTTGATCAGGCTAGGAATAACCTATTAATTAAATGTCCAGTTATCTCTCTTACTGATCAAAGACACATACATTCAGTATCTTGAGTCATTAAATATAATTTTGGAAGTTCATTACTCTCTCCTTAAGGCATCTCTAATTGGTGGATAACTAATGGGGAGGGTAGACCAATATGTTCTATTTCCTTCATGATTCATAAATGATGATGAGAAAATCACATTCCTGATCATATTCCAATATCTAGGTGAAGAAATCTGGTCATGTTTTGTTAAGATCAACTTTCTTTTTTCACCCCAAATGACATATTAGCCAAAACTAGGGTTTTTTTTAAATTAATTCTCTCAATTTTAGAAACTGCTTTGAGATGAGTAACATAAAGGCATGGAAGGTACATTCCTATGTCTTTCAGGACAAAGGAATGAGGAAATAAACTTTTAAAATATGGAACCCTGTTAGGAATAATGATATTGCATTAGAAATAAATCTTTTCATATGAAGGGACTGAATATTGAACTTGAAGCACTAGAACTCCATACTGTCTAAGACTCAGTTTTCCCATCTGTACAATAAAATGATAGTATTGTATTCTGAATCTTGTAAGCTTATTCTGAAGAAAGCGTGTTGTAAATCTTCAGGCATGATAGCAATTTTAGTTATTATTAGAATAGAGACTGGACTTGTGATTTAATTTGTATTGGTTTCCTGGATACGGAAAACTCACTCAACAAACTTCAGTAATTTATAAGCATAGAAGATAAAGGCTTTTGAGAACATAAGTTGCTGGTTTGGCCTAGCTGTAAATGTCAGATGTCACACTTGAATTCTGGTCTTCCTAGCTCTAAGATCAATGTCCTATCAACTCTATCACAACCTCTTGAACTATTTTAAAAAAATGTAAGTTGCTAAGTGTAAACAAATTTGTTATAAATACATAAGATTTAATATTCTTAAATGGTATCTTTGGAAATAGAATTTAGTATTTGAAAGGGGTTTTAAATGAAAGGTAAAATATGATTTGGACTTTTCCTTTTTAATCAATGTAACAATCACTGAAATTAGTTGAATGGGACTGGAATGAGGTAATGAACTTAAATTTTGTTTCTTGGGAAGGGTACTTTATTATTTTATTCATTCATTCATTCATTTTCTGCCTTCCTACAAGACTCAGTTCAAGTGTGATCCCCTCTCCTCTATCTTTTCTTGATTATTGTCCCTAAATTAAAGTGCTCTTTCCCTCCATAAATTATCTTCTATTTACTTAACAATGTTGATAATGTATATTTTATTATAGGGTAAGCTTCTTGAGGAGAGGGACAGCATTTTTCTTTATCTTTACTTATGTCCCATGCTTGATACAATGTGTTGCATGAAATAATAGAGGTTTAAATACTTATAGATATGAAAGTGGGTGTATGGGGTATTCAGGGAGGGATAGTATCTCTGGTATGGAGGGCTTGTCATGCCCTCCTAGGGCAGCTCTCCAGCCTCTGACCCCCACCTGACACCCAGCTCTCACTTGTGGCTCCCAGTAGCTGCCAGCATGCAGCAGCAGCCACACCCCGGGCAATGGTTTCAACAGGCTGGCTAAACCTTGTGAGAGTAGCCATCGGGTCATAGACCCCTGGTGAACTAGGGCCTTGCTCACCCAGCATGTGAAGACTGCTTCGGCTGAACAGACTGAAGAAATCAATAAGAAGGTTCAACGGCTGAGATGGCGATGCAGCAAAGCACTGTGGAGTGCTTTGGGCATATTGGAGCACAAAAGACAACATGGCCATCCAATGCAGCTGAGGAAGTCCCCAGGTGTAAAGACTTTTTGTGCCAATGGACCCAGGCTTCCAACGCCAAGAAAGTGGGACTGTCTCTGTGCATCGACTTTTCCACTTAAATCTTCTTCACACACAAGTGTCTTTGTGCACACTCATCTATATCACAGATGAAAGCGCACAAAGACAATCATCATTCTCAGTTACCAAGAGACAACTACTATAATACTAGATATGAAAGTGACAGAGCTATTACATGAATTTTATAATAAAGGGTAAATTCTAAATAAAACAATTAAGAACTATTTGAAGGTTTCTGAATTACATGACTTTGTATACCATCCAGTCAAGATCCTAGGGTGATAGCTTTAAAACAGGATAAAGTCCTATTGTTCAACTCTCTTATAGGATCTCACATTAGGACCTAGGATTGACTCCAGAGATCATCAAGGTCAATCCACTCATTTCATGTATGAGGAAACAGAGGCACAAAGCACCTAAGAGGCTTGTCCAAGCATACACACCTAGGAACTGTCCAAGGAAGGATTTGAACATCTTTCTGTCTTCAAGTCAAGTGCTAAGGTCACTACTTCACATGATTCTGTTTTATAGAAGAAACTAAGGTCTGGAGAATTAAGGTAATATTTTAAGGGCATATAGGTAACGGAAGGCAGTCAGGATTTAAATGGCTCAAATATAGGATTCTTTCCACTGTGAAACAAAACTTATTTCTACATGGAGAGGAGGGGAGAAGAGTGATGTTTTTTCCAATCAAATGATGCTATCAATTTGAGATAATGGCCAGTCTTGTATTGTTTTTAAGCAGCACATTAATATCAAAACTGAATTGTATTATTTCAATCAAATTATTTTGTTTCTGAAATGTTTCAGCCCTCTTATTTTTATGGAATAACAATTTTAAGACCAAATGCTATGATCTGAAGTATAGAGTAAGAAAAATGTAACAGAAATCAATAGAAAAAGAAAAGGTCAATTTAAAAAAAAAAGGATTGATACAATAATAACTCTGTGGGCAGATTATGACTGCATGAGCTTGCATAGAGTAATGATCCAGTTAAACCAATAATAAGTATATAAAGAATGGCAGACAGAACATTTAGAACTTCTGAAATATTCTCATTATTAAATGCAGAGACCATGTGCAAACTTCAGCAGAGAATTTCCCACAGAACTGATGAATTAAATGATTTTTCTTGGGTCCTAAGGCTAGTAATGCTGGAATGGAATCTAGACTTCACTAATAAATAAACAAAGAAACAAATAAGTGAGCCCACCAAACGAATGAACAAATTAATGAGCAGATGATAACTAACAATTACAAAGCATTTTCAGTTTTGAAAAATACTTTACATATATTCTATCTCATTAGTAAGTGTCAGAGCTGGTATTAAAAGTCCAGGTATTCTAAATTACAAATTCAGGGTTCATTCCTCTAATCCATACTGTTCTGCCTTCAAATCTTTAAGGATACATTTTTTTCAGCATGGATACTTCTTTCATGGACACATATCGCAACTTGTCAACTTATTAAAATGTCTTTGAGAAAGGCTGAATGACTCCAACTCATTATACATTATCCAAACTAGTGATGAATCCAGCTCAGTTTTATTTTATCTTCCAGAGTATAGGTTCCTCTGACATCATCTTCAAGGGCCTGACATACCATAATAAATTGACTGGATTCAGATGGCCAATGCAGAAAAAATGCAAATTTTAAGAATACTGTTTAAAAAAAAACAATAGTGAATAAGCTAGGAACTATATAACAGGCATGACCTTAGGAGTAACCTAATCAAGGTCCAATGGACCTTTTTGTGCATACTCAAGAGAAGCCAAATAAATACTGAAGATTAGTTGAGATGAGATTCAATTAGTTGATCATATAGTATTTGCTTATTGAGAATAATATCAGATCATACCCTAACTTAACAAATACAGAGAAAATAAAAGAAGGAGAAAGCACCAGTAAGAGTATTATCAGAAAAATGATTACCTTAAGTTGGGAGCCAGTTTAGTCTCCAAATAAACCACTGTTTTTTTCCCCTTTCCTACCCTGTTATAGTAGAATATCTGAATCTAGGATGAGAATAGGCAATCTATTCTGAGAATGAAAAAAAACAACAAAAACAGTTGAGACACAGTATTAAGATACCTGAAACCAACACTAAAGAAGTCTATATCCACTGGATAATACTATTTTTCTATTATCAGCTTTATGAATGACTTTGTTACATTTCCCAGTAGACCCTTTAACAAATAATCCTTCATTTTAACAAATCAAAACAAACAAAAAAACAGTTGAGCAAAGCCTACATAGTGACTATTTATGTAACATATTCAACACTCTCTACCCATAATCTTTACCCATCTAAGGGAAGGGAAATTTCTTTTGTCATTTTTTTCTTTTATTCCTTTACTATTACAAAGAATTATTCAAGAGAAGAATGATGTACAGTCCGTTTTGCTGTATAAGTACTCAAAATTATGAATGAATATGGCAGGAAAATGGTACAAAGAATCTACTATGTGGATAAATATGACATTGCATGAAGGATCCTGCTTTCATTTTTTTAGAACTCCATTGGCCTACATAGACCATTACCTTTCTGAAAATATAGGTATAAAATGTTGCTTGAGGAAGAAAAACATTTTGTTGATAACACTTCTGGAATCAGAGGAAGAACTTGAACTTAGAGCTTCTAAATTTCAACATAAAATTAATTACATCCCCATGCCATTAGGATACCTAAGAACAGAAGCCCTCAAAACTTCCTATTCTCAGAAGCATTTTATGATCTGAAAATTTTTGAAGATTCATCAAGGCCTGTTATTCATGTTGAAACTATCTATTGATATTTACCATATTATAAATTAAATATCTTAATATTATTATAAAAATTAGGGATGCTACTTTTTTGTAACCTTGAAGACTATCTGAAGAGGTCCCATGATCCCTTAGTAGTCCCTGGGCCACTGAAAATTCATAAGATTAACTAAATATCTTAAATCATGGGATTATTTTTGGTCACCATCAAGGTTTAGACAAGTAATCAAAATCTGATGGATATCATACCTTCTCCATAACTCACCAATTCTTTTCTCTTGAAATTCTACCTATCCTCTAAGGCCCCAATTCTGCCTGTTCTTTAAGGCTCAAACACTAGTTAACCAAGTAATAAGTATTTATTATGTTGCTAGACACTTGGGAAATTCAGAAAAAAACATGATACAGTCTCTATGCTCAAGGAGTATATAATCCAGCAAAAGGACAATGTACATGTGAGCATGTATGCATAGGAAGAGGAATTATTCATGGAAAATATTCATAGAAAGGAAAATTGTGGACAGATTGATTGTAAAGGTCTTGAGGAGATTGAAGTGTTAGAATTTTATTTTTAACACAGTTGGGATCAATTAATTTCTGAGCAATTTGGAAGTTGTATTATAATGTTAAATACCGAGTGGGAAAGGGAAAGAGAAAAAATATTTACACAAGCCTACTATGTCCTAGGCACTGAGCTAAGCACTTTGCAAATACTATCTTATTTGATCTTCACAATTACCCTATGAGGCAGATTCTGTTATTATTCCCATTTTACAGTTGAAGAAACTGTGGAAAACATATTAAATGACTTTCCCAATGCCTCAAATTTAATAAGTATCTGAGGCTAGATTTGAACTTATTTCTTCCTGACTCTAAGCATAGTGTGTCCTATCAACTGTTCAACCTAATTGCCTAGAGTGGGGAAAGAGTTTTTATTATACACTAAAACCATTGCATTCATCTAGCTGAGGTTTAAAAAAGAGTGACAGTGTTGGCAATGGGAATATTATGAAGGCATATGAAAGATTTTTTTAAAAATAAAACCCTTGCCTTCCATCTTGGAATCAATTCTGTGTATTGGTTCCAAATCAGAAGAGTGGTAAGAGCTAGGCAATGGGGGTCAAGTGACTTGCCCAGGGTCACACAGCTAGGAAGTATCTGAGGCCAGATTTGAACCTAGGATGTCCTGTCTCTAGACCTGGCTCTCAATGCACTGAGCTACCCAGTTGCCCCCTATGAAAGAAATTTTGAAAAAAGGACCTAATGGACTTGGTGATTGATTGGATGAGTTTTTGAGCCTCAATGAGTATAAGGTCAGGAGTAAAACTGGTATTTTACACACTAGTAATATAATGTGGCCAGTATTTAAAATATGCTCTTATTTATTGGATCCCTGAGGAAACCTGTGTGATGGAACAGAAGTCATGATGTAAAGATTAGTTGATCACTTGTGTCATATAACATAGAAGAGATCCTTGGTCAAGTACAGATTGGACTAGATGGCTCTGAGCTCTCTTTCAACTTAGAGATTGCATAATTCGATGAATAGTTTCCCTTCTCAATAAGGGATATTTATTATTCAAACTCTTGCTTCTCCACTCTAAAACTTCTCTTGTCTAGGCTAAAAATTCCATGCTCATTCATCTAGTCCTATTGAATTATCTCAAGGTCTGTCATTCTCCTGATTATGCTCCTCTGGATATTCTATCTTATCAATATTCTTCCCAGATGTAGCATCTGCAACAGTATATATAGAATATACATATATAAACTACATATGCATAGAGAGAGTACACCAGAAATGATTTGACCAAGTCACAGTGGAGCAAAAATTGCCACTGCATCACTGCTGGAGACAATTTTTCTTTTAATGAACTCTTAGATCACCTTAGTGTGGGTTCTGCTTTTTCACTGTATTCACTCTTAGAGTTTACAAACTACTAATAGCCCCAGAATTCATATAAACTATTGTTTACCCATATGACCTCTGTCTTGTTACAATTTTTTGGTACAGATATAATGACATTTTTCTATATTAAATTCTACCTTATTGCATCAACCCTAACATTTTAGTCAATTGAAATATTTTTGGATACTGACCTTGTCCTCAAGTTCATGATAGCTATCATCACCAGCTTTTGTTACCCAAAGATTTGGTATGAATTAGGTATCCCTTTATCCTCATCATCAGAAAAAATATTAATTATATAGCCAAACACAGATTCCTGGGGTACTCTACTGGATATCTACCTCCCCTGAGTCTTCTCTAGTCTAAATATTCTATGTTCCTTCATCCATTTCTCTATTACATGATCTCATGTTTCCAGGTTGTTATTGTTGACTGTTCTTTTAATCCAACTTTTAAAATAGTTCCAAATCAATCTGTTTATACAATTATCTAACCAGCATTTCTCTATCTTTTGCACAAGAATAGTATATATGTAATTAAATTAATACTACCATTCCTCATTAGGATGTCAGTCAATTGCTCTGTTATTCTCTTTACCATTCCTTTTGAATTCCCTGTGTGAAACATTCCTGTACCTTTACCACTTCTCTGTGTATCAATTTCTTCTTTTATAATATAAGTTCCTAAGAATGGAGTTTGATTGTGTTTATATTCCCAAGATTTAGTGCATTGCCTTACACATAACAGATGCTTTTTCATTCATTCATTTCTGCATTTGATTATTCATGTATAAGTGGATGCTTGTGAGTTTGGGGTCAAAATCTCTGCTAAAAACTTTATAAATTATAATCTTAACATACTGTTGACCCACTAGTCCTCATTGTCTAGAGACACATTCACTAACCCCATATAGTAAATCTAGTGTGATAGAGGAGAGATTAAGTATTTTAATAGGTCTGAAGTAGTGTCATGGGCTGCCTTCAGAGAGAGATATCTTGAAAAAGGTTGGATGCTCACTTCTCTATAATGTTACAGTCAGGATTCTTTGGGATATGAATTGAATTATTACTTCAGATTGATGGAATGGGTTGAAAGAACAACAACAAAAAAAAAGACAAAGGACAAAGGTCCTTTCCAGTTCTAAATTCTGTGATTCTGAGTGAATGAATATTCCCAAGCCAGATACATTTTCTCCATTCTCATGGGTAAGATGAGACCCAGCATGAGAGCTTTGGATTCCTCATTGAGACAGGCTATAAAGAGAGAACAATTCCATCATGAAGTGTTGAGATGATCAAGTATTTCATAATAGAAGTACAGTGGCAATGAACAGCAAAATAAACATTTTCATTCTCAAACTTATAATAACATGTAATTTTAGGCTTTATGTCATTGTATATCAAAGGCAACAAGGTAAGTTTTTATAAGATAATTTGCAATTCTACTACTTATTCCAAGAAAAGAAGCCTTTGTGTGAAAAAGAAAACAATAAAATAAATAACATTCTCCCAAAATGAGACATATTGCCATTTCTTCATAGGCAACACTTTTTAACAGACTTTCTGCACTATTCTCTTAGTCAAATCTCTAGTTCAGTTTGGCTAGCTTTCACATAAACAATTCTATCTTTCCCCTGGGTCATCCTTTCTGTGTTCCTTGTCTTCTTCAGCTAATTCTTCAGTGAGGCTGACAAAACTATTCCCTAGAGAAAAATTTATGGGAAAAATTTCCTAGTTATGTCAAGGCTATTTATCCTCATTAAAGAAAATTTAGGGAAAATTTATAAGTAATTTGAACATTTATAGATTGTATATGCTTTTGAAAATTATTTTGACATAGCGTATTTTAATTACATCTTATTCTCTAATAATTTGCAGAGCTGAGAAACATGGACTCCTAGAGCATGAAGGAGCTATGTATGTGTGTGTACCTGTACTCATATATGTGCATCTCTTTAGCTGTTAAAATTGTATCTTTCCTTGAGATAGGTGATCTGGTAATTCCACCTATGATTTGGTACATATCTCCTAGGATGTTGCTCAAGGCACAGAGTAGTATTCCTGGGATCATTCAGATAGCAGATGGCATCGGTGGGGTCTAAACTTTTGCTTTTCTAATTCCAAGGCTAGCATTTATATCTCCTCATTGCAAGAACTGAATGATCTTTGCAATATCAAGACATATATTTAGCATCTATTATATTTCACTCCTTTTCTTTTACTGCTGTGCATACTTAGTTGATTTGCTAGGTTTATGCTTATGGGAAAAATGCAGTCATAGCAATGTGTAGCCTTATATTACTGCTATAGAAAAAAGAATCATATTAAGAGGAAACATCCTATATTTAGGAAGGTTCAGATGTAGAACAGCTGGAAAGTCCTGGGAATCCATAGAATGGGTTTGAAAGGTAAATAGTAGCATTTCATCTTCAGTGTTTTCCCCCCCATTA
The DNA here is from genome assembly GCF_027887165.1 of Monodelphis domestica. Lineage (NCBI taxonomy): Eukaryota > Metazoa > Chordata > Mammalia > Didelphimorphia > Didelphidae > Monodelphis > Monodelphis domestica. The sequence continues at coordinate 322,869,150 of NC_077228.1, forward strand.
ACTAAACCATGTGCATTTCTAATCTTTAGTCATTTAGGTTTTTGGTTATGTTTTCCTTTATTGATATATTTTATGTTTATATTACAAATATTTATAGATTACTCCCTACATATACTCCATAAGGGATTTCTTAATCTCCTATAATAAAAATAATTAAGCAAAACTAGCAATACAGTAATATCATTTTAAAGTGCACCACATATCATCTATAGTAAAGTCCCCAAAACTTTGTATTTAGATTTTTTAAAATAATGAACAAAAATCAGTTTTCTCTAACTGAGATTCCTCCTAGTAGTAGTAGTAGTAGTCTCTCGGTAACCGAGGATGACGTTTGTCTTTGTGCGCTTTCATCTGTGATGTAGATGAGTGTGCACAAAGACACTTGTGTGTGAAGGAGATTTAAGTGGAAAATTCGATGTACAGAGACAGTCCCACTCTCTAGGCATTGGAAGCCTGGGTCCATTGGCACAAAAAGTCGTTACACCTGGAAACTTCCTCAGCTGCATTGGATGGCCGTGTTGTCTTTCCTGCTCCAGCATGCCCTAAGCACTCCACAGTGCTTTGCCGCATTGCCCTCTCAGCCGTTGAACCTTCTTATTGGTTTCTTCCGTCTCTTTGGCCAAAGCAGTCTTCACATGCTAGGTGCCTGATTGATAAAGTATTGTCTTGGTTCTTTCTTTTCCTTATACTCAGACTCACTCTCTAGAAGGTGTTCTAACTTCGTGTGAAACAACTTATAAGGAAGCAGAAAAGGAAAGGGATCTACAAATCAATTTTTTTTTCTTATGTTGTCTTCTTATTGCTGATTAACCAGAGAAAGGGTGAGGATGACATGTGGAGGAGAAGAGAGTCAAAATAACTCTCTTCTCCAGAGCAGCAAGGGCTTGGTTGGGACTGTACACAGGACATCTGCTTAGAACAAGGGATGTGTGTATGTTAGCAATGGAACAGTTAGGAATGGAATGCCAAAAATTCCATGTAATCAATAGGCATAGTCAAGCCAAATAAATTTCCTTATTTTATTATAACAAAACATGTATGTCTCACAATGTACCCTAAATCTCATAACTCTCTGTCAAGATCTGGATAATATATTTTATTATCATTCCTTTGGAATCATGTACGATCATACATTGATCATAGTTCTTGTGGGTTTCAGAGCTATATTTCCTTACTGGAGAGTATTTTGTTAATTTTTACCTTTTCTCCTCATTCTACATTTTTTCATTCTTCATCAGTTTTCTGAAAGTCCTCAAATCTGTTCATTTTTATGATAACAATGTTATAGCATAAATGATTCTTCTTGTTCTCTTTAATTTGCTCTTTATTGTTTTATATGTCTTTCTGTTTTTAAAAAAATAATCTATTTCCTTATTTCTCACAACCCAAAAATATTACATTACATTTTTATATCACAGTTAGTCTTTCTTTCCTTTATTGGCAAATTTTCTTTTAGTTCCTAGATTTTTGACACTATGGAAATATACTATTTTAGTTCAATTTCAGGCTCCTATAACTATTGGTTGTGTAACTCTGGATAAGACCCTTAATCTCTATTTGTCTCAGTTTCCTCAATATAATGTAGGGGAAATAATAGCAGCTATTGGTTAGTGTTAGAGTCAGATGAGATAATTACTGTATAATACTAAGCTCTAGGTAAGTATTCACTATTATTACAATAATCATGCAATAACTTAAAATTGATCTCTAATTAAAATTATCCATGTTATATTCTGTGATTATATCTACCATTTGTTTTCTCATAAACTTTTCTACAGAGATCTCCCCCATCTTTCTCTCATTTGAACCATTGGACAGAACAAAAGTTTGGTACTGAGAACTTTCTTTTCTAAATTTTTTTTGTAGCTGTTACTGCTGAGGAGACAGGGACTATAATAAATGTACAGATGAGTGCCAGGTCAGTTCTCTATAGGTATTGATCCTTTGGATGATGGCTGAAAAGTAATACAAGATGCTATTGCTATTCCCTAAGTTTTTGGACTGAGGTATTTGAGTTACCCCCACCAATTTGTGGGGGTACACAGAGATGGGAGGGTTGAAGCAGTGACAAGTTAGCTCACCTTGAAAATTTTGGAATTTGAGTCACATTAATCTTTACCAACTATTTGACTATGGGCAAATTATTTGACCTCCTGAATCTTGTTTCCTCTTTTATAAAATGGGGATGCTAGTACTTGAACTATATTTTCCTCAGTGCTATTTTGAAGAAAACATTTTGCAATACTTAAAGTATCATGTAAATGCAATATTATTTACTAAGCATATATTTAAATTACATATTATGCATTAAATATTACACTTGTTCCATTCATTGAAAAAGCCCTCCATCTGTCTCTCCAACTATCTAAATGCTACTATATCAAGGTACAGATAGCTTAACTTCCACCTTCTCCATCAAGTCTCCCTTGATTACTCAAGCCCTGATGGATCATCTTTCTCTATTCTCCACCCCTTAATATCTGTTGTACTTATAGTAGATATCAAAAAGTTATATACTATCTTTTAGCACCTGTTTTCTTTGGGTCTTAGATATTTCTCCCAATGAGTTTAAAAGGACATTTTAAACTCATTGGGAGAAAGTTCTTCTCAATGGAATCAAATCAATTCAATATGCATTTATTAAGCACCTCCTATAAATCAGACACTGTGTGAGAGTGCTTGATTTAGAAGGATATCGATTTGAATCCTAGATATGCTTCTCATCTGTATGACTAAAGAGAAGTTATTTAACTCTCAGAGCCTCAGTTTCCTCATCTTAAAAATGGGGGATTGGATTAAATTACTTTTGAAGTCCTTTCTAGTCCCAAATCATGACTATAAATGTAATTTCTCATCCACATGATAGACTTTCAAATCTTTGAAGGCAGATTACATGGGTCCTTATGACCTCTAATCCAATTCTTTTGACTAGAGTTTTCATTACCAAGATATGTTGGAGGAAATTCAGTAACTGGTTTATTTTTATAAATGGCTTCCTTTATACTGCAGACTTCACTTTTGAAATTACATCAAAACCATATGAGTCACTTTTGTCTTTTCATATTTTAAAAACAGCCATTTTAAACAACATTCACTGTTATTTCTGAGTATATGGAGCTTCACAAACTTGTTTAAATACTTTTCCATTCACTATTTAATATTATAATTGTCAACATATCCAGAGAATCAGGTTTCTTTGTAGAATACAAGGGCAAACAAAGCATAGTCTCTGCACTGATATAATAATTGAATGATATTTATGTAGTCAAACCAAGGTCTTTGTATTTGTTTGACATAATATGTAGGTTATCTTCTCATAGTGTAGACATGGGTTTGAGTCTACTCTAAATACTGGATGTGTGACTTAAATGAGTTCAGGGTTCATGCCAGTCCCACCTACCCCTCAATGTTGTTATGAGAATCAAATTAGAAAATCTAAGGAAAGCATATTGTCAGCTGAATCATGAAATTAAAAAAATAGAGGATTTGCTCATCTCCTACTTCCTCTATGAGCCCATCCACCACCTTCCCCTAATCTGACAGTGGTTAATACTTTTTCCCTCCTTGGCATGCATGATATGTACATAGATGTTTCATTGACAAATGGAACTTAGCTAACTCTTTATTTTACAAATGAGGAAATTGAGACCCAGATAAAGTAAATGGCTTAGCTAAACTCATACAGCTAATAAGTGATGTAGAGTAATGGCATTCTTACTCTCCAGGTAGAAGTCTTACACCTAAACCACATTAATAAAGGGAAATAAACATTAAGCAATATAGGCAATATATATTGTATTATATATTTTATATAATATATGCAATATGCAAAATATACAGCATGTTAATGCCAACATATTGTATAAAAAGGACCTTTTTATTTTTCTTGTTTTTGAATAATCATGACTTTTTTAACGCTTACTTTCTTAGAATAAAAATTAAATATTGGTTTCAAAGTAAAAAAAAACAATAAGGGCTAAGCAATTGTTTTTATGTGACATCCTGTAAAGGGTGAATCCCAAATAATAAAATACCCAAGTCAGCTGCCAAAATTTTATGGTGATTTAATTGATATAGTAGAGAAGATTTTAAGAAGAAGGAGAAAAGAAGGGGCTAATACTGGGAAGGAAGATAGGAGATCTAGAAAGTAAGGTTTTGAGTGTGAAGTAGGAAAGAATCAGCTTGACCTCCAAAGAGGCTTAGCTAAGATGCCTGAACCTGAAATCAGTGCCAGGGCAAACTCACCATCCAATACTACAAGATGTCAGAATGCTTAGCATGCTACAAGCCAGAGTCGTCTCTCCAGGGAAAGAGGCATGAGGCAGGAAGTGATGTCCTTATATGGATGTTTTTACATCATCTTTCTGTGTCTCATCTGTACCAATGAGGACCTAGCTTGACTTAGGACAGTCCAGAGGTCTGTCCTTTTTTTGCACATGTCTGTTGAAGGCCATCTCCTCAGACAAATTAAATCTTGAGTTTGATGCAGACCTTAAAAATCTTGTCAAACTGAGTAGGGTGAAAACTGCAGAGTTTCTAAGACCTGATTCTGCTATTCCAAGTATCTCCATTGTTATTGATAAGGAAATAGCTAAATCCCATCTTCTAAAGAATGGTCTGATTAGGGTGGAATAGTTTTGAAATTCACAATCCCCAGGATTAAAGAGCTAGGAAGTTTCTGAGGCCATATTTGAACTCAGAATTTCCCATTTCCAGGCCTGGCTATCTATCCACTGAGTTATGAAGCTGTCCCATAAGATTTGTTTTCAATGAACTTCTAACTGAAGCTTAATAGAATAATTTTTACTAGATTCTAATCACTTATAATCATAGAAATCTAGAAGAAATAGATTTGACAGGGAAGATGTTGTCTGAACATAAGCAGGAGTTCCTTGAGTATCAAGGTATTAAAACAGAATTATCTATGAGACGCAATACCCAATCCCAGATAACTCTCAAGAAATAGACAAATAAATTTCCTTTATGATTTAGTAAAGAATGAATGCCTGAAGAATAACTGGTTTGGACAGAAAGTCTGCTCTGCATCTATAATTCTACAAAAAAAAAGTTTCTTTTTTAAAATATTAGTGGAATAATTCCAGGTGGAAAGACTTTACTGATACTTATTTGCTCCCATGCACAAAGTTCACATTCTGCAAAACAAACACATCAAGCAGAGCTATTTTGGTAAAATTGGCATTTTGCTTGTTGAATCTTTTTAAGATTGGAAGACTGCCAGAAAGTAGAAAGCAACCAGTGGTCAAATTTTGATGCTCATTCTTTTTCTTTTTTCACTTTTCTTTTCTTCGTTTATGCCCCTTCCCTTACCTTTTATTTTTCTCCAT